>NC_090928.1:81320101-81933101 GCF_040938575.1 Ambystoma mexicanum | reverse complement strand
ATGGCCATTTGAGGATGGCATCCACTTTTCTTGAGTCCATTCGGACTCCTTTGGGTGTCAGGATGAAACCAAGAAACTCGACTTCTGTGGTATGGAAAACACATTTCTCCAATTTAGCAAATAGTTTGTATTCGCGCAGTTTTTCAAGTACTGCCCTGACGTGTTTTCTGTGATCAGATTCCGAAGAGGAGTACACCAGAATGTCATTGATATATACGACAACACAAACATCGATGTGTTCCCGAAGGACATCATTCATGAAGTATTGGAAGGCAGCCGGCGCGTTACACAATCCGAAAGGCATCACCTGGTACTCGAATAATCCGTATTTAGTACGGAAGGCAGTTTTCTATTCATCGCCTTCTTTAACTCGTACCAGATGATAAGCCCCCCGGAGACTAACTTGGTGTATATGCAAGCGTCCTTCACCTGGTCAAGGAGTTCAGGGATCAGAGGCAGAGGATAACGGTTTTTAACCGTTATCTGGTTCAATACGCGGTAATCGATACAAGTTCTAAGGTCGCCTTCTTTTTTGGGCACGAAGAACAAAGCCGAGGATGCCGGGGACTTTGACGGGCGAATAAAACCATTAGCTAGGTATTGATCCAAATATTGTCTCAAATGCAGATTCTCAGGTTCGGTAAGGGCATAAATCCTGCTACAAGGGGGTTGTGCACCGGGCACCAGATCGATTTGGCAATCGTACGATCTGTGAGGAGGTAACGTGTTGGCCTGTTCCTTTTGGAAGACGTCCTGAAAGTCTTGGTATTCCGGAGGTAGTTGCATGGAGGTAGAGGTTACAGATGCTAGATTAATCTTCAGGTTTTCTGGGTAGCAGGTTTGTGTACAATCCGGGAAGGTTATTCTCTTAGCTCGCCAATCAATTCGAGGATTATGTGTCTCTAACCAAGGGATTCCAAGAATAACCTGAAACTGTGGAGCCTTGATTACATCAAACACAACACCCTCCCGATGGCCGTCGGGACCAATAAGAGTCACCTCAGTAGTGGAATGTGTTACCGGTCCAGAGGCAATTTCAGTTCCATCGACTGTGGTGATGACATCTTTGCTGGTTTTAGGACGGAGAGGGAGGTTAATCCTAGAGACCAATTCACGATCCACATAGTTTCCAATAGCCCCACTATCGATGTATGCCTTTATTGCATGCAACCGCTTAGGCTGTTCTGGATCTACGAGAACCATTGGCACAATGAAATGCGAGGTCTGAGAGTTAGTTTTCAAGCTCGGCAAGCGGACCCCTACACTTGTCGGGCGGAGTCGTTTCCCGAAACAGAGTCTTCATGGTTTTTATCAGCGGCTCCTACCGCCTTTCGGGGCGGTTTTGCCGGGCAATCTCGTAGAAAGTGTCCAGAATTCCCACAATAAAGACATAATTTTAACTGCCGCCTCCTTTCACGTTCCTTTTGAGTTAAGGGTCCTTTAACCCCTCCAATTTGCATAGGCTAAGAGACATCAACTCCCTTGGGATTAGCATGGGTCTTGACCAACACCCGGGTCTCAAACCTGGACCGATCTGCTTTTCTGTTTTGAAGTCTGTGATCCAATTGGACCACTAAATCTATATACTCTGTGCATTCTTGGGGCGGATTTACAACTTGGGCCAAGACATCTTTAAGTTCTCCGCGAAGGCCTCGATAAAACAACGTGACTCTTTTATCCTCTGGCCATCCTGTTTCCACAATTAGTCTATTAAAGGCTACAATATAGGATAGGAGGTCCTGATTGCCCTGTCGCAGGGATAGAAGTTCGTCATCCAGAGCCTGCCCCAGAGAGTGTCGAGCAAATAACCTTTCCATGCTTGCTTGAAACCTTTGAAAATCACAGAGAATCGGGTCATCTTGAGTAACCAGTGGAACTGACCAATCGGCAGCGCAGCCACTGAGATATGACAATACAAAGGCTACCTTGGTCTGATCATTAGGGAAGGTCCCAGGTCTGCATAGGAAGTGCAAACGAAACTGATTCATGAATACGGCAAATCGTTTGGGGTCCCCAGCAAAGCGTTCGGGTGGGGCCAGCGGCATGTTTCCAGGTAGATTAATCTGCACATGGTTACTGGAAACCACAGGAGCGGGGTTCCCTCCGGAACCGGGTAGAGGAGTTTGCCCAGCTTGACCTTGCAAAAGCTGTCTGGCCAGGTCATCAGTTCTTTCCTTTGATATTATTAATTCCCTCCTGAGGGCATTAGTCTCTTGACGAGCGGCATGTACTTCGGCCCGTAATTCCCCCAGTAATTGGGCCAACTGATCAGTCTCAGAACTTTCCATAGCGCCTGGGTGGGAATTTGTAGGAAGTCTTTGCGTTCTGTTACGCTAACCTGACTCCCACGGAGGCGCTGGCCTGGTTCGCGCTGCTGTGACCTCTTCTAAGGTGATGTGCAGGGTTCGGAAGACGGACTGGACCGGGCCCCCCAAATCTGGCTTGTCTGGCTCGCAGAAGTATCCTTCTGTAGGCGAAAATAGGGGATTAACTGTCTGCGGGGTAATGCAATCGGCCTCCCACTTTCCCCTCTCACCCTCCTCGAAACCCTTCTGTGATTTCTCGTAGCGTCTCACCTTAGGGTCTGGAAGGACGAGCTCTCCATCCTGCTTCTGATGCAGGGGCGCGTTGGTATCCAGTTACTTCACTGGATTTTCAGATTGGTGAGAACCAAACTTGCTTGGCTTTCAGGTAAGTTTTTTGATAAGAGGTTCCCCTTGTGTCCATGCATTATTGTACTAATGCTAGTGTCTTTTTCCCCATAGGGGCCGGGGTACGGAATGCCGGGGAACAGGCACCGACCCGAGATGAGAGGTGAAATCCTTGTAGAAATCAGGTAAGTCTTTAATGAGCGTTTTTTGGTAATGTCTTTTCATTCGCTCATTAACGCTGATGTCTCTTTTTCCCCTTAGGGGCCGGGGTCTGGAAATGCCAGGATGCGGCGCAGACCCGAAATGAAGAGGGAATGAATCAACAGGTAAGTCTTAACATGGAGATTTAGCTTTCCTCATTCCCTTCTCTCTCTCACCTTTTGTTCTGGTCTTTTTCTCCCTAGGCGCTGGGGTGTGACTGCGAATCCGGATGATCGCTGCTGAACATGGAGGCGCCCTGTAAAGGTGAGTGGAATGCGGCGCTGCAGCGATCGACGTGATGAGCTTTTAAATAAAAGTCTTCCTTTTCAGGATTGTCGGCGAGATGTCTCCGGGATGCGGATTTAGCAGGTAAGGACTTTTCCTTCTTCTGTTCTCTTCTTCTCTTCCTTTGCAGGTGATCCAGGATGCTGGCAAGCGTGGCAGAAGTCAGGATGCAGGAGCAGACACGGTGAGCGTCCAGCTGCTAGATGCAGAACAACGCGAAGCACGTGTTGCTGTTCGGGTGGGGTTTAAATAGCCTTGGAAGAAGTTCCAGGTATGTATCCTTCCTCCAATCAGGTATGTATCCTTCCCCGACCACGCCCGGATGGTAAATTAGTCCCACAGGTAAAGTAGTTCCTTTCAGGCCTCAAGGAGGCCGGGATCCTGCAGCATGGTCTGCATCAGGTAAGTGCACCCAAGCACTCCCATAATGAGCCTGGCGCCTATGGCGCCAGGACTGATGTCTTTTATGAGCCTGGCGCCATAGGCGCCAGGACACTGTCCAAAGGGCCCCTATATGGGGTTGCTGGGTCCTTCCTTGGGGACTGGATGTCCGCTTTCGGGGACGCAGGGCTTGAACCGGCTCCCCGGTAGCGGGCATCATGACAGGTAGAGGGGTTGGTCGAGAAGTGCCTCTGGTTCTTCTTCTTTCTGATCGTCTTTCCTTCAAACGAAACTCTATCTGAAGAGACAATGTCACCAGGTCCTGGAAAGACCCAGGTTGGGCTACTCGAGCTAGCTCATCCTTAATCTCTTCATGAAGGCTGCGTCGATAAATGGTTTGCTAGGCGGAATCCGGCCAATCCGCCTTGGCTGCCAGTCTCTGGAAACGGGAGAGATAGGTTTGGACGTCAGTGTTTCCTTGTTCGATATCTAAGATTTCTTCTAAAGAAGAGTAAAATACTTCAGGTCTGTCGAATCGTTCCTTAAACACCTCTGTAAAACGATCATAGTCATCCAATATAGGTTTGTTTCTGGTTACAAATGGTGTAGCCCATGAAAGTGCATTTCCCGTTAGATTGGCTATGATAAACCCAACCTTGGATCGAGCAGTCTCGTAGGCGTAGCTACGAAAGGCAAAATATACCTTACATGCATCGAGGAACTCCTTCATTCCTCCTGGGTGACCATCATACTTGCCAAAGGATAGAGGCATTGTAGGCAAGTCTCCGCGGTTGTCACGATGCATCACAACCTGTTGTCGGAGGGCGATATTTTCGGTTCTCAGGCCCTGGACCTCCATAGTTAGATTCAGCATGGCTGCCACCAGTTCTTGATACTGTTCCAATGACGCCATGGTGGGTTCTGGGCGTTGTATGCTGTCAGGTTTAAGAACTTCCTCCCCCTCCTCCTCACCTGGCTCCTCTGAGGTATACTCTATTGGGATGGTCTCGGTCTTCTTTCGTTCCTTCCGTGTAGTGGGAGTCTCTTTCTTGGGTGTCCTGATCTTCTTTTCGTGCAGGTAGAGTCTGGCCCCTCCGGAGGCCACCTTGGCAGAGAAGGAACCCTGTCCGCGGGGAACCCCGGGGGGCCAGCCCTAAATTCAGGGAAAAAGCACAAAGGCGGAAAAAACCCTGTATGTTCAGATGGGTTCAAATGGCTGTAATTCTCTTCCTTGAAAACCGGAAGGCAGTCTGCATTGGTAGAATTCAAGGGTACGTTTGTTTGTGGCTCTAATATTCATTAGAGTTCGGAAAGGAGCCTGGTGAATTGCTGGAAATGGATTCTCCAAAAATAGAAATATGCCAAATGAAAAATCTGATTGGAAAGGTGACAAGGAAGTGGAATGGAGAGAGAGACAGTCAGCGCTAGTAGCAAGCACAGAACTAGAAGCACTAAGGTAGGCAGACAGGAAGATGGTTAGGGAGCGGGAGACTGCTCAGTAAATGAAAATGAGGTGCCGGGACCGGCTGCAGAAATTAGCAAGGGCGCCGTAAAACAAAGTAACCCGTAGCAAAAGATAAGGCAAGAAGACAGGAATCCGGAAGAGTTACCAAGCAAACGTAGGAATGGAACCGGACTGATAGGAGGATGCGAGGTAAGTAGAAAGTAGGAAGTAAGTAACAAACAAAAAGGCAGGAATGTCAGGAGGCGGCAGAGGATAGCAACGGTAGTGGACTCGGAAACAGAAGGAAATTGAGAATACAAAAGAAAACGGGGAAGTAGACGTTCCGCTGAAGAAGGAACAGGAGGGCTGAATAAGGCAAAAGATGGAAAGAGGCAAGCGAACAACACGGACGAAGTTTCCTCACGAACCGCAGCATTGGTAAACAGATACAACGCGTCGGTTGGTGGGAGGAGTCAGAATATAAGGACTCGTCCACCATATTGGGTGAGGACTGGAACGCGCGTACGGCAATCAATGCCTCCAGCGTTTCCAGACCCTCCAATCTGAGTTCCTGACAAATAAACTGACATTGTACATGCCCCCCCGAAGACCCTGCAATTAGCTCTAAACCCTCCCTATCTACCACTGCCTATTGTGATGGTATTTTTAGACACTATTAAATGTTCATGATTTAGTTCACAGCATTACCAATCCTCAGACGTTTGGAAGACACACAAAACCTCGAGGGTGGGACCTGTTTATACAAGCAGCAGCCGATGTAAACCTGCCCGCAACTTTAATTTGAAATATTGGACATCACGAACTGCTGGAAAATGTAAAAGACTCTGAGATCAAACCCTTAACATCGGCTATTGAATCATCTGAAATGTCAATAAAAAAAGAAGAAAAAAAAATCCAGCAAGCGCGCCTCTTGGTTTAACGTGTAACCTATTTTTTCTTTAACAAATTCTTTAACCCTTGTAAAATATGTATATACTTGTATATGTTTTTTGATAAGATTAGCTTTCCATTCTGTAAAAAAAGGGCTATAATTACAATAAAAACATTATTCACACTTACAAATGCGTTACGTCTAATCATTTCAATCATCTCTAACTATGCATGCTTATAAAATATTAAATAAATGAAAAATAAGACAAAAAAGACTTTGTTTCAATTAAAAAAAATGTGTTTATACGTGTACACAATTTTAAGGTTTAGTAACAACGGTACATATTTGCTAACGATCAAAAACTTTTATAGGGGGTCTGCAAAAGCTGTTCTTATTCACAAAAGCAGTAACCATGACATCATTTTGCCAGACGTCCATTGAATAGGTCTGCATAACCCGCATCAGAGAGTGTTTCTCAGACATGTTAGATAAAAAGTAACACTAGTGTTGTCCACAGGTGATGGCTTCAGGATGTTGCACAGGTGTTCTATTATAATGTATGAAGGGGGCTATATCCTTCACATAGTCCAGGATTGCGCCTCTGCATATGGGGTGGCTTGGGAAACACCCCAGACTATCAAAGACGGTTATTGTATCCTTGTTTATAAACATACCTATCCAATGGGTGCCTTCCTGATCTTGGGGATCGGTGTTCGCCACAAGACTAATGGGTCGCTCATTAGTTATGCCTCTTGGAAGGTTATCACATGAATACACACCCATGAATGTTTTCTTAGCGTGTTTGTCTTTACTTAGAAAACTTTTGATCTGGTAAGAATCCATTACATGTCGTACAATACTTGTGGTTGATTGTTGAGTTCCATGACTGAGTCAAATAGAGCCATAATAATAGATTCACAGTGTTGGGTACATTTGCTGCAAAGCGTACCTCGATGTGCAGATTACCATTCCTAATCAGATTATAATGTCCGGTTGATGTATTATCAGGTCTCAAATCAAAAGCTAGCAGAGTATAACCCCCATCATAATCGTCACGGGGTATCACAAAACCTTAATCACAAAGGGGTTTATCCTCTGATGGAGACAAGTCCCAAATACTCCCTAATTGTATTTATTTGTTGAAAACTGGGGCTGTAGGCTTTAGACGGTATAACGACCCCGCCTTTAAAAAGAGCCACGTAGTTGATGTTGTAATGTTTAAAATTAAAAGGGTTGCTGGCATAAGCCCCAGAAAAAGCAGTGGTGTCCACAAAACCAATGATGATTATTTTCAGTAACTGCCCAAGGAATAAATTATCTTGACTGGCGACACGGCTACCCACTGGAACACTGAAAATTTTCAAAGATGTCCACTCCACCAGATATTTTAAGTTTGATACTTGACGAGCATCAGCGTGAGCTAATCTGACCATGGGTGACACATTCACCCTTTTAATAAATAAACTAGCTGATACTATGATCAGCTTGTAAGCTTCAGCATTATCGTTGTTGAGGCAAAAAGCATCTTTATTTCTAGAAAGTTGAATTTTCAGATCAACGCCGTTCACCATTAATTTCTCCTGGAAAAAAAGATTGGAGTGTAGACGGCCTAGTAAATCAAAATTTCTGCTCCCTGTTTTATAAAGCTGGCATTAGCTCCATCTAGAGCATAATCCTCCATATGGCCGGCTGTGTCCTCATAGAAAAGCCCCGCTGTAAATTGAGTGTCCAAAGCGTCATTGCTGTAGTTCAAAATGCTTTCTATATAGGCCCTATAGGCGTACATGTTATCACTCTGCATAATCAGGCGGTCGCCTAGAGTAATATCCACCTGATTAAAGAGGGTGGCCATGGTGTAAGCAATCATAGCAACTTTAGCCGTTGCGGGGATAGCTGACCCATCGCCCTTTGTTATTTTACAAGTGAGGTAAAGTAACGTGTCATTTAAATCCAGGTACATCTCTGTTTTGCCTGATATATAAAACTCTATAGGCGCTAGCGGAGATAGTGCAGCAAGGGGAGGTACTTCCATGAAAAAGCTGTTTTCGATGCTAGTTTGTGTCGGGGTACGGCAAACAGATCGAGTTCAGATTTGACACATTCCACCAACGCACAATGGATAAACACCATCTTTTAGAAAATATTAATGCAGGGCTAGTTTTATTTTTCTTGGTCGATCTGTTCTTGCAAGTTCGTTTTCTCTTCTGAGCAGTTTTTGTTGCTGATCCTGTTTTTTTATGCGGCCCTGGAGGCCCCCATCTGTGCGGTGTTTTTCCTTTTTCTTTTGTTGTGTTTTTTTTCACATAAACCAGACCAGAACCCTCTTGCAGTGGTTGGTTAAAACGATTTGTGATGGAGGTTGTAGCCATAGACACCACATCCTTAGCAATATTTGTAGCTGCTGTTTTGACGTGTGGTTTGGCTAATTCAAAAACCTTTCGTAAAAATGGCATAGCCCTTTCGAAAGAGGCTTTTAAAAATAGTTCCTAAACCCACTCCATACATAACGGGTGCCCCTTGAAAGTAAGGTTGATTGCCATAACCGGCTTGTCGACGGTAATAATCCCTATAAACGTACGGCTCTCCATAGTTTTTCATAAATACCATGTTTTAATAGTCTTTTTCTATCCTAGGACGGAGGTGTAGTTTCACTAGGACCTTCCCGTATTTAAATGACATCAACTCCCCCTGACCATCCCTTATCTGTATATTGATGGTGTCAAAATGGCTCTTAGAAACCGGTATATAATGAGGTTTAATATATTGTATATTAACAATGCCATTATTTTCACCTTTCACCTGGGCTGTTCTCATTAGGGGGTCGTAGGAGTCACCTACCCTTTGATATTCTACTATATCACTGTAGATCATAAGGCTGTAAAAGACTCCATCAATATCAGCACATGTTCTGTCCAAATCTTTAGTACTTTTTACATGTTGAACGGTTCCCAACACCCTAAAAAGTTTCCCAGTACATATGATATGATATGATATGATATGGTATTTGTAACGCGCCTATACACAAGTGTTTCAAGGCGCGACGAGGCAGGGAGGGAGGGAAACAAGGGGAAGACAGACAAACGATCCTACTAGGCCAGGTGTCATTCAGATCGGGCAAGTGCAGAGGTAAGGGGAAAAGGAGAGAGTGCAGGGGGAGGAGGTGGGGGGGAAAGTGCAGTACACGGTAAGTAGCGTAATAAAATAATAAATAAAAGGGCCAGCTGGTGGCAAGTGCGAGGTAAGTGCAGAGCAAGTGCTAGGAAGGGGGCTGTAGGGATACAGTGACAGTCCCACAGTGCAGGGGGAGCCAGGGAGGCAGTGCAAGTGGAGTGGCTGGGCCCTGGACCGAGGTCGCTGAGAGTGGCCAAGATGCAGGTTTAGTGCAGAATTTCAGTGGGGAGTTAAGCAGGTTTAGCAGGGGAGAGGGAGAGAGAAGGCAGAAGCGAAGAGGAAGGTTTTGAGGTGCTTCCGGAACCGGAGATGGTTCTCCTCAAGTTTCAGGGAGGCAGGAAGGCTGTTCCAGAGGGAGGCCCCTGCTGCGGAGAGAGATCTACCCCCAGCTCGTTGCTTCGAGAAGCGGCTGACCATGAGGGATTTGGTGACGGATGAGCGAAGGGCTCGTGAAGGAAGATATTTAGGAAGAGAGAGTTGAAGGTATTTAGGCCCCAGGCCCCAGAAGGCCTTGTGGACAATGCAGAGGGTTTTGAACTTAATCCTCGCAGCCACTGGGAGCCAGTGAAGAGATTTCAGTCCTGGAGAGATACGGTCCCTGGGCTTGAGGCCAAGGACAAGTCTCGCAGTTCTGTTCTGGATAAGTTGCAGAGGGCGGAGAGTGGAGGCAGGCAGATTAAGATAGAGGCTGTTACAGTAATCCAGCCTTGAGAGAACCAGGGCTCGGGAGACAGTGAGCTTCTGGGGGAAGGAGAGGAAGGGAAGAATACCTCTGAGGAGGTGCAGCTGGTAGTGTGACTTCTTAGAGATGTCAGATATATGAGGAGAGAAGGAGAGTGTGGAGTCGAAGATGACCCCAAGGTTTTTAGCCTTGCAGGTAGGGGCAGGAAGGGGGCCAAGGGAGGCCGGCCAGAGAGCTGCAGGGAATATAAACTCGGTGGTAAGATCCATCGATTTTAGAAATACTTTTCCCTGCGCCTTATCCAGAAACAACTGTATATCCGAATAGCGTTCAATGTTTGCAAGACTTTTATTGATAGCCTCTAACAAAGCTTGTATACTGCTGTAAAATCCTGGAGGAAAGCCGGCGTGTAACAGTTCAATAGGACCTTCACGCTTGATGGTAAAATCTAGCCGCAGTGTCCCAGATATGGGGGTATTGAATCTCCATTAGACCCTCTTCCCACAATCCTTGTAAATCAACAGGTTTGGCCATTTTAACACAATAATTTGATATTTCATTGTTGGGGAATGTATCTAGAGAAGCGTTACTGGGTAAGGTGATATAAAATCCGCTGCTTTCCATCTTTTCAGGGAGCGCCTTTGCTTTGTAGATCCTTTACAGATGAAGTGCTAGCCCAACTGTTACATTTCTCAGGCCACCCTGTCCATTTTACCAGACTTTGTTTTTTATTTCCTTTACCTTTACTCTGAAGAATTTTCTCAATCCTATAAAAGCACTGGGGCTCATTTGTGACCTTCTGTAACTCTTTGGTGTAAAAATTACCGCTCACACCATCACCATCATAATCAACCAGCTGGTAGATGTAAACCCCCTCTTTCACAGACGCTTTGGTCACTATAAAGATTTCATCAGTAAAGGATTGCTGATACCCCTTTGTAAAGACACCTTTAAGCTTGGAAACTCGGACATGGTCGCCCACTCGAAAGGATGGTTTCTTGACCTTCTTCGCTATCGTGTCAGCATACAAGTTTCTCCCCACGGTTAGAGAATTTTCAGGCGTTACAGAATTTGGAGTCATTTTTATAGATCGATGATAGCTATCGTTGTACACCTCTATAAAACGTTGTAATACGTCCACATAACGATGTGTATTCTTTGCTGTAAAAAATCTCCAAATCTTAGATTTTAAGGTTCTATTAAAGTGTTCAACAATAGGCGCCTTAATCTCATTGTACGTTATAAAATGATACACATTAAGTTGTTTTAGAAGATTTTGGAAGGGCCTATTTAAAAATTCCTTGCCGGCATCCGTTTGTAATTTTACAGGCAACCGTCCTGTGCTAAAAACATGTTTGTGATCCGCCGTCACTCTTAATCTGGTCTTATCCCGCAAAACATCGGCAAAGGCGTATTTTGATAAAATATCAATAACCGTCAGGATGTACTGCGCCCCATCGTTCTGTTTTTCATAGGAGCACATATCAATTAAACCACACTGCCACTGGTGGTCTCCTTGAGAAACCACAGTTCTTCTTCTTTTAAAAGATTTTCTAGCATTTTTATGAAGACTATATGCCTCTCCACCAGATAGCCATTCCTTAACAGCTCCGCATGTGATGTGTTTCCTGTCATGTTGTAGTTTTTTATAAAGAGCATCAACACCCCCATAACTGCCAAGACCGCTTTCATCATAATAGCTTTCATTCATGCTTCAATAAGAGCTGTTCAACGCTGAAGCACTTCAAAAAATAAACAGAGGCATAATGGGTGAAAGATGGTTTTATTACAACTCTTATACATATAGCGTCTGACACAACATTACCCTTTGTGATATTTTTTCTGCAGCCTTATAGATGGCATTATACAAAATCTCCTGTTCCCCCCGCATATAACTCTGTATGCATAAAACACTTCAGGTATTTAAAAGTTCATACAATTCGCGGTCCTGTAAAACGTATCCTTTAATGTTAAAGTAATGTTCATACAATTGCTCCAAAAGCTGCTGTAATACAGCTCTAGGGTGTAGGTATAAAGAACCCATATCATATTTGTACAGATGCCAGTATTCATCCAATGCAGGGAGCCAGGTGTTAGTACCTATGTTACCTATACACATCAAGTTTTTACAAAACGCTCTGGTCGGGGGGTAGGTATCTGTAGATATTTTGGGGTGTCTGGGGCAATTTGCAATATCCGCTCTTTCAGCATAGTGTGTAACAGTTTTTCCACACATACATGGCTCGGTTTCAGTTTATGATCCACACACCTTGCTGGCCCTTCAGAAATCTTATCCTAGAAGCAAATATACGCGTATAAGAAGCTAACTCTGGATATTTCTTCTCTCTTTAAAACAGTTTCCGGCGTGCTACACAAGGCTTTAGGGGATTCCCAAAAGTGTATAGGTCACAAAAATCTTTATCCATTAAACGGGCTACCCTGTTTCTAAAAACCACAGGACCAGCCATTTGTAAAGATCTAAATTTTTTCTCAGGATTGCGGCAATGGTATATTTCTATCCATGTTTTTGATAAAAAAAACGCTCCACACTAGCATGTACGCGCATACCCATGCCTTTATAGACAGCCTTAAGCAAATGAAAAGCTTTATATGAATTCAACATAAAACATATCTGACGTTTTGCTCTAGCGTGATCATTGGGAAGTAAACAGTCATGAGCATCCTGTTGCGGGTCATCACATTTATGTCCATAGCATCAGCGGTAATAATCACGCCTCAGGCATACTTTCACTACACAAGCTGCAAAGCCTGAACAGTTCAAGTTTCCAAAAATGTCATAGGGCCTCATTACGGGTTTGGAGGTAGCCATGGTACTATTAGAGCCATGGCTGCCTCCAAACTCGGGTCCGTGTCCGGGTTCCTTGAATGAGGAATTACCGGGTCATTCCAACCTTGGAGGACCCGGTAATTCCTCATTTAAAAAACCCATCCCCATTCCCATTGAGCCCTCATAGGGCTCAATGGGAATGGGGATGGAGCTAATAACGGGCCTGTCTGACCAGACGTTCTGAGCGGGTCCCGCAAGGGAACCTCGTAATAGGGCAGAATGGGTTTACCGGCACCAGGACCATTACCGGCCCCGTTAAACCCATTCCGCCCACCTCGTAATGAGGCCCATAGTTTCTTCTTCTTCTTAATCAGAATTTTCAAACCGTTTTAAACAAACACACTTCTTACAATTATTACAGGCTTGTGTTGCTGGACTTTTGATCATTTTTGAACAGCACACACAGTAAAAATTGACGGTATTGAATGACGGCTGCTGACTTTCAGTGCCGTCAACTTTATCTGCCGTTTTCTGCAATTCAAAAAAGAAAGAAATGTAACTCTTCAATATATATTTAGTCATTGGGACTTGTGTCTAGCTCTGGGGTCATAGCCACCTCTGGAAACAGCTCCTCCAGAAACCCCAGATCCATATACAAGGGTTCTTCAAATGTCTTCATAGATTCATCCATAGCCTTCAGATAGGCCTCTGTATAGTCTGCATCCATTATACCAGTCTCTACACCATCAGCATCTTTAAAAGGGTTATATCACCAAGAGTCATTAAAAAAATGCCCTGGCTCAACTCATCCTCATACTCCATCCCACTACCAACAGGCATTGCTATTCCTCATCAGCTAAAGGAATTGTTGTTGTCGGACTTCGAGGACTATCAGACTTTTCAGTGGTGTTGCAGGCGTCTTTCCCTACGGTATTCTTAGAGTAATAGCTGTAACACTTCATGATTCAGGCTATTGCTAGCGTTATGCAAATAGTACATTCAGTCTCCATGAACGCTGTGTACCTCTCTCCAGCTTTCTTTCTCTATATATACACCTCACTCCGCCCCTATGGGAGGGAGCATAACTACATCACCCCCTGACATCACAACTTCATACTTACATCATCTCCCACAGCCCTCGACCTTGAAACAGTCGGTATGTCACAATCCATGCTGGGCCACGCCTAGCCCCAAAATCAAAGCTCACCCCCACGACATCACTGCCAGGAAACGCCCTTTCCTAGGGCTGCACTTCCGGAACACACCGCATGACGTCACTACTAGGTTAGGCCTTAGGGGAAACTTCACAGACACGACCATGATGTCACAATCCCTGCTGGGCCACGCCTAGCTCCAAAATCATAGCTCACTCTATGACATCACTGCCAGGAAACACCCTTTCCTAGGGCTCCACTTCTGGAACACACTGCATGATGTCAGTACTAAGTTAGGCCTTAGGGGAAACTTCAGGGACATGCCTGTGATGTCACAATCCCTGCTGGGCCACACCTAGCCCCAAAATCGTAGCTCACTCCACGACATCACTGCTGGGAAACTCCCTTTCCTAGGGCTGCATTTTCGGAACACACCACATGACATCACTACTAGGTTAGGCGCTAGGGGAAACTTCAGGGACACGCCCGTGATGTCACAATCCCAGCTGGGCCACGCCTAGCCCCTCAAAACACAGCAAACCCCATCCCATCACTTCTGGGAAACGCCCTTTCCTAGGGCTACACTTCAGGAACACTGCGCATGACGTCACTACAGCACAGGGACATCTGGTAGGGAGGGACTTCCATTACCACAGACCTCCCAGAGGGGTGGGACTTCCGGTAGGGGTGTGGTTACTGCCCGTCAGTTGACGAAAGGTACATGCTCCTTCTACTACTGCGATTTGAACTTTACTCATTTTTATCCGTTTTTTTTTAATCTATTTATCTGCCAGGACCAGTTTGAATTTATTTATTTGTGTCTTTTAGTCCCTCTATTAACTGTCAGTGCATCTGCTGTGTATCCACTTGTATTTATGATCTATTTTACTTGCTGTATTGATCGTTTACTGCTAGACCTCCCCTGTTTCCCTGGGAACTACATTTCCCAGCTGTATTGTAGGCTCCAGTCTTCTTAAACGCTGATCAGGCACATGAGTGCCGGCACGTGAGGACAAGCCGGTTAGTGCTGCTTTGTGGTGGTTGTGCCTCCCAACCCCTGCTGCTGGCTTAACCCACAGGTTAATCAAAAATTAAGTATAAAAACATTTTGCCATGTCGTCCCTATTGCTAACGAATTCTGAATTGAAATACAATGCTATTTTAGTTAAATATTTGTCGTTTGGGACTTACCAGTGCTGGTACTGGCAGTATTGGGTCAGACCTTAATTCCACTGACAATAGTACTCAGCCCAACATAAACACACAGATACTAGGTAACTGCACCTTTGACAAGGTTGCTCGTCCTATCGCATGTATGGAGTCTGCTAAAGTCTGATCCAGTTATAGAGATACCATGTCCTTTTATAGCAGGTGTTTTCAACGACTGACTCCTCCACTCTGAAACAGACTCTGTCACAGGACTCTATGCAGTGCAAGACTGTGATACTGAAAGTTAACCAGGCACCTTCAACTTCTACCAACAGCTCCCTCATTATTTCTATTCTTAATACTCGCTCTTTGTGTGCAGATGATTCTGAAATCTCAGACCATATTTCTCAACATAACCCAGATTTATTTGCTGTGACCGAGACGTGGCTGCATGAGGTGGCCCAGATGTCTGTAAATAATGCTGTTGCTGATGGTTATAAAATGTTCAGAGCGGACCACAATGGAAAGAGAGGTGAGGGGATGGCATGTATCGCCAAAGCTCACTTAGATTGTTACTCCAAACCTGCTCCCTTCCTAGAAGGCTGTGAAAACCTTACACTGAAGATTCAAATTAGCCACACACCTCTCTTACTTTCCTCCTTATCTATCATCCATCCCAGATTACTCCTCTATTTGAAGAGCAACTTCTTTTGCTTCTTAACAGCACTGTAAGCATTAATGCTCCTCTGATTATTTTGGGAGACTTTATCTTATGGGCTGATGATCCTAGTGATTTGACAGCTTGTTCTCTCCTATCATTTCTGAATTTTTTTTATTTATTTATTTGCATTTATAAAGCGCACAAAACTGCCCTGGGGCATCGTGGCGCTGTTACAGCAGACTTAGTCTTGAACACAAACATAGGAATATGTTTACAGATGTAAACCGAGTTACAGAGTACGTTTCACATTAGTAATAAACATTGAGCTTAGGGGTTATGCTATGCTGTGGTTACAATGCAAGCATGAATGTGCATATGGAGGACTTTAGCGGAATAAGAGGGTTTTGAGGTTTTTACGGAAGGTGTGGTATGATTTTTCGTTCCTTAGTGAGGTAGGTAAGGAGTTCCAGTTTTTAGGTGCGAGGTGTTGGAAGCTGGTTCCTCCCGCCCTGGATCTTTGAAACGTAGGGACATCAATCATGTTGGTGCGGTGAGCTCTGGTGGGTCTGATGGAGGCTTTCGGTGTGATTCTTTCTGCGAGATAGGGTGGGGCATCCAGGGAGAGGCATCTATGTGTGATGGTCATGGCTTTGAAAAGTATGCGTTCCTTCACGGGTAGCCAGTGAGCATCTTTCCTTGCTTGCGAGATGTGTTCTCTTTTTGGAATGGACAGCGCTGCCCGGAGCGCGTTGTTTTGCGTGATTTGGAGTTTTTTTAGGTTGTGGGCGGAGGTGCCTAGGAACAGGGCATTACAGTAATCTAGTTTTGTACCTATAGTGGCTCTGGCGATGGACAGGCAATTTTTAGTGGAGAGAAAAGGCTTGACAGCATTTATCACCTTGGTGGTGAGTGCTGAGGAAGAGGCTATGGCGTTGACCTGGCGAGACATAGATAGTGAGGCATCTAGGTGAACACCTAAGGTTTTAACAGTCTTGGAGACTGTGATGGTGGAGTTGTCGATATTGAAGGATTTGTATTGGGGGGGGAGTTTGTTGAGAATTTCATTGGTCCCTACTATGAGGATTTCGGTTTTGTCCCCGTTTAAGCAGAGGCCGTTGGCCGCCATCCAAGTTTGGATGGCTGTGTAGATTTTGGTTAATGCTGTCGCATCTTCTTCGTAGGTCCCAGTTAGCGGGAGTAGTACCTGCGTATCGTCTGCGTAGTTGGTGTACGCTATGTTACGACAGTCGAGGTCATTGAAGAGAGGAAGGGTGAATATATTGTAGAGAGTGGGGGCGGTGCAGGAGCCTTGGGGGACGCCGCAGTGGATGGTAGTAGGGGTTGCCGAGGCAGTGTCTGAGAAGACTTTCATGAGTCTGCCATTTAGGAATGAGGCCACCCATGCAATGGCTTCCGGGGAGAAGTGTGCTTCATTTTTTAGGTGCATGCCTAGGATATCGTGGTTGACAAGGTCAAAGGCGGCAGATAGATCCAGTAGGAGAAGGAGTGCCGGTTTGCCTTTATCCATAGTGTCTGCAAGTTGTATTTTCAGATCAAGTAGGGCTGACTCTGTTCCGTGACCTGGTCGGAAGCCTGACTGTCTTTTACCTAGGATATGGTTGGTTTCGAGATAATCCTGGATTTGAGTGTAGGCAATTTTATCCAGAATCTTGAGCAGGAAAGGCACAGTGGTGATGGGCCTGTAGTTGGTAGCTACTTCTGGGTCGAGGGTGGTTTTTTTTAGAAGCGGGCGCACCCATGCAGTTGGGTTGACTCAACTTGTTGACCAACAGACTCATTGTGGCGGACACACACTGGACTGGATCTTAGCCCACATGTACCAGTCTGTAACATTTGCATGCAGGATTATCCTTGGTCAGATCACTCCTTGATCACCTTAAATATAGGAGTATCCTCAGTTCCCCCTAAACTGAGCACTAAATGAATTATAGAAAAACTTAAGATATTGCTCCTCAGAATTTTTCTAATACTCTTGTGTCCAACTTGGGCCCTATTGCTCTGTTTAATGAGCCCTGTGACTTAGCTCTTCACCTGGTCAATGTCCTTCAGGTGTCTATCGTTGCCCTTGCTCTGGAAATAACTATGATAAAGAAAATACTGGTTTGACGATACCATTATTGAGCTGAGAAAATTCAAAAGAACCTCAGAACATGAATGGGGAAAAATCCTTGCTCCAGTACCCTGGCTACCTATAAGAAGGCGGCTCATAACTACAATAAAACTATTCTTGAAGCAAAGGCTAAGAATTTGAATTCCTGTGTCGAGAAAGGTAAATCATCCTCTAGCAAATTATTCAAGATGAACTTCTTGATAAAACTGCTGGCCATAGAGCTAAAATAGCATCTCAGTTTGCCCACATCGCCCCATGGATATTTCTAGCTCCACTAATATGCCTCCTCAAAATACTTTACCTTGTGTCAAACCTAAATTTTATTTTCTTCAGTGTACTGAGAAAGAAGTACGGGATGTTATTTTAAATCTTAAGCCTACTACATGTACCGGTGACCCATGTCCTACAACCCTCTTTAAGGGTTCTCTTGACGTACTGACCCCCTGGATTACCAAACTGGTCAACACCTCCTTTAAGAAGGGGTTTTGTTCCAGCTGTTTTGAAAAAGGCTTGGATTACACCACTGTTGAAGAAGACCACACAAGATCCAGCTGTGGCAGGGAATTATTGGTCCATAACTAATGTTCCATTTTTGTTAAGATTATCAATGGAGTGGCCTACTTGCAAATGCAAAGTTTTATAGAGGCTAATGAGATCTTGGCCCGCGACAGTCCGGCTTCAGAGCTCAACATGGCACTGAAACAGCGCTTAGGTCCAATATCTCCAGCATTATTGATAAAGGTCATTCAGCGCGTCTGATGCTCTGGACCTCTCTACAGTGTTTCATCTCATTGATCACTGCCTCCTCCAGGAGAGGATGGTCAGCATCACTAATTGCTCAGAGAGAGCTGCCTCATGGATCTCCTCCATTCTGGGTCCTAGGTTATGCAGG
This sequence comes from Ambystoma mexicanum, assembly GCF_040938575.1. NCBI lineage: Eukaryota > Metazoa > Chordata > Amphibia > Caudata > Ambystomatidae > Ambystoma > Ambystoma mexicanum. Next base: position 81,914,619 of record NC_090928.1, on the reverse strand, counting down.
GTTGCTACGGGTAAGTCTAAAACCCTTTCTGTTAGTCAACCGTGCAGAGTGCCACAGGGTTCCTGCCTGTCACCTTCCCTCTTTAACATTTACATCAAACCATTTCTAGATATGCTGGACAACCTAGGTGTCGCCTATGCTAACTATGCGGATGACACTCAGGTGCTCATTGAGTTGACTTGTTGCTATAAGGAGGATGCTAAGACCATTGACTACATTTATAGCAAAATGGAATCCTGGATGGCTCATAATGCCCTAGCATTGAATAACAATAGAATCAAGTTGCTCGTAATTGCCTCTGGCCCTTGGCTGAAGTCCATCGACCCCCAACTACTCTCAGTTCAATCTTGGGGGTAAGGTGATTCCAGTCAGTTCTAAGGTCAAAGCGCTGGGTGTCGTACTTGGCTCAGAATTGTCCATGAAACATCATGTTTGCCACATTTGATCTTTCTGTGCCAATAAAACTAGACCCCTCCATCGGATTAGACCCTTCCTTACATTGAAAGACAGATCCCTCCTGGCTACTGCTCTGGTTAATTCCCGATTGGACTACTGTCACAGCCTGCTTACTGGTACAACTCAAGCCAACTTGACCCATCTGCAATCCCCTAAAAATAGTGCCGTAAGGGCTGTTTTCGGATTAGCCAGAATGGACCACATGTCCGACTTTCAGAGGGAACTCCACTAGCTGGCTGTAAAACAAAGAATTAGACATAAGATTCTTACTTTGACCTTTAAATGCTTGACTTCTGCTGTCCCTGAGTACCTTAGGGATAGGATTTCCCTCCAACACTCCTCTAGAGTACTTCACTCTAACAACACAAATGCCCTACATTAACCCTGTTTCAAACTGGAGAAATTCAGGGGGACATGTTTTGAAATTCAGGCACCCCTGGAGTGCAATGGTATTCCTGTTCCTCTTAGATTATCTACCTCTATGGTTAAATTCAAGAAGAATGTGAAAAGCTTATTATTCAACTCTTCTTGCCGATTTATGGCATCAGCTCGCTGACTCCTCCTTGTTTGCTTGTCTGTTTTTATTTGTGCGTTCTGGGGCCTAAGGGCGTGTGGCGCTTTATACAAAATTTAAATAAATAAATAATCCGGTTAAAGCATTGTCTGCAGAGTTAGGTGTGCAATGTAGAAACTCAAGTTTATAATCCAGCCAGCATCTTCTCAGCGTTTCATCCTTCTGAGAAGAGTGAAATTTGCAGTGTTACTGCAGAGTTGAACTAGGGTCCTAAAGATTTAGGGATAGACTTACCCTTAGGCATAGACATAGGTTTAGGTTGAAGAGTGTGCGACTCCTGTGTGACCTTTGCTGATTTGAGCACAGTTGTCAATTAATGCACTGCAGTAACTCTAAGTATCAGCCATGAAAAAGAAGAGGATTAGATAACTTTTCGCTGGATCCATTTTCTCAATCTCCTCTGGATCCATTTTCTCAATCTCCAATGTTAGTATTGAATGGCTGCATTTTGCAGACATCCTTGTCACGTCACAACCTATTCCTGGAAACATCATGGCATAGAACTCTTATTTTAGTTAAGTTATTTCACTGCATCCAGTGAGAGTAATTCATCAATTATTGGATATGTTTGCACTGCACTAAAAAGGGAAAACACGTGCCCATGTCTGTTTTCAAATGTATCCCCAATCTAGCAGAGGTGAGATTATTATGATGATGATGATGATGATGATGATGATGATGATGATGATGATGATGATGATGATGATGATGATTATTATTATTATTATTATGGTATTTATTTTGCACTGACCTAGATTCGGGAAGCAACAAAACACTTTCCAAGTCATAGGGAGCAGTGCACCGAACAGGAAGCAGATTGCAAGCGATCAATAAAAGGGAGCAGGGAGCTCACAACAGGCCAGGGTTAGCAGCAAGGAATATATACGCAACAGGGGGAGCAGATCTCCCATTCTGAGCTTAGGTGGGGATTCAAAGGTGTGAGGACCCGGGTTTTAAAGAGGAGCCGTTCCTTCAAGAGGAGGGTCTTGCACACCTTCCTGAATTTTAGGAGTGAATTTACTTTACAGATTAAACAGGCAAATAATATTTACTAACATTTTCTTCCAGGCCAGGCTAGGGCAATAGGGATATGCCCGAACCAAAGACGCAAAATGCTAGTGTGGGCCACTTTGTTGGCCAATCTGGGCCACTTCGATGAGTTACTTCACCATGCAGCTAGTAGTTTTGACCAACGTTGCTGAATACATATTCTTTAAAATGCACAATTTGCATCACATTTTGTCGAAAAAAGGAATAAATTGCTATTTGCAACTGTGGGCCACTTTTTCATTGGTGCCAGAGACAATTTTAGGCCCCAGTCCGACCCTGTTCCAGGCCTATCTTCTGGCAGGCGGTACAGATTAGAAATGAAGTCCCTAAAAGGCACACTTGGTCAAATATTTTGTCTCCATTTTATTACCTCTTAGCTGGTTTTGTTCCAGATCATCAAGATGTATCAGATTAATATAAGGTGATGATTTACTAGTTGCAATGCATCCATTACCTTCCAGACAGCTGATTTTGAAGGCAGAAATGGCTATTATAAATAATTTGGCATGATGGGAATTTTGGTAAGAAAGTGAATTACCTTCTGGTGATTTGACTAGCGTAGATGTAAACCTCCTCAAATCAATGTTCCCCTCTTGATACAATAGATAATGCCTACATAGCGGTTTCTGATGACACACTGTTTAGCAAATAACTAGAAATGTACACGTGGACGTCATATTAGAGACATGATACAAAATGTAATCAACATATGGTATTGCAGATGAAATCATGCAGGTCGTGATGGACATACAACAGACAGGGGGTGGGTAAGAACACATGATGGATCGAAACATAACCCCTCACTAAGGTGCATGTTTTCAAACATAGAGGCAAGGCAAATTCTCATGATGTTTGTTTCATGAATATTGCTGTAAAAGAGGCCTCACAACAAGAGACATAAGTCACGCACGGCAACAGGCTCAGTGAAAGGAGCAGCACTTAAAACTTGTATTGGCGAAAACAAGGAGTCAGGCCTTTTTCTGTCCACATTGAACCATACAGCACACATGCAGGCTCTGAGGCAGATGCTTTAATCACACACACACAGGCACCAATGTTCATAGAGGTAAAAAATGCAGACATCCATGTAAGAAATTCGACCATCAGCACAGGGAGAGTGCGCCCCCCTGGGCTATTTGATTTTTTGTTTATTTAAAAGAATGAATGATAGAAGATCAACCTGAGGAAATATGTGGGACCATTCCTGCACATATATTCAACGCTCACTGCACAGCAGAAAAATAGTCATGTACTCTGGGAGGACACCACTTACCAGCGCGTCCTCCCTTGTCATGTGTAGCTGACACCTGACAGATGTAGGTACATCAAAGTCCTCTGGCTGTGGCAGCCTGATTAGTATTTCACGCCCCATGGATTAGCATCTTTATTGCTACACCTTGCTGGTGGTAGTGAATACTGAAGAATGTAAATTAGCAGGCCTCAGGGAAGGCCTGGATGCAGGAAGTGACAATGGAGACCAGACACCAACACCTCTTTGTAATGCAATTTGTCAACGTGGTACTAACACCCCACCTTGGTATCAAATGGCAGTGAATGTCCTGTCTGGAACCACTCCTTTCAAAGCAGGGAAGTATGCGAATTGTAAAAGACAAAAGGCTCCCTGTAACCCCCTAATTCAAAGAAGGCCCATATTGTGACCAAGCGCCACATAGGGCTCAGTTAATTAGGGAGACACTTTGAAGTACAGCATTCAGGAAGATGGCTGGGACTTAGAAGTATTTGTTGTAATGCTTCCCCTGCCTGTTGCCAAGCGCTCTGATTCTGACCTGAAGCATCACTGAAGATTGTTGGTGGGGAACCAGAATTGGTTATTTAAGGTGGGATTAGCCTGCACCAATCACTCGGGCCCGTTTGGCTTTAAAAGAGGGCTGAGCCCCTCAGTGATCAGATCATCTGAAGACTTCGCAAGGAGTAAGAAGAAGGACTCATTTGGACCTGAGGTGAAGATACAGTCTACCTTACATCTTCTGCCAATGAAAGAAGGCCAGGAGTTCCAAGAGGGAAGCAAGATCCCTCCCCTAAACATCTCCCAGGGAACAGAGGGAGATACCGGACTCACAGGGCCCATCCAGCAGCCCCAGAACCAGTACCCAGCCAGCACACAACGTTTCCTATTAGGTTCTGACAGCAAGCTTCCTATGTGGGAAGTGCTGGAGAGTCTCTGGACAAAGGGCAAGGCCGTTGCCCGCTAACACCATCCTGAGCTTTGGCCCGTCTGCCTTGAAAGGACACAAACCCTGCGAACAAGCTAAGAGGAGTGCCACACAAGCATCATCCAGCGTCCACCTTTTTAAGGCCAATTTTGAGACAGTTGAGTCCCCGAACCGCATCCGGCTGCACCACTGACTGTTGTGACGCTGCAGTCACCAGAGCCGTCCGAGATGCCTTGACCAGCATTCCAGAGCCACCAACCAGCACATAGACAATGATTCTTGGCCCAGAGCCACGTCACCGAACTACCTGCAGACGTCTGTCCAGCCTTGATTGCCAAACTGCCTGCCGCTGTCTCCCGCCACTAACTCTGTCTCAAGAGCTGCGAAGTGCCCTGGAATCACCTCAACGCTGTCGAGCACCAAGAACGCCTTCAGTACCAGGTACATTCTGGTTCTGCCCCCCTCGTTGTTCTCTGAAGACCCCTAGAGGCAGTTACAACCCTTTGCCCCATTGGTGTTGAAACCAAATAATCTTGAACTATAAGACTGATTACGTTACCAACTACCCTCCTGTCAGTATCCATAGTGCATCCCTTTCCTTTGTGAAACTGTCTATCTTCTGTGCTCCTTTACGTGTGGGTTGTAATTGTAGTGTGCTAGAACTGTCTGTTGTAGTAATAATCAAGCAGATATTTCTATACAACCATGACTGGACAGTCCCTTTTACCGCTGGGCAATAATTGTATTTTCACTGTGTTGCAACTAACTAACAATCCACGACCTTGCAGAGATAAGCCTGCTGTTCTGTCCACGTTATCAAAATTTGACAAGGAGGTCTTATAATTTACTTGTATTCCAATCTGTTCGGATCCCTTCTGGTGTACTAGAGGTGTGGGGTTGATTGATGGTTTAGAAACCGATATTCATCCCTGGACCACTGGTGCCCCGGAAGTTGATTCGTCACATTCGTAGCAAGCAGTCGTATCAGTTGGAGCCTTGCGCACAGCTTAGTCACCCAACGATAAAAGCACTGTTGCAGGCAACGTTCAGTCACTGCTAGGTAATAGTAATAGTCATGGAGCTTGACACGGAGACTATAAAAGGCATGACCAAGGATGTCCTGCGCATTTTATGTCAAGAGAGGGGACTTCCCCACAGTACTAAGGTTAATACATCTGAGTTGCTGACCTGCCTCTAAGCTTGGATAGAAGCAAGGGTGGTTGGGGAAAAGACCCCAGGAGATGGGCTAGTCCCTGTGTACCCAAACAGACAAGACCTTCTGGAGGGGGTAAATGACGAGGATGACCGCATGAGCATTGTCTCTCACCAATCATCCCTCCGGGGGGAAAGTGTGGATTCTCTACACTCAAGAGTTTCATTGAGGACAGGGGCTAGTGCAGCATCCCGCAGGTCCCAGGCCTCAGCACAGTCTCTAAGTGGCCCAGTAGTTGCTCCAGCTGTAAATGAGGTAGCGGCTAGGAAGCTCCTGCTCGAGGAGAGGAGACTAGCGCTAGAGGAACAGAAACAGTGGGATAAGGTCACCATAGAGGTGCGCAAGCTGGCGCTTGGAGAGCAGAAAGAGGCCAACAGGTCCGCCTCTAGTGAGAACAGCAGTAGTGGCTCAAACCAGAGTACCTGGGATAAACCCCGACGGCACATCCCCAAAGATTTAGTACAGGCTTATGAGGTGGGGAGGATATTTGTGACTGGTTTGAAGTGCTCAAGCTGGCATTCCAGCTGCAGGAGGTGGATGAGGTACTGTGGGGTGCAGCTCGGATGAGTCGCTTAGCGACACCAGGGATTAATGCAAATCTTCAGTTAACTCCTAGGGACAAAGGCCCGTTTATGAGCGCATGAAGGCAGCCCTCCTCAGGAAGTTCTGTAAAACCCCAGAACTGTATCTAAAGTGCTTCAGAGAGCTTGGAAAGAAAAGTGGGCAGACATTTGAAGCATTTACACGCTTGTCGTTGAAATATCTGAGCGGGTCGGTGACTGGTAACAAAGTTGACACATTTAAAGGGATGTACAATTTGATTGCGTGTGAGCATGTGTTGAAAAATTGTGAGGTTGACCTGCACCAGCATCTAGTGACCAAGACTATCACAAATCCTGGGGAGCTTGCAAAGGCTATCGACATGTTTGTGAGTACTCAAGTCCAGAAAAAGGCTCAGGCGAGCACATCCAAACCAGAAGAGATATCAGCGGACAAAAAAATAAACAAGGATGGGAAGGACAAAGGTCCAACCCAATCCTATTCAAAGTCAGGCCCCCAAAAGAGTGAAGGAAAACTCCCAAACTCTAGATCAGCTGTACACACCGAAAAGAAGAGCGCAGGCACCCCTAACACTGGGACACCTGCGTTCTTACCACCCAAAGGTTGTTACATGTGTAGGGAGCTGGGCCATTGGAAAAGGGATCCTAATGGCAAGGGCTTACCCAAGCAACCCATAGTGAATGCTGGACTCATGGAGGAGGCCATCATTAGTGTGGGCCTCTCAGAGGAGGATTTCCCACTAGTCCAGGGAGTGGCCGAATGTGGATTGGTTACACTAAGTGGGAACGGAACCGGATCTCCAGAAGTGACCCCAGTTCCCAATAATACTCAACTCTATCTAGAGCATGTGTACATCAATGGACACAAAACTGTGGACCGAGACACCGCAGCTTGCGTCACCTCTGTGGGTACAGCGAGGCCAGTATATTGATGTGCCTGAGTTGTGCGTAAGTGGATTTGATGGTAAGAGTAAGTGCCCCTTGGCAATAGTAGAGTTCAGCTGGTGAGGTGTAATGATCCAGCGCTGTGTAGCGGTGAAAGACTCCATTCCTGTCCCATGTCTGTTGGGTAATGATCTTCCAGATCCCAAAATAGTTGCAGCGGCTACACGATCAAGGCACAAAGAGAATGCCAGATTGGACGCTCCGAAAGTCTTAAGGTCTGAAGTGCTTCCACAGGGATTGTTGGAAGGACCAACGTGGCCGGTAGCCCCTAGTCCAGTTCCACAGACTACTGAGTTGCCTACTCCTGCAGGAGAGGGGCTAGAAGCCACAGAAGAGCCTACTTTGGTAGCAGGAGACCCTGTGACTTCAGAGTTGCCTGGCGCAGCGCAGGAACCTGAGGTGGAGGACCAGGTGGGCACAGATCTGAAGGGTATGCCCAAGCTGAATGAGTTTGCATCAGCTGGGTGCCCAGATCAGACTGACTTCTACACCACCCAGAAAGAGTGTCTCACTCTGGTGGGTCTGCAGAAGCAGGTAGAGGAGCAGGCTAAGGGTGAGGCCCCTGGATTGTACAAAGTGTACTGGGAGGCGGGACTCCTGTACAGTGAGCCAAAGGATTCTGAGGGCGAGGACACCAGAAGATTGGTGGATCCCCAATGCCACATAAAGTCCGTTTTGGATTTGGCTCACCAAATTCCTTTAGCGGGTCTCTTGGGAGTGACTAAGACATCGGACTGTTTGTCTGCTCAATTTTACTGGCCGCTGTTTGGTGTAAAAACTAAGGAATCTGTCCGGTCCGGCTTGACTTGTCAAGCTTCTCGCAAGTCCGGTGGTGCCACAAAGGCCCCCTTAATTCCACTACCCGTGGTTGAGCGTCCTTTCGAGAGAATAGGCATGGATATTGCGGGTCATTTGGATCCTCAAACCTGCTCAGGGAACCGAGATACCCTGAGGCTCTCCCCCTGAGGAGCATCAAAGCCCCCGTGGTTGCACATGCTCGGATTGGGATATTCTCCCATGTTGTATTCCCCAAGGAAGTAATTTCTAACAGGGTATCAAACTTCATATCAACATATATGAAGGCTATGTGGGAAGAGTGTGGAGTCATCTACCGGTTCTCTACCTCCATTCATCCACAAACCAATGGGCTTGTTGAGCGGTTCAACAAAACCCTGAAAGGCATGATAGTTTAGCTTGGAAGAACACAAGAGGAGAAAATGGGATATTCTCCTGCCCTGCCTTCTGTTCGCCTACAGGGAGGTGCCACAGAACGGAGTAGGGTTTAGCCCCTTTGAGCTTCTGTTTGGACACCCTGTACGAGGTCCTGTACGAAGGACAGTGAAGGAAGGGATGGGAAAGCAAGCACTCAGCCCCGTCATGAGATGTGGTGAACTATGTACTCAGCCTTTGGTTTAGAATGGCAAAGAACATAGAAGAGTCAACCAAGAATCTAAAGGCCAGTCAGGAGCTGATGAAGCTCTGGCACAACCAAAAGGCGACAGTGACAATCTATTCTCCAGGCCAGAGGGTGTGGATTATAGAGCCTGTCAAACCCAGTGCCCTTTGGGACAAGTCAACAGGGCCTTAGTGTGTGCTGCAAAAGGTCAGTGAGGTGAATGATCTCATTGGTGTGAAAGGACCTACACAGATGTGCAGGGTCTTTCACGTCAACCGGCTTAAACCCCATTATAGCTAGGATAACTTGGTCATGGTGGTAGTGACTGACGGAGAGAGTGACGAGGAGACTGATCCCCTCCCAGATCTCCTACACACTTAAGCCACAGATGGGTCAGTTGAAGGTGTCAACCTTACAACGTACCTGTCAGAACAGCAACTGACAGACTGTTGCTGGTTACTGGGACAGTTTGCCAGTATTTTTGCGGACTCCCGGTCACGCAGATTGGTGCACCCATGATGTGGACACTAGAGGCAGTAAGCTGGTGAAGAGTAGAACTCACCGGATGTCCGATGAGGTCAGGGACACCATCAAGGAGGAAGTTTCCAAGATGTTGTCCCTAGTAGTGATAGAGCCATCCCACAGCCCCTGGGCTTGCCCGGTGATACTGGTCCCTAAAAAGACGAGTAGTGGGAAGACTGAAGTTTGCTTTTGTGTGGACTACAGGGGGCTCTATTCTGTCATGAAAACAGATGCTCACCCCATTCCTTGGGCAGATGATCTCATTGACAAGCTCGGCGCTGCCAAGTACGAGTACTTTTGACCTCACAGTGGGGTATTGGCAGGTCGGCTTGACAGATGAAGTGAAAGAGAGGTCGGCATTCTCAACCCTGGAAGGACATTATCAGTTCACTGTCATGCCCTTCGGATTGAAGAATGCCCCTGCCACTTTTCAGAGGATGGTTAACCAGGTTTTGTCTTGACTGGAAAACTTCAGCGTCGCCTATCTAGACAACATTGCTGTGTTCAGCGACAACCTGGGAGGGTCATGTAGCCCACCTGAAACAAGTGCTGTAGGCGCTGCAGAATGCTGGCCTAACTATCATGGCCACGAAGTGCCATGTAGTGCAGAGTACCTTGACTTACCTAGGCCACCTGGTCGGTGGAGGTAAGAAACAACCTCTTAAAGCGAAAGTACAGGCTGTGAAGGAATGGGACATCCCCACCACACAGACACAGGTGAGAGCCTTTCTAGTTCTCACAGGGTACTACTGGTCGTTCATCAGAAGGTCTGGGACCATTGCCATGCCCCTGAATGATGTAACATCCAAAAAGATGCCAAAAAAAGGCAACTTGGAACCCTGCCTGTCAAACCTCCTTTCAGGATTTAAAGGATGGATTGTGCAGGGCCCCAGTTCTGAAAGTGCCAGACTATGGTCAGGAAATCATTATCCAGACAGACGCCTGTGACGCGTGTGATTTTGGGATATCACTGTTAGCGCAGCTGAACTCTGAAGGGGTAGAGCAACCTGTCGTCTACATTAGCAGGTGGTTAACAAGCCCGAGTGCGAAGTAAAGGGCGGTGCTTTTTTTTTTTTACAACACTGTTTGAGCTGCTGTGGCTCTGGAGAGAATCCCTTCGAGATAACTGCATTCTGCAGCTGCATTCTGAGGAACGTAACTTTGTGCCTTTTGCTGACAGTATCAAGCATTTCAGCATAGACATTGTAAGTTGAAGCCAGTATAGTTGGCTTTAAGGCTTCAAGGCGAATGAAGTGTCTACCCACGCCCCCCTGGACTTCGGACCCAGATACAAAAGGCAGGGCCCGGCACCCTTGCGGCGTGAAGCCTGAGTGCGAAGTAAATGGCAGTGCTTTTTTTTTTTTACAACACTGTTTGAGCTGCTGTTTGGCTCTGGTTGGTGAAGGTGCGCACGGATCAAGCTGTGTTGTATTTGGGACCGGCACATCTCAGAACCCAAAAGCGGGGTACCGTGTGCATCCCGCACCGCCTCTTCAAAAAGCCTCTGCAAAAGCGCAAAGAATAAAAGCAGTGTTCAGCTGCTTCTATGCCGTGCCTCGTTTGCTGGGAGACGCTGAACGCTGAACTGTGACTGTGGGAGGCCAGGCTTGGAAAGGTACAATTCAAAATATATTCTTACCAAATTGGATTGTGGTGGAAGTGGGAGACTGTGGGAGGTTTCTCCTTTGATCCCGCTGCACCTTTCTAACAGATCAGACTGTTACAAGAAACTGTCAAGAGATTGTATTAGCATAGTGACCATTATATGTGAAAGAGAAACGTTCATTTCCTCTCTCCCTCTCTTTTTATTTTCCCTCCTCTCGACATATTGTAAGAAAGTAACAACATAAGAGGGGTTCTTCTGAACTAAAACCCAGAGCAAGTGCCCCAAATATAAAAACTCAGTAGGTTAGGCATAAATGAAAATATACCCCTACATCTGCTAAATACAGCACCAGAACCCATTATTAGTCAACAAGAGAGTGAGTGAGGAGAAACAACTATTGTGTTTCAGTTTCTGCCATGAGAGCACCATCAAGACTTCGTCCATTTAAAAAGGAAACTCCCCTGGATGACAGAAATGAGAACCCATGCACCATATTGACAAACAAATGGAAACGGGGGCTAGAATACACTATAACTACAAAGAAGATCCAGAAGAAAATTAAGAACCATTTTGGCAAAAAAAGACATTGGCCCTCATTACGACCCTGGCGGAATCCGCGGTGCTAAATGCACCGCGGAGCATGGCGGAAAGCCGCCGATAGCGCCATGGGGGTTGGCGGATTTACCACCCCATGCCGACCTTGGCGGAGCGGTAAATCCCCAATCCCCATTTTACCCTTCCCCATTCCCATTCTTGCCCCATAGGGTATAATGGGAGTGGGGAAGGAGTTAATTACGCCGCCGTAAAGTACGGCGGCGTAATTAACAACGAGGTCCCTTAGCGCCATGGTTTTCTCCGCCCGGTAAAACCAGGCGGAGAAAACCTCCATGGCGCTAAGGGAACTCGTAGTACGGCGGACGGGTCCGCCGCGATTAGCGCTGGCGGAAACCCACTCCGCCAGGGTCCTAATGAGGCCCATAGTAGCCATAATGTTGTTGAAGGAGACTCAATTATATGCTGGGAACATCCACAATCCCCCCAAGTCCCATTATCAAGCACAGAAATCCCCCTCTTGCTAGAAAGGACAGGGATTGGTCTAAGCCTCATATGTGCAGAGGAAGAAATAACATCATCTACAAACCCAAATAAGAATGCAAGAGAACCAAAAAATTCAGTAGAGAGTGAAGACTCCATGGAAAAGACAGATTCGAAGACAGATACACTAAAAGCACTGAATTTCGTTCTGAACTCACTAGTGTCAGTTTTTGAAATGCTCAAGATGGAGGTACAGACACAAACTGGTACATTGCTAGAAGTCACAAAAGAAGTATCCTCGAGCAAATCAACATTGGTGGGATTAGTTTCTGCAATTAATACAAATATGACCCTGCCCCTGCGGAACACACGATTGGAAATAACGAAACAAGGTCTCGACATTTCCTCTATACAGTGCATCCTTAATAAAAGAAGTTAACGAGAAGAACAGAATACAAAGTTATTAGAAGAGACATTAAACCTGCTGAAAGGAAATCCAAAGGCAGATCCACCAAACCGAGGAAATGAAAATACTCAGGAGTCTTTATTTGATGATACACCACTGTCTGACTCTATATTGGAGGAATTGAGGAGACTGGCCAACATAGTGGAGGAAGAAGTTGAAATTCTTGAGGCAATAGTTAAAAGCAATCAGAAAACCCCAAGAGAAGAGCAAAAAAATCCACCTCTCGGCTGGTTACCCCGAAATAGTCAAACTTCCAGAGGAAGAAGAAAACTCAGAAAATGCCAGGCAGAGAAAGAAAGGACAAACAAAATGCATTTGTGAACAAGCAAGATCTCGTAGGAAAAAAAAGGGGAACAAAGTAACACCAATAACAAAAACATGATGGAAAAATCAAAAAATCTACTAACCCCTAAAATCACCAAAAAAAATGAGGATATGGGAAATCCAACTAATAAATCCCGAGAAGTATCGAACACCTTAAAGAAAAACATGAAAAGTGGAAACAAGAAAAATCAAAAAATAAACTCCAAGACTAGTGGAAAAAGTTCTACAGATATTGCTAAGGAAGTTGGAGAGAGCATTACACTGCAGAAAATTAGCATTGGACTGCAAACCGGTGATAAACCATGGTGCAGAAGCAAATCAAGAAGTGATAGAGAACAGAGCTTCTTTGAGGATTCAAACAACTCACACATTTCGGTGAGCCCAAAAAAAGTTATAAAAGCTCCCCCAAAAAATGTGGCACACACTGCAATTAAATGGGCCCCAATTTTTCTGCAAAAAGGACTTAAATCAAAGGCCAAAAATAACCCAATTACCCTATCAGCACATGATGTCTCTAAGCCAAAAATAGCGCTGATCCTTTTAGCAGCAAAGAGCAAGGGGGGATCAAAGGTCCGGCTATTGATAAAAAAGGCTTGTTAGAGACAATTGTGGTTCCAAAGAAATTAAATCAATTGGAAACAGATACGTCGCAAAATGTCCAATCACAAACAACATCAAGGACTTTGCAATGCCCAGAATCTGGCTTAGACTTTGTTCAAACACCAAACAGTACAAATCGCTAAGCCGCTCTGTTATACTTAGCATAACAAAGAAAGTAAGAAATCTTTACTCTCTTTCATCGGAAGATACAGCCAGTGTAACATTCCCAATGTCACAAGACTCCTTTTTTGTAGAACTAGTCTTTAGTTCACTCAATGCTATGAATGCCGTTCTCAAAGAATCAACCTCTGGACTTGAAATTTCATTAGTAGCTTTTAAAATGCAACTACCAAGAGTATCATCACCACGGAAACCTCTGCCTCAAATCAGGAGAAAGAGATGACCTCAAATGCACAAAAACTCAGCAAGAGGAGAACCATAGAACAAGAAGTCAAGACACAGGAAAGTGTACGCTCCAATCTACCAGAAATTCTCACCCAAGTGTTTCAGAAAATGGGTCTAGGCCCGCAGCAACTTTAGAAAAGAGAGCCTAAATGTGATCAGTTGGAACTCGCGGGTCCTAGTAACATCAAATCTAAAAATATGAGCACACATTTATTTACCCATGGGGATATCATTTTATTACAAGAAACCTATCCACTTAATATTGAGGGGTATACAGTATCATGCCTTTCAGCATCCCAAAAGGCACAGGGTAGACCTTCAGGTGGCCTTCTTATGGCTTTAAAAGATCACATATTCAAAAATATAGTCCCAATGTGGGAAAACCATATAGGAGTTCAAGCAGGCAAAGCACATACAATTTATGAGGGTAAGTCCTCAATATGGAATCTCATTAATATTTACTGGAACCCTTCCAGATCTAAACTGATCAATTTGTTGGAAAATCTAGGTCTCCTTCTCGAAAGAATACAAATTGAATCAACCTGCAGCCATATAATTCTAGCTGGAGACTTCAATGCAAATTGCATTCAACAAAAAGAAAATACTTTGAACTCTCCCAGAATTGAGAAATCAAGAAGGGGAAAACTGCGGCTAGATTTTATGAAACATTGGGATTCGAGAATGGTAAATGGATCCACAGATGTAGGCCAAGAACCAGTTACAACATGGCATAGAGGAAACTCTGCCTCCACCCTGGATTACATCTTTGTTTCCCAGAGACTATTCACATCTTCTTTAGTATTTGGAATAAAGCAAGATGAGGATAGTGATCATAGTAGATTGGAGCTCACCCTTGCTAATATTTTCAGTCGCACACCAAATATAAATATTCAGAACCTTCAGAACATGAAAGGCAAGCTGAGGGTTATGAAATATAAAAGTGGAGGAATAAAGCTCAATAAACAACTAAAAAAAATTCCAAACGCTATTCGGGAAACAGAATGCAATCCACAGATATTTGCCAACTTTCTCTGGGAAACCCTTCCCCCAAGCGAAATAACAGGTATAGAAAAGCAAAAACATCTACATGCATTCGATGAAATAACTCAAAAAAGAAAAAGAGAACATGGAAAAGCCATAAGAGAAATTAGAGCTCAAGTACCTTTGGATGAGCTATATAAAACAGAACTAAAAAAAGAGAAAATTAATTATGAATCCTGGTCATATCTGCAGAAAGAAGAACGAATGCAAAAAGATGGGGAGTGTGTCCTAAAAACCCTAATAGAACACAGTTCAAAAAACTTTTGGGCAACGATAAGTCATCTAGAATCGGGAACAGGTAAACTCTCTATGCAATCTGGTCCCGGAAGAGAGTTGGGTGAAATACCTTACAGAAACCTTTAGCAGCCAAAATATTCAACAATTTCCAATAAACCCAGACACACCCTGGAATTTAGATTTTGATGTAAAAGAAATCCAGGAGATCATAGTTAAAGCTTCAACCTCTAAAGCAGCAGTCCTGAATGGCTTAACTTACCAAACACTCAAGAATGAACTAGAACTATGGTCACAATTACTGACATGTCTCTTCAGAGAAATTCTGAGGAATCAAACAGTTCCAATCTCTTGGAAAGCAGCGCTGGTAATACCACTCTTTAAAACTGGAGATCGTCGAGCAGCGGCTAATTATAGACCAATAGCCCTGCTCGACATAGAGAGCAACATTTTCATGAAGCTCCTCCTAAACCATATCCTATACTGGGTTGAAGAACATGAAATACTCTCACGCTATCAAACAGGCTTCAGGAAGGGTATGTCGACCACAATGTCATGCCCTCCATCCGACCCACCAGTGATCCCAGTTCCCCCTCGGCCCGGATTCACCCCCCACTTACCCTCCGGGGCTCACTTTGGCGGTCCAGACCGGCTCGCACACAGCTACAGCAGCAGCTTCACGCTACTACTCCACAGTCAAGACTGCGACCATTTTTTCATTGGCAGCTGCCGTGGAGATTAAGCCATCAAAAGATCAGGTTCGCTTCTTTGCATCGTGCTGCTGGCGCTATCCGATCGCGTGACCTAAACTTGCGGTCATGTGACCGGATCTCGCGATCACGTGACCTGGATTCACGATCACGTGATCAGGAATCAAACGGTACTTAAGCAGTGGAGTACTTCAGTACCGCGCTTCACAGCTGTTTTCTCGGAGACCCTGTTTGCCCTGCGTTTTGTTACCTTGTAACCTTGTGTTTCGTTTTGATCTTGGACCCGGCTAACTCTTCTTGGAACTCTTTTGGATCACATTATATCTGTGCTTTTGGCTTGGACTGATACTCTTGGCTCTTGACCTCGGACCGTTGTCACGGATTTCTCTTTGGATCCGCTCTTCATTGTTCCGTCAGCTTGGACTGCTACACTTGGTTCTAGACCCTGGATTGTTATTACGGACTTCTTGTGGATTACCCCAAAGAATCTGGAACACTGTATGAACTACGCCTCATCACCACCCTTACCTGCAATTTGGTTCAGTCCAGAGTACAGGTCTTCTTCAGGTGGGGTCTGGTGTGACTACCACTAAGTGCCTCATACCCGGGACCATTTGCCATCTTGAGCCCCGGAATTCCTTCTGCTACCAATTCCTGGTAAGATCCTTCCTGTTTATTGGTTACCCGTGCTTTACCCTGCTTGCTTGGTACTTAACGCTGCTTTTCTTTACAGCTTCCGTGGGGCTTCCAGTACTTTGCGGTCTCGGATTCTTCTCCACATGTGGCCTCAAAGGTTATATAGGGAGTGAATTTATCATTCTCCCTGTGCCGCACTTGGGGACGGAGGTCTCATATATCTGCACGACATTCAAGTTACAACAGTCTGTGAAGCCTTGTCGTGTCAGGTATGGAGGGTACCGCGGAGGA
Organism: Ambystoma mexicanum; assembly: GCF_040938575.1. Classification (NCBI taxonomy): domain Eukaryota; kingdom Metazoa; phylum Chordata; class Amphibia; order Caudata; family Ambystomatidae; genus Ambystoma; species Ambystoma mexicanum. The sequence continues at coordinate 81,898,381 of NC_090928.1, read as the reverse complement.
CCCCATGGCTGCTATAATCCAAGCAATCACGGTATTACGGGCCGACATGGTCACTGCCAACACAGCAATCCACCAACGCCTTGATTTGTTGCAGAGTGCCCAACATCCCTTGCCTGCGGACCCGGAGCTTGGAGACGCCGCCGCTCCGGTTCCTGTGCCACCTCCTCCTGTAACCCCGGCTCCGACTGCCTCCACGACCGTCCCCGTTGTTCTGCCATCTCCTTTTCCATTGGCAGTCCCAGAAAGGTTCCATGGAGACCCCAGAAAGTTCAGGACTTTCCTTAATCAATGCAAACTACATTTTCTATGCCGGCCTCTTGCTTTCCCAGATCCCACCACTAAGGCGGCCTTCACCCTGTGACACCTAGCAGGTACAGCTGCGGCATGGGCAAACCCCCTATTAGAAAATGACCACCCCGCTCTCTATGATTTCGATCAACTGGTATCGGAGATGTCACGAGTATTTGACACTAGGTATAAGGCGCAGTCTCATGATTTATAGTTACTCGAGCTTACCCGGGGTAGGGGGTCCCTAATTGATTACATCACCCGATTTAACCAACTAGCGGCCAGAAAGTAAGAAGGCAGTGGTCTTCTACAGAGGATTAAGTAATCCCATGAAGGATGCATTAGCTGTGGTCCCGTCCCTGCCCGTTCAATTCCCGGCCCTTGTGGACCTGACCCTTCAAGTTGACGCTCGACGTTCTGAACGGAGAGCTGAAGCTGGATTTTCCCATTCTACAGGTCCTGCCATATCTTCATCCGCCTCAGACACCATAGGGGAGCCTATGCAGATTGGAGGTATCAGTAGCCCCATCACGTCTAGGGAGCGGGAACGTAGAAGAGCAGAGAATGCTTGTTTTTACTGCGGGTTGGGTGGCCACTTTGTGAAAGAATGTCCCCGAAAACCGAAACCCAAGAACCAGGTTTTTCACACAGCTCGACCCTAGACACGGGGGGAGGGTCGAGCTCCCTATGTTCCTCCCCGGATCCAATCCCGATGTTCGGTAGAATTAGACCCATCCGAGTACAAGCCACTTTGCAGCCCACACCTGGCATCACCCATCCTGTAGTTATCACCCTTGATTCAGGGGCCTCCGGGAACTACATTGATATCACTTTAGCCCGTGCCTTAAGCCTGCCCCTGGTTAATAAAAATCGGCCCGAACTGGTACAAGCAGTTGATGGGAAGGAACTCGCGTCTGGACCTATCAGACAACAAACGGCACCACTCATACTGACGATCCAGTCCATTCATAAGGAAACCATACACTTCGACTTGATAGCCATGCCCCAGTTCGGTGTTATACTAGGAATGCCATGGTTGCGGGATCACAATCCACACATTGATTGGGGTTTGGGTCACGTACATTTTGAATCCGAACTATGTCAGAACTTTTGTCTCCCCATGAATGGAGAGGAGAACACGCCTGCATCAACGTTGGGCGCTATTGCCCGGCTCAGTATCACAGAAAACAGGGCGTCCTCTGATCCGCATGTGGTGGGTTTAATCAACACAAACATCCCTGCGGAGTACCAAGACTATGCTCCGGTATTCGATCAAGGCTCTTCTGAAACCCTACCTCCACAGCAGTCCCTATGATTGCCCGATTGATCTGACCCCCGGGGCTTCCATACCCTCAGGTCGTATCTACTCCCTGTCACAGTCTGAAGATCAAGCCCTCAAAGAATACATAGACAAGTCTTTGCGCCTAGGTCACATACGCCCCTCCACGTCTTCAGCTGCCAGCCCGATTTTTTTTGTGCCCAAAAAAGAAGGCGATCTACGTCCGTGTGTGGACTACCGCAGGCTCAATGCCGTTACCATTAAGAATCGGTACCCGATACCTCTTATCACTCCGCTATTGGACCGATTGACACACGCCTCTATCTACTCCAAGTTGGATTTGAGAGGTGCCTACAACCTTGTCCGCATTCGTAAGGGGGACGAATGGAAGACCGCATTCTGTACACGATACGGCCTTTGGTAAGGTGAATATTTGGTAATGCCTTTCGGACTATGCAACTCCCCAGCCACCTTCCAATATTTTATGAATGATGTGTTCTGTGACAGTTTGGACATCTACGTGGTTGTGTATCTTGACGATATCCTCATCTTTTCCCATACCCTAGAAGAACATGTGCAGCATGTTCGAGAAGTATTGTCCAGGCTACAAAAACACTCGCTCTATGCGAAACCTGAGAAATGCCAATTTCATGTTACCAACATTGAGTTCCTGGGGTTCAACATCACTCCTGGTGGCTTGGCGATGAATTATTCCAAGGTTAGAGCAATTCTAGAATGGCCGACCCCGCAGACCCTGAAGGCATTACAGTCGTTTCTTGGTTTCGCCAACTTCTACCGACGTTTTATCTCGGGCTTCTCCTCCATTGTATCACCTCTCACCTCCCTCACTAGTCCACATGTTCCTTTCAAATGGCTGGAGATACATCAGCAGGCTTTTGAGAATCTAAAAAATGCCTTCACCACTGCCCCTGTACTCCAGCATCCTGACCCTGACCTACCTTTTATTGTCAAGGCGGATGCCTCCTCTTTTGCGTTAGGGGCAGTCTTGTCACAAATATGTTCCGCTACAGGACATCTACACCCTGTAGCCTTCCATTTCCGCAAATTCAACTCTGCAGAAGTCCACTATACTGTTACTGAGAAGGAGCTTCTGGCAGTGATGGACGCTTTTCGCACCTGGCGTCACCATCTGTTGGGGGCCAAACACAAGATCACTGTGTTTACAGATCATCGGAATCTACAGGACCTGGCCTCCCTGAAATGTGTGAACAGCAGGCAGGTCAGGTGGCACTTGTTTTTTGCAGCCTTCGACTTTCAAATTAAAAACCGTTCGGGTCTGACGGACGGTAAAGCCTATGCCCTGTCTCGTTCCCCCAGGGGGGTTTCGCTACCTATCTTTCCCGACACTCTCTTGTCTCATGAGAACGTTGTATGCACATGTACACCTCCGTTAGCATTGCTGGACGCAATCCGTGCTTGGGTCCAGCAGCATCCCGAGCAGCTGTCCGAATGGGACCCAGTGTACTATGACGGGTTGCCATATGTACAGAACCGCCTAGTTCTACCCACCACTGATACCAGAAACATGGCTTTGGAGTGGTCTCATGATGCACCCTTCAACGGCCATCTAGGCCAGGCCCGTACCCTGGATCTATTGAAACGCTGGTGTTGGTGGCCATCCATGAAACGTGATGTTATCTGCTATGTCAACACATGCTCAGTCTGTGGCCAAAGTAAACACCGCAGGGGTCGTCCACTTGGCCTCTTGCAACCATTACCTATACCACCCAAGCCCTGGCATACAGTGACCATGGATTTTGTGACTGATTTACCTAGGGTCCAGGGTTAGGACACAATCTGGGTGGTGGTTGATACTTTCACTAAAATGGCCCGTTTCATTCCCTGCCGGGGTATTCCATCTGCACCTATGTTGGCCAAATTGTTCTTTGAAGGTGTCTTCTGTCTCTTTGGTCTGCCTTCTGTGTTCATTTCTGATAGGGGGTCCCAGTTTACATCCCGGTTCTGGCGTGCCTTAACCAGGTTGCTTGGTATTGATATACGGTTCTCCTCGGCGTACCATCCCGAGACCGACGGTCAAACTGAGAGAACAAACTAATCCATGGAACAATACCTGCGTTGTTTGACGATGCAACAACAAGCAACCTGGTTGCAGGTCGTTCACTTTGCCGAATTTGCCTATAATAATGCTATACATTCCTCCACTGGTTCTTCCCCTTTTTTCACTTTGTATGGTCAACACCCCCGTGTCCTTCCGGTACCTGATTCTTCTTCCTCTGTCAACCCAGCCGCAGCTGCCTGTGTTAGAGATATGTCCTCTATCCATGCCCAGACCGTGGTTCACATCCAGGAGGCTCAGTCATCCATGAAAGCTTTCGCTGACTCGAAACGTAGTCCTGCCCCGCCATATGCGGTAGGTTCCCGGGTCTGGCTGTCCACCCGACATCTCCGTTTGGCGGGTTGTCGAAAGCTTCTGCCTCGTTTTGTGGGCCCTTATGTGGTTTCCCGAATCATCAGTCCAGTGGCCTACCGCCTTCTGCTCCCGTCTTCTTGGCGGATTCACCCTGTCTTTCACACATTTCTTCTCAAACCTTGTCCTGCCTCTTCCCGACTCCGTTCCCCGGTTGCCCCTGTGTCCCTGGATGCCCCTGATATCTTTGAGGTTTCCGCTATTCTGGGTTCCCGCCTCCTTAGGGGCAAGCTACAGTACCTGGTAGACTGGTGGGCTACGGTCCGGAGGAGCGGTCTTAGGTCTCAGCTTCGGATGTCCAGGCCCCCCGCTTGGTTGCTCAGTTCCATAGGGAGCATCCTTCCTGCCCACGCGGTCGTGGGCCTTTGCGGGGGGGCTCTGTCATGCCCTCCATCTGACCCACCAGTGATCCCAGTTCCCCCTCGGCCCGGATTCACCCCCCACTTACCCTCCGGTGCTCACTTTGGCGGTCCAGACCGGCTCGCACACAGCTACAGCAGCAGCTTCACGCTACTCCACAGTCAAGACTGCGACCATTTCTTCATTGGCAGCTGCCGTGGAGATTAAGCCATCAAAAGATCAGGTTCGCTTCTTTGCATCGTGCTGCCGGCGCTATCCGATCGCGTGACCTAAACTTCCTGGATTCACGATCACGTGATCAGGAATCAAACGGTACTTAAGCAGTGGAGTACTTCAGTACTGCGCTTCACAGCTGTTTTCTCAGAGACCCTGTTTGGCCTGCGTTTTGTTACCTTGTAACCTTGTGTTTCGTTTTGATCTTGGACCCGGCTAACTCTTCTTGGAACTCTTTTGGATCACGTTATATCTGTGTTTTTGGCTTGGACTGATACTCTTGGCTCTTGACCTCGGACCGTTGTCACGGACTTCTCTTTGGATCCGCTCTTCATTGTTCCATCAGCTTGGACTGCTACACTTGGTTCTAGACCCTGGATTGTTATTACGGACTTCTTGTGGATTACCCCAAAGAATCTGGAACACTGTATGAACTACGCCTCATCACCACCCTTACCTGCAATTTGGTTCAGTCCGGAGTATAGGTCTTCTTCAGGTGGGGTCTGGTGTGACTACCACTAAGTGCCTCATACCCGGGACCATTTGCCATCTTGAGCCCCGGAATTCCTTCTGCTACCAATTCCTGGTAAGATCCTTCCTGTTTATTGGTTACCCGTGCTTTACCCTGCTTGCTTGGTACTTAACGCTGCTTTTCTTTACAGCTTCCGTGGGGCTTCCAGTACTTCGCGGTCTCGGATTCTTCTCCACCTGTGACCTCAAAGGTTGTATAGGGAGTGAATTTATCATTCTCCCTGTGCGGCACTTGGGGACGGTGGTCTCATATATCTGCACGACATTCAAGTTACAACACACAATAAATGGTCTAATTCTAAACCTCTTAAATGAACAGACAAAAAAAGATAACTCTCCCCCTTTATATGGAGCATGGATTGACTTGTCAAAGGCTTTTGACCAAGTTGAAAGAGTTCTATTATGGCAAAAGTTGCGAAGCTTGGGCATACCAGAAACGCTGCTCTCCACATTGGTGGAACTGCATAGAAATCTCAGAGTTCGGTTAGATGAAATAGGTTGCTTGTCTGAACTCATAGAGGTAAGCAGAGGAGTAAGACAAGGTTGTCTGGGAGCACCGCTCTTTTTCAATCTTTTCCTGTCAGACATAGGACCCTTTATAGAATCATCAGCATTGGCCAGTCCCGTTTTGAACGGGAGGAAAATCTGTTGGTTGGCATATGCTGATGATATAGTACTCTTAGACAGAACACCAATAGGACTCCAGCGATTATTAACAAGAATGAATGAGTATGCTAAGATCAATGGCCTTTCAATCAACCCAGCTAAAACGAACATTCTCATCTTTAAACATTCGCACAGACAAGTAAAACCTTTTAGTTGGAAACTCGTGGAGAGCAAGTTAAAGTGGTAAAAAGGGTAAAATATTTGGGCTATAGTGTACATGCTAATCCTGCCATATACAAGGTAGAGAGTGAAGTAATGGCTAAGGTAACTCAAGCAGCATCACAAATGATTAAATTAAATCATAAGCTTTGCAAATTTTCCATCATACCATTAGTGAGGTACTATCTAGCTAAAGTAATACCAGTAATATTATATGGTCTAGAAGCAAAGCCAAGTTTGTGGTCTGCAAAGTGGGACTTCTTTGAGGGGCGACTATGGAAAAGAGCTTTAGGTCTTCCAAACTGTGCATCTACCAACAGCTTGAGATTCAAATTAGGACTCAAATCCTTAAGATGTATGGTAAATTGGAAACTAATGACCCTTTACAGAGAGATAATTACAGGTAAAGAAATCAGTTTGTACAGTGATATGAGAAAACATATGATAAGCTCAAAATCAGATATCCTCTCGACCCTAAGGGGAAATGTAATTAAAGCACTTGCCAAAACTGAACTCGATATAGAAACTTTGGTCTCGAATCCACTAAAAGTCAAAAAAGAACTGGAAACTTTAGATTGGATAGAGACCATAGAAAAAGTAATTAATGTTCCAGTAGCAAATCCATTCTTAAGGGGAGAAAAGAAACTTGGAAGTCTCTCAAAATATTTGATGAAGTCTCCAGATAGGAGACTTCATTCAAATATTCTTAGATTGAGACTTAATCTAGTCTGTTGTGGGGAAGTGTTGGAGAAACGAAATCAGGGTCATATTGCCAAAAGATTGTGTTTGATCTGTGCAAATCCGGCCAAACAGACGCTAGAACATTTACTAATGAACTGTGAAGGTTCATGGAAATACCGACTCTTATTCTTCAGAAATTTCGTCCGAAAAGAAAATTATATTATCTCTGAGTTTCTTTGGGACAGAATCATCTCAGGCTCAAACATCATGCTCACCGCTGCTGAAATCCAGGTATTAATAAACTGTGAAATAGACATTTAGAGTGATTGCATGGTGAATAGGAAATTGGAATCAATCCGACCAGAGATCACTCAATATTAGTCAAAGGACAGGGGATCAAAATGGAACTAGAACTTCAGCCCTTCCCAATGAGCAATATCACTGGTTGGTACAACTGAATGATTAATCTGAGCTGGATTTATTTTATATTTAAATGTATACAAACTGTTTTCTTGATTGTTATGGTATGTTTTGTAAAGACTCATTGAGTCATAAACAAATTTAAAAAAAAAAAAGAAAAAAAAAAGGTGGTTGACAAAAAGGGAAAGGAACTGGGCTGTCATAGAAAAAGAGGCCCATGCAGTCATGTGGGCCATTAAGAAGCTGAAACCCTACATCTTTGGATCTCACTTTACAATCAAGAAGGACCACAGGCCTCTTGCAAGGGCGTTTGTGGTGGGCCATATCCCTACAGGGACTAGAAATGGACATCCAGCACAAGCCACGCTCCCAGCATGGGAATGCACATGACCTCAGCCGGTACCATGTGCACAATCTGAAGGAACAGTACAAGCAAGCATGTGCTGTACTCAGACAGCTAAAACACACAAAGACATTGATGTGTGAACCCCATCAGGAAAAGTAGACTCGCCCAGGCAGGACCTTTACCAGGCAAATGAGGAATACTCCTATCAGAACTTGTTTCTTTAAGCAATAAAACTGGCATTGTCCCACATCAGGTAGCGTAGGGGTTGCCCGATAATACAGTTTATATAACAAAGACTATTGAATCTACAGGTACACAACCACACTGCGCTGAACAAACAAGAATTAGGCAGAAAAACACAATTTTATCAAGGACCACCTTGATTAAAATTTAGTTTTTCTGACTACTTTTTGTGTGTACGGCACAGTGTGGTTGTGTACCTGTAGATTCAATAGTTACTTAGGCCACTTGAGGCATAGGTCATTCACTGCACAATTGCCCGCAGCAGACAAAGTGCATCCTACTGTTGTATAAATATATTTTTCCGAATTTACTTACATGCGCAGCTAGTTCAAGCTTAATTGCCCCATCCATTTCCTATTACATAATAAAGACCCTCTGTAACTAAGCAATAAGTACAGACGGGCAGGGGCTTTACTGGGCCAGGTAATGCCTGGGACAGTTAGAAACACGAGCGAAGCACAAACCATTTTGAAACTGTGTCCATTCATTAAAAAAAAACACCCCTTTCCCCCCAAAAATGTGTAATTGCTTTGCAATAATCTACACCCATCTAAACTAATTTTGCAATAAATTAGCTTGCCTTGTGGTAGCTAATACTGTAGTTGCCTGCATGGTGAACACCTTCTCAAAAATATGTTTTAGCGCATCGGATCACCTGCGCCAAAAAAAAGAGCAGCCCAGTTCTCAAAGGGCATCTGAATGAGCGCACCTCACATGCATTCAGACTCCCTGTTCCCCCTTTGTGCACATGTGCGAATGATGGTCGTCACTGCGCATCTAAAAGCGCATACCGTATTCACAGACGGGATGCAGAAATGAGGGTCTTCCTCCTACGCGTGTTTGTAACAGGTACGGGGGAGGCAAAAACCACAGCACACATGTCATGTTTTGTTTTTGAAGTGTGACCATGGCTGCCACACCAGCATTTCCTTTTCCGATACGGAATGCTCATGTTTTTTTTTTCTTAAGCATTTCACTGAGATGGGCCATTAGTGCAGTGCGCTGGGAGCCTGTCATATATTAGTGTCAGGAGTGCGCTCCCAACACTGATGTATACAAGGGGGCTGGACAGCGCATCTTTGCGCTACTGTCCTGATCCTCCTAAATGCTCAAGTCATCTTTACAAAAAAAGGTGACCTGAGCATTTTTGCAATGAGCGCAAACTAAACAAGCACATTCTCTGTGCTCCTTTGATGTGTGCTCATGTTTGAGATTCGGCCCCAATGTATGCAAAAAATGCGCAAAGTGGGTGGAAAGAATGAAAATACACCAAATTAAGCATGCAACGGGGAGTGACAACAAAAAGTGTGCAAAGATGTACCAAGATCCTGATTCACAACACTTGACAACTGGATTTGCTCCAAAAACACCCTTCAACCTGTGCTCATTTCTCAATGTGGTTCAAGGGGCCCAGAAAAGAGTGCAACTTATTTTCCAACCAAAGACGCCCACATTGGATCACAATCACAACTAACAACACAGTATAAAAGCATGGCACAGGTAGACAGGTACACATTCCCAAAATGGGCATTTCAGTAGGCATCATGCAGCTGTATCGACTGATGAGGAGGGAATACAATATGGGAGAATCACCGTATTTCACCTGGCTAATGAAGGGGTCACCCAGAGGTTCGGCTTCCTACCTCATATCATGCTGGCGATAGTGAGTCAGTGAGAGGGGGCCCGTACCAGACCCACAATTCGAGCCCATGCCATGCCACCACCAGTCAGTGTACTGTCAGTACTGTTTTGCTTTGCCAAAGGCTCCTCCTAGAAAACCAGTGGCATCATGGGGGGTGATATCATAATCATCACAGTCACGAACGCACATATAGACATGCCTCATTATGCACATACCCGGGCAGGAATAGTGAGGGCATTTTACGACATAGCTGGGTACTGTGTATTTGTGTTGCCATTGATTGCACTCTTGCGTCCCTCATACTAATGCGTCAACAGAACACTATACAGGAAAGAGTACACCAGGAAGTGTAATACTTTCCAAGTGTCTGTCTAGCAATCATAGTGCCAGTTTTTACACAATGATATGAATTAAATGTATAATCTCACTCTACATCAACGCAATCATAGACATTGCTGTACCACGTTCTGGAATGACATGGCAAAACTACCACCTGAGAGAATTAAACAGTATGCACTTACTCCCATGGGATGTGATCCACACTACAACGTAAACTCATCACACAGCTTAAAAATACACAATATTTTCTTATTCTCAGGCCTATGATGGACATCAGACAAAAAGAGAATAACCCTTAAGCAAATTGTCTGTATTTCTTTCTTGTGTTTGTTAGAGTCTGTGCACTCATTTTTGGGGCATCTCATGAGATGCGCGTGTTTTTGGTGCAAGTTGATGCTCATGTTAGCCTGTGCAGATAAAACATGTGTATCTGACAGATGAGCCAGAAACATGCACATTTCATCAGATATGGCACTTATTTCTGCATCTTCTGCGCAACAATTAGCACACTCTTGATCCCTGGGCATTTTGGGGTATTTTCTTTGTATATTTTCCACATCCAATGAGATGGGCAATGGTGCAGGCACATTTTTGTGCCATTACCCATCTCATTGAGATGCACATGTTTTTAAGAATCTGCGCCAATGTGTTTTGGGCAGAAATATTGAAATTCATTGCCTTTCTAAATGAGCAGAAATGCGGAAAATAAATACAGTTTGGTCAGACTAAGTATTTTGTTTCACTGTTGGCCTGTTAAATAAATGTAATGGAACGTACCTTTTCTACCAATCATCACTGAAATTGCGATTGTCACAGCGTGAGCGCTAGTTGAGTGCTGTTTTGCTGGAGGACACATTGGTTTTTTGCTCCTGCTATTGTAAGACTCACTACGTTGGAAGCCCCGCCTCTTTGCACTAAGGAGGGTTTAAAAGTCAAGCCATGCGTGCACCAGCGCACGCGCACAGCATGAGTGCTAGTTGAGTGCTGTTATGCTGTGAAGCAAGAAACAAAAGAAGAGAGGTACTGATTTATTTCCATTTTCTTGGATCATATATTGTTCAGTGCAACCTGGCGCTTGAGTCATGCAATTGTGAAAAGACTGCGAAAAGACATAGCTACAGTGTTTCAGGATTTTGCTAATACGGCGTGCTTCTGACATTTGGAAGGCTAAATTGGATGCAGTTTGCTGTTCAGCTGTTTTTCGTTCATCCTCCTGAACGGGTTGCTTTTACAGGACCCTACAGTGGCTTTAATCAGCATTGCTACTTAATAAACATTTTTTTTTGTTAAGCATAACTACCATGCCCAAGACCAAAACGAAGGCAAGCTGTTATAACTTGCGAAAGGGGAAACCTTACGCAAATGCACTTGAGCAGCAACAGGACAGTGCCACTGGTAACTCTGTGGTACACGAGAGGATGGATACTGTCCTAGCATTGGACGTTACCAAGGCCAGTAATCAGAGGGGACAAAATCACTGCTTTCTTTCATGCTGAGATGGCAGGCACAAGTGATGGAGCACAGGTGGTGTCAGATACTATAAACCATGCTGCCTCAGCATCTCCTATACCCTACACACGAAGATATAGATAATTCCAGCTATATCGATGTAGATAGTAACTCGCTATTGGAGTTATGTTACGCATTGCAAGGGAGTGTGGTTGTGGTAGCTGACACACAGATTCCAACATGCTCTGTCAATATCACAAAAAACACTAGAAAATGTTGCCTTACCCAATACTAACAGTAATAGATTAACAAATTCACCACATTTGTTTCCTCAGTCCATGTCTGTAGACACATTTATAAACTCGCAAGTGACTCCAGAGGCAATGGCTGAGATAAAATCGTTCATAGAAACTATACAAATTGCCATGAAAATCCTCCTAAAGCTGTGTGAGAGGATTCACGAAAGTGTCAAGGATTGCATGACACGGGTACAAGAGCAGTCCAGCAATAAGGGTATAATGACAAATTCAGAAACAATGACTGCTCCAATGGTAACATTATTTTAATAACGGGCTCTCAAGTACCAGCGACAAATCAGCCTACTGTCAACAAGCAAGTGGCGGGCCAGTCAGCAGACAATGTCCCGGATTCACCAGCTTCCTCAGAGATGTATTATCTCATAAGCAGAGACGGCTGGCCCTGTGTCAAATGTCATGGCTGAATCATGTAAAAAAGAAGCAGTTGATACCAGACAAAGGGAGTATTGACATATCTATAGTGACATCAGAGAAAACAACAAAAAAACTGAAGAAGAGAGAGAGAACTGAAGAAAGAAAAGGTTAACCACGAATGCTGGGACACAGATGAGCCGGATTCTCTGTGGTGATAAATCTGAGTCGGGTAGTGTCTAAGAAGAGATCTCAATTAATTCTGAGGTGGCAGAGGATGAGTTGGACAGAAACCAGATCGCTAATCCAAAACTGTTGTTCTACTCTGGAACGAGTAATTCATATCGCCACTAAGACTCATACCTTCAGCCGACCACCAGCTCCTCTCGTTAACAAAGATATCAACTGTTGTCACGACTCGCTCCCTTCGCTCCCGTTCCCGCCACTTGGGGGCATGTTTTGGGGCTTATTCCTTGCTGGACATTTCCTCCGAACCTAATGCCACAGTGCTGTAATGAATTGGGAGCGCTAAATCCCTATTTTCCAAACTACTTCCCTTCCGGATCCATTCCAGGTTTTTGGCAGCCAGCATGCTTCTTTAACCAAATGACTGTGCTTCCCAGAATGCCTGGCCCACTGCTCCACCTCCACCCTTGCAGGACAAGGTTGGGTGGAGGATAGGCAACACCTGTGGCTGCAGGTGCAGCAGTCAGCACACCTGAGGCGTGTGCTCATTAAACAGCTTTAAAAGCCTCAGTCTCACTTCAGTCCAGCGCTGGTCATCGTTTGCAGTGTTCCTGTTTTTGACTAGTCCCTGGTTCCTGGTTCTTTGCCTTTGTACCTACTTCCTTGTTCCTGTTTTCTTGTTTCCTCCGCCCTGAATTTCGGATTCATGCGCTAATTGATTTCTGCTCCCTTGATTTCCCTTTTTGTCTTCCTCTGTTTGCAGGCAGCTATTCTCAGTGCTTTCCCCTTTTAGATGCAGCCCAGTTTGTCTGTGTTCTATATTTCTTTGACTCTGTCCTTTGCTGCTGTTACCCATTTGCCTTAGCCTTCCTCTTAGTTTAGTTTCCTGTCTTTTCCTTGGAGGGGTAGGGAGAAGTTTGCATAGGTTATTTCGTTTTTTCCCTGCTCCTGATCCTTACTTTCTAGAGGATCCATTCCATGTTTTCCACTGCACTTCTGCATTTATTTTCCCTTTGTTTATTAGGTGTGGTGTGCGGTAGTAGCTAGCTCCTGTGTGAATGCTTATGTTTTCCTCACTATTTTGGTAAACACTATTCCCACTTAGGTATTTAGTTTTCCTTCCAGTCTCCGCCCTTGTCCTGCCGGGCTCTCCACATTGCAGCGGATCTCGCTCTGCTGCCTTCCAGCCTCCGCCCTTGCCCTGCGGGCTCTCCACATAGCAGCGGATCTCGCTCTGCTGATTCCCAGCCTCAGCCCTTGTCCTCTGGGCTCCCTGCCCGGCAGCCTGCCTCATTCCGGCTGCCTTCAGCCCTTGTCCTCTGGACCTCCCTACTTCTCCCATTGCTGTTATAGCCTTTCTGGGTCCCAGATTCATCAACAGGATTCGTGGTCTAGCTGACATTCAAGAGGTGTATCTCGTCCTCGTGAGTACAGTTCCTAAGTTCCCTTATGTAATACCATCAAGAGTGTTAGTACACAGATCCTGTCATTGCTGGCCCTCCACGTGGGTTTAGCGCTGTCAGTACCTGTAACAGCAATTGGGGGTAAGGTGCTTGCCGACTTTCCTCGCGGTCAGGTGCTTACCCCACATCCCTTTTCATATATTGGTTTTGATGTCACACTCTATTTTGCACTCCTGGGTTCTAGCATACCTGAGTCGTTGTTCCTGGGTGCACATTTCCCTTGCCATATTCGCTGCCTTAGTACTCGCCTGACTAATCCTGACAGTATGACCAGCCCCTAATTCCCATTGAATATGGCAAGTTTAAGAAAGAAAGGCAGCAAGGCCTCTAACAAGCTTGTACAGAAAGCTTCCCCTACATTTACCTGTGACAATCAAATCACTAGTCTTGGCTTAAATGAACTCCTTGTCACGAATGGGCATTTACGAGCAAAGTATTTTTCCCATAGGATGGCACATCCTACATTGCCTGATCCTAGTTCGATCTTTTGTTCTGATCCCGATTCTATGTCAGCGCAAGCCTTAGCCGCAGAAAACAACACACTGTTAGACTTATTATACAAGAGTACCTCTGTTGTTGAACCCCATGATTCCAGTTGTGCTTCACCTCAGATAGAACAGTTTCATGGTACAAACATAACGAATGGAGGGGTTCCTTGCATAACTTCAGTTTTCTACCCTCAGTCCAAATACTTCTTTGCACAAGTACATACGGTAGTCCCTAATGTCAAGAGGTCTAAGGTCAATAGATTGCTTAAGGGTAACACAGACCAAGTTAGTATGAGAAAGTATAAATCTCAGAACCTGAAAGCAGTTGAGGATAATGCACAATCGGTGCACATCCAGATTGCTAGTGCAGGATCCAGCCCTGATGCCACTATGCCTCCCCCTGTGCCTACTGATAGTGATGTACAGTTAATGCAGGGCATGCTAAGAGCTAAGCTTGAGGAGTTAACACAAGAATTCATTTCTTTACAAGAGGAGAATAAGATCTTGCACGCATTCCTGAATACACCTCAGACTTTATCCATAGATGTTGATGAAGTGAACACAGTTCAGCCCCTGAGTGCAGAGACTTTGGTAAACCATGATAATTGCCAATATGTTAGATCTATTGGAAGTGAAAGTCTTTCTTCTAGCACAGCGCTCAATCTGGGCACAGTTTCTAACAATTGTTCTGCTGATTGTCAGGGATTGCAGTTAGCTGAAGATTTACAAGCCACTCCTTTACCTAAAGTTTCCTGTGTAGCAGTCTGTCATAATTCTGAGCTAGCACACATACAAGCTTCTGATCTCCAAACACAATACACAAAGGTGGCATACACAGATTCAGTCACTACAGTAGGCTTAGGTCCTGCTCTTGATACAGCTGCTGAGACTGAAGTAGATGTTAAAGCTGATGTGGAAGACGATCTTACCTCTGGGTTCACTCTTCCTTCTGCCAATTCTGAACAATACGAACAGTCAGAGACAGTACAGATTTCATGTTCTGATGAACTCATTCCACAGTATACAGAACCAAAAGACCAGCAGGCGATTCCTGAACTGTTGATTGTTAATCTGCCTCTTTCAGAAGCTAAGACAGAGGAATGGACAATTGACGAAATCCTGATTAACAGAGACTTTACTATGGTGATTCCACTGGTTGATTTTGACTTCCACAAAGAAAGAGACTCTGTGTCACCCACTAAAGAAAAGGACTGCAAGGGTACAGTTCAGTCCTTGGTTACTGGAGCCAAGGAGTCTAATGCCCTAAAGGTGCCCTCCATTCCTGAGCCACTAATGTGTCTATCAACTTCTGAGACTTCTGTGTGTCCTCCTACAACCATTGACTCTTCTATGATCCAATCCACAGCCCTGCAGTCATCTTTGGTACACGTGTCTTCAATCAATGAACCGCTGCCATGTCTGCCATTTAATCAAGAGCCTCCACCATGCACGGGGTTAGTCCCAAAGACCCTGACATGTTTGGATTCAGCTACCGAGATGGCTCCAACTCGCATGCCTTCAGCTTCAAAGTTTCCTCTGGCCTGCCTGTCTTCAGCTACAGTGACTCATCCAGAAGATCATCCTTCAGCCAGAGAGCCTCCGGTAGTCCATCATATGTGCATGTCTTCAGTTCCAGAGTTTATTGCTTGTTTGCCTTCAGTTCATGATACACCGGTATCCTGCTTAGCTTCGCTTCCAACATCAGAGGTATACCTGTCTACACCATCAGATCCTGCTATATTTTCTACTGCTCCAGACAGTCCTCCTGAATCCCAAACATTTACTGTCGATGAACGTTTAGATTGCCTTTCTTTTGCTTCAGGAGGAGCACCAGAATGCCTGCCTTTTCCACAAGACGATTCTCCCAACTGCTTCACTTTAGCATCAGAGCCTCCTAAAAATGCAGCATCGGAGTTTGAGACTTTTGCCAGCTCCCGCTTCAGAGTCATCAAGCTGGACCAAGTGGTGAGTCAGAACCACTCACCTGGGTGTGCACAGGGGGTGGTGCAGACCGGCGTATTACCTACAGAACTTGTGCAACAGAATTCCGCCAAGAAGCACCAGTTGGGTGCTAGTAGCCAAAGGAAGGGAATGACTGCTGCAGTTCAAGATGTGTCTGTTATTGCTCCTTCTGCGAGTGTGCCTGAAATACCAAGTACTGTGTCTATCACTCCTACCAGTATGCCAAACGTCCCTGCTGTTGTATCCAACGTGCAACAAAGTGGCTACACGACTGTCACCAGGAGTACCAGCCTCGTACAACCCATGGGACTTCCAGGCATCCAAGGCGTAGAATATGTGCAGTCAAACCTTAATCATTTTCAACCACAAGCCTTTTCCCAGATGGATGACAGAAAAAGATCTGAACCTCTACCTCAGCCGCCACCTTCTCTAATGGCTGAACATGAACATTTCCTGAAGCCAGCAACTTCCTCACCTCCCGCATGTCCGCTCTCGGCGGAAAGGCTAACAGAACTTCTACCATCGTCTAAGGCAAGTTGCACCAGCCTGCCTCCCTCCTCAAAGACTTACAAGGGTCCACTCCCAGTGACTGAGCTTCCTGGACCTTCCAACTCTGCTCCAGGTCCTGCAAGTTCTTCATGCCTTTCTTCGAACCATGAGTCTCTTCCTCACCAGAAGTCACCTTTTCCATCAGTATCACCTCCAAAGACAACACACTCCTATCATGGAAGCCCATCTGCCTTTGCCCACAAGCCACCATTTCCATCAGTGCCACCTCCAAAGAAAAAGCACTCCCATCATGGAAAGAAGAAGTCTCGTACGGGTGGCGGGCACCCGAAGAGGGCCGTAGGAGGGGGTATACTGTCACGACTCGCTCCCTTCGCTCCCGTTCCCGCCACTTGGGGGCATGTTTTGGGGCTTATTCCTTGCTGGACATTTCCTCCGAACCTAATGCCACAGTGCTGTAATGAATTGGGAGCGCTAAATCCCTATTTTCCAAACTACTTCCCTTCCGGATCCATTCCAGGTTTTTGGCAGCCAGCATGCTTCTTTAACCAAATGACTGTGCTTCCCAGAATGCCTGGCCCACTGCTCCACCTCCACCCTTGCAGGACAAGGTTGGGTGGAGGATAGGCAACACCTGTGGCTGCAGGTGCAGCAGTCAGCACACCTGAGGCGTGTGCTCGTTAAACAGCTTTAAAAGCCTCAGTCTCACTTCAGTCCAGCGCTGGTCATCGTTTGCAGTGTTCCTGTTTTTGACTAGTCCCTGGTTCCTGGTTCTTTGCCTTTGTACCTACTTCCTTGTTCCTGTTTTCTTGTTTCCTCCGCCCTGAATTTCGGATTCATGCGCTAATTGATTTCTGCTCCCTTGATTTCCCTTTTTGTCTTCCTCTGTTTGCAGGCAGCTATTCTCAGTGCTTTCCCCTTTTAGATGCAGCCCAGTTTGTCTGTGTTCTATATTTCTTTGACTCTGTCCTTTGCTGCTGTTACCCATTTGCCTTAGCCTTCCTCTTAGTTTAGTTTCCTGTCTTTTCCTTGGAGGGGTAGGGAGAAGTTTGCATAGGTTATTTCGTTTTTTCCCTGCTCCTGATCCTTACTTTCTAGAGGATCCATTCCATGTTTTCCACTGCACTTCTGCATTTATTTTCCCTTTGTTTATTAGGTGTGGTGTGCGGTAGTAGCTAGCTCCTGTGTGAATGCTTATGTTTTCCTCACTATTTTGGTAAACACTATTCCCACTTAGGTATTTAGTTTTCCTTCCAGTCTCCGCCCTTGTCCTGCCGGGCTCTCCACATTGCAGCGGATCTCGCTCTGCTGCCTTCCAGCCTCCGCCCTTGCCCTCGGGCTCTCCACATAGCAGCGGATCTCGCTCTGCTGATTCCCAGCCTCAGCCCTTGTCCTCTGGGCTCCCTGCCCGGCAGCCTGCCTCATTCCGGCTGCCTTCAGCCCTTGTCCTCTGGACCTCCCTACTTCTCCCATTGCTGTTATAGCCTTTCTGGGTCCCAGATTCATCAACAGGATTCGTGGTCTAGCTGACATTCAAGAGGTGTATCTCGTCCTCGTGAGTACAGTTCCTAAGTTCCCTTATGTAATACCATCAAGAGTGTTAGTACACAGATCCTGTCATTGCTGGCCCTCCACGTGGGTTTAGCGCTGTCAGTACCTGTAACAGCAATTGGGGGTAAGGTGCTTGCCGACTTTCCTCGCGGTCAGGTGCTTACCCCACATCCCTTTTCATATATTGGTTTTGATGTCACACTCTATTTTGCACTCCTGGGTTCTAGCATACCTGAGTCGTTGTTCCTGGGTGCACATTTCCCTTGCCATATTCGCTGCCTTAGTACTCGCCTGACTAATCCTGACAACTGTCCACTATTAAATGGTTAAATCAGAAGAGCAGGGAAAAGAGAGTGTGTTGCTCAGATCTACTCTATGCTCTACAACTAATACCTGTATTACGATTTCTAAAATCTGAAGACGGGGGTCGTCAGAAGTTGGGCGGTATTTCAGTGGTAAATGTGCTGGGATACCGCCCGATGCTAATAGAGTTACATCAGCTCAATCCAGTGCTATTATCGCTGGATCCCAAGTTGCAGAGGGGGCATAAGTCCCCCTTACCAGTGGACCCAATAGGGCATATTGGGTACTATTACCATGGCGCAAATTGTGCCACTGTAATTGCGCCGCGAATGGGAGTAAAGTGACAGAATTTACCCCCAGCTGAAAGCTGGTGGTAAATCTCCCACTTTCCACCCAAACTCTGAATTGGGCGGAGCGGTAATGTGGCGGTAATGCTATTACCACTGCATTTTTACCGCTCCGCCCAACCCCTAATAAGGCCCTTTGACTTTGTTGAACCGTTGGACTGTTCTAATCCCAATATAACATGGATACACTGTTACAGCTCTGAAACTGTTGCTGTAATCCGGGATTATAGGGATAGACTGATGAAAATGGGCTTTCAGTTGGATGTTGATGAGGACGCACTCAATTCGAAGCAAGTCCAAAAATATGTTGGAGCTGGAGTGAATCTTCAAATTGCCACTAAAGTCAATGGGAAGACCATTCTAAGAGGTGCATTGCCTGTTGACACCCAATGTGTACTAAAATGGCTCATAGAGTCACTTCCTGCTTTCCCAGTAAAACAGACTTGATGTAGTTCGGTCTTGTCCTGGAACACTCGTGGCTTTAGCCATCTGCTGGCCATGAGTGGATCTTTGAATATCTTACTTGAGAAGCACATTTGTTTACTACAGTGTGTTGGTTGCGCCATAGGGTGCATATTGATGGCTACCATATCTTTCAAAGCTATGCGAAGAAGGCAGATCATGGGAGACGCTTTGGGGGATTATTGATAGGGGTGCCCAATGGTCTCTCTTCGACTAAGATCAAGTCACCTTATGGTGATGATAACATACTGGTAGTGGAGGTGTTATGTTATGTTATGTTACTTTGCATTTATATAGCGCCTTATGTACCATTGTATGGTACATAAGGGTGGAATTGGTACTGGTGAGAGCAGTAGACTATTGATAATAATCATCTATGATCCCCAGAGGGGTGCCCTCACTGACATAATCCATGATTCCACTACAAAATTAATGGCAGACTGGTTCAAGGATGAAAATGGTGATTTTGTGTTTATTTATTTTTTATTTTATTTATTTTTTGCATTTATGAAGCGCACACAAGCCCTCTGGCATCAGGGCGCTACAATCAAGTTACATGAATCCTATTGGCTAGGGATGTTATTGGTTCAAGATTAGGCAGTAGTACATAAGTATTAACAGGTACTATTTTTATCTATTCTTTTTAACTATTGTAATTGGGTGGCGATCTAAATGTACAATGTGTTTGCTCCAATATAATTTCGGAGACTGAGAATATCAAAAGCAAAAGTATGCTGAACCATGAACCTCCAAATAGGCAAGCTGGTCTAGCTTCCTTGACATATGGGACCTGACTATGTTTAATGGTCATACAGCAGACTATTGCCCTGGGCACTGTACCTGGAAGTCAGGGGTTAAGAGTGCTACTCTGGACTATTGCTTTGTAAGTCAGGGGTTGATTCCTCTGATGAAAGGTTTCACCATATGTCCAAAGGGTTACTCTCAAGGCCTCCTGTAATACTAGTCCTAGGCAGAAAGCTATTTGGGATGCAAGTATTGATCATCCTGGAAAGCATATTTCCTGGTCTACTAGGAATATCGAGAAGGCTGGCCATTTCAACAATAAACTCAACGAGGAACTACACATAATATTGAAACACCTTGATGTGGATGAAATCGAGGACTGGATTTTAAAACTCTCAAGGAGGTATCCTTAGTTGAGGGCTCATATATAGTGCACAAGAGAGAAAATGTTCCTACTTATGATAAGGAAATCAGAGACAAAATAGGCTCCTTAGGAGAGACATTAGAAGGGCAAAGAATCGTAGCACTGATCCATTTACCCGTATAACTATAATTAGGGGAGTTAAAAAAAATATAGAAATTGGGTATAATGGTGGCACTTCTCAATAAAGAATTCTGCAGGGCAAAAAATGGTATCAGCCCCAAATATGCGCAATGCAAGTAGCATATGGCAACTGCTGGGAGAGGCTAAGAGACACAAGAAAAAGCTGTTGATTAACCCTATTGGTGAAGAAAAGTGGAAGAGCCCTATTGAGCAGAACTTCTGTTTTGAGGCCAGTGCCCAGTCAAATCGTCGCACGGTGCCAAAGTATACTTCGACATTGACGATGGATTGGGGAAGCAAATTTGTAAACATTGGGAAATCTATCCCCAGCTCTAGGGGTGTGAAGCAGGGGTGCATTCTGGCACCCCTGCTTTTTAATTCATACCTAGCGGATCTGCCGATCTGTCTGAGTAAGATTCCTAATTATCTTCCAAAGGTAAACTCCTTGCATGTCATGTGTCTATCATATGCTGATGACTTGGTGGTTTTTGACCACTCCTTTTCCGGTCTGGAAAGGTCGGCTAGGGAATTGTGGAAATATGCCGACGAGCACCACCTTGTCATCAATGGTAGTAAGACGCAGATAATGCTGTTTACTAATGGGACTGTGCACAGGACTAAACTGATGTGTCCTGTAGGATACAATATATAAAGGGGAATCCCAGATTACCACCTAAGTGGTAGCTCTATCTTATTCTGGGAGGTCGAGACTGATTAAACAAGAGATAGATAGCTTTGGATAACACAACAGTTATAAGCATTAAACATCAACTGCTATTTACGACACATTTAATATTTTAATAAAGACATAAAAGGATTTTTACAAGTTCGTTGTAAATCACTTGATAAAACACTCTAAAACAGTGACAATATCGTACCCTAATAGGTAGGATTGACATCAATGTTAATCTGATCAATAGTAATGCAGAGTATCTAACGTTTAGATCTCTAGTATTGTCCTTGTCTCGACATTTCTCGTATTACTATGGTAAAACAATTTAACCATTGTGTAGTCTCGACATGTTTCTGTTCTATGTCAATTAATACAGAACTTTCATCAGGAGTATAGTCACTATGATTAAAAAACCACAATATAAACTTTGAATCTGTTAAGCCGAAGAATCTTCTGGCTGGATGTGGAAAGTGTACACGACAAATCTGACGTGTTTTCAAATGGTTGTAACTGTTGGTAAAAGACAATAGAAAAAGGAGAAGCTATTAGTGCTATTATCTCAATTTAGAGAAAAATCTCATGAGAAGGCAAAGGATATAAATTACCTTGTCCCCTCTGTGGAGTTAATGCAGAAGCTGGCTTTATTAAGGCATATTTAATGCTTCTGTGGGTGAAGAGACCCTTAATAAGGGATAAACACCCTGCAAAAACAATTTGCAAAAATTTAGAATAGCCCTGCGAGGCTGTATAAAAAGGACCGGAGTGAAGGAGTCACTCAGGAGGCATTTAGAATAGTTTTACATTAGTTAAAAGCTGTCCCCCACAGTATTTACCTGTAGGTTTAGGGTGGCAATGGCTAAATGGTCCTTGCAATGAGGTCAATTGGGAAGGCTCACTCAGCAGCCATCAGAATAATTTTCGTTCGGCAGAAATGAGCTTTTAGAAAAAACAAATGGGATTCCTCGTTAGGGTCTTAAGAGGTAAGCTGTTAACGAGTGATTAATTTAACTGGTAAGCTAACCGCCTGTGGGCTTGAAATCTTACCGTGGCTCGTTATAATAAGTCGCTGTATTCTTTAATGAAGACTGTGGTAGAACTACGTTGACTGCAATAGGCTTCCGTGTAGTAAAGCGTCTTATAAATACCTGCCGGAATAGAAATGGGGATGTTTATGTAAACAGAATCCATTTCATTAGTTATTTATCCACGCTTGTCGCGAATACTTATTCTTATTCTAGTTCTACTCACGGGGGAACAAGAGTACCCCTGGTCTTGAGAGTAAAGAAAAAAGCTTTACCTGTAGTTGGTATCCCAATTGGACGAGTCCTTTGCGGGTCCTCACTGTAGCTGGTTGTTTTCACCCTCTTTTCCTCTAGGATAGGTGGCCGCCATCTTGAGTGAGGATTTATATAAAGACTATGGTCCTTTGTTTGTGTCGATACCGCGTAAGTACGAGTTACAAATCTGTAGCTAATCCAATGGCGCAAAATGAATACACACAGTGCCATCTGACTTAAGGTTAAGTATCCCAAACTTTTATTCGGATGGCCAAGATACTAATATAGTGAATCGTTAAGAACACAAAACGATTTTTAAATTCAAGATAGAATGTAATGGTCGGAAAGGCTATATGTAGAGCTCACTAATGAGAGGAGATTATGAATGATCCTCAATATGATCCATCAAATGATAGATTGCTGAGTGCAGGAAACCGGGAGGGACTATCGAAGTAACACAATAGAATCATTAAATTTTGCCCCATTCAACTGCATCGTTCAGCCCTTCCTTGTCTCTCTGTGTTAAAAAGATAAGTCTTTGTTCTTTTGTGATTAGGGCTGGTTTCTTTTTATTAATATCAGTGCCCGTCATGGTATAAAGAACTGTCCAACGAAGATCTTCACCTGTATGGTTATTGTTTGTAAAGTGTTTAACCATTGGGGCTGTAAGCACTTTTTTATTAATACAGCTTCGATGTTCGATAATCCGGGTTTTGACTTTCCTGTTAGTTTTGCCTATGTATCTTTTACCACATGGGCATGTGATCATATAGATCACATATCCTGTGTTGCAGTTGGAAAATTTTGTCTGTTGCCATTTTTTATTCAGACCTATCTCGACTTCATTTGATTTAGAGGTGTATTTGCACACGCTGCAGTGTCCACATGGATGGTGTCCTATAATGGGGGTTAAACCCCAGCTTTGTGTGAGTGTTTCACTTTTTTTAGGGTTGACTCTAAGCTTACTGCTGCTAATGTGATTTCCAATTGTCGTCGATTTTCTGTAGGCAAATAGTGGACAAGTTAACTGGGATGTTGAGTTTCTAAATGTTTTCCAGTGCTTCCGGACTATGTTCGTAATGGTCAGACTTAGATTTGAAAAAGTGTTTACACTTACGATTCTGTCGTCTCTTGGTTTTTTTGCTTTGTCCTCTAGTAGTGCTTGGTGATTGTTATTATAGGCTCTTTTTGCTGCTCGGCGTACCAGTCTTTTAGGCCTTTCTATAAATTTATCTGTCAACATATCTGCTTCTTTTTCGTAGGCCTCCTTTTGACTGCTATTCCTTTTGAGCCTTAGAAACTGGCCAAACGGTAAATTGTCTTTAAGGTGTTTGACGTGGTGGCTGTGGTAATGAAGTAGCAAATTTCTTTCGGTACTCTCATGGTAAGGTTGTACCAGAAGGGTGCCTGAATCGTGAAAAATAGTGACGTCTAGGAAGTTAATCCTATTTTGGTTAATGGTCATTGTAAATTGCAGATGACGATTCCTCTGGTTTAACCAAATGAGGAACTATTCTGCTTCTTGGCTAGTGCCTTTCCATATGACTATGACGTCATCGATTTAACGTGCCCAAGACATAAGATTAGCCGTATAAGGATGGGCTGTATAAATGTACAATTTCTCAAAGCATTCCACATAAAGGTTAGCCACACTCGGGGCCATAGTGGCCCCCATTGCGGTTCCTTCTATCTGTTGATAGTATACTCCCTGAAATTCAAAAAAGTTTTGTGTAAGGGCCATTTCAAGGGACCACATTATGAAAGAAGTGCGGACTGGGTCATTATCTATACGGGTAAGAAGGACCTCTTCGATTTTTTCGAGGGTGGCTGTTTGTGGCATATTGGTGTATAAAGAGATTATATCAAGAGTGATCAGAAAATGAGTAGTATTGTCAAAGGGAAGATGTTCAAACCTCTTTGTAACGTCTTTAGTGTCCTTTAGGTAGGATTTCATTAACACAACGTAATTTTTCAAATAATGATCCACAAATTGTGATAGAGGTTCTAAAATGAAGTTGATCCTGCCACTATCGGTCGACCTGGAGGATTGAGAAGAGTTTTGTGAACTTTAGGAAGACAGTAGAAGGTGGGTGTGGAAGCTTCTTTATTCACCAAAAATTCGCTCTCTTGTTTACTAATCCAGTTTCTTTCTACTGCTTTAATAACTTTTCTGTCAATCGTTTCTAGGAGTTTAGCACTCGGGTTCTCTTTCAAAATTTTATAATACTGAGTATTATTCAATTGACTGAGACATTCATTGACATAGTTTTGGGTGTCTTGAATCACTATGCTCCCGCCTTTGTCGGCTCTTTTTATTGTTATTTTTTCATTTTTGGCCAAAGCTTTTAGCGCTTCCATTTCGATTTTACTTAGATTGTGAAAACTGCGCGAGTTCTTTTTTTCTAGAGCTTCTATTTCAAAGAGGACTCTTTTTTCAAAGATTCTGGACTCGGCTGAATAGGAAGAGCTAGGTGGACAAAACAGAGACGGATTTCTAAGTCCTGTATGATTCATAGTTTGAGTCGAGCCTGCTAGGTTGGTATCATCGGCAAAATATTCTTTAAGGTGAATTTTACGCATCAATTTTTGAAAGTCTACCCCGAAACTCGAACGGGTCGTGTTGTTTAGAGATCACGTATACTAAGCCTTTATTGAGGCTTCAAGGGCTGTGGGTATGTACTGTGATATATTAACTACGTGCGATTCCCGCTCCGTAGTTGCCGTTGATCATTGTTTTTTTGGCCCCGTGTTGGGCCTTGGTATAAAAAATTCTTGGATCTGTTGCTCTGATTATAAGGACCCCGTTTGGGGTTTCCTCTGCCTCGGGTGGGTTGGTAATTACCTGAGTTGGAATTATCAGGATCACTGCTGCTATTACTGGAGCTGAAAGATGTAGGGTGAAATCTCACTCTTTGGTTCTGTTTTTGTGGCCCGTTAGTGGGGTTCCCTGTCCTTTTATATCCATCAACGGTATAAGGACAATACTAGAGATCTAAACGTTAGATACTCTGCATTACTATTGATCAGATTAACATGTCAATCCTACCTATTAGGGTACGATATTGTCACTGTTTTAGAGTGTTTTATCAAGTGATTTACAACGAACTTGTAAAAATCCTTTTATGTCTTTATTAAAATATTAAATGTGTCTTAAATAGCAGTTGATGTTTAATGCTTATAACTGTTGTGTTATCCAAAGCTATCTATATCTTGTTTAATCAGTGTCCTGTAGGAGCTATTGAATACATATCTGGGTGTCGAGATTGGCGTGCGACCAGGGTATGAAGAGTGTATTGCCTCCCGCAAGTGTAAGGCATCCCAGTTATCAATGCTAAATAGTAGTTTCAATCAACAAATGGTTGGCTTTAGCATAGAGGGTACCCTACGGCTTTATAAGCAATGCTTCTGCCCAGCAATCCCCTATGGGCTTGAGAGCCTGTATAAACATGATTTTTCATGGCTATAAGCCATAGAGGGTCCCTTTTGGAGGAGAGTTCTGGGACTACCTCAATGTGTCCCTATGGAGATCGTAAGATTAGAATTAGGTCTCATTGAACCCAGTGCTATGTTGAAGCAGGGATTACCTTACATTAAATCATTGAGTGCCCCGAGCTGCCCTTTGCTAGCTTGTCTGGGACTGGAGATCAGATCGCATGAGAAAGACGACCATGCCAAACTAGTCAAAAGATTTTTTAAGATGGTGGACTGTTCTCCCGAATGGGATATGGACTATTACGGTCTAAAGAGCTAATTTGTGAGGAGAATGGAAAATTGGGACTGGTGCAGGAATTTTGAACACCTGACTAGTTTGAAGCAATGTTCTCAAGTTCCTCACATGCTTTACAATTACCAAAATGTACAACCTTATTTTTGTATGTCCCTCCTGCTGCTTGCAGGTTTATATTTTAACTGCACATCAAACAACTCCCTGTGCTTTCTGTGACTGGACTGACACTCCAGTAGCCCTTAGAAAAGAGAGTCTGCCGTATTTGTGAAGTGAAAAATATAATAGAAACAGCTAAGCATGTACTAACTGAGTGCAATTGTTCGGAGGACACTTGCTTTTGCTGCTTGGGACTATTGTTTACAATGTGGACTCTACTAAGGCGCTGGCTTTTTGGTATTACTGTCACAACCAAAAGTACTGCTGTGCACCTAGCATTTCACAGAATCTAGTCAAACGTGCGCAAAATTGTCAAGATTACTGAAACCAACTAATTTATTGCTGTAATCTTGGGTATGATTTTAACTGTTGTTGTATATTGCATTAGTATTGTATATTAGATTTTTTATTGTAGAAATATTTGGCATACTGTCTGTATTCTTTACTTATTGTCATTTCGATTTTATTACGTGGAAGTTTTTAAGAAATATATCACATTAAATTAAATTAAATTAAAATAAATTGCAATTTTCCCAATGGATCTTCCCTGAAGTTTGACACTTTTTTAAAGCAAATTATTTCAATTTTACCCTTTGCTCCGCAACCTCTCCTCCCACGCAACCCCCTCTCCTATTACTTGCAGGATCTAAATTGACAAGAAGACATGCACATGGTTGAACCCCAACTACAAAAAGTCCCGACAACAGGACAGAGGAGCTTAGCGTTGTAGTGTACTACATAATCACCCGCTAAGCACACACAGCGAAAACTCTCTTCTGCCATTAAGTCCATTATGAGTGTAGTTCAGAAGAGGTTGTTAGTATGGAATGTGAGAGCGACACTCTTGATATACATGTGAATAGAAGGATAAGTGTCAATAGCTTTATGGATTCACTTCAATTAAACTGGTTTGTTTGCACGTGCCTGCCTCTTTTGTCCGCCTGGGAAGTGGTTGAAGATGACAATAAAGGCACAACATGTATGGACACTTCTATGTTTGTAGTTTCATTTCAACACTGTGCCCATGCAGACGTTTTTTATACTGAGCACAACAAATGCTGCAAACTAGGGCTTTGTGCAACTTTCATTCAGCGTGTACTCTGTTCTCATAAAAAAAAGCGCCTGATCCCTCCACAGACAACGAAGGCTCAGAAAGGGACCACGATCTGCAGGGGGAGCTACATTAGTGCCTTTCAAAAGTCAAGAAACTAAACAGGTTTCTGAAAAAAAGCCTACAAACCCAAAAGCCTACTAACAGAAAACCAGAAGCAGATACAACACAGAGAGCTAAACGAAACAAGCACCGACAGCCTATAAAGTAGGTATGTTTTAAGCATTTACCATGTGCCAACTATTACCATCATATGCCCAAGTATACCATTGGCACTGTGCATCACACCACTGCACTCATAGCCCTGCCTAGGCAATATATAGCAATGCACATACATGCACACACTGATGTGCAGCGCTGGCCCTCCCTCACTGCACACACCACCCCAGCACTGCACACTTAAATAGCCTTTAGCACTCACACGCACAAAAATACCAGCACACCAACCCCCAGCAATGAGCGAAAACACACATACATCATCTGCCATTGATAACAACATCCCCATCACTGCACTTCATAGAAAAACATACATTACCCAAGCACTGCACACACATCATCACCAAGAGAAAGTGCACTCTGCACATAAACAGCAAATCATCACTCTAGTGCACAAACACTGTTCCCAGCCAAACAGATATGCAACCACAGCATCACAACATACCCCAGAGAACCTGGCCTTGCAGCACTAACTTGGCATATTGCTTACTATGCTTGCAGGTGGCCATAAGAGTATCTGGATTGACTTTGATAAATGTAAATAATGTAATGGAGTGTGGAGTAAATTCAGCAACAGTACATTGGTGAACTTCCCCTGGCCAGGTTGGGGCAAAAGGTGCAGACATATGGAAGCACACTGTTGAATGGCAGAGACAAAACCAGCAGTTCATACTTAACTGCCATATATGAAAGGGCTGATTTCAGGAAAGTACAAATTCAGTGTGGCCTGTATTCGAATGACTAGGTGATGGTGTAAGTCAAGATATTGGTGCACATCTCATGTAGAAAAATGCAGAACGTAAAAGCAACATTTACAGAAATTGAGCTAAGAGCTGTGCTAAGCCCAGGAACCTTCCCCTGTCACATGCAAAGGACAAGCAATGCCTTCCCCGCTCTATCTGTAAATCTCTTTTGAAGTTTCTGCAGAGCCAGAAAGGGCACAGAGCTTGTGCCTGAGAAGAGATTTATTGTGGTGAGATGACCATCACCGAGTAAACAAGACCCAGGTAATGTATGTGAACTTTGAATAATAGTCAAATCCAATTCAATTCATGGTGAGGTTAAGGGCTTATCACAATTGACATGTTACAGGAGAATGGCACATGAGTCAGGGATGAGTGATCCTCTCTGCCAAAGGAAGGGTTGACATGTTACAGGAGAATGGCACATGAGTCAGGGATGAGTGATCCTCTCTGCCAAAGGAAGATAAAAATACAGATGGTCAATCAACCCTGAGCCAAACAATTTTAAGTATTTTTGGCAGGCTAGGTTAACAGTGGGAGATAACCAGACCTGGACAGAGATCATCGGAACTAAAATATGCAATTTAATTGAAGTGAAAAACATGCAAGTAATATATACCATAGGTTATATGGAGAATCATATATTTTCCATTAACTTGAGAACCCTGACACCTACAGAAATTTGAGTTTCCCCATTCTACTCTGCTGAGTCTGCACAAACCTGCTTTGGAGATCCTGTACAATCCAATCACACTGACTTCCTGTTCTTAAAGAAGGGCTAGGGGACACTTCTCATTCCCCTGAGACCCCCACTCTAAATTTATGTATTTCATCTACTCTTTTTAACACTTGTTTCAGAAGACCTAACTACTTGCTCCTACTTTTTTCCGGGACCATACTCTTTATAGCATGGAATTAATGTGCCTATTGTGTGCAATATATATATACATATAGACATATTCTAGTGCTGTATTTTTCAGTCCTTGGAATTAGACAACCATCCGCATCTAACAACATATTCTTTTCCAAGGTGGACTTGTTCCAGTCTACACTCAGTGTTCTGCTTCCCATATTTATCATCACACTCTCTCAGACTCATTATTTTGGGCTAGTAAAGACCAAACTATTGCATTGGAGTACAGATAGGGAGGAATGACATATGAGGAGGGACATAGTGTCTGTAGGTGTTATTTGGATACATGCCCACCCATTGCGTGCCCATGGCCATGCTAATCCCTATGGCCATGTCCACCCATTCCTGCAACTGCCAGCCCAAAACACCTCATCATGGGAACTCTTTGAGCTCACTTTAATCAAGCCTTACCATCAAGCTTTGTTTTTGACGTGCCGGTCAGTGTTTTTTCAAAGCAGTCTCCTGAGAGATATTCACTTAATTGGAGTTGTAAACACGCTACGCATGTAATAACAATGTCTTACCAGGCCTGCCTTCAGCCCCTCGATCTATAACCACCCTGCATGTCCTTCACTGAAGTCCTGTTAAAAACAAGCATTGGCAAAGCCACTGAAGTCTCTTTTAAAACAAGCATTGGCAAAGGCAACATATTTGGCTTGTTTATACGTTTTAAGCTTTTGCCAGGCACTGCTATTAGATGCCCAGGTACTCACAATACCACAATGGCGCTGCCTGGCAAGTGCCTTTCCCATGCCTACACAAAAGCCGAAACTGTTGGGATTGCCAATGCTTGTTTTTAACAGGCCATACACCTCCAACCATTGTATGGGAGTGTGTCTATTCACACTGTTCTATTTGGATGCCTCAATTTGAAGATTGCTAGACACAGTAAAATACCATTATACACAAATCCTGGTAACATTTGATTATATCAGTTTGCGTGTCATCACCTGGCACCATCATTCCCACTTAGTCCGTTGTGTCCCATTAATGCCTAATTGGAACATCCCATAATATCCCATCATGCCTGGTTGGCACAGCATGGGCAGACTGAAGTATGTCCAATTACTACATCAAAGCCAGATCTAATTATGCTTAATTAGATCATCATTGAGATAATCTATTTTTCCCAGTTAACATTTCATAGCCAAATTGTAGTACAAAGAGTTAACAAAGCATAGCTTTATTCAGCCCTGTCCATGTAGTAGCAGGACTCCTTTACACAGTAAGCTACTTCCATTATTGCCAGGATCCTTTATGAAAATTTAGCACAGCTTGGCTCTTTCTCAAAATATCTATTTACATCTTCATGGTCAAATTCCTTTAAGCCTAGTGTGGAGAGTTCGGTAAAACTGCCCATTCTTTTTTATGAGGGTGTAGAGCCAAAGGGTTGGTCCAGCTGCTATTCAATGTGCCTCGCAGAGGGTGGATGGAGTTGGATTCCCTGAGCTCACCCTATCCTCAGGCATGTGGTATTCCTAAAGTTCATTCACACTTATCGTTACCTAAAACAATACATTGAGACTGCAGCTCCCAGCAGGCAGCGAAATGGTGAAATGCTACCATTAGAGATGATGTCGACTGTGAATAAAGTAAAGTATAATGCTGGAGGTAAATCCACCACCTTACGGCCAAAATCCGGCAAAATCTGTGAAATTAACACCAGCAGAATTACCACTGTCACATACTCCACTGAAATCCCCATGGAATCCTAAGGACTAACACCCAACTACCACCATGCAGTAAATCTGCAGGAACCAAATGGCAGTAACGGTAATTCCATTTGGCAGTATTTCAGTGGATCTACAACCGAAATACCAACAAACTCGTAATGAGGCCCGATGCGGCCAGGAATTTAAAATTGCATAAAAAGGTAGGTTAAATCTTGCCCAATATGCTAAAACAGCTGATCCTGTACCAAGCGCACCCTTAACCCTTACCCATAATAGAGCTCTCTTTCAGGAAAATGGCCATGGAAATGGTGGGCCCATTGGACCATGAAAGCAGGGAAGCAGATACATATTGCTGATCAATGATTACATCATATGAAGTCCAGAAGCTTTTCCTTTGAGGATCAATGCCACCCAACACATTCTAAAGCATTTGATTTCATTTTTTTCCTTCCTGAATTGGTTTCCCCAAGGATAGTCTCACCAATCAGGGCAATATATTCATGCCAACACCTATGGGTGATGTTAAAGAACACTTCTCAAAACCCTAAGAATGTCTGTATATCATCCCCAGACTAGTAGCCTAACAGAAAGATTATATAAAAGACTCACGGCTCTACTGAGGTAGCTGCTCAGTAAAAATGGCAACAATTAGCATTTCCTGGCCATTTGGCTTTGGAGTTGGTGAATGGAAGAGAGCCAATGGAAGCGTTCAACATGCTGAAGGAGCGCTGAGAAGACCAACATGACCAAAGAGTAATTCTGAAGCAACGTACTCAAGATACTGGGACACGTATGACCCTTACCTGAGGATCAGTAAAGAACCATCTCACTTCGTCCTGTGAAAAGCAATAGACATTATATGATAAGAAGGACCAGCTCTGCAACCTTAATGTTGGGTCCAAAGTTCTAGTTTTGTTTCCCACCTCCGATAATAAGCTCTTAGCAAAATGCCATGGGTAATATGAAACCACTGAAATAGTGCAACTGGTAAGTTATTGGCTCAGACACTTAGATAGATGTCAGAAATTCCAAACATACATGCTAATTTCAGAAGAACAGGGATAGATGACACGGATTTAGAGCCTATTAACTGTTATGTAGCCCACCAGAAAAAGCTGAGAATTGGCCACACTAATGGTAAGGACTACACTTAAAATGTCCAAACAGACTGTAACCTAACCCTAAATGAAACCATACTGCCCCAAACAGCTGGAGACTGTGGTAAGGTGCTTGAGAGGCAGGCCAAACACAACAAAATAAGTGTTGATAGGTGTGCGACAGAACGATCAAGATACAACACAGTGTTACGCTTGCCAACAGAGAGTGACCGAGGCAGGATGCCTCAAGGGATGGGGGGGGTGAAGTTCAAGCAGCCACGCGGCCAGCAGTGCCGCTGGGATGCATCATGAGGCAAATTAGTCCTTCACAAGAAAGGTTTTCAGCTTTTTTATGAACTGTAGGTTGAGGTCAAGCGATCTACAGGAGCCACACAAGTGCTCAATAGTCTTTTTCCAGATGTCTTCTTCTTGACCTTGGCCAAGGTGAGATACAAGATGTTGGCATATTTTAGGACCCCAGATTAGTAAGTCAGCACACATTAATGTGCAAACGAAGTGCGTTTTCATTTAATAGCATGCAAGTTATTATGGAACACATTTGGTGTCATATTTCAAAACATTTTTCCTGATTTACGGACTATTTTCTGCTCCATGGGGCTGAAAGTACAGCAGAGCACTTACCATGCTCTTTTGTCAAAAGAAAGTATGACCCTAAATATATATTTTTAAAATAGAGAAAAGAAAATTTAAATAAATCTCCCAAACCTACTGGCAAGGCTGGGCTGAAATGGGCTTCTCTGTGGTGGTGCTGCCAAAGCGTCCACATTAAGCTGCGAACTTCCTTGTAACTCCTGCGCCCTGATACCGTCGGGTCCAGGGCACAATACAAATAAATAAACAAACAAACAAACATATATGTGTTTTGGCCATGTTTCTGTTCCAGATCCTGCTTCTTAGTAGTGGTAGAGGGCAGACTCCCACCGGGCCACCCATGAGCAGTAATTAAGAAGAGAGTTTTTATAAAAACGAGCCCTCGTCCGTGATGACGGAATTCTGTCCCTAATGTTAATTACTGGAAGATCAGAGGAAAGAAAATAAATATATGGTAAAAGTCCCACAAGTGGACAGGGGAAACCAACAGGAACCACAGGACTGGTAAATGCTAAGGAGGGCTATTACGTCATTGCCCCCCTTGCCAGAACCACCCCTTAACTTCCCATCAGCTGCACAACATAACTAAGACCCCTGCTTGGACTCTTCGACTCCCCATCCTCCAGAAACACCCTCTGACCCCAATGGAACACACCTTCATAATCCTACGAGGAGATGGGGGATCCAGTAGGCACCAAAGCCCCATGTCCGACACCACCAGACATCATCATTCCCACTGATACACCCTCTTACACTCCTATGAGGGATGGAATAGCCTACAGACATCCTAAAACCACCACTGGCACCACAGGACAGGAAGCACACTGACACACCCATCACCCCAACAAACCCGGATCATACAGTGATGATAGGTTTCCAGTTCCCTTCCCGGACCAGCCCCTTACAAATATGGAGCGGAAGGTAGTGGCAATGGTCAATGGTAATCCGACTTCCCTGCAAGAATGCCCCACTCACCTTCCTGTCTTGGACACACCACAGCACGCAGGCATGAACTGGGAAACATAAAAGGTCCCCTTCCAAGAATATGCCCTTGCACAACTTACACACATCATCATACCCCTATATGTACTTAACGTAACCCACAGACACCTTCGACCCATGTCTGGCAATCAATACCAGACACCACTGAAACCGCTGAAATACACTATCTCACATAGTGGTGCTGGAACAATTGCAGATTGGGTGCTGGCAGGTGTCTCCCTGCTAATATCTGGCTAGTGTTACCTTACTAAGATCATAGGGCTTTTGAGCAATTCTGGTGCTAATGAACCAGTTAGGATATGAAGTGAAGTTAATGGCTACAGTAGCAGTGTTGGTTGGAGGGGGATAACTAAAGACATTTCTGAAATATGGCCTCCAGTAGTCCATTTCAAAGCACATTTTCCAGATGTATGGATACAGTGCGATACGTTGGATATTGTCGCGTTTAGGGAGCATGTTCTAAACCGCAATTTCCTTTTAGTGGTGAGAGATCATAAGAAATAGATATTGTCCATCGACTCAATGTTCTACCGGCAGAGAATCATGTTGTAACCCCTTTAAGTAACTTAAATGATATTTATTCACCACAGATCCCATAGTTACCATCAGCTTAAAACTCTTGTGTATTGCCATCTGAAACATGTTGGCATAGATTGAAGGCGGCGTAACAGCCTTAATTCTCCTCACCTCAAAAACTGAGTGAAACTAAGTGTAATATATTAGAGATCCTGTGCCATGAGAAGTCAAATACAACAGGAATACTGGTGTCTGTATTCCATAGATATAATATCCCTGAGTAATACTGTGCAAACGAAAGCTGCACATCAGATAATTCCCCCATCACTAGTGTGCAAGACCATGCACACGGAATATTGTGACACACAACAAAGACTCTGAATGTTGTGAATAGAATAAAGCAATATTCATGGTTATCTGCTGAAGTAACAACATTGTCATCATAGATCTTGCCACATAAATCACTGTAAGTGATACTTGTTACCTCAAAGCATCTGCTATTACTAGTATTATTCGGATATTCAGAGAGTGCTAATCTAGCGTCGCGATCACGGGTCAACGTACAAGGTGAGGGAAGCAGAGCTACAAGGGAGTGGGGCAGGAGATCTGCAAGCAACCCGGTGAGGAAGCAGTGGGGAGCAGATAGCTCAGTCTCAGGTTAGCTGGAGAGTGGACCATGTGCCACTCAGACTCCTCTAGAGTTGCACCCACTAACACCAGATTGTTTGAACAATAGGGGGCAAGACCGGATTTCCTGAGCCGCTGCTTTAAGATGGCGATTGTATGTCCCATTGGAACATTCTCTGATTCTAATATGATGTTGATGATGCATTATAACCTAGTAACGTTTATTTGCCTTTGAGGTCAATGCGCTGCAAGAGGGTGTTATCTCCAGTCATAAGGTCAAGTTTAGGCACTGGTTCCCAGATCACCAGTGCTGTCTTTTTTGGGGATGTGCTAAAGAGAACACCCCCTTTGGTCCTGTGGTCAGTTCAGTTACTTCAACTGAATTCACAAAATAATTTCCATAAAGGTGTATTTAAACCTGGTGCATTTAAAAAGGTGTATTTGTCTCGGGGGGATACCTCAGGGGCAACGTGCTCGCATTGGATGCAAGACGACACGGAGCAACACAGTTTCAATCCCCAGGTCCGCGCTTAGAAACCTCTGGGTATTAAGCGCGTTATAAATAAACAATTAAAATACGAAAACCTTTTAAAAAAATGAAATGTAAATAGAAACAAAGATCTTTACCAATTAAATATCGCATATAAAATAATATTAGGAGAGTAAGAATTATGTTATGGATAACAATGTAATTTAACAATCATAAACTATATACAATGTGCTAATCAGCTGCTAATGATGATCATTTATTTGGATGTCTTATTGTCAGTGCTAAATTGAGAAATCAGTTCAGGTCCAAAGTTTGGCTTAACAGCTAAAAAACACACACGTCTTGGACTGTTAAGGGTTTCGTACCTTGAGACTTCCCCATTCAGAATTTCACACAACAAAATCTCTGGTTACTTTGTTACAGACTTTTGGCTAGTGACTTCAAATGTAGTCCTAACCTATCTTGCCCTTCAACCACTCTGAACTAAACCCTTATGTATTACTATCCCTAGATTGCGCTGGTTGTTCTGCCTATCTAGGGTGAGGGGATAGTACAGAGAATTTGCCCTATTGCTAGACTATTATACACACCATGTGGTCTGACTCATATGGTTTTTCTAAAAGGCACTTGACATATTTCTCATAATATGTGTCGTCTGCTTTCCAAATGAAATGATATATTTTATTGGGCTTCTTTGTATAGCAGAAGTTTCTAAAAAAAAAAAAAAAAAACAATTTAGGATTCAGTAAAAATCTTGTCAGTTTCGTGTAGTGTTAATGGAGCAACACGAAAACTGTGAATATATGTTGTCAGAGAAATCTAGACAGACTCTCTCTGCATATATTGGATGCAACCCCAACTTTTGCACAGAAAGCGTTCTTTTCGCTAGGCCTAATCTGTGTGTAGTTCGTAGGGACTACGATCTGTATTCTTCCTGAACAAATTTGAAGAACCTTTTGTTATTACCAACCTCTTGCCCTCTCTCTGGTTAGTTTTCTTGTGAGGTCGGGTAAAGCCTACCGGTTTCAGTGGTCTGATCTCAGTGCACCACTTTCTTCAGGGCTATTTACAGCATGTGTTGCTATGCTGTTTCTGTATTGTTTTCAAGCGAAGAATGTGTTTTCCATATAATGCCCCACCTGCAGTGAAGATATAATGGGGTACGGGGTATGGAGAGAGATATATGACATAATTTAGTGTTGCTGCCAATATCTCTCTATTGTTTTTACCACATTAGTGTACATAACAGGAGGAGGTTAAGGTTGCTTACCCTGCTCATTCAAATTTTCAAATTAAATTTATTTTAGCTGCTATCGGAGCAGGTCAGGTCTATTCATCTGTAGGATGCCTTATTTCTCAGCATTCCATGTTACCCAGGGAGTTTCAGAAAGTCATGGTGAACTCCTAGGTTGTTGGACAAGTAACTACATCATAGTTCACTCGTAACGTTATTCTGTCCAGTCTTACTTCTTTTATATTGTTGAGACACTGTGTTCGTTAAAGCACGGTTCTCAACTTTTTCACATACACAGGTGTCTATTTCCAGGGTGGTTGTCAGGTCTCACTCCCTTCTGACACGTTCTCCCGCAACCGGAATAAAACCTCACACTTTGCTACACCGTGGTAACAATGGGAAGGTGACTTTTTCTTGTCTTTCTGATGCCCATCACCATTTTAGACATATAAAACGTCCCGAATTCTGTCTACGTGGGTTGCCATGGCGACTTTGGCGTCCATTGCACGCACGGCATATAATGTGACACGTCATGGGGGGGGGAGTCCGGTTTCCATGGTTTTCTTGAAATACTTCCGGACTTCCGCAAAGCCCCGCTTCTGATTTCAAAAAGAAACCACGGCTATGTTTTTGTGACTTTTGCTTCTTGAATCTTTGCCTTGTTTGCTTTCCTTTTGTCCATTGTCTTTGCTGGTATTTCAGACCCGGAACGTCTACTGGATTGCCTCTTGCCTGCTGGTTGCCTCACAAACTCGGAACGTTTACTGGATTGTCTCTTGCCTGCTGATTGCCTCAGGAACTCGGAACACTTACTGGATTGCCTCTTACCTGCTGGTTGCCTCACGAACTCGGGACGCTTACTGGATTGCCTCTTGCCTGCTGTCTTTGGATCAATTCTCAACTCCACAATGCCAAATCCGGAATTCTTTTGACTATTCTTCGGAACCCACAGGAACCTACGTTCTTACTGCCAACACTACACCAGAATGTTCCCTTAAAGCGCTTGAACTAGAGACTGTCCAATACTTGCACTTAGACCGTTCTGCCCAGTTGTTTATCTATTCTCTCCTTGTTCATGTTGCGTATATGCCGTTTTCGGTGCTTTCTCTGTGCACCATCTTGTAGTGACGTTAAGAGTGTTGTGTAATAGCCATAGCTAGTTTCTGATTCTTGGATGGCTGTGTGGCCGTGTACTCTTGTTGCGCGTCTTACTGTGCCATGTTCTTGATTAACGAATCTTGGAAGATATTTGCAACAGTGATTTATCTGTTGTGAAAAATAAGATGTCGCACAACGTTGTCCGCCTCACATTTCTGACCCCTCACACCTGGCAACACCCTGCATCATGTAAATATGATTTCATATGCATAAATGTTTTCGCTTAGAAATGCATTTTCACGCCGATGCAATACAGTTTTGCTCTTTGCTTCTTAACTGAATTAGGTGACTGGGTGTACAACTATCAGCACATAAGCAGCAGAAATAGTCACAGGTGCAGGCCATTGAGAGCAGATCACTATAAAAAGGTCCACAGGATGAGGAAGCACACCACAGGCCACCACACCAGTAAGCAGAGTGCTGCCCCAACATGTGCAGGAGCTGATTATGCTTGGGAGAAAGGCCACACTGACGAGGAGGAGAACATCCGAAGCATCCCCATCACTCTAGAACCCAGCACCTGATCACACTTTACTGCCTTGGCAGACACCGCATGCGCTTATGCGTGACTGGCGCATTTCAACTCTCTTTAGATATGTTGCAAGGACTATCCATGTACTTCTGCAACATGCACAGGAACACGCTTTCCTCCCAGCTAACTTGGAGGTTACCATTGCCACAAAATCTGGATTTTATCAAGTTTCAGGCTTACCCATTTGAATTGGTAATTCTTAGGTACAAAGTCCTTGACTAGAGTAGTGAGTCCCTGGTGACATGGAATCATCTGATGACACCAACTGCAACACCTGTGATGGAAGACCATTTAAGAAGGGCACGTGGATGCCATTGGGGGCCAGAGCTCGCACTCCAATCAGTGCATGCTACAAGCATGCACACATATGTACCCACCCACTGAATCATCACATTCTCCCCAATTAGATTTAAGCTCTCTCCTGGTGCTGCTCTGGGACTTTTCCATTTTTCACTCCTCTCCTCTGGGTTTTGCTTTCTCTTTATCTACTCTGGGTTATTTTCCCTCTTTCTGTCCACTCTGGGGGTTTTCTCCTTCATACTCCACACTCTGGGTCTCTCTTCCTTCTCTCTCTCCACTTTGGGGTTCTTTTACACTCACCCCACGCTGGGGCTTTTCATCTTCTCACTCCCCACTCTTCCTTCTCCCTCTCAACTTTGGGGTTCTTTCAGTATCTCCCCTCTCTGGGCTTTTCTTCTTCTCACTCCCCTCTCTGGGGTACTCTTCTTTCTCTCTCTCTCTACAATTTGGGGTTCTTTCAGACTCTCCCCACTCTGGGGCTTTTCTTCTTCCTACACTCCACTCTGGGTCCCTCTTATGCCACTCTGGGTTTCTTTGAGTCACCCTCAACTCTGGGATTCTCTTCTATCTTTCTCGCTCTTTCACCCATCTCCCTTTCCAATGGGGACATTGCGTTCATAAATGTCACCAGCAGTGTCCTTGGGAGTGACTTTGAGTCGTGCTGGTTTTCTGATTGTCAGGGAGCCATTCTGCCATGCTCCCTGTCGGGCTCCCGGGGTTTGACTCTCTCATCCTGCTACTCAGTCGGCATGGAATTGCTTATACGACTTTTTCTCTGGGCTTTGCGTCAGCCTACAGAATCTTTACCTTCTTGTTGTCGTAACATGGTCGGTGCAGAGTCGCTTATGCAACTTTTTAGCAGGGCACGTATTGGCCCTTTCATCCTCCGACACATTCTAGCAGCTTAGTTGGTGCAGAGTTGCTTATGCAACTTCTCAGCTGGGCTCTGCATCTGCAACTGTCTCTTCGTGTTTCAGTGCAGCTGAGACACAGTGGCTTATACAGCTTCTCCGCTGGGCTCCATGCAGTCCTTCTGAGACTCGTTTTTGTTCTCGCAGCTCAGTCGGTATGAACTCACATATGCAGCTTCTCCTCTGGGCTCTGTGCAGTCCTTTGAGATGCTTCTCTCTCATTCTTGTAGACTCTTGGGCAGCTCCTGCCGGTTGTTAGCTGTGTCTTTCTGAACTTTCCTGGTAAGGTATGGTATGGTAATGTTTATTTGTAAAGCGCCTATACACAAGAAAGGTGTTTCAAAGGGTACAAGGGGAAAACAACAGTC
The DNA here is from genome assembly GCF_040938575.1 of Ambystoma mexicanum. NCBI lineage: Eukaryota > Metazoa > Chordata > Amphibia > Caudata > Ambystomatidae > Ambystoma > Ambystoma mexicanum. The sequence continues at coordinate 81,858,755 of NC_090928.1, read as the reverse complement.
ATTCAGAGCCCTTGAATTACTGAACGACACAAGTCTGCAAAGGCACAGTAAGTTAATATAATACATTTAATAGTGTAGATAACAGCAAATAGGTCTGACGATGATTCTACCCTTTTTTTTCAAATACGATCTTCAAGGCATGGTGCATTCAGATTGTGCAAGTGCACAGATGGCACAGGAGAGGGGACGGGGGACACAGGTGCAGGGGGGCGAGTCCAAATGCACCCAGTCAGTCAAGAACTAGGGTAAATTATATTTTATTTATTTAGGTAAGTGCTGAGCAATGCCACTCTTATGGGTCAATGAACAAGTGCAGTAACAATGAGGCAAGTGCAGGCCCTGAGGCAAGTGCGAGAGGACTGGCACGGGTTCCAGGGACCTGTGAGACTCAGAGGTACACCTGGCGGACAGTCAACAAGCTGTGTGGAAAAGGAGGGTGAGAGCGATAGAGTGGAGAGAGAGGTTAGCAGGGTAGAGGGAGAGAGAAGGAAGACGAGAAGAGAAATGTCTTGAAGAGTGTCCAGAATTTAAGGAGATCAGGCTCAAGACGGAGGGCGGCAGGGAGGCTATTCCAGAGGGAGACCCCTGCTGAGGATAAAGATCTCCCTCCAAATCTCTGCTTGGAGAACAGGCTCACTCACAGAATATTGGAGGTAGAAGAGTGAAGGGCTCGGGAAGGACAGTATCGAGGTAGGCATAATTGCAGAAAGATAGGTCCCAGGCCCTAGAAAGCCTTGTGGGCAATGCAGAGAGTCTTGAACTTGATCCTCGCAGTCACGGGGAGCCAGTGGAGGGATTTCAGCATCAGAGAGATGCAGTCCCTGGGCTTGAGGCCAAGGATAAGTCTTGTGGTTCAGTTCTGGATGAGTTGCAGAGGGCACAGAGCCAAGCCAGGGAGGTTGAGAAAGAGGCTGTTGCAATAGTGAAGTCTTGAGAGAACTAGGGCTCTGGAGACAGTGAGCCACTGAGGGAAGGTGAGATAAGGAAGAGCACTTCTGAGCTGGTAGTTGGACTTTATAGAAAGGTCTGAAATGTGAGTGGTGAAGGAGAGAGTGGAGTCGAAGATGACCCCAAGGTTTTTTGCACAAATATCTGTCATATTCCATACCAGTGACTCAGGATACCTACCGCTGCCCTGGCTTAATGACACAGTTCTATGACCCCCAGAGGTAACAGAAACATCAATATGAAGAGGCCCATGACAGCATGCATGGGACCATTGAAAGGGTCCCTGTCCTCCAGAAGGCATGCATCAGATGCCTTCACTGAATGAGGTGAGGAATGGCACTTACAGTCCTGACAATTGTGGAAAAACCAACATAGTCTGCTGCATGCTTCACAACATATGCATTAAGCATCATGCGGCAATGGCAGCATAAAGGGCATACTGCTTGATGATGAGGATGACGCTGGTGATGGGCAGCGACGACAAGTCCTGCACCGTGGCCAGGATGGATAAATTAACCACCGGGAGTTGATGGACAACTTCTTTGAGGGGCAACATTAATAACCTGCGCATAACATTGTCCCTAGCTTATACCCATATGTTGCACATGTAAATAAAATATGGACAGAAGAAAGGCCAGATACATTAATAAATGTGTCTGTATACACAATGTATTCCCTATTTCCATGTGCACACATCAACACCTTTAGTGAGCCTCCCTAGCCCAACACCCATTTTCCCAGTCATTTCCCCCACTGGCTTAGCTTACCACCCCACTATTTCAACTCCCCCCAGCACAGTCTCCTGCCCACTGAATAATCCTACTCCCTCCCAAGCCCAGCTGCCATTAATTCGCCTTCCTGGTGCAACCGCTTCCACCCTCCCCCATCTATGTCCCCTCTTGCCATGGCCCTGAAGAGATGGTAAGGGGAGTCTTATGGTCTTTGCAGACCTCTGTCTTGGGCACCCAATGGCAGAGTATTTTGTGCCCGAAATGTCATGGCTGCTGTGCAGTCATCATGCAACCAATAAATGTGGCTGAGATAAGTCAATCTTGCAGCCCAATGCACAACAAGGTGTGCGTCACGGAAAATAGTGCATCCACGTGCCATGCAGCCCTATGCCCTTGTGCACTTTGATGCACGTCCACATCATATAGGCATGACACCACCAGCTAGTGGGCAAAAAGCAGGTTTGAAATCTGGGAGCTGGCATTCTTGCATGGCTGATCTCCTTTTCAAGATGGTGGCAGTGGTGTGGGGAGCCAGGGAGATATGCCTGGTGGTCTCAATTCCCATAAGAATCATCCTCTTCATAATCTGTTCTTGGTGCCAGTTCATAACGGTGGTGAGTAGGGTGATGCTCGAATGGGTCATCACTCTGAGCTCCATGTATGTGCCCCACCACCTCCTCTTGCAGCACCACAGAGACAGCATCCCCAGGCTGCTGGAGACCTAGTACCTTATCAGGCACAGTGAGCACAATGGCGGCAACATCCGTTGGTACTTGGGAGGGGGGTGGAGGTTGTGTTGGTCTGGCATCGATTTTCATGCCAGCAGCCTGCTGAACTTCATGATGTACCATGGTTATTGATGAGCAGCAGGGGTCTACAGAGGAGCAGGTGCAGTGCCTGCAACTCTGGTGGCATGGACATCAGGGGTGTGGTAGGCCAGAATCAGGAGATTGACATGGAGGCTTTTTATCTGAACCCTTCTTTATTGTTTAATGAAAACAAGGTCTCAGCTTTCCCTAAGTCTAAAATTCTCTGCCCTACTCTGCAAAAGAAATACATAAAGGGTGCTTGTCAAGATGTGTTACATAAATGAAGTCCTTGGTCCAGAATCCTGTTCTAACCCGAGTTCTCTTCCTATCACTACAAAGAAAAACATAAGAACCGACAAAGACATGTTTTGGGCCATTGCCTGAATTACGGGACAGGGGCTAGTTTCTGACCCCCACCCAGGTATCTCATTACTGGTTCTATGTCATTCCATTGCCTGTTTGATTTTTCACTGCAACAAAATTTGTTTTCTTTTAGAGGGAATACCCCCAAACCCTCTTTCCCAGCTAGTTGCAATCTAGTCCCCACACCCTCTACCCCTTATATCCCTTTACCCACACCCCCCTCCGATATTTTCCAATTCGTTTTTCAGTGGCCAAAATTGCCACGAAAATAAAAACAGCCGATGAATGAACGTCGTACCCTCTTTACTATAGGCTACTCACTTAGATGCACAGTCCCAAGCATGCACTTAATGTCTTTTCAGTCGCTCTCCTCTGCAAATTAAGTCTTGTCAACAGTCCTTCTCCCTTCGAGTCCAGGATTCATTCAGTCTCTCCCCTCGTGGTTTTCCCAAACCAGGGTTTATCTTTTTCCCCACACCATGGTTAATCTCAGTCTCTGGTCCCCACTCTGGGGATGTTTGCTTCCTCTTTTCCCACTCAAGGACCTCTTGATCATAGTCCCTCACTGGGCTTGTTGCACTCACTTCTGCTTGTCTGGGGGTTTTTTCTTGCCATGCCCACCTTTGGCTCGCTTTCTTCTCACCTGTCTTTGAAGCTTCTTGGTATTCTCACCACCTTGGTGTCCCTCAGTATTCTCCCCGATGTGGGGTCTCTAGTTATTCTCCCCACTTTGTGGTTTCTCAGTATTCTCCCCGCTGTGGGGTTATTTGCTATTCTCCCTGCCTTGGGTTGTCTTTATGCGCACCCCACCATGAGGCTTCTTGGTTCCCACCTCACCGTGAGGCTCTTTATGCAAACCCCTCCTTGGGGCTTCTCGGTTATCACCCCGACTTGGGGTCTCTTTGGACTCACCCTACTCTGGGGGTCTCTTGGTGCTCACCCGGCCTTTAGATACCTTGATTCACACCCCGTCTTGGAGCTTCTCATGGCTCACCTAGGTCTGGGGCTTCTCACCTGTGCTTCACCGCCCTCCTCCCAGTGTCCTGGAGCCACTGCATACCTTCAGCTTCTAGGCTGTGCTTCCCGGGAGTGTTGGTGAATCCATCTGACACAGAGCTACTGACACAACTCATCAACTGGGTTCCGTGTCAGACACAGCTTGCTCTTGTTTCCCGCTAGCTTTGGTGGTTCTCTTGCGCCGGCTTACCTGTGGGCTGGTCTCTCAGCTCACAGTAGATTCTCACTCTCCTCTGCTTCTCTGGTCTGGGCTTTTCCAGCTCCTCGCTTGGAGAGCACTGTGATCTCTCTGTGGCGTCGACCACTGGTGGAAGTGGCACACCTGACTTAAGCTCACACTGTCTTGCTACACATCTCGCGAGGGTGCTCTCGACTATCTCGACCTCAGCAGAGAGTGTGTCTCTCTCTCTCTCTCTCTCTCTCTCTCTCTCTCTCTCTCTCTCTCTCTCTCTCTCTCTCTCTCTCTCTCTCTCTCTCTCTCTCTCTCTCTCTCTCTCTCACCACTTCTGGTTGGCTCTTTATATCAGGCTTTTCCAGTGGGCTGGGCCATCCAATGTTCTGCTGGTTCAGGTGAGGACTGTGAAGGTTTGGGGTCAGAAACCAAACCAGCCATTATAACATAACATTTTAGATTATCATACATTTCGGTTCTCACATAGCCAACAAAGGTATTAGAATTTGACTGAAGGGAAGGTAATTTATATCCCTTCCTTGGGATTTCCTGTCCTGGGGTCACCCACAGTGGGATCCCAATTGCCCTGTCCTCTGTGGGTGTTAGGCGTAGCAGGCTCACCTTCTTAGTCTCAAAGGGGGTGGGTCAGCATTGGCGAGAGAGGACCTACTCTTCGGATTCGTCACAGGAGGTGGTAGTGCCAATACACAAGCAGTCCAGAGCAAGTTTGATAAGCAGATGACACACAATTGTTTTCCGACAACATATTTTCATGTTGGCTTGCACATGGGCTCTTGGGTATAAGCTCAGGAGAAAGGTTTATGTATTTGTGGATGGGGAGCCAGGGAACAACATAGTTCTAATTTTTTGACACGTATGGTCAACATGTGGCAATTTCCCTTCAATGCAGGGGGGTCGTAGGTGTCATTGTTGAATAATGACTCTTTTCTGATGTCTGTCTTGGTGGTACATGTGTTTATCTGCTCAGCATGTATTCAGGGGAAGCATCCAGCATTGCAAGAGTTGGAGGACGAGACACAAAAAAAGTCCTGCTACCTTTCCCCCCATATGCACCTTGGAAAATTAATGCTAAACTGACACAAAATCGTTCCCACCCCAAGTATGATGACTTCACTCTGCCCCTCTGCCTCAACATTCAGACAAGATTGGGACATGGAGCTGTGTGCTCCTGCTTTGCATCTGGCTCTGCCCCTTATTGGGCCTGCAATGCAGTCAACAGCCTGGAGTGGGACACAGAGTGTGTTTCTGCTATGCCCCATTGTGCAAGGAGGGTGCAGATCAGGAGCATACGGCCACACTGCTGCCCGTGTCCTGCTCCACATCTCTGTTCTACAGGCCGCTAGGTCGAGCAGAGGCACACAGCAACACTGCTGCCCCAGACAGGATGCCAGAAAAAAGTCACAGTAAGAAAGGACTAAACTGGCTGTCCAAAAATGCCAGCCTATCCAAGGAATATTGCATACCATACTTGGAACTATGGTATGCGTTATTACTTGGCTAGAGTGGCATTTGGGGCAGCCAGTCTAGCCCTTTCTTACCCTGGCATGATATTTTTTTCTGGGCATCTGGATCTGGATAATTTTTGGAGACGGGAACTATATTGTGTCTGGCAAGAATCAAAAGTGCCCAAAGATGTTTTTTTTGTTAAAGTGTGTATGGCCTAAAAGAAATGGCATTGCCTAACACATGGTTCAGTTTTCTTGCCTGCTTTAGAAGATGCCTAAATAAGAATGTGATAAACAGTGAATTTACTGGAGTAAACTGTATTAAAATATAAATTCAAAATCAAATCCAAGTACGTTAGTGCAGGTTCTGATTCCTCTGGTCATTTTGAAAAAAATGCTTGATTCTTTTCTTAATTTTCATGGCCAGTCTTCAAATGTTAATCACAAATAATGCATATATGTTATCCCATCGTGGTATTGGAAACAAATGTAATGTAAATGTTTGCAACGGATGAGCTTCTAAACATGAGGGACATTACTGGGGAAGAACAGTATTGTCACCCGACAGCTTCTCAATGAATTTTAGCACTCTGAGATCTGGTCGTAGAGGCTTGACGCAAAGATCATTTTGGACCTTGCCTTGACTGAGCCCTTTCTACGCAGCCCACGTGAAGCCCTGAAGCTGTGCCATCAGGCAGTAATGTTTGTTTCAGAATTCCAATTGAACCAATTAAGAGATCAGATTTTATATGTACGCCACACAGCGGTCGTGTCCCGCACCACTCCAGGCTGCAGCTGCTGCACTGGCCTAGAACAAGGTGGGACGCGGACACCTGTGTGTCGTGTGCTGCTGCTCGCAGGGCACCCTCATTGTCTTGGCAGAGGGACACCTCTCCCGTTTGGCAAACTCATTGACATGACAATGAGGGTGCCGAACGGGAAAGGTCTCCTCCTGCCAGGACAAGGAGGGGGCTGTACAGGAACTCCTGCTCGGCACCCTCAGTGTCCTGCCAGCGGGATACCTTTCCAAACTTCCTGGTCAGACTCTTAAAAGAGCCACTGGGGTGGGGGGGGGGGAAGTTGCCCCCGCACGGTACGCCACCTCATGTAGAATTGTGCTTTTGAGCGTGATTGGTCAGTCTCCTCCATTTTTCAGCACATCACACTTACCAAAAAAATCACTGTCACTATCAGCATATGTTGGAACTACAAGTGGCTCCAACTTATAATTACAGATGACTGCATAACATGGAATTCATTCTCACCTCTATGCATGTGATTCTGACTGAACTCTACCACTATCGCCCCCATGTTTATCCTTATCACCCTTGATGCTGCACCCACCCTTACACTACATAGATGTGCCTCTCACCCAGGGTCTGTCTGATGGCACCACATCCAAAGCCTTTGGCAAAGTAGCTCAGTAACCAATGAATGGCTGCTGCATCGGTTCTCATTCATTTATTTATTTATTTTATTAGCATTTAATTTATTACAAACTTTTTAGCTATTTGTCACATCTTTCTAAGCAGATATAAAAAGGAATAAATAAAATATGTACCTCCTTAGGCGCAGGTATTTAGATTTGAGCTCCCAAGTTTTTCCAGGGCTATTTTCCAAAAATTCACTGTTGTGTAGTTGACGCTGCGTTCTTCTGCTTGGTAAATTCTTTCCCACCAGCTGTCAGCGTCAATGTTGCCGGATTTTTCCTAATTTCAGCAAAAGATGTATCGACCGTTGGTCCTTTAACCCGGGACAAAATAGACATATATGTCTTCGAGTTTCGTTTCTGTGCCTACATAACCTGCTTTCGCTTGATAGGCCTTAGTTATATCTTTTTAAGGTGCTTTTGGTGTGAAAAATGTTCAACCGTAGTCGCATAAATGTGTTCCGTGCAATATTGTTAGGAAATTTAGATAATTATTTATGTGATATTTAAATTGAAATTAATATATATAAAAAATCAGGCTTGATGAAATTAATGCACCAGGCACTCAACTTGTCGTTACCAACCCAAATAAGAGGGCTATAGCACTCATGCAAGAAAAAAGAGAGGTCGATACAGTTCCTAAAACCATTCAACCGTGGACAGGCTATTATCTCAGAATGTACTGTCAGGAACGTATTGTGGGCATGTGAACCAAATCAGAGAGTTGTATTAACTAGGGCAAGGTGTATTGCCGTGCTCTATATGCTCCAACAGCATTATGGGCAAGCAATAATACATTACGGATCACACCTGCTTGGTGTGCCAAACACCATTAGAGGATATGGCCCACTTTATTTGGAATGGAGCCCTGAGAAGTCCATGATCTTCAGTGCTGGGAAAGGGCATACGCAGTAGTTTATGAACTGGGTGAGGAGGGAACCATGGAGTGGACTGGACATTCCAAACAGACTGTGCGTATGAAGCCCCTCCTCCCCTGCACCCCTATCCAAACCAGCTCCTCTGCTACCCTTTGACCCCTGCTTGTAACACCCTTGGGAAGTCCCCTATGCAGAGCGATCCATTGCTACCGAGCGAGGTTCGCACTTTATCTCATACATACAGAGAAAGAAGGGCCATCAAAGTGGAAGCAAGTCAAAGCAAGTCTGAGAGAGAGAGAGAGAGAGAGAGAGAGAGAGAGAGAGTGTGAGAGAAGTGGATGCAGTCTTGGTCATGTAGTTCAAGGGTCCACAAGGAAAGTCCGGTGTCATAAAAGGGCTGACTGGCTGAAAGGGTCATTATGCAGAGGAAGGTAAGGCAGGCGTGAATCATTGTAATGCTGGCATATGCCAAGGCAAGTCAGAGAAGCCTTGTGGAAGAGAAAAATTAGGGCGCAGTGAATCACGAACCTCAGGTGAAGTACACGATTGTCAAAGCCTACGGGTCATTGAAGCTAGTCAACCCACAGTTTGCAAAGTTGCGCAATTGTTTAAGCTCAAGAGCAAAAGCCTAGGCTAATCAACAGGGAGCCCACGAAGTGCATAGATGTCTAAGTCAGCACACTGTCTATAAAGAAGATAATTGTTTGATCCTAGAATCATTAAAGCAATTCAGGCCAGAGTCAAAACACCAATAGTTTAAGTATAAGACCATTAAGGGCCCTATTCTCATCTTGGCGCAGTGAAGGTGCTAAACAGCACGATTCACTGCGCCAAAAGAGGACGCCCAGGCTCCACTGCTATTCTCAACTGGGCCTGGGCGTCCTCGTAGAGCACGACAGTGCTCTGTGAGCATTGCGCCTGTTCTAAGGTGTTACGGGTGCAATCCAATCTCGGGAGCATTTTTCTCAAATAACAACAGTTTCGTTATTTTACAAAAATGCTGCCGAGAAATCACACGTGCCAATGTTTACAAATAGAAGAAAAAGCTTCCATTTGCGAATGCATGGCAGATGGGAAAAAAATCACAAGGCCATAAAGGACAGTGCAGAGGGTCATAAAAGGGATTCCAGAGGTCTGGCAGCAAGGTCTGGAAGTGTTGCTGTGGACACAAGGCCATATGGTAGGGAAGCACGTGGAAAATCATGTGCTTCTCTGCAGATAACAAACACAGAAGAAAGCATGGGGCAGCTAGTGGAACGTGTGAAAGGCACCATTTTTTTCTTGCTACAAATCTTGTTCTACTTGTAGCTTGTGTGTTTTGTGGACATGTTCTGCGTTTAACATTACATGTGTACTGTGTGTGTGCACATGGTACTTTCTGTGTAAACTGTACAGTCCAGCAGTGCCTTTTTTTGGCACTGTTTCAGTAAGGGAAGAGCAAGGAGTTGAAAAGAAAGGTGTGAGTAAATTGGAGACTGTCATGATGGCTGAGCAACATTTGGATGAGCCCATTGGAGGCCGCAAACGTAAGGCGAAGTTCACAGATGCAGCCCTGGGGGCACTAGTGGATAAAGTACTTGCCAATGAAAAGGTACTTTTTGGAGCAATGGCACATCGGACACCACTTTCTCCGAAGAATAGCCTTTGGGAAAGCATTGCAAAAAAAGTCAATGCTTTGTCCAATACGCTGCGTACAGTGGATGAAATGAAGAAACGTTGGTATGATGTGTGGCGCAGAGTTCGGGAAAAGTACATACAGAGTAAAGAACACAGCAAGGGCACTGGGGGAGGACCTTATAGCCTAATTATTCGGCCATTGAATTGAAGGTGCTTGCAGTCATGGACTCAGGGAGCCTCGAAGGCGAAGGAGGCATGGACACACTGACCACAGGTAAGTGGACAGCTTTGGGACATCTGGGCATGTGCATAGGATGTGTGTACGTGTTCCCGGCAATTGCATGGATCCTCCAAAATGTTGGGTAATTCAGATTGGTAGTGATCACTTGTGTAGCAGGTATGTGCGTGTTTGTGCAGGTGAAGTGCAGCACAGGTGCTATTGGCGGGGAAGTTGGGTATTGCTTGAATGTGGCATCAAAATCTCTGTAACTTCCATGGTAGGGTATAGGTGTATATGCTGGTCAAAGAATGTGTGACAGTGAGAAGACAGACGGGGGAAGCGGGGGTTCACTGCCTCTACAGACATTACTATGTAATGCAGGTCTAGACTACCACTCGTCCACCACTGTACTTTTTTGACGGGAATGAAGGAGTGGACAGCATAGGTGTGTTAATAACATGCATTTTTGTAGAATTACAGCATGCAGAGAAGGCCCTGTGTTAAATTACTTTTAACGACATGTCTTTTTGTGGGCAGGAACTCAGGCGTCAGGGGCTGTTTATGGCTTACAGCATTCTATCCATGAAGAACCTGAGGAAGATCACACTATGGCAGCATCAACTGACTTAGAAGGCGAAACTTAAATTACTCTTTATGAGTACTTTGAGGGCGACAGTACTGTAGTGACCATGCCTACTGTAGTGGATGATGTAGGCACCGAGTACTCTTTTTGTGGAAGAAACACAGTTCACCCAGCCACCACTGACGGTTGAAGAGCCGAGTGTAATAATAGGACAGGCCATTGAATATGACTGTCGTCTTCTTGCTGCCACAGAGAACCAAACTGCGGCACTCATGCAAATGCGTGCTCACTTCAAGATGCAGCTGAGCATTCTTAAGAAGGGGAATGCAGTTGCACATGCGGATATGGCATGTGCAACTGGTGTCTTAAATGACATTCAAATGAACGTAAGCACCCTGTGCACCTCGATCAATAGTGTGGCGGAAGTGTTGGCGAAAAGTCTGGAGATGACCATTGAATTGCAGAAGCAGAATGGGGAAATTATGAAGGCGTTGACGCAGGCAGTGGAAACGTGCACCGACACAGTGAAGGGCAATGCATTGTGCTTGCAAACATTGACAAATCTGTTGAGAGTGTGGGAACAGGAATACTCCCTGTTGTCGGCCAGCATGGTTGAGCCAGTTGCAGTGGAGGCCAGCACAGGACATAAATCCATCATTCAACCAAGCACTTCCAAAATCAGTGAAGTGCATGTTCCTGTACAGGCCAGTCGGCCTCAGAGACAATGTAAACGTAAGCATGAACAAACCAAAAATTAAGTGCACCTTGAGAAATGTTGTACTGGTTGAGTTGTTTGTTTACAGGTGACCATTTCACATTGTAAGTTCCGGTCATGTTGACCATGCTTTAAGAAGTGCATAGTTTAAGAAGTTGAAGGGAATGAGGAAACCAATGTGATGTAGATCTTCCAACTTTTATTCCTGGAAGTTTAGTGTGTTAACAGTTGTGAATAAATGTTTAAAAACCATGGCGATACAGTCTGGCTTCCACTTAATAAACATGTAACATATGAATAACCATACATACGTTGTAAATTTGCATTCGTTGGCAAGCACAATGTCACAGGAAGAAATTGTCAATGACTTCAGTGCGAACTTCCCGTCCATCATCTTCAAGGTCATAATTGCGGACATGTACTTCGTCCTCATCTTCCTCCTCCTCCGATACTTCATCCTCTGGGTCTGGAAGTCGGCGCTGAATAGTCAAAAGTTATGCAGCATGCAGCACAACACTACAATTTTGCAAACTTTGTCTGGAGCATACATGAGATCACCTCCAGACACATGCAAACACCTGAATCGACTTTTCAGGAGCCCTGAAGTACGTTCAATTGTGTTCCTTGTCCTTATATGTGCAGCATTGTACTTTTGCTCAGGTGCAGTGCTTGCATTCAAGACTGGTGTCAGTTGCCACGGTTTTAAGGGGTAGGCGCCATCTCCAAGTAGCCAGTTTCTGTCATTAGACACTCCACTCATTACCAACAGCAAACTGCTACTACGTTGAATGAATGCATCATGTGCAGATCCAGGAAAGTTGGCATAGCAGTGTGTGATTTTCAAATCCGCACGACAGGTCATTTGAACATTCAATGAATAGTGCATTTTGCGGTTCTTGACTGTTTGCTTCCTTTCACGTGGGGGAACTATGCGCACATGAGTGCAATCTATGGCCCCTACAACGTTTGGAAAGCCAGCTAGGGAAAGAAAAACTGATTTTACTTCAGCAAGTTCATTTGGCGTAAGTGGGAAAGTGATGAACTTGCTTATCTGACGCAGCAGTGCCGCCATTACCACCTGCATCATTTTGCAGAAACTTGCCTGCGACATACCAGCTGCCATGGCAACAGTGCCTTGGAAGGATCCACTAGCACAGAAGTGCAGCACAGCCAGTACTTTCACTAAAGGTGGTATTGCAGTACTCTTGTTGGTGCTTACTTCCAAGTACCCTTTTATAAGCTCCATCAAATATATTATAGCATCACCATCCAAACGGTACAGCTGAATAATATGTTCAGCCGACATGTTGAACATATTGACCCTAGTGCGATATATACGCTCTTTATTTGTCCGCCTTCTGCGTTGCCTGGGAGGTGGAAGCTCATACTGCGCATTCTCCACTGGTGGTTGCATAGGTTCCTGACCATTGGCACGCTTGCAACGAGCTAATGCATATGCTACGGCAACAGTTGACATCATTCTTGAAACTGCATGACACACTGCAATTACTTGAAGGTGACAACAGTATTGATTGTTGTTGTCCAACTGTTGTCGGTGTTCATGTAGCACCCGCAGAGTAGAAAATCAAAATTTCCATGACACCTAACAGAAAAGCTGTTTTTTGAAAGTAAGCAGGTAGTAGCAGCAACAGGTTCAACAAGTTAACACTTTCAAACGTCTAAGCCCATTCTGGCCTACACAACACCCACACATACAACACTGCAATGTGTGAGCACCCACATCACAGCAGTACAGAACTGTTGCGTTGTTACCCCTCCCTTCACCCCATCCTTCCTTTGCAGTGCCTGTCTTTCCACCATGCTCAACTACTGTGACAGACAGAGGGATGTTCCGCCTCTGTCCAAGACAGTACTGCTGTACCCACTTGCCCGCTGCTAGCCCTTTGCCCTGGCTAGCTACACACAAGGTTGTGCTGCCATCTTTTTCTGTTGCCCTGTGTGTTTGTTGTGCGCCCTTTTACTCCATGTTTGCCTCAGGGACCATCAGCATTGCTTGTTTGCATCATCACAAAGCCTGCGCAGGCTCGAAGTAGCACAGGGAGGATGCTTTACTGGCAGGCATAGGATGAAAACCAAGGTGTACTGCCCAATAGGATAGGAGGATAGCTCAGTGGCAATGTGCTCGCCTTGGAAGCCAGATGACACGGAGCAACACGGTTTGGATCCCCGGGTTCGCGCTTATAAACCTCTGGGTATTAAGCGCATTATAAATGACCTATCATATCATATCCCCATAGGGCTGTGTTACCTGTGCCTCTTTTTCGCTGCAACCTAATTTGCCCACACATGTTCCCCAAAGCAGCACTTTCGGCCCGTGCTGCCATTTTTGCTTTAATATTGGGACACCATCACAAGTGTTTAAAGTCCTCCGTCCACCCATGCAAAACGACGTTTAGGAATCCCATTGCATTAAGCAGGTGCAGAAATGTCTCTATTAGGATACGTTTCAATATTGAAATGTATCCTAATAGAGACATCTGCAAATCCTTCACATAGCTTTGCATGGGTGGACAGCAGTGCCGATTCCCTGCCATCCTGAAGCTGCTCACCTGCACTGGCTCCGACTTTTTTGTGGCACTCCTCCAGTTTAACGGCACCTAAAGGGTACCGTATTTGTGCGCTTGTTTAGCGCGCATATTAAACTGGCGGAGTGCCACAAAAATAGACTTCCAAAAAGCCAGTTTCCGAAATGTGGCGGTTGCTAGGTTGGTTTCCAACCCATCCCAGCAACCGCCACATATATTCCGAAAATGGCGCATTCCTTCCGACTTCGGAGGAATGCGCCTTCTTCAGAGTAGGTCTTAAGTACCGAAAAGGTTGTTAAGCCTTTTAACGTCCTTTTCGGTACTTAACATCTAGATGAGAATAGGGCTCTAAAGCTCTTCTTCAGGGAGTTCCCAAAGTGCACAAACATCTGAGTTTAGAGCCATTAAATATATTCAGCACAAACCTTATGAGGCAGGCAGTTGTCTAAGCCTATGAGTCAATAAAGCTATTCAACCCAGAGTTTCTGAAATGCACAATTGTTTAAGTATAGGCCATTGAAGCCTCAACCAGGACTCTATGAAATGCACAATTTGAACTTGCTCAATATTAAGTACCTGAAGCACATGGTTGTCAAAGTGACACTGGCACTATCTCCCATGCAGTGTATGACCTGCTCTAGAATCTAAGCTCACAACTTCTCAAAGTATCCAAGATAAAAGCTATTGTGCACAACCCCCACGTAGGGAATCCTTACACTTATGAAGCACAAGGTGCTTTACATTTAAGAAATGACAAAAGTGCCCCAAGTCGCAACATAGTGATGTCAACCACTGTGCACAGCGAGGGTAGAATATAGACCAAAGTGAAGGGCAGAATATATTTCCAAGTGAAGACAAGAATCTATCCAATTGATATGACATGATATGATATGGCATTTATAACATGCCTATACAAAAGTGTTTCAAGGCGCAACGAGGCAAGGGAAGGGAACAGAGGGAAGACACAGACAACGATCTTACTAGTCTAGGTGACATTGCGATTGCACAAGTGCAGGGGAGGGGGGAGGAGGGGAAAAGTGCGAGGGAAAGGGGGGAGTGAAGTACATAGGATACACAGTAATAAATAAAACAATAAGTAAGAACAATAAATAGGAAGTGCGGCCAGCTGGTGTCAGGTGCAAGGGTAAGTGCAGACATCAGGTGTCAAGTGCTGGTAGGGGGGCTATAGGGATACAGAAACAGCCCCAGAGTGCAAGGGATGCCAGGGGGGCAGTGCAGGTGTGCAACTGGTGGGGAGGGGACCTGGGCCCATGAACAGAGGGTAGCCAGGTGGCCAGTACAGTTTCAATTTCAACCAGGAGTTCAGCAGGGGAGAGGAGGAGAGAAAGCAGAAGCAAAGGGGAAGGTTTTGAGGTGCTTCTCGAACCGGAGATGGTTCTCCTCAATTTTCAGAGAGGCAGGGAGGCTGTTCCAGAGGGAGGCTCCAGCCGAAGTAAGAGATCTACCACCAACTTGTTGCTTGGAGAAGCGACTGACCCTGAGAGATGCAACAGGCGGGGAGGGGACTGAGGGGATTGTAAAGACGGTCCTTGTGAAGAATAGATAAGGAGCAATGGAAGAAAGGAATCAGAAGTTAAGAATTCCAAGAGACTTAGGGATGTTAGTAGAGACTATCACAGAGGGAGATTACCTGTTTATTAATTTGGGTTCACATAGTTTGTTATTACAGCCATGAAGTTGGTTGGCAACTGCCTTTCCAATGAATTTACCTATGAACTCAAGGTTAGTAAGTGGCTGGTAGTTAGCGAGGTTGTCTGGCTTTTTTGAGAACTGGGCAAATTAATCCTGTTTTTAATGTGCTTGGAAAAGTATCCTGATGGAGCAGTCATTTACTCTTTGGAGGAGGGGTGCAAGGGCAGATCCCGAGAAATGTTTGATGGTGGCAGAGAGCAGGATGTCATCCTTGTATGAGGTAGGCTTCAGTGACATAAGAGTATCAGAGAGGACCCTTTTGGTGAGTGGTGTGAAGCCTGTCTAATGTTGTGTTGCATGAAATGAGACTGAGATTGGAGTGTCCACCAATTTTGATGTGTCTGTACAATATGTTGTCTGCTTGTTGTCTGCTTGTGTCTGGTGATGAAGAAGTTGTTAATTCAATTACATTTTCTTGTGGACCTGGGGATTACCGCCTTGGTGAATGAGTTGGAGCCGTAGTTGGAGGGATTTACACTTGTTACCAGCTGCCGTGATAGTAGTGTAGTAATAAACATCTTTTGCTTCAATTATGAGTGCTCGGTGTGTACTCCATAACAACTTTAAGATGAGAATGTCCTTGGATTTATGTGTTTTGCACCAAGCTTTTTCTTGTGTTTGAATAGTGCTTTTATTCTCAGTCAATTCCTGAGTATACTAGAGGTCAGAGGGTTTAAACCTGGTGCCATGTGGCTTCACGTGGGCATATATATGTCCACCAGTTCCTTCATAGTTTGGTGAAAGTTTGTCAATAGGGCTTTGATGTTGGGTCTGGTTCGGCTGGATAGGACGGCAAGACTGTGTTCTAGTGCTTTCGAGAGGAGGGTCTTATAGGAGAGTCAGGAAGGCATAATTGACTTCTCTTTACCCTTATTAGCATGGAGGGTATGTGTAGGGAGGGTCATGATTGCAGCGTGGATCTCCCAATCAAGAGGGATTGGGTTGAGGCATCTTACTAGGGTAGACACAGAGAAGACACGGTTGGGTATCTATCCCCTGATATGGGTGTGGTTCGGTTCATGTTGTTTTATGTTCAAGGATTCCTCTGAGTTGAGAGAGCATCTCTGGAGTCTCTAGTGGCTTGGTTTCTTTCCTGGTAAGCGGAGGTCACCAAGGAAGTGGCTTTTGAGTGTGCAAATGAGATGAGATCAGAGATATCATCCAGGAATGCCCCACACCTGTGTGGTGGCCGATAGATGAAATGGTAAGGGCCCAAGATGGAAAGTGATAACTCCAGAGAATGTGCAGGACATTGAAAAGTGCTTGATTGATGGAGTAGGAAAATGGTGGGGGGCAATGAGTCTTCTCGACCCTTTAGCAAGAGACACGACAGAGTTAAGCACAACTAGAAAGCTTTCTTTCTAAACTAGACCTGTATAGCTTTTACTTTGCTTCCAAATATTGGGCATCTATTAAGAGTCCGGCGGTAACCCGCCGGTGCTACCAGAGTGTTGCCCCCGGACTCGTAACACCGAATCCGGCGCCTGACTTCCCGGTGTCTCCGGAACATTACAAGTCCCAGTGGAGAAGGAAGTCAGGCGCCGGATTTTGCAAGTTTGCCGGTCTAGAAAAGATGCCGGTAAATCGTTACCAGCACCCTTATTTCCAAACAGGCAAACTTGGAATGAGGCCCATTCTTTTGTTTCGGAAGACATCTTCTATGGCACAGTTTTGCATTCACATGGAGGTGGCTGCTGCAGCAATTTGGCATCACCTCAGATTGGATTTAGCATTTAGGAGAAACCGCCAATTAAAATCAATTAAAAAAATGAAATGATGTATGCTTTTCTGCTATGTATGCAGGGCAAGTACAAGGAATAGGTGGGTGGACGGAGATCCCATCGGTGTGTTTTCCAGGAATTAAAAAATCATTATATACATTGCCGCGGGCAAGATTCGAAACCACGTCACGAGGCTCTGAGGCCAGGAACTTAACCATAAAACTACGCAACCCGTAATCAGAAAGGTGTAAAAAGTCTCATATTGACATTCGGTTATACAGGGCAGGCCTTGTTACAGATTCTTAGACATGAATGGTGTGCATTTTAGCCAGCACTGCTATAGAATATCTGTTCCTTGGCAAATGTGTATTTGTGATGTGCATATTTCCCTATTTCACTTTAGAACATATTCACTTCCTGTTACATCACTTCCCACTGTGTATGTCAGAATCCCGCTACTTATTTTTTTAGTACTTGAGCTAGGGTGACCAGACATCCCGGTTTTGCAGGGATTGTCCAGATATTTGGTGCTTGGTCCCCCTTTCTCAAGATTATGTTCCCATCGGAAACTGCAGTGGTCCCCGTTTTTTTTGTAGTTGGTTTTCATAGCTGGCAGGCAGGATTGCACAATCTTGTACAGAAGAAAATGCTGTATTTTACAAATGAAGGTAGTGTTAGCTTGTGATAAATTAATTATATAATATGTGTTTATTTGAACAGTGACACTTAAACCCCCTTCTCCTCCAAACCCTACTAAAGTGTAGTGCCTTGAGAGCCACTTTCAAGAGTTAGTCCTACTTTTATGTTAATTGCCCTGTCCCGGTTTTTTACTTTTTAAGTCAAGTCTTGAGCCCTGTTATAAATCTCTGTAAGAAGGAGAAGAATGAAACGCCACCGCCGCGATGTTGACGTGAAACGACGACACGTGCCTAGTTAGCGTGATGAACAGAGATGCGAACGCATAAACTAAACAAATCGCAGACGTTAATTTTCTGTCGTGATCTAAGACTGCCACCCTGTGGTACCCTGAAGTTTCTATCTTCCACAGGTAAACGCAACGTGTCTGCTTGTATGCAGGCTGTAAATTAAAACGTTCGTAGAAAACTCAACAGGGAGGTGGCATTGTGGAGTTACACATTGACATGACTATTTAACAGACTAGCTAATGCCAGTTTGATATACCCATAGCTGCACTACCAACAATACCTCAACAACAGGGATTACAGATTGTCTCGGAGTGATGTCTGGTTATGGTTTGAAAACTTTAATCGATTCTTGGAGAAGTTAGTAAGTCTGACTTACTGCTGACTTATAGAAAGTAAGTCGTGAGTCAGCATTTGTTATCTATAGTAACTCCTTAGTGAACGGACTATCCCTCGGAAGCAGTGCTGGAAATTCTAATTGTTTTTTTTATAACACGCTCAATACCAATGAGGTTTCTAAGCGTGGACCCGGAATTGGAACCTGTGTTGCTGTGTCGTCTTACTTCCAAGACGAGCGCGTTGCCACTGAAAAAATGTACTGGGGAACACTCTCCTCCTTGGAGGGGAGTAGCAGTTGGGAGGAGAGGGGCAGGGCCGAGGAGCGTGCCCCAGGCTAGTTCAAGCAATGTAGTATATCTTTGTAGAACCCAGTCCTGGCGATTTGCATAAAAGCAAAGAGCATTATGGCAACATAAAAATGGCCATCATTTTTTATTTGAAACAGGTCTTAAAGTGATTCAGTAAGAGACGCTTTTTTGAATGATTAAATGGAAGTTGTGTTCTGCAGTCTTGAATGGTTACACTACTCATCCTAAGAAACACATGTCTGTACATTGTAGGAAATATGTACCAGTTTGGACAGCTGCAACAAGCATGTGAGGGTTTGGCTGTTTGTGTATTCAATTTCTGTTGTGACTGTTATGCCCCTCCTGGGCTCGTGCACAGTCACATGTCATGTGTGTCAGGTGGGCTTAATAAAGGACCAAATGGATTCCAGCTAGGCAGACTTCTACCACCATGACTCCTGCCTCCTGTGTCGTATTTAGCGTGATGTCAGCACTGCACAGCAGGCAGTGGGCCTACCCTGCAGAGCACTCCGCTACCAGGGCCCGTGTCACACAGAAGGGGCTTGGCCTGCCCCTGCCATGCAGCCAGCATGGACGAGCTTGCTCCTGGACGAGCTAGAGGGGGGTGGCAAAGCAGGAATGAAGCTGTGGCACGCAGGACACAATGGCTAAGATGGTGACCTGGAGCTTGCCACTGGCGTGGAGGAAGTTGGGGTGAGCACAGGATTTAGGGCCAAGATGGTGATCCCAGCGTGGGTCGCTGCCTCTCCACAGCCCCCAACATGCAGCAAGGTTCCGCCTGTCCCCCGACATGGCACACGGCGTCGATGGGCTTCACATGTCAAGTCTCTGGTGATTGGGAAACCAGCAGGGCGCAGCCCGGACATGCTGCCTGAACGTCTCCCTCAAACCCCCACAACCCGCAATGGTCAATCCTGCCCGGGAGAGAAAGGAAGAGGAGTGGAATCCGCCGTGCGAGGAACAGGAACTCTGCCCTGGGAGCACAGAAGGCCCTGCAACAGGTGAGCCCGCCAACCACCGCCACCTGTTGCCCACACCAAGCTACGGCTTTCCCGCAGGAAGGTGCTCGTGCGGCCGAATAGCGACGGAGACCCGGAAGACCACAGCTGCTGCCTGAATAAGAAAGGTGCTCGCCCACGGAGGAGCTGTCAGAAGGTTCACCTCAAAGACCCTCCATGGCTGTGAGTAACTAGACAAGATCAATCGCCCAAGGACTGGCACAACACGGCAGATGTGGCCCCCAGTGTCTCAGGTATGGCTTTTCCTGCCAACCCCCCAACGACAATGAACTAATAAAGTTGTACGAGTGTGTCACTGTCACGTTCGCCGCACGGGTGGACTCGCCCGAGTGTGTCACTGTCGCGTTCGCCCCACGGGTGGACTCGCCCATAGGGAACTCTGGAGATTTCCCGATAGGCCTCTTTGGTGTGGTATTTTCAAATGTTCCCATAGGAAAAGGGCTGGGATTGCTGAAAATGTGTAACAAAGGGCCACTTTGAAAAGTATTTCTAGGGCCTCTTTTGCTTACCAGTCCACCCCTGGTTGGCCCAGTAGCCCCACGTGCATTGGCAGGCAATGGTGTGCGCAAGTGTTAAGCTGCAATCCTGCATTACCCTAACTGCTGCAAGAGGACTCAGTGATAATGTGCGTTTGATGCTGGCAGCCCGCTTGTTCGCACGCCGCTTAAAGTGGACAGCGTAAAATGTCATAGCACTTCTGATGCATGTATCTTTCCCTGTGTATGAAAGCCTGTCTTATGAGAGTCAACCTCCAAGTCAAAATGCAAAAGCTGTACCTGGCTAATGAGCCTTACGGGCTGACTGTGAAGACTAGCGGCCTGGGGTTTAAGTCCTTTTATTGTGTTGCCATTCGTGTATCATCGTTTTATCTTTTACCTCTTGCATGGGATGTTGTGACTTGAGCCCTCTTGTGCTCGTGCACAGTCACGTGTCATGCACACGTGGGTCGCACCACCTGGTGTGCTTAATGAAGGGCTGAGCAGCTTCCTGCTCGATAGTCTTTTACCACCATGACTGCTGCCTCCTGTGTCATATGTGACATGGTGCCAGCGCTGCTCAGCAAGCAGTGGGCCTGCCCTGCAGAGCCCTCCGCTACCAGGGCCCGTGGCACACAGGGCCCTTAACAGTTTCCCTTGCTGAGTCTACTGAAAGTGTCTGCCTGTTGAAACGTGGGTTTCACGTCCGTGCGATAATGTGGCTTCAGATCAAACCTGTGAGTGTGTCATGGACAAACCCCTGGGTCTAGGGACAGGGCACTGCTCCAGCAAGATAGCTCAGTCCTGTTCCGGCCCATTTCCCGCACTGCTCAGAAGGTGTAAGGTGTAAGTAAGGGTTACTAAGTTAGGTTTCGAAGAGAAACAATGGAGAAACTGGTGAGAGACTTGACACCCAACAGGTCACCCTTGCCTGCCTGCATCAAGGCACCCAGAAAGTTAAACAAACTCCAAAATGCAACAATCTGGCAACACACCACTGCTGAGATGCTTTCTAGAGGACCACGTTACGGTAGTGTTGATAACTTTAAAAGATGGCAGACATCACACTGCCAGCTCTCTCAGAAATACCATCCTTGAAGGTCCGTCAACTGAACCAAACGCCAAACTGGCCAATCACAGGCTGCCGCCTGCTGACCCACCTGAAGATCCTGTTGCTTTAGGGATGGAAGCAATGGCATGTTCCAAACGAAGAGAAGAGTCGTCCACCCCTCCTCGGCCAAGACTAATCAACCAACATCACTTCTGGGGCTTCCTCCTTGATCTTTGCCAATGCTCCTGAAATGGAAAGAATGTGAGGAAATGTGTACAGAAGCACTTCCGGGAACTTCCGGGAAAGGGTATCTGGCCATAAAGCCTCAGGATTCGTAAACCTTGTGGGCATCCTTCAACGCTGCGCAAGAGGTAGAGAGAAAGAGGACATGAAGGCCAAACTTGTGGTACATAACCCTGAACCCCAGATCCTGTGACACAGGGAAGACCCTGCTCAGCCTGCTTGTCCCAACCTTGTCTTTCCACTTAATGAACCTAGCCCTCAGGGACTTGACACGCTCCTCTGCCTATAGATGCAGAGGAAAAAACCTGTCCCCTGGGGGGCTGTAACAATATTGCCTGCTCCCATGACTACGGACTTCCCTTACATCCAGTATGCAAATCCTTTAGAACCAGTAAGCCCCACGCTGGCTCTTTCTAATTAAAAGAAATTATCACATGTGTGTCATGATCTCTGCTTCCAAAAGGTCAGGGTTTTCCCAACTCCCTTGGAAGCAGATCCATAACCCAGGTTCCGAGTGCCAACCAGTCCCAATTGGGACATTTTGGACCCAGTCCTGGCGCCAGTGGCACCAGGCTCATAAATATGCCCAGTCCCAGCGCTGGAAGCGCCGGGCTCATAATGCTTGGGTGGACTTACCTGCAGCAGACCGTGCTGCTTACTTGCCTGCCAGTTGAGCCTCTGATCCTCTTCTGTTTGGAACTACTTTTCCTGTTGGGTGGGGCAGGAGCCACTCCCTAGGTTCAGAACACTGGAACTCTTCTGGAAAGCAGGAACTCTTTTCTTACCTAGGCGTGGCTGTGGAAGGAGACACCTAAGCACTACAGGAGGCTATTTAAACCACACCCGATGGATGAATCTTGCTTTGCGTTATTCTGCATCCTCTGCAGCAGAACGCTCATCGTGTCTTCTGCATCTGATCCTGGGCCTAAGGAAAAAGGCTTACCATCCTGAATCCAGTCTTCAGCAACACCTATAAAGACAAGAAAGAACAGGTTAGCATTACGGTCTTCAGTGACAGCGCTTCACTTACCTGGTCCATCGGCTGTCACCAACGCCTCGCGCTGCATTCCGGCATCTGAAAGACAAAGGCTTACCTACTCTTCGTGTGCTCCGGAGGTCTTCGCACTGCATTCCAGCATCTGAAAGACAAAAGCTTACCAACTCTTCGCACGCTCCGGAGGCCTTCGGCGCTGCATCCCGCATCTGAAAGACAAAACAAGGTGCGTTTAAAGACATTGGGGAACTTTAATACTCACGTGCCATTACTCCTTTCCACATCTAACCCAGTGGGTATTCCGGCACCCTGCAGCCGCTCCGAACTTGTACCTGCAAAATAAAAAGACAGTTAGAGCGCATCGTGAAGCAGGCAACAAGCGCTTACTTACGTGCTTCCAGGCGCTTCTATTCATCACACGGGCTCCATCTTCAACTCACTTCAGCCCGTCATCCGCCATCGCCGGAACCCTGCAAAACAAGAGACATCATTACTAAAGACTTTTAAAGACATTAGAATTACTCGAAACTTACCGTTCGTGCAGTAAACGACGGACAGCAGTCCTCTGAAGTCAAGAGGCCTGCTCCCCTTATCCAGTGAAGAAACTGGTTACAGCACCCTGCCCCGAGGCAGATGGAGAGCACGGCGTTCACTTACCTAAGGTGAGAGCGTTAACCTTTTGGGTTCTACAGGAGAAGAGAAAGGGAAGAAGAGAGAGACATTCAATAACCCAGTTCATTAATCCCATATTTTCTATCTGCAGACATCTTACCCTTCGAGTCAGACATACAGTGCACAGAGGTCCAGCCCAAAGAGCCAGCCGTGTGTTACACATCACCTTTGAAGATACGGTATACGCCCAGTCAAGACCGGCGCCTCTACGGGAATCAGGTGAGCGTTACAATGTGTTTTGTCCCTCTTCCTGGGGAATGTCACAGAACATGAAATGAGGCACAAATGTAGTGACTTAGGTGCTATTTTCTATATTACTTAAAGGAAGTTATACTGAACTACACTCCCCCAGATTATGTAGGGCCTATGACACCCTTATTTCTATACATCTGATGATCTCACCTGTTAGAATTGCACTGATATGCCATAGTGCCCCCCTCCCCCTCCTGTCATGTTGATTCTGATCTTGCGGGGTCCAGACTGTGGCAAAGACTTTGTCCTTTCCGCTTAGTTGGGGGTTATACCCATTTCCCCACATTTTCCCGCATTTGGGGAGGTAAAGGAAAACTCAGTCTCACAGCGCTTCAGTCAGTCTTGCCAGACAATGGGCCTCATTTCGAGTTTGGAGGCAGCCATGCCCTTAATAAGGGCTCAATGGGAATGGAGAGCATGCTAACAACGGGCCCGTTAATGACGGGCCCTTTGTTAGCATGCTGGGCCGCTCGCGGGACTCGCTAAGGACGTCTGGTAATACCAGGCGTCCAGAGCGGGTCCCGCGAGCGGACCTCGTAATAGGGCAGTAGGGCGTTAACGGCTCCGGCACCTTTACCGGCGCCGTTAGCCCCTTACCGCCCACCTCATAATGAGGCCCAATGAGTGAAAAATTGAATCCTTCTTTCAAAGACCATTCCCCCAAGCTCCTGCTCTCCAGTTCTTGATTTTCTTCCCCTTGCCTTCTTAAGTCACCTACCACTTTTGATTGCTTCTGCAGCTAAGTGTCTCCTGAAATAAGAGGAATTTCTCGCAATGGTTCTTTGTGGTCCTTGCTGTCACCAAGGATGCTTTGACCTGGGTTGACAACCATTGGTGGGGTGTCCCACATAGGATATGACTTTATGATTCTATGTTAGCGAACAAGCACCATACTACTCCCCTATGTTCATATTTGATGGTTTGGCATGGCGCTATTGATGTGAGTACTTCTTTTTGTTGTTTGCCTGTACTATATGGTCCTTTCAATCATTCACATAAGCACCTCCACTATGCCATTCCTTTGTGGGCATAAAATAATTATTTTCCTGCGGACGACCACCATTTGCTTTATGAACCATGTAAACTCATGTATATCGAAGGAACGGCCATTACCTTTATTCTGGATGATCAGACTCGCAAAACTTTCTGTGGCACAAGTTATGACATACAATAACACATCTCATCACTTGCAATAAATAAAATTGAATCCTCTTTCACAAATGGCCTCTAATGCACGAATGCTAATGCCCTTTTCCGCCCCTTTACACATTTGCGTGAATAAGAGGGCATTTCTGCGAGTTTCAATGCTCATCTAAAATTCCCAAATGGGATGCACTTTGAAATGCACAAGAATCAAAGACATTCCCCTGTGCCTATTTGAAACAGGCACAGAAGAAGGCACAAATAGTGAGAGGTTAATTTCTGAACCTTTCCTGCATAATCTTTGAGGGAAAATGGTAGCAGAGTCAATCGCTGCTCTCCCACTTGCATTTATATCCTTCAAACAAGGATAGAAACTTTATTTTTCTGCTTCACACATTTCACGATGACAAGCCTTTTAAGGGCATGTTACTGGGAAATGTGCTCCCAGTACGGACGTGGGTGCCGGGTGGGGGGAAAGGGGGAGCCGGCCTGACATACACATGTGCCAAGCACTAATGTATGCAAGGGGGCTGGTTTAGCACATTTACACTGCTGCACAACCTTGTGGAAACGCACAGATCACCTTTGAAAATAAGGTGATTTACACCTCTCCCAAATAGCACAGATAAAAATGCACATCTTCTGCACATTTCTTATTTATGAACATTTCTGAAAACCTGACCCATATAGTCTAGTCTAGCAGTAAGATGGCAGTATTCGCAGTGGAGAACACCAACACATGCTCAGCTGGACTCCTGAATATTCATCCATGAGGAGCTATTAGTATGTATCCCCCTTTAATGGTCTGAAGAAATCAGCTACTAGATTCTGCCTCACAGCATCCAGTAGCTCCAACATCACCAACTGTTCCCGCCTTTATGGTCAGCTGGTCCCCTGGCAAGTGTGATGTACGCGAGCTGCTCTTTCTACCACTCTGCCCAATGATAGGACCACAGGATCACTCCTGGCTGTTTCCTTGCTTTCATAAGACTCTGATGACCCTCACGTGTCATGTCCACTATTAGCCGTTCTATGTTCCTGGTAACGGCGATGTGAGATCCTCAAAAAAGGATATCCTCTGATGACACTGAACGTTCTTCCTGTACCGGTTTGAATGCCTGCAAGGCTGCTCTTTGATTGTCCTTCTGTAGGTACCTGGATATCATTAAATATCCCCGTCGATGAGCCACTAACAAGTCAATTTCTTTACAGTGGTTCGGATCTGCTTTTGCGTGTTCAGCAACCGGCAACAATGACGCAGGCCTCTAGAACAATGCCTGCGTGAGTTAATGTTCTTCAGCTATTGACTCATGGGGCTCACTGGTGTCATCCAAGTGTCTTCACATGCACTCCTCTATACTGATTTCCTTTCTGGCCTTGTGAATAATGTTCAAATCATATTCTTCACAAGTGTTTAAAGTCCTCCGTCCACCCATGCAAAACGACGTTTAGGAATCCCATTGCATTAAGCAGGTGCAGAAATGTCTCTATTAGGATACGTTTCAATATTGAAATGTATCCTAATAGAGACATCTGCAAATCCTTCTCATAGCTTTGCATGGGTGGACAGCAGTGCCGATTCCCTGCCATCCTGAAGCTGCTCACCTGCACTGGCTCCGACTTTTTTGTGGCACTCCTCCAGTTTAACGGCACCTAAAGGGTACCGTATTTGTGCGCTTGTTTAGCGCGCATATTAAACTGGCGGAGTGCCACAAAAATAGACTTCCAAAAAGCCAGTTTCCGAAATGTGGCGGTTGCTAGGTTGGTTTCCAACCCATCCCAGCAACCGCCACATATATTCCGAAAATGGCGCATTCCTTCCGACTTCGGAGGAATGCGCCTTCTTCAGAATAGGTCTTAAGTACCGAAAAGGTTGTTAAGCCTTTTAACGTCCTTTTCGGTACTTAACATCTAGATGAGAATAGGGCTCTAAAGCTCT
Organism: Ambystoma mexicanum; assembly: GCF_040938575.1. Lineage (NCBI taxonomy): Eukaryota > Metazoa > Chordata > Amphibia > Caudata > Ambystomatidae > Ambystoma > Ambystoma mexicanum. The sequence continues at coordinate 81,832,468 of NC_090928.1, read as the reverse complement.
TCTTCAGGGAGTTCCCAAAGTGCACAAACATCTGAGTTTAGAGCCATTAAATATATTCAGCACAAACCTTATGAGGCAGGCAGTTGTCTAAGCCTATGAGTCAATAAAGCTATTCAACCCAGAGTTTCTGAAATGAACAATTGTTTAAGTATAGGCCATTGAAGCCTCAACCAGGACTCTATGAAATGCACAATTTGAACTTGCTCAATATTAAGTCCCTGAAGCACATGGTTGTCAAAGTGACACTGGCACTATCTCCCATGCAGTGTATGACCTGCTCTAGAATCTAAGCTCAAAACTTCTCAAAGTATCCAAGATAAAAGCTATTGTGCACAACCCCCACGTAGGGAATCCTTACACTTATGAAGCACAAGGTGCTTTACATTTAAGAAACGACAAAAGTGCCCCAAGTCGCAACATAGTGATGTCAACCACTGTGCACAGCGAGGGTAGAATATAGACCAAAGTGAAGGGCAGAATATATTTCCAAGTGAAGACAAGAATCTATCCAATTGATATGACATGATATGATATGGCATTTATAACATGCCTATACAAAAGTGTTTCAAGGCGCAACGAGGCAAGGGAAGGGAACAGAGGGAAGACACAGACAACGATCTTACTAGTCCAGGTGACATTGCGATTGCGCAAGTGCAGGGGGGGGGGGGGAGGGGAAAAGTGTGAGGGAAAGGGGGGGAGTGAAGTACATAGGATACACAGTAATAAATAAAACAATAAGTAAGAACAATAAATAGGAAGTGCGGCCAGCTGGTGTCAGGTGCAAGGGTAAGTGCAGACATCAGGTGTCAAGTGCTGGTAGGGGGGCTATAGGGATACAGAAACAGCCCCAGAGTGCAAGGGATGCCAGGGGGAAGTGCAGGTGTGCAACTGGTGGGGAGGGGACCTGGGCCCATGAACAGAGGGTAGCCAGGTGATCAGTGCAGTTTCAATTTCAGCCAGGAGTTCAGAAGGGGAGAGGAGGAGAGAAAGCAGAAGCAAAGGGGAAGGTTTAGAGGTGCTTCTCGAACCGGAGATGGTTCTCCTCAATTTTCAGAGAGGCAGGGAGGCTGTTCCAGAGGGAGGCTCCAGCCGAAGTAAGAGATCTACCACCAACTTGTTGCTTGGAGAAGCGACTGACCCTGAGAGATGCAACAGGCGGGGAGGGGACTGAGGGGATTGTAAAGACGGTCCTTGTGAAGAATAGATAAGGAGCAATGGAAGACAGGAATCAGAAGTTAAGAATTCCAAGAGACTTAGGGATGTTATTAGAGACTATCACAGAGGGAGATTACCTGTTTATTAATTTGGGTTCACATAGTTTGTTATTACAGCCATGAAGTTGGTTGTCAACTGCCTTTCCAATGAATTTACCAATGAACTCAAGGTTAGTAACTGGCTGGTAGTTAGCGAGGTTGTCCGGCTTTTTTGAGAAATGGGCAAATTAATCCTGTTTTAATGTGCTTGGAAAAGTATCCTGATGGAGCAGTCATTTACTCTTTGGAGGAGGGGTGCAAGGGCAGATCCCGAGAAATGTTTGATGGTGGCAAAGAGTAGGATGTCATCCTTGTATGAGGTAGGCTTCAGTGACATAAGAGTATCAGAGAGGACCCTTTTGGTGAGTGGTGTGAAGCCTGTCTAATGTTGTGTTACATGAAATGAGACTGAGATTGGAGTGTCCACCAATTTTGATGCGTCTGTACAATATGTTGTCTGCTTGTTGTCTGCTTGTGTCTGGTGATGAAGAAGTTGTTAATTCAATTACATTTTCCTGTGGACCTGGGGATTACCGCCTCGGTGAATGAGTTGGAGCCGTATTTGACTGCTAGAAAGAGGGATTTACACTTGTTACCAGCTGCCGTGATAGTAGTGTAGTAATAAACATCTTTTGCTTCAATTGTGAGTGCTCGGTGTGTACTCCATAACCACTTTAAGATGAGAATGTCCTTGGATTTATGTGTTTTGCACCAAGCTTTTTCTTGTGTTTGAATAGTGCTTTTATTCTCAGTCAATTCCTGAGTATACTAGAGGTCAGAGGGTTTAAACCTGGTGCCATGTGGCTTCACGTGGGCATATATATGTCCACCAGTTCCTTCATAGTTTGGTGAAAGTTTGTCAATAGGGCTTTGATGTTGGGTCTGGTTCGGCTGGATAGGACGGCAAGACTGTGTTCTAGTGCTTTCGAGAGGAGGGTCTTATAGGAGAGTCAGGAAGGCATAATTGACTTCTCTTTACCCTTATTAGCATGGAGGGTATGTGTAGGGAGGGTCATGATTGCAGCGTGGATCTCCCAATCAAGAGGGATTGGGTTGAGGCATCTTACTAGGGTAGACACAGAGAAGACACGGTTGGGTATCTATCCCCTGATATGGGTGTGGTTCGGTTCATGTTGTTTTATGTTCAAGGATTCCTCTGAGTTGAGAGAGCATCTCTGGTGCCTCTCGTGGCTTGGTTTCTTTCCTGGTAAGCGGAGGTCACCAAGGAAGTGGCTTTTGAGTGTGCAAATGAGATGAGATCAGAGATATCATCCAGGAATGCCCCACACCTGTGTGGTGGCCGATAGATGAGATGGTAAGGGCCCAAGATGGAAAGTGATAACTCCAGAGAATGTGCAGGACATTGAAAAGTGCTTGATTGATGGAGTAGGAAAATGTGGGGGGGCAATGAGTCTTCTCGACCCTTTAGCAAGAGACACGACAGAGTCAAGCACAACTAGAAAGCTTTCTTTCTAAACTAGACCTTTACTTTGCTTCCAAATATTGGGCATCTATTAAGAGTCTGGCGGTAACCCGCCGGTGCTACCAGAGTGTTGCCCCCAGACTCGTAACACCGAATCTGGCGCCTGACTTCCCGGTGTCTCCGGAACATTACAAGTCCCAGTGGAGAAGGAAGTCAGGCGCCGGATTTTGTAAGTTTGCCGGTCTAGAAAAGATGCCGGTAAATCGTTACCGGCACCCTTATTTCCAAACAGGCAAACTTGGAATGAGGCCCATTCTTTTGTTTCGGAAGACATCTTCTACGGCACAGTTTTGCATTCACATGGAGGTGGCTGCTGCAGCAATTTGGCATCACCTCAGATTGGATTTAGCATTTAGGTGAAACCGCCAATTAACATCAATTAAAAAAATGAAATGATGTATGCTTTTCTGCTATGTATGCAGGGCAAGTACAAGGAATAGGTGGGTGGACGGAGATCCCATCGGTGTGTTTTCCAGGAATTAAGAAATCATTATATACATTGCCGCGGGCAAGATTCGAAACCACGTCACGAGGCTCTGAGGCCAGGAACTTAACCATAAAACTATGCAACCCGTAATCAGAAAGGTGTAAAAAGTCTCATATTGACATTCGGTTATACAGGGCAGGCCTTGTTACAGATTCTTAGACATGAATGGTGTGCATTTTAGCCAGCACTGCTATAGAATATCTGTTCCTTGGCAAATGTGTATTTGTGATGTGCATATTTCCCTATTTCACTTTAGAACATATTCACTTCCTGTTACATCACTTCCCACTGTGTATGTCAGAATCCCGCTACTTATTTTTTTAGTACTTGAGCTAGGGTGACCAGACATCCCGGTTTTGCAGGGATTGTCCAGATATTTGGTGCTTGGTCCCCCTTTCTCAAGATTATGTTCCCATCGGAAACTGCAGTGGTCCCCTTTTTTTTGTAGTTGGTCTTCATAGCTGGCAGGCAGGATTGCACAATCTTGTACAGAAGAAAATGCTGTATTTTACAAATGAAGGTAGTGTTAGCTTGTGATAAATTAATTATATAATATGTGTTTAATTGAACAGTGACACTTAAACCCCCTTCTCCTCCAAACGCTACTAAAGTGTAGTGCCTTGAGAGCCACTTTCAAGAGTTAGTCCTACTTTTATGTTAATTGCCCTGTCCCGGTTTTTTACTTTTTAAATCAAGTCTTGAGCCCTGTTATAAATCTCTGTAAGAAGGTGAAGAATGAAACGCCACCGCCGCGATGTTGACGTGAAACGACGACACGTGCCTAGTTAGCGTGATGAACAGAGATGAGAACGCATAAACTAAACAAATCGCAGACGTTAATTTTCTGTCGTGATCTAAGACTGCCACCCTGTGGTACCCTGAAGTTTCTATCTTCCACAGGTAAACGCAGCGTGTCTGCTTGTATGCAGGCTGTAAATTAAAACGTTCGTAGAAAACTCAACAGGGAGGTGGCATTGTGGAGTTACACATTGACATGACTATTTAACAGACTAGCTAATGCCAGTTTGATATACCCATAGCTGCACCACCAACAATACCTCAACAACAGGGATTACAGATTGTCTCGGAGTGATGTCTGGTTATGGTTTGAAAACTTTAATCGATTCTTGGAGAAGTTAGTAAGTCTGACTTACTGCTGACTTATAGAAAGTAAGTCGTGAGTCAGCATTTGTTATCTATAGTAACTCCTTAGTGAACGGACTATCCCTCGGAAGCAGTGCTGGAAATTCTAATTGTTTTTTTTATAACACGCTCAATACCAATGAGGTTTCTAAGCGTGGACCCGGAATTGGAACCTGTGTTGCTGTGTCGTCTTACTTCCAAGACGAGCGCGTTGCCACTGAAAAAATGTACTGGGGAACACTCTCCTCCTTGGAGGGGAGTACCAGTTGGGAGGAGAGGGGCAGGGCCGAGGAGCGTGCCCCAGGCTAGGTCAAGCAATGTAGTATATCTTTGTAGAACCCAGTCCTGGCGATTTGCATAAAAGCTAAGAGCATTATGGCAACATAAAAATGGCCATCATTTTTTATTTGAAACAGGTCTTAAAGTGATTCAGCAAGAGACGCTTTTTTTGAATGATTAAATGGAAGTTGTGTTCTGCAGTCTTGAATGGTTACACTACTCATCCTAAGAAACACATGTCTGTACATTGTAGGAAATATATACCAGTTTGGACAGCTGCAACAAGCATGTGAGGGTTTGGCTGTTTATGTATTCAATGTCTGTTGTGACTTATGCCCCTCCTGGGCTCGTGCACAGTCACATGTCAGGTGTGCTTAATAAAGGACCAAATGGATTCCAGCTAGGCAGACTTCTACCACCATGACTCCTGCCTCCTGTGTCGTATTTAGCGTGATGTCAGCACTGCACAGCAGGCAGTGGGCCTACCCTGCAGAGCACTCCGCTACCAGAGCCCGTGTCACACAGAAGGGGCTTGGCCTGCCCCTGCCATGCAGCCAGCATGGACGAGCTTGCTCCTGGACGAGCTAGAGGGGGGTGGCAAAGCAGGAATGAAGCTGTGGCACGCAGGACACAATGGCTAAGATGGTGACCTGGAGCTTGCCACTGGCGTTGAGGAAGTTGGGGTGAGCACAGCATTTAGGGCCAAGATGGTGATCCCAGCGTGGGTCGCTGCCTCTCCACAGCCCCCAACATGCAGCAAGGTTCCGCCTGTCCCCCGACATGGCACACGGCGCCAGGTGACAACCCGGCGTCGATGGGCTTCACATGTCAAGTCTCTGGTGATTGGGAAACCAGCATGGCGCAGCCCGGACATGCTGCCTGAACGTCTCCCTCAAATCCCCACAACCCGCAATGGTCAATCCTGCCCGGGAGAGAAAGGAAGAGGAGTGGAATCCGCCGTGCGAGGAACAGGAACTCTGCCCTGGGAGCACAGAAGGCCCTGCAACAGGTGAGCCCGCCAACCACCACCACCTGTTGCCCACACCAAGCTACGGCTTTCCCGCAGGAAGGTGCTCGTGCGGCCGAATAGCGACGGAGACCCGGAAGACCACAGCTGCTGCCTGAATAAGAAAGGTGCTCGCCCACGGAGGAGCTGTCAGAAGGTTCACCTCAAAGACCCTCCATGGCTGTGAGTAACTAGACAAGATCAATCGCGCAAGGACTGGCACAACACGGCAGATGTGGCCCCCAGTGTCTCAGGTATGGCTTTTCCTGCCAACCCCCCAACGACAATGAACTAATAAAGTTGTACGAGTGTGTCACTGTCGCGTTCGCCCCACGGGTGGACTCGCCCGAGTGTGTCACTGTCGCGTTCGCCCCACGGGTGGACTCGCCCATAGGGAACTCTGGAGATTTCCCGATAGGCCTCTTTGGTGTGGTATTTTCAAATGTTCCCATAGGAAAAGGGCTGGCATTGCTGAAAATGTGTAACATAGGGCCACTTTGAAAAGTATTTCTAGGGCCTCTTTTGCTTACCAGTCCACCCCTGGTTGGCCCAGTAGCCCCACGTGCATTGGCAGGCAATGGTGTGCGCAAGTGTTAAGCTGCAATCCTGCATTACCCTAACTGCTGCAAGAGGACTCAGTGATAATGTGCGTTTGATGCTGGCAGCCCGCTTGTTCGCACGCCGCTTAAAGTGGACAGCGTAAAATGTCATAGCACTTCTGATGCATGTATCTCTCCCTGTGTATGAAAGCCTGTCTTATGGGAGTCAACCTCCAAGTCAAAATGCAAAAGCTGTACCTGGCTAATGAGCCTTACAGGCTGACTGTGAAGACTAGCGGCCTGGGGTTTAAGTCCTTTTATTGTGTTGCCATTCGTGTATCATCGTTTTATCTTTTACCTCTGGCATGGGATGTTGTGACTTGAGCCCTCTTGGGCTCGTGCACAGTCACGTGTCATGCACACGTGGGTCGCACCACCTGGTGTGCTTATGAAGGGCTGAGCAGCTTCCTGCTCGGCAGTCTTTTACCACCATGACTGCTGCCTCCTGTGTCATAGTGCCAGCGCTGCTCAGCAAGCAGTGGGCCTGCCCTGCAGAGCCCTCCGCTACCAGGGCCCGTGGCACACAGGGCCCTTAACAGTTTCCCTTGCTGAGTCTACTGAAAGTGTCTGCCTGTTGAAACGTGGGTTTCACGTCGTGCGATAATGTGGCTTCAGATGAAACCTGTGAGTGTGTCATGGACAAACCCCTGGGTCTAGGGACAGGGCACTGCTCCAGCAAAACAGCTCAGTCCTGTTCCGGCCCATTTCCCGCGCTGCTCAGAAGGTGTAAGGTGTAAGTAAGGGTTACTAAGTTAGGTTTCGAAGAGAAACAATGGAGAAACTGGTGAGAGACTTGACACCCAGCAGGTCACCCTTGCCTGCCTGCATCAAGGCACCCAGAAAGTTAAACAAACTCCATAATGCAACAATCTGGCAACACACCACTCCTGAGATGCTTTCTAGAGGACCACGTTACGGTAGTGTTGATAACTTTAAAAGATGGCAGACATCACACTGCCAGCTCTCTCAGAAATACCATCCTTGAAGGTCCGTCAACTGAACCAAACGCCAAACTGGCCAATCACAGGCTGCCACCTGCTGACCCACCTGAAGATCCTGTTGCTTTAGGGATGGAAGCAATGGCATGTTCCAAACGAAGAGAAGAGTCATCCACCCCTCCTCGGCCAAGACTAATCAACCAACATCACTTCTGGGGCTTCCTCCTTGATCTTTGCCAATGCTCCTGAAATGGAAAGAATGTGAGGAAATGTGTACAGAAGCACTTCCGGGAACTTTTGGGAAAGGGTATCTGGCCACAAAGCCTCAGGATTCGTAAACCTTGTGGGCATCCTTCAACGCTGCACAAGAGGTAGAGAGAAAGAGGACATGAAGGCCAAACTTGTGGTACATAACCCTGAACCCCAGATCCTGTGACACAGGGAATACCCTGCTCAGCCTGCTTGTCCCAACCTTGACTTTCCACTTAATGAAGCTAGCCCTCAGGGACTTGAGACGCTCCTCTGCCTATAGATGGAGAGGAAAAAAACCTGTCCCCTGGGGGGCTGTAACAATATTGCCTGCTCCCATGACTACGGACTTCCCTTACATCCAGTATGCAAATCCTTTAGAACCAGTAAGCCCCACGCTGGCTCTTTCTAATTAAAAGAAATTATCACATGTGTTTTGTCCCTCTTCCTGGGGAATGTCACAGAACATGAAATGAGGCACAAATGTAGTGACTTAGGTGCTATTTTCTATATTACTTAAAGGAAGTTATACTGAACTACACTCCCCCAGATTATGTAGGGCCTATGACACCCTTATTTCTATACATCTGATGATCTCACCTGTTAGAATTGCACTGATATGCCATAGTGCCCGCTCCCCCTCCTGTCATGTTGATTCTGATCTTGCGGGGTCCAGACTGTGGCAAAGACTTTTTCCTTTCCTCTTAGTTGGGGGTTATACCCATTTCCCCACATTTTCCCACATTTGGGGAGGTAAAGGAAAACTCAGTCTCACAGCGCTTCAGTCAGTCTTGCCAGACAATGGGCCTCATTTCGAGTTTGGAGGCAGCCATGCCCTTAATAAGGCTCAATGGGAATGAAGAGTATGCTAACAACGCCTTTTGTTAGCATGCTGGGCCGCTAGCGGGACTCGCTAAGGACGTCTGGTAATACCAGGCGTTCAGAGCGGGTCCCGCGAGCGGACCACGTAATAGGGCAGTAGGGCGTTAACGGCTCCGGCACCTTTACCAGCGCCGTTAGCCCCTTACCGCCCACCTCATAATGAGGCCCAATGAGTGAAAAATGTAATCCTTCTTTCAAAGACCATTCCCCCAAGCTCCTCCAGTTCTTGATTTTCTTCCCCTTGCCTTCTTAAGTCACCTACCACTTTTGATTGCTTCTGCAGCTAAGTGTCTCCTGAAATAAGAGGAATTTCTCGCAATGGTTCTTTGTGGTCCTTGCTGTCACCAAGGATGCTTTGACCTGGGTTGACAACCATTGGTGGAGTGTCCCACGTAGGATATGACTTTATGATTCTATGTTAGCGAACAAGCACCATACTACTCCCCTATGTTCATATTTGATGGTTTGGTATGGCGCTATTGATGTGAGTACTTCTTTTTGTTGTTTGCCTGTACTATATGGTCCTTTCAATTATTCACATAAGCACCTCCACTATGCCATTCCTTTGTGGGCATAAAATAATTATTTTCCTGCGGACGACCACCATTTGCTTTATGAACCATGTAAACTCATGTATATCGAAGGAACGGCCATTACCTTTATTCTGGATGATCAGACTCGCACAACTTTCTGTGGCACAAGTTATGACATACAATAACACATCTCATCACTTGCAATAAATAAAGTTGAATCCTCATTCACAAATGGCCTCTAATGCACGAATGCTAATGCCCTTTTCCGCCCCTTTACACATTTGCGTGAATAAGAGGGCATTTCTGCGAGTTTCAATGCTCATCTAAAATTCCCAAATGGGATGCACTTTGAAATGCACAAGAATCAAAGACATTCCCCTGTGCCTATTTGAAACAGGCACAAATAGTGAGAGGTTAATTTCTGAACCTTTTCTGCATAATCTTTGAGGGAAAATGGTAGCAGAGTCAATCGCTGCTCTCCCACTTGCATTTATATCCTTCAAACAAGGATAGAAACTTCATTTTTCTGCTTCACACATTTCACGATGACAAGCCTTTTAAGGGCATGTTACTGGGAAATGTGCTCCCAGTACGGACGTGGGTGCGGGGTGGGGGGAAAGGGGGAGCCGGCCTGACATACACATGTGCCAAGCACTAATGTATGCAAGGGGGCTGGTTCAGCACATTTACACTGCTGCACAACCTTGTGGAAATGCACAGATCACCTTTGAAAATAAGGTGATTTACACCTCTCCCAAATAGCACAGATAAAAATGCACATCTTCTGCACATTTCTTATTTATGAACATTTCTGAAAACCTGACCCATATAGTCTAGTCCAGCAGTAAGATGGCAGTATTCGCAGTGGAGAACAGCAACACATGCTCAGCTGGACTCCTGAATATTCATCCATGAGGAGCTATTAGTATGTATCCCCCTTTAATGGTCTGAAGAAATCAGCTGCTAGATTCTGCCTCACAGCATCCAGTAGCTCCAACATCACCAACTGTTCCCGCCTTTATGGTCAGCTGGTCCCCTGGCAAGTGTGATGTACGCGAGCCGCTCTTTCTACCACTCTGCCCAATGATAGGACCACAGGATCACTCCTGGCTGTTTCCTTGCTTTCATAAGACTCTGATGACCCTCACGTGTCATGTCCACTATTAGCCGTTCTATGTTCCTGGTAACAGCGATGTGAGATCCTCAAAAAAGGATATCCTCTGATGACACTGAACGTTCTTCCTGTACCGGTTTGAATGCCTGCAAGGCTGCTCTTTGATTGTCCTTCTGTAGGTACCTGGATATCATTAAATATCCCCGTTGATGAGCCACTAACAAGTCAATTTCTTTACAGTGGTTCGGATCTGCTTTTGCGTGTTCAGCAACCGGCAACAATGACGCAGGCCCCTAGAACAATGCCTGCGTGAGTTAATGTTCTTCAGCTATTGACTCATGGGGCTCACTGGTGTCATCCAAGTGTCTTCACATGCACTCCTCTATACTGATTTCCTTTCTGGCCTTGTGAATAATGTTCAAATCATATTTTTGCATCCAGAATCTTCATCTTTCAATTCGGATTCCCACAGATCCTCAACAGAGCCTAGTGATCCAGTACTACAATGAATGGTTTGCCAAATATGAGGATATGATAATGCACACAAGCCTTTGCTACTCCTATGTTGTCCTTCTCTGGCTGACAGTATGCTCTCCCTACATCTATTAAGCTTTGGCTATTGTAGGCCGCCAAATGCCTCAATTAGTCTCTCCCCAGCTTGAGTTGTGACGGCGTGGCCTCCAGGCCAATTGACCTGTGAGATGTGGGACATCGGGGAAGACTATGAGACTGTGGGAACCAGGGGAAGCCAGCCACTGTGCAATGGGATCCGTGGAAGTGATACATGGGGATTCCGTGGACACTAACCACCCTCCCGCAGTCCTCATCAGCAAGGAAGTAGTGACCCTCCAAGCCCCCTTACGGACGGTCCCTCTACAGGGTGTAATCATGGCATGTATTATAGGGGTGAATTCATAGGTACCCCCTTTCCAGGATCCCATCTGCCGAGTAAATCAGACTCAGTCAGCTGAGGGCCACTGCGCTTTTCCCAGGGAGGCACAAACTGTTTGGCATACGATGACAAAATCACAGCGGCTTACACATCACTCCATGATATTCGCAGGAGCACATAAGGGTTCATCAAACATAAACCCTTGGTTCCCATTTCCAAAAATAATTGGGTGATGAAGGAGGGCCAGAGCGAGGAAATTCTCGCGCACCTATCTGCCCATTCCCAGGTGATAGAAGCACTGTGCAGAGAGCTTGTAATAATGAAACCCCACCTATCACTATCACCAATGCTGTCTTAGCAAGCCTGACGCCTGACTAATCCCTCACATGATTGGGCGCCTTGGTAGGTGAGGAGGAGTAACTAACAGAGCGAGAGAAACAGACCTAGAGGGAGTTAGGATGTTGATCCCGAGAGGTGGTGCAGAAGCAACGAGAGCAAAGGAGAGAGCTAGAAGCCACGCCTCCCACAGCTCTGTGTGTCAGTCTCCAACGGAAGTCAGGCAACAAGGAGAAGGTGCTGCAGGGACCCTGTATGAGGTTATAGTCCAGTGTCAGGCAAGGTCAGACACTTCAGACAAAAGGCAACTGGTTGCTAGCAGGGGTGTGCCGAATAGCATATTTAGTATTCGGCCTATTCGCTGATTTATTTAATAAATCATGCTCCGAACATGAAAAATACACCTTTTTTGTAATAAAACAAAGCACTATTTTAAATATGTATTCCCATGTTTCGTTTGTTTCTATTCATTTTAATTAGCATCCCATCCTTATTTAGAGCACAAAAAACAGAAAAGCACAGACTAACAAAAAATACAAGGCCCATATGTATGGCAGGATGTTGCAAATGCAAAAGCAGTGCTACTTTTATTTGTATTTTATTTATGTATGTTTTTATTGTGTGATATAGTTTCAGTCAAACTGATGATACAATTTGCACACACTGCAATTGCTTGTGAGTTGCAAGGTAGCAAAGGTGGAAAAAATGAGTTTCAAATCTTCCTTGCAGATCACATAAAATGTGCAAATAGTTTCTGTTCACTCATGCTGGATACAAGTAAAGGGTATATGTGAGGTGCGTGTGCTTCATCTCACTAAAATTTTTAAAGAGAGGACTCTCTCCCCCGTAAGCCAATCATGGGAGAGATCTCTCCCTGAGAGGCCGATAGGATAGGATATGGGGTAATCACACCAGTAAAGCGGTGTATGTGACTGAATCTGTCGAAATCCTACAAGTTCAAAGAAGGCCCTTGCCTTTTGGGTAGTCACTCAAATCCACCAAATCTGAAACCACACCCACTTACAACGCCTCTGTCCAGCCACACTAGAGGAGGCTCTATGGCCTCTTCTCTATCCCACAATACCAGCAGATAGAGTCCTCTTTATCTCTACGCACACAGAAATGTCCTCTCAAACGTTTCCTGTAGGGGCAGACCACCATACACTGTTACTAGACAGGTTTCCCAATAAGCACATTCTCCTAAGTGGCCAATCTGGATTGGGAAATGTCCACATCTTGTACTACCTGACATGTTACTGACTCATTCCCAGCCCCTACTTACATTGAAGAGGCAGTGTACCTGTTGGGAAGTGTTCTGATTTCCAAGCAGCCTCCTACCAATTTCACCACAAGGGGAGAGTCCCTTGACTATTTACAATACAAGCCTCACACCTACCTCTGTATTCTCCCTCGAGCAGAGATTTCCCAACTTGAACGTCTGCTGAGAGGTCTCTTTCTCGGGGCATGACATTCTGCTTGACATTGGTCTCTTGCACCTTGAAGCGTTTCTTGTGCTATATGGGATTAACAATAAAGATCTCAGACAAAATAACCAGACATACTCAAAGAATATGACAAAGTATTACTTTATTCTCAATTTAATGAAGCAGCGCAAACTGGCAGACGCCGGACTGGTGGTTACACACTCACACACAAACTTGATTACACAGAGGTCTTATGTCCCAAAATGCATCACTTATGACATCATTCTACGTGGCAAACTGTGAATCCTATCGATGGGAGGGATTGGTTAGGGGAACATATCTACTTATAGAATACATATAGGTAAGTACTTCATTGGTTGTCTCTTATCTGTAAGGGCCTTCTTGAACTACCTCTAAATACGTATAATACTCATTATAGTGGGATTATAGGGACGCAATGGCAGCAGACTGGCCTAAGCAACAATGTATAGCAGGTTGCCTCATAGACCCACTGATTGGTCGGCATTCCCACCCAACCTTCGACTTTTGGCTCAGCTAGCAGCACGTAAGCAAAGCGAAACCCAGGAGCTTGAGTCACATCAGATTACTCCCCACTTTCCCAATTAGTCCATCATCTCTCATCAGTCTGACCATGAGCCAAAGTTTACCATCTGTAGTTGACCTTTTATCTCACTCTCAGTTCTGGGACATTCAAGGGAGAGTAACCACATCACTTTCTTCATCCACAGCTTAATGAATAGCCCTTGTTTTTTTTCGACTTCTGAATCACATGTGAAGAGACAGCAAATTTGACAATTTCGACCTCTTATTTACTGCTATTTGATTCAATTATGTTGGGTGTCATTGCTCCTCGTGGCCTCTAGAGACTTGCCCACTCCATCTTGTAGGAGCCGTATCCATTGTTGATTGTCCAATACTTGGCTCTTGTAAATGTTTTCTTCTTTTTTAATCTCAGAGAAATATGTCTCACGTCCATGGCTTATCCGTCTGCCTCCCTTTGTGCTTTGCAATTATTCCTCAAATAGCATCCTTGATCCCAGGTCAACATAGTCTCCTCTTTCTTTTGCACACAAAGCTAATTCTCCAACGTCTCCTTACTCTGCACCTCCGGTCTGCTTCTGAAGTAGTTGGATTGAATCTTTACACAAGCCGACGTCCATTTTCCTATCATGGCCATCCTTGCCATTTATATTTTCCTCTATAGCAAGCTTCTATATGTCTCGTCTATCTTGCGTTGCAGTGTGTTTACACTTATTGGTCAGCATTAGTTACTTTATCTTCTTTTGCATATGATTACTTTATCATTTTGTACATGATTCTCTTGTGTCTTCAGTTACAACGTCACTCTTAAGTATTTTCATATTGTTTCAGTATGTCTTCGTACATCTTCTTCATGACATCACTCTGCCCTCGTCAGATTTCACTCAGCACTACATGATGTCCAATGGTGCATGCTGACATTCTTCCACATGATATCCTTCCACTCTCTCAGTATGAGGATACATTCAATATGGTTGTCTGAGTGCATATCGTCTTTCATACAGTCGATGCGGTATAGACATAACACATGGAGTCCCATATAGGACTCTTCCCCTACTGTTCCATTATGACAGCGGTGAGGGGGACAGAAGTTAGGGAAAGTGCATCCACCTGCTCCTGTACAACATACAACTGACTATCCCAGCCCTACTTTTACCCACTACCTAATGTGATTTCTTTAGGTTTCTCTTCAGGCATTTGCCGTACGTATGAACAAACCAGGCTCACCTCTTGCTCATCCTCGCCACTGCCTTGCTCCACTACAATAACATATGCACCCTATTCTTATGTTTAATCAGGAATTCTTTCAGACAATGGGCCTCATTACGAGGTTGGAGGTAGCCATGCCATTTATACCGACATGGCTACTCCCAAACTCGGGTCTGGCTCCGGGTCCTGCGGAAGGGGAATTACCGGGCCATTCCAACCTCATCGGGCCCGGTAATTCCTCTTGCGTGGGACCCGGAGCCGGTACATCCCCATTCCCATTTGAGAACCTATAGGACTCATTGGGAATGGGGAGGATGGTAGCAGCGGTAGCGTTCATAACAGTACTGTTGCTACCATCCTGTTCTGCTCGTGGGTGTCGCTCTGCACGCCTGGTCTGAAGAGGCATGCAGAGTGGCATCCGGAAGCAGAACTCGTAGTGTGGTGGCATGATAACAATGGTGCCGGTAGCACTACCGGCGCCATTGTTGCCTTACTGCCACAATCATAATGAGGCCCAATGTATCATTTAATTTACTTTTGCGATCTGCACTCCATATTTGCCTCTATGAGTTGCTGCATTGGATTAAAATGAGAAGACAAAGTATTTGGCAGATAACTAGAAATTATTCGGCCGGAGCCAGACTGCTTTTTTTCATATGGAATGTGGCTCAATACTTAATCGAAGCTGAAGTTGATACCCCCTTAGTTATTAGTCTGCTGGGTACTATAATCCAAATCATGCAGAATCCTGTGACTGACAGACGCAACACTGAGTTGTTGGCCAGCTGGGGCCAATACGACAAACAGCGACAGGAGCCAGTGACCCAGAGAGAGAGAGCTGCAGCCTGTTATGGTTTCAAAACCAAGAAAGTAACCCTTTGCTGGTGGGTTCAAATAACCTCAGCAAAACAAGCACCCCGGCAGGGAGGGAGACATTTCTGCTCGTAAGGTATGCTGCAAGTCTAATGATAGCGATAAGTACTTCATGATAGGCATATGGTGCAGTGACCTTTAGGAACCTGAGACAGCAACCATAGGTTACAGGGTGATAGCATCTGACCAACGAAGCAACCTGAAAGAGATCAAAGATGGAAGCTGAATGTTCCCTTTAGGGCTGTACAAGATTAAGGAGTTTTACATTTGGACACTATCAACGCATGGAAGATTGGGGAATTTGAGACTTGGACACTAGGTACTGTTCAAAGATTAGGGAATTTAGGACTTGGACCCAAGGTCCTGTTGAAGGACTAGGATTTCTGGGTTTTGAACAGTAGGTCCTGCTGAGAACAAAACACGTTTCACATATTTTGTTATTCCTCCAGCATGCCAGTAAGGCCATCCTTTTTAGTGACTCCTTCTCCGACCCATAAGGGTGTTCCATCAAGTCCTCCTCTGGTGTTCCATCAAGTCCTCCTCGTTAAGCAAGAAAAGTTTAAAACCTAAATCTGCTTTTCGGGTGTCTTGTTAATCCTACACTGTCACAGCCGGCATCAACTGTGATCTCTGTACATGAAGAAGGATTACATTCTGATGTGTCATGCAATGTCCATGTTCACCCCTGAAACACCAGGACACATTCCTATGAGCACACACATGGTCCAGCTCATTGCAAAATCCTTGATATGTCCTCTGCAGTAACTGACCATCCCTAAACAATGGCAGATGTCATTAACATCAGAAGAGACAGGCGTCCAATGGCTTCGCCTGTTCTGTTCTTGATTGTCGTGCAGAGTATGGAACCTCCGTCCCCAAGCACCACAGAGGAAGAGTAAAAGCACTCCCTCTGCGGTTATTGGGGCCACAGGTGGGTTTCCCTCGCCGGTCTGATACCACGAAACTGCTGACCCCAGACAGCTGTAGAAAAAGGTCTGATTAGTTACCAAGCGAGCACAATAAAACACACTGATGAAAACAGAAGGCAGAGTCTTACCTATGTGGAGAGTTGGTATGCCGTATACCTATGCTGGGGTACTTCGTGGAGAGGGGGGGTGATCAAGTGAGCTGGCCTCCCAGTAGTATCAAGACCAATGTCGTGCGAGGGTCCACCCAACCAACCTGCAGAGATATATGCGCAAGCTGGAATGGCGAGAAGCCAGATCCGAGACACAAAATCCGTAAGGGGCAATCCAAAGGCAATTCCGAATAACGTTCCAAAGCAAACAAGTAGTCAGGAGGGGCAGAAGAGCAGAGCAAGGTCCAGAGTCGAAATCCGTGTCAAAAGCCGTGAATCCAAGAAGCAGAATAGCTGAACAGAGTCCTCCGGCGCGAACAGCTGTGAAGCGATGTTTCGCGGGAGTCCAGCGTTTAAATCCTGTGTGTCCCTGTGTCAGCTGATCCGCGAGCGGGACCGGTGAGCGTGTCACGTGACCCGGGACCAGGAAGTGCACGCTGGAACTGTATTGACGAATGCCGAGGCGTTTGTCTGTAGTTGCTGTCCCGTAAGCGCCATGGAAGCCGCCAGTGGAGGTATGGAAAGCTCCTATTGTACCTGGTTGTTTGGTGCTTCCGACCCCAGAGATGAGCCTGCTCACGTGACACCCCCCGGACATGAGAGCGTGTGTGAGAGCTGTGTGAGGATGAGGGGTGTATGACTGGCGTACTTGAACGGAGCCGTGAGTGCGTGACATCGCCTTTGTCTGGATGAGGCTGCATTCCCCGGCCTGCAGGCAGTGTCCAAAGAATGTATGCTCTCCGTTTCGCTTGACTTACATTTGGCTTTATTAAAATTTGTGTCCATCTGCTTCAATCGATTTGGACACTTCATTTAAAGCACTGTCATACTGTTCTATGGTGTAACCGGAAATAATGATGTTGTCATAGTAATGAAAACAATTGAGTATTTGCCTGATCCCTTTCCTCATGGTTTCTTAGAATATTGTTGCAGCAAAAGAAGTCCAAGAGCAGCAACATATCAGACATGTTCAGATTCTCAATACCTTCAAAGATTCCTGAAGCTTCAGTTTTCTTCTGTATCAAGCAATTGGTAGATCCAGTAGACCTGCTCCTTGGGATGGTGAAGAAAAGAGGTGTTGACATCACAATTCCAAAAAAGATCCCCATGGGTCAAACATGTTTGGAGGGCGTTAGGAAAGTTGACCTGGGCCCATTCCAGATTTCAGGAATGTGTTTATTTAAAAAAGGCATCAAAACCAGTTGAGGACGGGTGATAGATGTTGCAAATGGACAGCTTTTTTATTTTAAACCCAGGGTGTGTAGTGTGCTCTGCAACAAAGCGGTTATCTGGATCCGTTTTTACTGGTTTCTAAATGTTGCCAGAAGCTGGAAGAGGGAGTGCTGGCTGGAAACTCGTGTAAAGGCAGGTGGAATTAAAGGCAGGTGGAATATTAGGAACTGCTCTATCTCCCTCAGAGAGCAGATTTGCCAGGAAATGTCACCCAAGGACCAATGTTTGCAGATTAAGATGTAAAACAGAAGAAGCTCAAGGCACTGGAGGGGCAAGTACCGAACCAGGATGTTTTAAAAGACTAATGTGTATTTTACGACCATACTTTGGTTTTCTTATAAGAGTTTCAAAGTGTATTTTTGATATTGTGAAGTCAGGGAGGCATCCCAGATAAAGCTTGCTTCAAAGAAAGGAATATTATATGATCAATTAGAATAGGAGTTACTGGTCGTGAACTAAATGCCTACTTTATGATTTTTATAATTGAAGCTCCTTCCCTCCCCTGAACTCTTACCTGTAATCCCCTGGGTGTGTCTCTTATGTACAGCTCTCTTTTGCCTCCCAGCTAGATTAGTGCTTTAAAAAGCCCATACATACATAGATGGCTGACAAAGTTAAAGATTGAACCATAGGATGCATGCATATTCATAAAATACTAAGATATTATAATTGGAGTGTATCACCTCGGTAGATGGTAAATAGGTACAATAATTGTAAAAAAAAATATACACATATTAATGCATTATTATTTTCTCACATTCAGGATTAAGTAGTAAATACGTTTATTCGGAAGATAATAATTCCATTAAACTTTACATTTCGAACCACATTTCCAATTCAACATGCAATCAATGGGTGGACACAGAATTTAAAAGCGGCAGCCATAAGAACATTATTAGCACAAAAAGTTATAGGGCCTCATTACACGGAAGGCGGTATGGGTTTACCGGTACCGGTAAGGGCACCGGTACCGGTAAACCCTTACCGCCTTACTACGAGGTCCCTTTGCGGGTCCTCCCTTAACGCCTGGTTTTTACAGGCGTTAAGTACGGGACCCGCAAAGGGACCTTGGTGCTAATTACGGTACCACAATTTGCGGTACGGTAATTAGCACCTTCACCATTAACATGGAGCCCTATGGGGCTGACTGGCAATGGTGAAGGGGCAATGGTGGATGGCGGAATTAGCGCCATCACACACCTTGGAACATGGCGCTGATTCCGCCATCCACCAAGGCGGACCCGGTAAGGTACCGGCGGCAGCCATGGCGCTAATAGCGCCATGGCTTACCGCCTTCCGTGTAATGAGGCCCATAGACTCCTAATTATAGGAAACGCGTAATGTCATAAAAGCAGTATAAAACGAATCATTCATTTAATAGGCTATCTAGCATTGTTAAAGAAGTTTTTAAATCCCAGTAAAGACCAGGCTACAAAAGGTATTTCTGCCTTTAGGAGAAACAGAAGGGCTGGTTTGCATTGCCTACATTTCATAGTTTTAAGAATTGTGATTAAGACGTGCTGACGCGGCTTCGTGTAGGCTGGACAAAAAAATGATACATGGAGAAGATCTTCTTTACCACCATTACATAGCCAACAGTTTGACTTTGTTATCAAATCGCCCCTCCACTTCACAGTAACTCCTGACAGTCAACCTAGCTCTTGTTATTACAGAGCACTCCAGGGGTGTTGCTAGGTCTGCAAAAGAGCCGGGGCTACACTAATGTCGGGACTTTCGTGACTCAGGATAGCTCGCCTTTTGGTTGTACCCACAGAGCTTATATCCGGGGCTACAAACCCCTGTAGCCCCTCAGCAAATTCGGGATACTTCATATTCCAGTTGGTTGTCGACCAGCAGAGGAGGAGGTCTGCAGGATTTCCGGGAGCATGGAATGTAGGGTTTTAATAAGGATGTGTGAAAAACTTGATGAATTTTCTTCCAGGAGTCTGGTAGTTTGATCCGGTATGAGACGGGATTTATAATTTCCTTGATGGGAAATGGACCATAGTACCGGGGGGCCAATTTGTTTGGCCTTAAATGTCGGGGTAGTAATTTTGAGGACAACCAGACTTGGTCACCAACTGCATAAGAAGGGCCTGGTCTTCTTTTGGAATCTGCATACCTCTTGGTCTGTGTTCTGGCCTTCCCTAAGTGTTCCTTGGCCTCCTGGTGTACGTTGATGAGGGTTTCGATCCAGGAGTCGACAGTAGATACCGGTGTATAATGAGGGAGAACAGAGGGTAAAACCGATGGATGGAACCCTTGACTACAATAAAAGTGACTGGTCTTAAGTGCTGAATGATCTCAATTGTTGTAAGTGAATTCAGCCACGGGTATCAGAAGCGACCAGTCATCCTCAACCTTGGTGGCGAAACATCAAAGATGCGGTTCCAGGGTCTGATTGGCACGTTCTGTGGCCCTGTTGGTTTGGGGATGATACCCTGAAGAGAGGGCGCGTTGAATTCCCAAAATGCGACAGAGATGTTTCCAGAATTGTGAGACGTATTGAGGTGCTCGATCTGATATGATCTTGGAAGGGAGTCCATGCAGACGGAATATGTGTCCAGAAAGATTCCTGCTAGTTCGGAGGAGGATGGTAGTTTACGCAGGGGTGTAAAATGAGCCATATGAGTGAACAGGTCAATGGTAACCATGATGGTAGTGTACCCTCGGGAAGGTGGTAGTTCCACAATGAAGTCTGTAGCGATGAATTCCCATGGCCTTGTTGGCAGTGTAGGTTGTAGTAGAAGACCCGCCGGTCTCTTGTTATCATGTTTATTTTGACTATAGATAGCACAAGCTTGGACTTACCACTGTACGTCAATCTTCATCCTGGGCCACCAGAACTGTCTTTGTACGAGGCGGAGGGTATTGGTGATGCCACGATGCCCAGAGTGAAGGGTATCATGACAGAGGTTTATTATTCTCTGTTATAATTTCTGTGTAGGAATGACCAGTGCATTGTCCTTGAATAAATATCCTTCCTTAACTCTTAGATTCCATTGATTCTTCCTTCAAATATCCTTCCACATATCAGAGGATTGGGTTTGCGCTCGGATTTCTTCCAGGAGATTTACTCCTTGAGCTACAAAGATCGTGGGGGGAAACATCTTAGGATAGGCCTTATCTTCCGTGGTTACATAGTCTGGACGTCGAGACAAGGCGTCAGCAATCAGGTTTTGTGATCCGGGCACATGAGTGATGTGGAACTGGTACTGGGCAAAGAAGTATGCCCAACGCTCCTGACGACTGTTCCTACACTCCAATGACTGTAGAATTTGCAGATTCCGATGTTCCGTACGGACCTGGACTGGATGTCTAGCTCCCAGAAGTAGATGTCGCCACTCAGTGAAGGCTTGGCGGATGGCTAACAGTTCCTTTTCCAGGACGGAGTAGTGTGTTTCACTAGGAGTCAGGGTTTGTGAAAGGTAAGCAATGGGGTGTTCCAGCTTATCTTCCAATTCCTGCTTTAACACTGCTCCTATGGTGTAGTTAGAGGCATCCGTTTCCACAAGAAATGGTCGATTTATGTCGGGTTGGGCTAAGATAGGAGCTTGTGTAAACTCAGCCTTCAAACGTTGGAATGCCATATCTTGCGGTGTAGACCGGATGAAAGGGGTGTCCTTCTTCAAGAGAGCAATGATCGGTTGGACAATCTCGGAAAAGGTGGATATGAACTTCCGGTAGAAATTAGCAAGCCCCAGGAAGGATTGAACTTGTTTCACGGACGTGGGAGCAGGCCATGCCAGAATGGCCTTTACCTTTGAAGAGTCCATACCAATTCCTTCTGGACTAAGGATAAATCCTAGGTAGTGAACAGAGGTAATGTGAAACAAGCATTTTTCGGCTTGGCTAAGAGTTTGTTTTCACAGAGTCGTTGTAATACTGCTTTTATGTGTTCTTCATGCTTTAGAGGGCCCTTGGAAAAGATAAAGATGTCGTCCAAATATACAATGACAAAGAGGAATAACATGTCAGAGAACACCCTATCCATAAAACGTTGGAAGACTGCGGGGCATTAGCTAGTCCAAAGGGCATGACTAAATATTCATAATGGCCAAAGGGTGTTCTAAAGGCGGTTTTCCATTCGTCCCCTTCCCGGACACGGATCAAATGATAGGCACCCCGGAGATCCAACTTTGTGAATATCACCGCGCCTCTCACGGCTTCCAGGATATACGAAATCAAGGGTAGTGGGTACCGGTCTTTGAGGGTGCATTGATTTAAGCCACGATAGTCGAGGCAGGGTCTGAGTTCCTTGGTGTCCTTCTTGGGAACAAAGAATAACGAAGCACCAGCTGGAGATTTGGAAGGTCTTATGGTTCCATTTTCAAGGTTGGTATCCAGGTATTCTCTGAGGGCCTTTTTCTCAGGTTCAGAAAGGATAAACATCCTGCCGAAGGGAATCACTGCTGAGGGATCTGTATCTATTGCACAGTCTTCAGGTCTGTGTGGGGGTAAGGCCTGGACTATGGCAGTCGAAAACACATCAACGTAATCCTTATAGGCCTCAGGGACTTGTATGACATTGGAAACCATGAGTGGTGTTTGTTGGTCTCTAGGCGGTTCCTTAGGGGGTGTTAAAGAGGGTTCCAGGAGTAGACAGTGATACATACAAAACTCTGAGCCTAGAAATAGTGCTCCTGCTGTCCAGTTGATATACGGGTTGTGTTTCTGTAACAAGGGCATACCCAATACCATGGGATAATGAGTTGACTTGATGATGTCGAACCTAATCAGCTCTTGGTGAGGATAATTGAGAGCTGGATCTCCTTGGTCTGCAGGCATATGGGCCCTGAAGTGAGGGGTCTTCCGTCGATGGCTTCCACCCGCTGCATAGTGCTTCGTGTCTCGTACGGAATCTGATGACTAACAACCCAATCTTGATCAATTAATATTCCCATAGCTCCGCAGTCTACAAAGGCCAGAATGGAATAGGTCTTACTGTTGGAGGGTGATAAGAAGGCCTGTAGTATCACCAATTTGTTTTGTCCAGGAGAGGTCAAGGATGGAATGGATGTGGAGCAAACATCTCTCTCCCGAAGCTCTGCTCCATCTAGGATTGGGAGCTGGCGTTTCCCGAACGCCGAGGGGGGGCTAGTGGACATTCCCTAACCAAATGTTTATCCGAGGCGCAATACATGCACAACCCCGTATGAATCCTTCTCATCCTTTCTTGCAGGGATATGGGTTCACGGAAAGCTCCTATCTGCATGGGTTCTGGTTCAGTAACTGAGCCTGAGTTTGAGTCGGTTTTGGTGGTGCTCTCAAAGGACACCTTGGGAAGATTTCCTCTGGATTTCTTCTTTTCTGCCTTCCTTTCCTGGATACGGAAGTCTATTTGCATGGCAAGGTCCATTAGTGCCTGGAATAAGCTTGGTCCAGCCACTCTGGCCAACTCATCCTTAATCTCATCATTCAGTCCTCTCCTAAACAGGGTGAAACTCGCCTCAGAGGACCAATCAGCTTCCTTGGCCAATTGTTTGAATCGGGTTACATATGTGAGCATATCCTGGGAACCCTGCTGAAAGTCTAACAGACGTTCCTGGGCACTATAAACCTGCTCTGGGCGATCAAACATGTTTTTGAGGGCCTGTATGAACCCGTCATATTCATCTAGGAGGGAATCTTCGGAGTTAACGAGGTGTGTAGCCCAGGTTAAGGAATTCCCAGAAAGGTGAGAAATTATGAAACCCATCTTAGCCCTGGGAGTCGAGAAATAATAGGGCTTAAAGGTAAAGTGGACCAAACATGAGTCCAGGAATCCACAAAGGGTTTTTGCCGACCTATCATATTTGTCAACAATGCTGCCCAGCAAGACACTTTCTTTTGTGGCAGAA
The DNA here is from genome assembly GCF_040938575.1 of Ambystoma mexicanum. NCBI lineage: Eukaryota > Metazoa > Chordata > Amphibia > Caudata > Ambystomatidae > Ambystoma > Ambystoma mexicanum. The sequence continues at coordinate 81,809,056 of NC_090928.1, read as the reverse complement.
TCCCGGGATAGGACTAATTGTTTGAGAGCGGCGTTTTCCGCTTTTAGATTCTGTACCTCGGTTGATAGTTCTTGCATGCGACGCATCAGATCCTGAACGGCAGCTTCCATGTCAATATCGAGTTCGGTCATGTGGCGTCTCAAACTGTCAAGGAGTTCCCCCCTTCTCACCTGGGTCAGTTCTTTGCTGAAGTCCTTGGTCGATGCCTTCTTGCGGACGAACCTGGTCTTGAATAAGGCTGCCCGAGTCGCTTCCGACTCCAGAGTGCGTTCAAGTTCCTGGATGCAGGGATCCAGGAATCCAGGAGACGAGGAAGGTGCGCTACTAGCACACAAGTCCAGGAGGTAAGAAGAAAAAGGGAAGGTCTAGGAATGGATTTAGAAGGGACAGAACAGGGAAACAATACCACGAGCTACGGAGCACACGTCTGGTCGCTACTTCGCAATAGCATTGAGATGCGTGGAGCCGCGGAGGGCGTGGTCTATTAATAGAATACGCTAGGTCCAGTGCATGGAGCGAGAAAGGGGTTTCACGCTGGACGGCCATGTTGGGAGTAATAGGAAGTGCAAGCCCTGTTGTGACAAGGACCAGGAAGCCCAAAAGGGGCACGTTTTGCAGTTCATGACATAAACGAAATCGTTCAATTCTGAAGTCGCCCTCTAAAAATGAAGCCTCCAGTTCTTTGTGCGTGGCATCGTTGGGATAAGATTGTGGTAAGCCAAAAATGTATTTAAAAAAGTAATTTTCAATGTGATCAAGTATAAGATTTTGCCATACCCCCAATTGCTAGCTCAATTCCGATCAACTGCTTTGGATTGTTTTCTAACGGGTTGAGCTGTATGCATATTGCTGAACCTCTTTCTACCCCCAATTGCCTGTGACATCCGGGAAACTTTTTGTCTATTTGTGTCCTTTCACTAGTAGAAGCAGATGAGAAAGTGACCCCCAAATAATCATAAGACTCCACATTTTAAAGATTTGTATCCTCAGCCTAAAAGGAGGAGGATGTTTGCTTTTCTTGACCTGCCACTTGGGGTAAAAATGAGTGCTGCAGACATGAAACATTAATTGACAGGTAAAGACGTTCCATAAACATAGAATAAGCATTGATACATTTTTGCAGAGAAACAGAGGTTTTAGGGACGGTGAGAATAAACAGATTCTGTGATCTAAGAGTGTGAGACAGAACATAGAATGAGACTAGTGAAGAAAGATAAGAGGGAGCTAAACCATGGGTACATTCAAAGAACATGATAAAGAAGACGTGATTCAAATAGAAGCAGCAAAATGGAGAGTAGGGAAGATGTAATAGAAGAATGCAAAGATAAAGAAAAAAGAAGACAAATCAAGGAGTTATAGATAGAACGAAGAGGGAGAAGATGGGAAGCAGGAAGATGAAGCAGAAGAAATAAACAGCAGTCGATGCAAAAAAAGACAAGAGAGAAAAGAAGTTTCATAGCATGAAAAGAGAGATAGGGGCGAGCACGGCAGATATTGAAGAGTGTACAGTGGCAAGAATGAGCACAGAGATGTGAAGTGAAAAGAAAAGAGAAGGATCAAAAATGACACCCAAGTTGCGCGCAGATTGAGGAAAAGAAAGAGAGGGAGGGAAAAGAGTAGGGGGAATAGTTGAAGCAGGGAAGAACAGAAACTCAGTTTTAGAAGGGTTGAGGTGAATAAGGTGGGATGGCATCCAGTTTTGAACAGCTGAAAGACAGTTTGATACAGCGGAGTGTAGAACAGAATCAAAGGAAGACAAAGAAAAGAGAAAATGATCTGGGTGTCATCTGCATGTAGATGAAAAAAAAGATTGAATGAAGAAATAGGAGCTGAGAAGGGGCAGTATAAAGAGGAAAAATGAGAGGACCAAGTACAGAAGCTTGAGGAACACCATATAGAAGAGGAAGTAAGGAAGAAGAGCGACTGGGCCAGGTTATGGAGTAGGACCATTGGGAAATATAGGAGGGAACCATTCAAGAATAGACCCAGAAATACCCAGGGTAGAAAGAGAGGAAATGAGAAGAGAGTGATCAACAGTAACAAATGCAGCAGACAGATCGAGAAGAATGAGAATAGAAGAAATCTTAGAGTGATGAGCAAACAGAAGAGAGTTTGAGACATGTAGAAGAGCAGTCTCTGTAGAGTGAGATTGATGAAAGCCAGAGTGAAGAGGCAGAAGAAAAGAGTGAAGATATAAGTAGCAAGTTAGCTGAGTGTAAGCAGCCCGCCAAGGATTTTAGCAAGAAAGGCCAAAAATTGGCGGGAATAGATGAGTCAAGAGTGGGAGTTCAAGAGTGGGGGATTTCAGGATAGGAAAAATAAGTGCATACTTAAAAGTAGTCAGAAAGCAAGAATTTGGAACATAGGAATTAAAAAGAGAGTTAAGATAAGAGAGGATATGAGGATATACCTGAGGAACAAGAGAGGATGGAAGCCGATCGGAGGGAGAAACAGTACGATGAGCACTGGCGAGAAGAGCAGAAGTATCGGAGTCAGCAAGGAAGGAGAATGTGTGACGGTTGGCTAGGAGAAGAGGAGGAGGAAGCAGTACAAGAAGGAGTAAAAGCTGGCAGGGGATTAGACACTTTAGAAGTAAAACAGTTTGCAAAGTCAGAGGAGGAAAGAGAGGAAAAAGCAGATGGATCAGGAGGTTTAGTAGACAAAATATTGTGGAGTAGTTGTTAGAGACGGTGAGGTTGATGGGAAAGAGAAAGTGTAAGTTCAGAGAAATAGGATTTTTGCGGCAAGTAAGGCAGAATCAAAGGAAGAATGTAAAGATGAAAGCGTAGCAAGGTCAGAAATAGATCGAGAATGTTTCTACCGCCGTTCCGCTTTATGCAGGCAGCAGAGGAGAAAAATGAAGTTTGGAGAGAGCCTGGATGGGGAGCTTTACAAGTGGGAGAAAAAGGGCACAGAGGAGAAACTGAATCAAGTACAGATAACACAGTGGAATGCAGAATTCTAGCAGCCATATCAGGGGGAAAATGTGGAAAAAAAGGAAATTGCTGGAAGAGAGTAATACAAAGAAGACAGAACAGATTCTGAGTCAAAGCAAGAAAGATTATACCGGGTAAAAGTAGTAGAAGAAGAGGACTAAATATACAGAACAGGATGAGAAAGAAGAAAGGAGAGCAGTAAATGATCAGAAGCATAAAAGGTACAAGAAGATACGGGAAAAGAATAGGGAAGTGAGGCAAAGATTAGATCAAGACAAGAACCAGACTGATGAGAAGGTGGAGAAGAAAAGAAATGTGGATAAGAATCGGTGAGTGAAAGCAACGAGGGCAAGGACGAATTAGAGGAAGGGAGATTAGAGTCTCTAAGAAGAAAAAGAGGTGAGGAAGAAGAAAGAAGGATGGATAGGTGTCATCCGCAACCGCTACCGCGGATGGCGGCTCCTTCCACGTTGGAGGCTCTCCGGCAGGTAGAGCCATTTAGTCCTTTCTTTGTATCTAGTACCTACCACCACCAATCACAGCACTGCCGGCAGTTTATCTGTCATCCAAGCCCGACAGTCGCTGCGTTTCAACCGTTGCTGGCGCTCACTCCAGCGGCTCGTGTTTTTGCGCTCTCCAGCGTTGCCCTCTGCTAGCCTCGACTTGCAGCGGGTCTCCTTTGCTTGCTCACTCCTCATTTTTGGTATAGGAGTTCTTTTCCTCTTACCTATTTTTGCTGTTTGATTACAGCGGCAGTTTTTTGCTTTTTGCAGCATTTTGTACTTGCCGATCCTTCGGCTCTTCTTCGTTTTTTCTCTTTCTAGACTCGCCGCTCCGGCGGCGGGCGTGCTATTTTTATCCTTTCGCTTTGCCGCTCTTTTCTCTCGCGGCTCTCCAGTTTTCCTTTTTTCTCTGTCCATCAGTTTTCTCTTCTATCTTTTCTCTTTCTCTCACCGCTCCCAACTTATCCGTGGCCTGGTTCCTTCCACCATTCTTTGGAGCATTGGATATCCCTCCTGAGTTCTAACCAGTGGATCACGCATCAGCTTCCAGTTCGATTCGTCCCACTCCTCTTTACCAGAACTTCCTAAGGGTTTTTTCCCACTTGTGGGTTTTTCCCTTTCTTGTCCGGCCTGTTCCCGGTCAAGGGGTCCCAGGACGGCTGTCCAGTCAGCGGTCACTGTGGCTTCTCACCGAGACAGGCAAGTGCTACCTAAAAAAGAACGGGATTACCTGAGCCGGCGAAACCTACAGAACACCGGTGACTCTGAGGACTCAGGTGAGGAGAGTGTGGAGGGAAGAAAAGAGAAAGGGGATACACAGCTTTCACAGCCACGTAAATCACAGATTGAAACGCCTTTAAGGACCAAGATGTCTGCCGAAGAACAAGTCCAAGAATTATGGAAGGCTTTTCAGGCCATGTCACTGGAATTACAGGGGGTAAAGTCGGAGAATGCCCTTCTAAAGCAAATGGTAGCGGTCCGGGAACCCTCACATCCTCCGGAATTGCCTCCTATGACTCTTTCGTCAGGAAGATTTGATGGCTCACCTAAAAGGGTGAAGGAATTCCTGGAAGCCTGCAATGTATATTTTACTTTCAGACCACACACCTTCTCTACAGATCAAGCCAGAGTAGGTTTCATGATCTCCAATATGACAGGGAATGCTTTAGCCTGGGCTACTCCGCTAGTTACGAGCAGCAATGCTATTCTACAGGATTGCTCAGGTTTCCAGAACCTATTGAAACAGACTTTCGAGCGACCTGAACTATCTTTTACTGCAGGTGAGGACCTGCTGGATGCACGACAGGGTGCACTGGATGTGCTGTCATATATTTCCTCTTTTAAGACACTGGCGGCAGGAGCAGGATGGTCCGAACAAGCACAATACGCTGTATTCCGAAGAGGGTTGAGAGAGGAGATCAAAGATGAGTTAGCCAGATCTCCACGCTCTCCCACATTTCCAGACTTACTTGCTGCCGCGCTCCACATTGAATACCGTCTCCAAGAGAGAAGGACAGAACGCAGGAAACAAAGAGGACCAGGAAATCTCATGAACCCTCCTTCACACTCTCCTTCTGGACGATTCACCTCTACTCCAAGCGAAGAACCGATGCAGATCGGAGCTACCAGAGCACCTCTATCGTCAGCGGAGAGAAGGCGAAGAAGAGAAAATGGGTTGTGCGCCTATTGTGGTTCCGATCAACATGTACTGAAGGACTGCTCTGAAGTACCGGAGAAGAAGGTGGGAAACGATTACCCTCGGCGCCAATAGGGACGGGCAGCCGGGGGTATTCAGATCTTTTTCAGCGTCCCTATGTCACACTTTCGGTATCAGCGTCAGAATCCCAAGAGGATTCCAGACTGATGGTACTATCTGTTACCTTGAATTTGAATGGAAGACTGGTAGAAACATTAGCCTTATTGGATTGTGGAGCGGCCGGAAACTTCGTGGACACTCTGTGGGCAGACAAGATGGGGCTCACACGGATAGTACGGAAGGTGGGTCAGAAGGTAGAAGGAGTGGACGGTACACCTTTGTCATCCGGATTAATCACTCATACCACTGAACAACTCTCCATGGTCATCAACCAACACACAGAAAACCTGCAGTTCGACATCATTAGAGCCGCACATTTCCCCATAATCTTAGGCATTCCCTGGCTGCGCAGGCATAATCCGTATATCGACTGGACGGAAAATCGACTAAGCTTTTGCTCTACTTACTGTTCGGTACACTGTTTTCCTCCCGATACCAGGGCGGATCAACAGTCTATCAGAGTTCTCTCCAAGGATCATATAGGTATTCACGCGCTTCCTAGTTTCTGTGCAAGATATTTCGGGGTATTTCAAGAGAACCTTCACGCTCAGCTACCTCCCCATAGACCAGAAGACTGTGCAATCGATCTCGAACCTAATGCACTGGTACCATTTGGGCGCATGTTCTCTCTCTCTCAGGCCGAGAAGAAGGCATTAAGAGTCTATCTAGATACCAACTTGGAGAACGGTCTTATTAGACCTTCGAAGTCGCCTGCTGGCGCCTCCCTGTTCTTCATTAAGAAAAAAGACTCGACTGATCTTCGACCCTGTATCGATTACCGGGGCCTCAATAAGGTTACAATCCGTGACCGGTATCCCATGCCACTCATAACCGACATTATTGAGGCAGTACAAGGGGCTCGAATATTTACAAAATTGGATCTCCGAAATGCGTATCATTTGCTTCGCATCACCGAGGGGGACGAATGGAAGACGGCTGTTCGAACTCCATTCGGTTTGTTTGAGTACAGAGTAATGCCGTTCGGCCTAGTGAATGCACCGGCTATATTCCAAAGGTTCATGGACAGGCTATTCTCTGATCTGCTGTCAGTCTCAGTCATCATCTACCTCGATGACATTCTGGTTTTCTCCCCTACCCAGGAGGAACACGTTCAACATGTCACACAAGTACTGTCTCGCCTTCAGAAAAATCAGTTGCTAGTCAAGAGCGGGAAGTGTAAATTTGCAGTATCCTCAGTTCACTATCTCGGATTCATTCTTTCAGAGGAAGGGGTGGCCATGGACCAAACCAAGGTGGATGCGATTCTGGATTGGCCAGCTCCTACTTCAGTCCGAGAAGTCCAGAGATTCCTAGGACTAGCCAACTACTACCGCAGATTCATTTCAGACTTTTCAGAGGTAGTATACCCGATTACGCGCTTACTCAAGAAGGAGGCTATTCCTTTTTTTTGGTCTGAGGAAGCAGAGAAAAGCTTCAACTTTCTCAAAAGATTGTTCTGTACTGCTCCCATTCTCCAGCATCCGGATCAATCAAAACCTTTTGTTCTGGAAACGGACGCGTCTGCGGTAGCTGTAGGAGCGGTGCTTCTCCAGTTTATCCAAGGAGCGGAACACCCCGTAGCCTACATGTCAAAGACCCTTTCTCCCAGCCAGCTCAACTATTCGGTACTGGAGAAAGAACTTCTGGCCATGAGACTAGCCTGCGAAGAGTGGCGCCATCTCCTGCTAGGAGCCAGACATCCTTTTCTGATTAGGACCGATCACAAGAACCTCAAGGTATTACAAGAATTGGAATGTTCAAATTCCAGACAGGCCAGGTGGGCACATCACTTCGCACAGTTTGAATTCCAAGTCTCGTATATCCCGGGATCCCAGAACAGTCTGGCGGATGCCTTATCCCGCAAAGACTCTACCAAGGAACACCTGGAAGTAAAGAGGGAATCCATGTTCAAACGCAACCAAATTCTGGCCTTGGTTGGTTCTTTCCTCAAAGAAGTGAAGACTGCCCTCACTCAGGAAAGACTTCAAATACCCCTACGTAACACCTCTCCTTTTCAACAAAGAGGTGACTGGTTATTCTACAAACAGAAATTTTACATCCCCACGGGTCCTCTTCGTTCGAGAATTCTAAAGTGGAGTCACGACTCTCGCTCGGCCGGCCATAGAGGACCTGAGAGTACTTTGGAACTTCTCTCTAGAACATTTCTTTGGCCAAATGCTAGAAAGGAGACATACGAGTATGTCAACACTTGTCCAATTTGTGCCAGAGCCAAGTACCGCCTAGGAAAACCATTGGGTCTGCTCACTCAGGTCGAACTTCCAACGCGCCCTTGGGGTCTTATATCGACCGATTTCATAGTTGATTTGCCTGTTTCGGAATCCTGTACCTGCATCATGGTCACAGTAGACGCTTTTTCAAAGTTGGCTCATTTTTCTCCCCTTCCTGGTCTGCCCACTGCTGCTAAGATGGCGGAGGTTTTCTCTCGAGATATATTCAAGCTACATGGTCTTCCCGATAAGATAATCTCGGATCGGGGAAGTCAGTATATCTCAAAGTTTTGGACCGCCTTCTGCCACCGTTTGGGCATTGAAAGAGCTCTGTCTTCAGGTTTTCACCCAGAGACCAATGGTCAGACGGAACGCCTTAATGCAACACTGGAACAATACTTAAGGTGTTATATTTCTCAACATCAGGACAACTGGGTATCGCTGCTTCCCACAGCGGAATTCTCATACAACAATACTAGACATTCCTCGACAGAACTCTCTCCTTTCTACTGCACTTACGGGGTTCACCCTCGTGCAGTATTTCCGGAGGTTCCCAGTTATACTAACTCCCCTACGGTGGAAGAGGTATTAGGAAATATCAAGGAGGCCCAAACCTCTGCTATGCGGAGTTTAGAGATTAGCAGAAGACGGACGAAATCCAGTGCCGATCAACATCGGAAAGAATGTCCTGTTTGGAAGCCAGGGGATCAGGTGTGGTTATCCACCAAGTTTCTACCTAGATGGACAAGGCCTTCTAAACTGTCTCCTCGTTTTCTGGGACCTTTCACTATTCTCTCTAAAGTGAATCCTGTAGCTTTCCGCCTTCGGCTTCCTTCCTCTCTTCACCGCATTCACCCGGTCTTTCATTCCTCTCTTCTCAAACCTTACCATCCCGATCTTCACCAGAGAACCATCCCCAGATCTATACTAGCAAAGTCCTCGGAGCCTGAGGAATATGAGGTATCTAAGATCTGTGATTCCAGGTATTATCGTGGACGTCTTGAGTACCTTCTGTCCTGGAAGGGATACCCGGAGTCGGAGGACTCATGGGAACCGGCTTCTCAGGTTCATGCACCAAGGTTATTGGCTACTTTTCACCGCCGATATCCGGGGAAGCCGGGGGCGGTTAGGTGGGGAGGGGGTCATACTGTCATCCGCAACCGCTACCGCGGATGGCGGCTCCTTCCACGTTGGAGGCTCTCCGGCAGGTAGAGCCATTTAGTCCTTTCTTTGTATCTAGTACCTACCACCACCAATCACAGCACTGCCGGCAGTTTATCTGTCATCCAAGCCCGACAGTCGCTGCGTTTCAACCGTTGCTGGCGCTCACTCCAGCGGCTCGTGTTTTTGCGCTCTCCAGCGTTGCCCTCTGCTAGCCTCGACTTGCAGCGGGTCTCCTTTGCTTGCTCACTCCTCATTTTTGGTATAGGAGTTCTTTTCCTCTTACCTATTTTTGCTGTTTGATTACAGCGGCAGTTTTTTGCTTTTTGCAGCATTTTGTACTTGCCGATCCTTCGGCTCTTCTTCGTTTTTTCTCTTTCTAGACTCGCCGCTCCGGCGGCGGGCGTGCTATTTTTATCCTTTCGCTTTGCCGCTCTTTTCTCTCGCGGCTCTCCAGTTTTCCTTTTTTCTCTGTCCATCAGTTTTCTCTTCTATCTTTTCTCTTTCTCTCACCGCTCCCAACTTATCCGTGGCCTGGTTCCTTCCACCATTCTTTGGAGCATTGGATATCCCTCCTGAGTTCTAACCAGTGGATCACGCATCAGCTTCCAGTTCGATTCGTCCCACTCCTCTTTACCAGAACTTCCTAAGGGTTTTTTCCCACTTGTGGGTTTTTCCCTTTCTTGTCCGGCCTGTTCCCGGTCAAGGGGTCCCAGGACGGCTGTCCAGTCAGCGGTCACTGTGGCTTCTCACCGAGACAGGCAAGTGCTACCTAAAAAAGAACGGGATTACCTGAGCCGGCGAAACCTACAGAACACCGGTGACTCTGAGGACTCAGGTGAGGAGAGTGTGGAGGGAAGAAAAGAGAAAGGGGAGACACAGCTTTCACAGCCACGTAAATCACAATAGGAGGAGACCAAGATGATCAAGAAATTCAGTAGCTAGACCAGGAGGTCTGTAGGTAGTCAGGGAAGCCATTAATGTACAGTGGAAAGATAAGGTTGCAAGCATGTATCCCAGGTGCACAACTGTGACCACTTGAAACCGTGGTGTGCAATAATCATTTGTACCCGAATGTATGCATGCTGAAACATCTCTGTGTAGGACAGCGGGGATACAGAAGAAATCAATTAGGCAATTCATTTTATCTAAGCACTGCCATAGTTTGGTCCGATTAACTTGAATAAAGGCAGTGCTTAGATCCAGCAATGCCACGTAGACCATCTCCTTATGTAAGTGGATTGCGTTTGCAATGATTAAATGTAAATTTAGCGCATGTTCGTTCATGCCCAGTCCCTCTAGGAACCCCAATTGGTAATCAACAAGAATATTTTCCCTCATGGATAATTTGTGTAGGCCAGCAAGAACTACTCTGCCAAAAATCCTGAACCGTGTATCGGGAAGAGAAATGGGTCTCTAGGAAACTGAAAGCTCCCCAAAGCCCTTCTTAAAAATTTCTCTAGGACACAGAACAAATCTGATGGAATGATGAAGATGCAGTTATGCCCCTCATGACCCCCACATGACTCTCAGCCCAAAGAAGCTGTTCCCATCGAATTAGAGGTGGAAAGATACACGTGTTGCTCACGAATTAACAACTGAATACACTCTCCCGGGCTTAGGTGATCAAAGATAGCAACATTAGGGAACACACAGCCACACCATGTTCATTCTCATTGTCTTGAGAAGGTACACTCAGCCTGGTAACCGTCTAGGGTCCCTGGGGTGGGAGAATCCCCTCTGTCCAATTCAGTGTCACATTTTACGTGAATTTATAATATGTTGCAGGATCCAATGGTCTCCACAAGGTCTTGCAACATTGTAGGTTGATATATGTAGAGGTGGTCCCAGGAGGAGCTGCTAGATATGGCTACCCAATATTAGAATTAACCCTTATAGCATACATACATAGTTCACCTAAACTGACCAATGTTATTGCCTGATAGGTTTCAGGAACAGAACTTGGCTTTGTGACATCACACCTGGATAAAACTGGGTGACACACGCCCAGAAGACGAGAACCCTCGAGAATTCATATTTTTCTAGTGTGATCCCTGTCATTTTGTTAGATAATTAGACAGAACTCTTTGCCCCACAGTCCTCTGTTCTTGCGATGGGGAGTTTTTGATGGGACCTAGTGTCTCTTTGCTGGTAATTGGGGTGACTGCTATAGGGTACCTGCCTCTCCTTTACAATGGCATCCAGCCTTGGACTTTTTCCCCCCAAGCCTGATTCTTTATTGCCCTCAAAATCTCCAAATGAGTAAATCGTATAATAACATTTACGCTCGTTAACACGGCCAGACCCAGGAATTGTATCTCCCAAGTCACAGAAAGGAGTGGCCCTTCCATATAGGGCTGAAAAATGGTTCACCCAGGCAGTGTCTGAAACATTTGTATTAAGTGAGTTAGTATGACCCTTATTTTTTGGACCAAAGTTGACATGCTCCCAAAATGTCTTAGAATTACGGTCAGTGGCAGCCAATAGGACATCCCTTCAATCCTGCTCCTCTAATGCCATTTTCCTGGTGTGTACCAGCTTTTTGTAAGCTGTTCTTGCCTCTACAATCCTCAGCCTATCATGTTTATCCGATTTTAGGGCTTTCAGCAAATCTACTTTTACCTTTTGCACTTCATATTGAACCATGAATTTCTTTTTTTGATGGTTCCTTGCGTAGCATCTTTAGTCAAATTGGCTGAGATTTTTTGAGTTAATTAGTAATAGACCATCACTTTGTCCAGTCGGGTATCCGGATCAAGAATTGCTAATAGGAGATCAGGATTATGCTCTATGATTGGCTCTATGAGAAAAAGTCCCCAGAAAATGTTGTATTGTGAAAAAGTACTCAGCAAAAAGTCACTTTAAAAAATGTAGTCTGTCAATACAAGCAAAACAAAGAGTGAAAAATGTTCCTAATAATAAGGTCACCAAAAAAGCTATTTTTGAATACACAAAGGTCCAATGCTGTAACTCCAACAATGACCCAAACCTGTAATTACACCTCCGGAATCACTCTAACTCAATTCCAAAACCTTCTAAGAGTCCAAAAGGAGGCCAGTGCAAAGAAATGGAAACATACTAGTCACAAGGTCAAAGAACAATATTTAGTTCGTTTGCACGAAGGGTCTCATCACCCCACGATGCATGCGCACAGACACCGGGGAGAGAGAGAGAGAGCTTCTGAGCAAAGTGTTGCATATATTCATTTTGGATAGCATACAGCAGGCTTGTTCAGCCTCTTCATGTGACAGGGTTCATGACCTGTCAACATAGGTGAAATTACTATAGCAACATACATGAACATCCCTTAGTACCTGCGTCATCTTTGCACACAATTTACTGTCTGGGAACAGAGTGTGGGAGTATATCTTGTTCTCTGGTACAAGGTAACATTCCTAGTGAAAGACAAACACGTTCAGCAGTTTGTGCATTCCTGTGTGAAAGTTTTAGAAAGTTCATGCAATGGTCTTCTACCACGTCCAGAGCAAAATGAGCAGGGAGTTTTAGCAATGCAGCCAAGATGGCGAAAACAAAATGGCAGCGTGTAGCCAATGTTACAATGCAGTGTGATGCGGATGTGATGCGGATGTGCTTAGGCCAACATACATTATGATGGTCCTGAACCAAATGTATTTTCACAAACCCTCCTTTTGGCCTAAGCCAATGCATCATCAAAATATGACGACCAAGAGGCAGTGTTGTCATCAGAACACCCTGAATCATCGCTGTCATATACACGAATAGCCATGAACTCTTTAATAGTGACATCATGCATTATCAGAGTATTAGTCACATGTAGGGGCAGATGTGGACTGGTTTCATCCGAGACAAAGTATGTGTGCAACAATCACCTAACATAGAACCCACAGTAGGTAAACATTGGATGCTGCAGCAGCAGAATAGTAGGACACTAATAATGACGGCAAGAGCTAAAAATATCTTCCATCCCCAAGTACGCAACAGGCCCAAAACCATGTGCTAACATCCCAATCCCCCTCAGGTATGTGTACTTCAGAACCCAGAATATGCAAACTTTTGATCGCTTGGATGATGGTGGGGGAGGAGTCAGGTACATAAACGCAACACGCAGACCCAACCATTTTGCATACACCTCCACTCTCAGCTAGGATGACATCTAGGACCATTCTATTTTGTAGTGCAACTAACCTAATCGCTTACTATTCCAACATCATGTTGAACAGAATATCAGTTGTTTCATTGATGGTGTTCTCTAATATTCTAGCCAGTTTCCTAATATCCTGTGAGTTAATTATTTTTCCCCAGAACGGAATCATGGATTTTGCAATGTCCCCCAGTATCTGTAGGGGAGAGTTATCATTTACACCCCTCCTAGGACAAGACTTCAATATATCAGCAATAGAGGTAATATAAACACAAGCCAGAAGCATCCCCAAATAACACGTTACCAAGGATAAGCTTCACTCCCACAAACAAAATAGATGGAACCCCCTATGCATGGAGGCCTATTCTTATTTACCAGAACAGCAGTGTTCATTCATTTGTCATACTAACCCATATGTCGGGAACCTTCCTTACGTAAACAAAATGGGACAGAATCAGGATTATGATAAATAGTATAAGACGGAGGAGTAACTTCCTTATTCTCTACGGGAGCCACCTTAAAAGAGACCATTGACTAGGCCTCGAATGTTTGTCAGAGTGTCTAGTAAAGGCAATGTTGAGTGTGCTTCTATTTGCAAACACAGAACATCCTAGAGGCAATAGAACCAATCGATCAAATTAATTTATGTTTGTACCATCAAATTAACCAGTAGCACTATCTTTCCACCTTCCAAAGAATAGTGCCCTAAATGATGCATAACATGCAGTGGACAGAGGGAGAGGATGAATATACCAACCTAACCCTTTCTCACCATGTTGTGGCAGATGAAAACATACCCAGCAGTTAGTTTTTATTAAGGATAGCATGTGTAGCATTCAAATTGATTAGGGTGTTATTATGATACCCCCTCTATGACTGAGGCTACGTGGATGAAGTGTGTGGGCCTACACATGTAGTGGAGACATAGTGGATGCACTAACAGTTGGCAATAGACTATTGTGTGGATGCACACTTTCCAGAAACAATAGTATAGGTATCAATGCAACCATTACACAGGTTATCACCAGAATAATAATCCATTGGGTCCTCAGGGACCATGGCCCTTGGAAAGCGGGCCCATCAATCGTAAAATATACCAATATACCATGTCCACAATTCTATGAGCAGCCCCAAACATGGGCATAGTCCTTCATCGTCCGATAAGAAGACTCACTGATAGGCTCTATAAGTTCATCCATAGGTGACCAATCTTGCTTGAAGTCTTCTTTGCCGTTCCCTGCCCCTTATCCGAAAACTCTGTCTGTCAGGGGAATGACAAGGGAATGGCATGTTGTTGGTTTCTTGTGGGTGCAGTATTCCTACTACACTTTCCTATTCTATTTACAAAATGTAATGTCAATCCCTAAACTATTTCCGTGGACGAAGATTGTACCTTGAAACTCCAGGTACGGAGTGATCAGTGAACAAAGGATTTCAATCTCTGAAGAAAAAGAGAAAGAAAATGAAAAAGAAAAAAAAGAAGAAAAAGAAGAAAAAGAAGAAAAAGAAGAAGAAGATGTTACCCTAGGCCCCACGGGCTCAGGATGTGGTTTTATATCACACTTGGTGTCGATTTGGACTGGTACACGATGGGTGTCAGAATCACATGAACATTCCTTGTCGTCCCATTTGTCGTAGGGCAAAGGCAAGGGCACTCATTTCACATGTGTCGCATGGATGCAGTATCATTTTCCAGTAACACAAACAGCTGTTGGAGTGTTTGAGGACTTGGTAAGGTCCTTTCAATCGAGCTGCAAGGTACGTCCCTCTTTCAAAGTTCTTCAGCAGGACAAAGTCACCAGGCCGAATGCGATGGCCTGGCCCCTCGTATTTCACGGGCATAGCTGCTTGAACCTGTTGGTGAATCAAATGTACATTTTGAGTCAACTCGTCAGAATAATCGGATAATAATGGATACTCTATGTCAGCCAACTTTTTAGGTCTAGGTGCATTCCGTACATTAGCAGGTCTCCCCATGACTATTTCATATGGAGAAAGTCCTATTTTTGACTGTGCGGATCTCCACATTGAAAGTAAGACTAATGGTAAGGCATCAGGCCTCCTCAGTTTGCTATGTGCACACACCTTTGCTAATTTATTCTTCAAAATACCATTATGGCATTCCACCAAACCAGCACTCTGAGGATGCCTCGCTGAGTGAAAACATTTATCGATCTGTGATCCTGCACATACTTGCAATATGACAGCAGCAATGAAATGTGGTCCGTTGTCGGACCAAATGACTTTTGGTAAACTGAATCTTGGGTAGTACTCCTTCAACATTATCTTAGCTGTAGACATAGCAGTGTTGACTTTTATTGGGAAAGCTTCAACCCATTTACTGAATGCACAGATTAAAACTAACACACATTTAAAGTTCTGGCAACGTTCCATCTTGATGAAGTCGAAATGAAACACTTCAAAAGGCATGGCGGGAGGCCCAAAACTACCCCTTGGTGTTGGCATTCCCTTTCCAATGTTGTGTTGCAAACATATACAGTTCTGAACCAGAATTTCAGCAATTTTTGGGATATTGTCATTGTACCATACAGGGTCTAAGTGTTGACATATTTTCTTCACACAGATGTGTGCTGGCCCATGAGCCATATTAACTACAGCAGTCACATAAGCATTGGGCAGCATCCATTGCTTTTTCTCATTATCTGCCCAGCAACCCTCGTTATACAACCCTGCTGGACCTTCATTCTACTGTTTTATCTCATCTGCGGTTGCTTCAGGCTGAATCTCTCTCACACTGTTAACCCCATCTCCCATCATACCAGTATCCGCAACCCATCTAGCCAAATCCAACACATACATTCCCAAGTATGAATCGGTAACAGTCTGTTTGGTGATTCTATCGGCAAAAGAATTTCCTTTCGGAATTGGAAGAAATAACCAAATAAAAAATTCCGACCTATCAAAAAGGTTGTAAATGCATGCCACCAAAGGTTCGAACACCAAAAGTTCGAACCTTTAGGTGGCATGCATTTTAAGTATGTAAAAGAAAAAAAGACTGCAGGGGCTGTGGGGCTGTCCCCCTCCACACCACGCTCACCATTCCAGGAAGACCTCCGGAGCGGGCAGGACCCCCTCCTTGATTCCTGCTGACGTGCAGCCAAAAGCATCAACAGGACCCCAACAGGTGAGCACGACGCTCGTGCCACATTTCACCTCCTGAATTACTTCGGATCTGCAGCACCATGCTTCTTGAAGCACCCCTGCCCCTCGCCCAGACCGCCGGCTCACTTCAGCATTCTTTATCCCAGAGTCTGACGAAATCGGACGTTCGCCGCCGCCAAAAAAGCTGCTCCTCGCTATTGTTGCTCCGTTGACTAGCAACAGCAACCCTCTATAACGAGGCATATCCGCCGGCAGGCAGAAGCCGGCGCCTTCCAGAGAAGCATTCCAGGAAGACCTCCGGAGCGAACAGGAGCCCCTCCCTGATGCCTGCTGCCTTGCAACCAAAAGCACCAACAGGACCCCAACAGGTGAGCACGACGCTCGTGCCACATTTCACCTCCTGAATTACTTCGGATCTGCAGCACCGTGCTTCTTGAAGCACCCTTGCCCCTCACCCAGACCGCCGGCTCACTTCAACATTCTTTATCCCGGAGTCCGACGAAATTGGACGTTCGCCGCCGCAAAAATGGGCGCTCATCACTATTGTTGCTCCATTGCCTAGCAACAGCAACCCTCTATAACGAGGCATATCCGCCAGCAGGTGGAAGCCGGCACCTTCCAGAGAAGCGCCATAAAGAAAAGCGCCTGTTTTGCCCCTTTTTGCGCACTGTGGCGCTTGTGGGGCCAGCCCCCTTCCCCAGCCTCAACCAAACACCAGCACTGCTCCGCCTACTCATCCTGGACCTTTACCAATGATGCCACCTATCTGGAGACTTATATAGCGCTACGCACCTTCAGGTACCTAAGCACTGCGATCATATATTGACAATACTATAAGTGCCCTTTATTGCTATGCTTAACTTCTCCTCTGCCGCTGACTATCACACCGACTTCCTCTCCTCTACTAGCACTACACAAAGTTGCTAGTCCACCACCTGCCCATTCACCTGTGCCCTCATTGTAAACACTTGCATCTCCTTTATTAACCTCTCCCTGCCTTTAGTGAACTTGCATTTGGCTGCCTATGCATGCACATTAGATACCTTCCAATGTTTAGCTCTCACCCGCATGTTCTAACAAATATGCATTTAAACTGCCTACAAATATCCATGAACTACTAGCCAATGCTCAGCCATTTCTGCATGTTTTAGCAATTTGTATTTAGGTCGCTATAGATGAGTCACATTCAGGTTTTCTATATCTGTCCACGCACCACCAGCCTATCTATGTTCACCTGCTGCTGTTTTAACAAATTTTGCACTTAGGTTTGTCCTAGTAAAGTTGCACCTAGGCTGCTGTTGTGTTAGCAAATTCGTATTTAGGTTTGACTCAGCAAAGTTGCACCCAGATTGCCTATACATAGATTGCATCTATTTCTGCCTGATTTATCAAAATTCGTATTTAGGCTTGCCTTAGCAAAGTTGCATCCAGATTGCCTATACCTAGATTGCACCTATTTCTGCCTGATTTAGCAAATTCGTATTTAGGTTTGCCTTAGTAAAGTTGCATTTAGAGCGTGCACCGCCTGCACACGCCCCACAGTGTCCTGACATTGCTCACCCATCTCCGCCCGCATGATCAAAGCTCAGGTTGCCAGTACTCCAAGCCTACACTAGCTGTCAGGGATGGCACTCTATTAAGAGTGGCACAGGACACCCAAAAATGGTTTGGGTGGTTGTGCCTAAATAAAGTGGACAGAGAACCACACACACAGCTGAAAGGAAAGAGAACGAAGAGTAGGCAAGAGTAGCAAGGAAAAGGTACAGAATGGATTCCCTCTTGGGGTGTATGCAGATATAGAAAAAGAGTATTCCACGAACCTTAGGAAATACTCAAGCCTTCTGCACAGTTTGCTATAACAGAGGCCCACGCTGTTTGCTCATGGCTTGGAACAGCATCTATGGGTGTCTGTAATGTAGAAACGAGACAAGGGAAGGGGCAGAGGTTGACTGATGGGAACCACAGACAAGCTCTGTACAAAAGGGTATACAAACAGGACAAGAGAAGATACTTACAGACAAATCCAGGAAAAGGAGGTTGATAGCAAACTAGCAGAAGGAAATGAAGGGAAAGTCGTGTAACAGGATAGGATAGCCGAGGACAGTAAGGAACAAGGTTGAGAGCTCAGAGGAGCAGGAAAGCAATGAGCAAGCCCACAGGAGCAGGGCTGTAAGGTAGAGAGCCCAGAGGAAAAGGGCTTAGGGCAGCAGAGTAAAGCAGGCTGCATGGCAAGGAACCCAGAAGGGCCGGGCAGCAAGGAGTGGACCCTGAGGGGCAGGGCCGCTGACCGTAGAAGGTTGCAGAGGACTGTAGAGGGCTGCTGGGCCAGGAACCCAGCGGAAAAAGGTAGGTAGTAGGCAGCGGAGCGTGATAAGCTGCAAAGTAGGAAGCCCAGAGGACAAGGGCTATAGGCAGCCGGAGTGAGGCAGGCTGCAGAGCAGGGAGCCCAGAGGACAAGGGCTGTAGGCAGCCAGAGTGAAGCAGGCTGCAGAGCAGGGATCCCACAGTACAAAAGCTGAAGGCAGCCGGAGTGAGGCAGGCTGCAGAGCAGGGAGCCCAGAGGACAAGGGCTGAAGGCAGCAGGAGTGAGGCAGGCTGCAGAGCAGGGAGCCCAGAGGACAAGGGCCGAGGCTGGAAAGCAGCAGAGCGTGATCAGCTGCAATGTAGAGAGCCCGGCAGGGCAAGGGCGGAGGCTGGAAGGCAGCAGAGCGTGATCGGCTGCAATGTGGAGAGCCCGGCAGGGCAAGGGCGGAGGCTGGAAGGCAGCAGAGCGTGATCGGCTGCAATGTGGAGAGCCCGGCAGGGCAAGGGCGGAGGCTGGAAGGCAGCAGAGCGTGATCGACTGCAATGTGGAGAGCCCGGCAGGGCAAGGGCAGAGGCTGGAAGGCAGCAGAGCGTGATCCGCTGCAATGTGGAGAGCCCAGCAGGGCAAGGGCGGAGGCTGGAAGGCAGCAGAGCGTGATCCGCTGCAATGTGGAGAGCCCGGCAGGGCAAGGGCGGAGGCTGGAAGGCAGCAGAGCGTGATCAGCTGCAAGGCAGGAGCCTGGAAGAGCAGGGCTGAGGCAGAGAGCCCAAAAGGCTCGGGCTGTAGGCAGCAGGGTGTAGCAGGCTGCAAGGCAGGACGCCCAGAGGAGCAGGGCTGAGGCAAGGAGCCCAAAAGGCTAGGGCTGTAGGCAGAAGGGTGTAGCAGACTGCAAGGCAGGAGCCCACCAGGGCACTGGAACAAAGAGCAGGTGAAATCAGGAAAAAGAATACAAAGTTTGTAGCTCGAAGCAAATAAGGTGCCGGAAGGACTCTCAATGCAAGAGACTGAGCTCTCGCAGGCAGCAGCCTTTATACTGCCCAGCCCAGCACAGAAGCAGGCTAATTGGTTGCACCTGGCTCAGCACACCTGCAGACAATCGGCCACCTCCCTCTCTGTTCCTGAGCTGGTGGAAGCAGAGCAAATCCCTAGGGCTTCTGGGGATTGTAGTTCTGATGAACAAAAATAGGAATAGCCAGGAATGAATGGTTATAGCCAAGTGCATTATGGTAAGTGTAGTTTTCTGGGAAAAATAAAAAGGCACCAAAGTCTTGCAAATGGGAAATAAAGTCCAAATAGTGAATAGCGGTTGATCCAGGAGTTTTCTGTAGATAAATGAATAACAATTTGTCCATATTGATTGCCAATGTATGCGCCCATGGCGCAGGCATGACACTAGCCTACTATGTATACACCACTATTCTACACAGTCCTACTCAGAATTGCCCTCTACTTAACCACCCTTCATGACATGAACTTATCCCAACCACTGAACTAGCTATCTCACGGAAGTGCGCCACTGGAGCAAGCTAACATGGCCACTAAACCATGCAGCCCCCAACAGCGAAACCTAAAACTCCGCACCAGACTACCAAGAATCCATGACCCTCTATCTAATGCCCAATCCGCCTTAAACCACAATAAGCATGCTACGCTTACCACCAACACTCCCTCACACACAGACAATACTGGCCAACAACGACTACAACTCAACAGTCGCATCTTTAGAGAATCCACCTCCCATTCAAAATGCCAACACAGTGTCCAACCTCCCTCTGCCCCATCTACCCGACTGGGAATAAAAGCTGCCTTAATAAACGCCTGCTCTATGGTAGCCCATGCCACTGAAATAGCAGACACAATCCAAAACAAGAACCTAGACCTCCTGGCCATCACAGAATCGTGGCTCCACCCCGCAGCAGGACCAGCCATCATGCTTGCCATCCCAGATAATTACACTCTAATACGCATGGATCGCACCACGTCTAGAGGCGGTGGCCTTGCTATAATTGTCAATTATAATCTAGCCCTAAGACTCTCCTCAACTATAATACCAACCCTGTGAATCCCTCACAGCTAAACTTACCATTGCCAACAATCAAACCATCACTCTCCACTTGATATACCGACCACCAGGCCCCCTAAGCACCTTTGAGGAAGACCTCACAAACCTACTATCTGACAACTTAAAGAAAACTCTACTCAATGTCTCATTCTAGGTGACTTCAACCTTGGATTCAATGACTCACGTGACCCCAACGCCCTACAAATCAACAACATCCTCGAGGAACTAGGCTTCAACCAAAAAATTACTGAACCTACACATATCAAAGGAAGGACTCTTGATTGGATTGCCGAACATAATTGCCCAACCACTATTACCTCCTTAAAGCCACAGTTATGGTCCGACCACCACATGGTATCCTTCGCATTAGAAGCCTCCACACCTATAAATAATAGCATCCTAGCGCCCTCCGCACCGACCAGAAACAAAAAGAAAATTACCCTTGAAAACCTCATCCCCCTCATCCTTCCCACCTTAAATTCTATCTCAGATCAGACTGACCCTGCCACCATGGTAGATAAGTACAACAAAGTGATGTTAGCCTCTCTAGATGCTATCACACCTTTGGAAATTAGGAAGAGCAAACCCTGCCAACATCTAAATACCTGGTTCACACCATTACTGAAAGACATTAGACAAAAGAAACGCCTTAGCGAAAAAACTTGGAGATCAGACCCCTCAGACACCAACAAAAACAACTTGAAGAAACTAGCTACCCTCTACAAAAAAGAAATGATCCCTGCAAAACAAACATCCTACAATACCCGAATCACCCAAGCCAAATCCAACACCAAAGAACTTATCGCCATCCTAAAGGAAGTAGAATCCCCCATCCAAACCCCCGATTCCTGCCTCAAGGATAAGAAATGGTGCACAGGCATACAAAATGCCCTTGCCAACATGATAACAATGCTTCAGACTAAGATCAGTAACAAAAAAGCCACCATAACTGGCCCAATTACTGGCAACATAGGCACCCCATCCAAGGAAACGACTAACTCTTCACCCATTCCGAAATCCACTCCTTCTCCACCCACACTGGACATCCCTCCCTTCTACTTTCGCAAAGCCTCCATTAAAGAAGTCGAGAAAGTCATCTTCACTCTCAAACCCTCCAACTGCCAGGGCGACCCATGCCCAGCCCAAATCATAAAAGATGCCGCCCATGAACTCTCACCCTTCATCACTAAACTCATAAACGCCTCTTTCACATCAGGTACTATACCTAACAACCTGAAACAATCCTGGGCCCTCCCCCTCCTCAAAAAAAAACTTTGGATCCCTCCATCCCTATCAATTACCGCCCCATAACTACTGTGCCGTTCCTACTGAAAATCCTAGATAAAGTAGCTTATCTACAAATTCAGCACCACCTGGAACTAAACCACCTCCTAGGAGTTCGACAGTCCGGCTTCAGACCTCAGCATGGTACCGAGACTGCGCTCCTTGACCTTAAGGCACAAATAGATACACTAAGAGATAAAGGTACGAGTTCACTCCTGCTACTCCTTGACCTACCCGCCGCATTCGATCTGGTAGACCATGCAATACTCTGCAAACACCTGGTCGCGGCAGCCTGCTTCTCCCATGAAGCAGTCGCATGGATCCAATCCTTCCTAAACAACAGGACAATGCAAGTCTTCTAACCCCTAGCAGCTGCAGACCCAGCACCTATTTCATGCGGCGTACCCCAAGGATCATGTGTATCGCCCACCCTTTACAATATTTTCACAAAGCCCCTTTTCGATGATCTAGACGGTCTAGGTATCACCTACACGAACTATGCAGATGATACACAGATCCTCATCCCGTTGACGGGAGATTATAAAAAGGATTTGGCCTTTGTGAACAGAATCTACCTCATCATCCAGGCATGGATGGCCTCCCACGGACTATGCATGAATGATGACAAAACCAAACTCCTCCTTCTAGGCACCCCCTCTAAGATCAAAACATTAGGCCCCATCTATAACTCCTTCATAATTGACAACAATAACATTATTGTGGCTAAAGTAATAAAAACACTCGGTTTCTACTTAGACTCCACGCTCACCTTTGGCAGACAAGTGACTGCCATGGCCTCTGCCACCTCATACACCTGCAAGTTAATGAGAGCAGCCAAGCCCTTCCTTTCACCTAATAACTGCATCACCCTAGCAAGGGCACTAATCCTGTCGAAGTTAGACTACTGCAAAGCCCTCTACATAGGCAGTAACAAACACATCATCGCCAAAATACAGACACTTCAAAATAATGCCCTGAGAGCCGCCCTAAACTTCCCCAAAAGTGCCCACATATCAGACCTTAGGAGATCGACCAACTGGCTCTCCACAAAAGACAAAATTCTCCTTAAAACAGCATCTCTCACACACAAATGTCTCAACCACACAGCTCCAAAATATCTTATAGACAGATTCACTAGACAAACAGCCTCTCGCCCCTTAAGGAAAGCCAACTCCAACCTCCTGCTAGTACCCAGATTCAAACTCACTAAATCGGGTGGGAGCAGCTTTGCTGTTAACGCAGCACAATATTGGAACGCTCTACCCCCTGCTCTAAGAGAAGATCTCCCCTACCGACAATTTAGATCCAATCTGATTCAATGGCTAAAGAACATGATACCTAACCTCCCTCCACCGACACCTGGGACTTTATGTTTATCTTGTATATCTGGTTTGCTTTATTCATATGTCAATTTACTGAATATACATCTGCGATTCTCTGACTACACATGCCCACAGCCTTGTAACCACAGCTGTACCATGTTCAATATGTAACCTGTAACCTAAGCTGAACAACCCTCTTTTTGCCTTCGCGCCCGATTACCCCCGGGTCTGGTGCTCTATACAAATATTAAAACAAACAAAACAAACAAACAAACCATACTATACAGTATAGTGAGTGGGGGTTGCGGGGAACACCCCTGAGAAAAAAAGGGGGGGGGCTGTGGGGGTGTCCCCCGCAACACCCCGCTCACTACACTGTACAGTATAGTGAGCGGGGGTTGCAGGGGACAAACCCGCAGAACGCCTGAGAAAAAAAAATGAAAATAACCAGGGGCTGCGGGGGTGTCCCTGGCAACACCTCGCTCCCCATACTACACAGTATAGTGAGCGGGAGTTGCGGGGGGAAACCCCTGCAGCAGGCCAAAAAAAAATATATAAAAAGAAAAGGACCCTGTGGCGTCAGTTCCCGATCACAGAAGTGAAAGGGAACCGGCGCCGCAGGGACATAGCACGTCTTAAAAGGTAAGTAGGGTGTGCGTGGGGGTATGTTGGGGTGTGGGTAGGGGTGTGTTGGGGGTGTGGGTGGGGTGTGTTGTGGGTGCGTTGGGGTGTGGGTTTGTAGGGGTTTTAAATGTATGTTCACATGGGAAATGTACAAACCTTTTGTGGTGCGTACATTTCTCATGCAAACATTTCCGTCGCTGAGTTTTCCACGATGGAAAAATCACATAGATCCTCCTTTTCCTATTTTGTCCGTCACTCTCTTGTGAGCGGCGCATTTCATTACCCCTAGTTGTGTGGGAAGCGCTCGTGCTGATAACAATTGCACTATCAAAGAACCATGTTGGATCTTGGTGCCATGAGATGTCAAGAATCCCCTTTCAGCCCATAATTTCCCGAATTTGTGAACCACCCTGAATGCGTACTGACTGTCAGTATAGACATTTACACTAAGCCCCTCAGATATCTCACAGGCTCTGGTTAATGCGACAATCTCTGCAGCCTGAGCGGAATTATGCAGTATTCTCTTGCTCTCAACGATAGTATCTAATGTGGTAATTGCATAGGCAGCAGTGGAAGTACCGTCAGGTAGTTTGAAACAAGAACCATCACAAAATATTTCCCCATCTGGAGACTTCAAAGGTGTATCACTCAAATCGATTCTACCTTTTGTCTCTTGTTCTGTGATATACAGGCAATCGTGGGATGAGTCAATAGTGCGGTCAGCCTCTTGTGGAGACAGCAAAAGTTCAGCCGGATTCAAACAGCAGCATCTCTTAATTTGGATGTGCAAATAGAATCAACTCATATCTCGTGAGTCGAGCCGAGGTGAGATGCTGAGTCTGTGTTCTATTTAATAGAACGTCCACTGAGTGAGGTACCATCACGGTTAACGAGTGACCCAGAACTATACCCTCACTTTGTTTCACTGAAGAGGCAGCAGCAGCTGCAGCCCTCAGACATTTTGGTAAAGCGCATGCAACACGGTCTAACGTGGAGGGAAAATAGCCGCACAGTCTACTTCTTCCCCCATGTTCCTGTGTCAATACAGCCAATACGCAACCATCCCTCTCATGCACATGCAGAACGAAACTCTTTTCATAGCTCGGTGTGCCCAATACTGGCACTGAACATAACGTAGCCTTAAGCATATCAAAAGCGTCTGACAATCCGTGTCCCATGACAAAGGCAAAGGAACATCCTTCTTTGTCAATGCTAACATAGGTTTAATCAAAAGCGGAAAAAGTCGGGATCCAATGTCTACAGTAAGAAGCCATGCCAATAAAAGCTCTGACCTCCTTCTGTGTATTTGGAACAGACATGTCAGAGATGCTCTGTATACATTCAGGTGTCAGGTGTCTACCCTCTTTCAACAGGAGATAGCATAAAAAGGCAGCTTCTTGTTGACAGTACTGACATTTCTTCAATGAAGCTTTATGGCCATGGGCCGCTAGATGAATCAGCAACAACACAGTACGCTCCTTGCAAGCGTCCTCGGAATCTGCAGCAATAAGCAAATCATCAATGTACTAGAGCATTGTGCATGTGGAAGGCAATTCAAGCGTATCAAGTTGCTCTTTCAATGCCCTACTATAGATACTCTGACTTTCTGTGTATCCCTGCGGGACACGTGTGAACGGAAAGGAGCGTCCTCCTAAGGAAAACGCAAACAAATACCCGCTGTCAGTGTGGATAGGAATGCTAAAGAAGTCATTCTTTAAATCGACTACACTAAAAAGGGTGGTTGTAGCCAGAATCATAGTCAACATGGTGGTCATGTCAGGTACAATAGAGAATTGTGGCGCTACAATCTTGTTAATCGCATGCAAATCAATCACAAAACGGAAAGGTAAAGCATTGTCCCCTTTCTTATAAATGGGCAAAATTGGGCTATTACACACACTACCAGAAATCTTTTGAATCATACCCTGATGTATGAAATCTGAAACAATACTCACAATACTCCTCAACGCGTGTTCTCCTTCAACAGAGATTTTGTACTGTGGAATACTTGGCAGCGTAATACCTGATTTCAAAACAATCTAAACTGGTTCAACATTAAGGATCCCTAAATCATTGTCATTTACTGCCCATAAATGTGTAGGTACCTTACTCAGTTCACTCGGTAATGGCATAGATAAGAATTGCAAAGCTGAATTTTGTTGGGGAGAGATCATTAAATACACTCCATTTGGAGAAAAATAAATCGCAGCATTACATTTCTTCAATAAATTAATCCCCAACAAGTTTTCACTGCAATTTGTTGTTAACAAAAATGGACATGAATCAGTGAACCGCCCCAGTGCACTCGGTACCGGCCGGGAGACCGGACTAATCACTGACGTACAGTAAAACCCTACAAAAACATTACTCTGCCCTGACAGTGGGATATCTGGAACCCGCAGATGGTCAACAGAACACTTCTGTGCTCCAGTATCTATTAAAAAGGTATGCTCCCTATTCCCCACCTTCATCTATACGTAGGGCCCTCTTTGATCAACAGGAATATGCATTGGTTCCAGAGTCTGCTTTGGGCTGTCCTAGCGGAACAGTAGATCATCAGATGTGAAATCTTCGGTAAAATAGAAGTGTGGAGTATTATCAAAAACATTCCCATTACTCGCATTCTGTTGTTGGCCCCCTTGACTATTTGCATCTATGTCTTGTGGCTGAATCTGCTGATTCTGAGCAAATTGGTTTCTACCAAGATCAGTAATACCAGGCCGACCCCTCGATCTTCTTCCTATCGTCCCATAAGTACCCTGCATTCTCTGTTGGAAAGACAGACATTGTGGCCTCCAATGACCTTCCTGTCTACAATACGCACATTGGTTCATCTGTAGAGGACCCATCTGTGGCACGAACGGACCCCTCAGATGGGTGTTCCCCCCTCGCCACCCTCGCGCTATCTGTTGCAAAAGGACTCCAGTCTTCAAATCACCCTTTTTCTTTTCCACCTTCTCCTTTTCAATATTAACCCTATTTTCAGAATACTGGGTCATTTTTCTTGCCATGCACTTTCAGATGTCATAATCTGTGTCTGTATGTCAGGCAACAATCCTCGTACAAATTTGTCAACAAGCAGTCTCTTTCATGGTTCCGTGCTCAAATCTTGGCCACTTAAATCAGAAAAAAACTGTTCAAACCTATTAAAAAATACTGCGCACCCTCAGTCTTCCCTTGCATGCATGCTGTTAGTTTGTCCCATATAATCCTCTTCTCTGGTACCAAAGTCTTCAGCTTGGTCACTATGTGATTTGGTAACATTAATATAACCTGAGGCAGTTTCACGTCTGCTTTTCTAAACCCATCAGCTTTTTCTAAAGCACCCCAAGCATCACCCATTGCGTTTGATCATATACAGTCCTAATCTGCTTCCATAAATCTGCTGGTAGGATCACGGGAAACAATAGGTCGATGTTACCTAACATGAACACCGGCAAATTCAAAACTGATTCTATTTCCTTGTGGAACCCTGTAGGAGTCTTCCTAATGTTGGTAATCGACTGCTTGATGGTGTTCACTTCCTGCCTTGAAAACGGAACATGAACAAACTGTGACACGTAGAGTGTTGGAATGGTGGAGGCAGGTATTGATCCTGCAGCTGGAATTTCTACCTTCGGGACAAGGGTTGGAGATACCTCTCTCATTGGCAACTGTACAGTGGGAAGTTCTGAACGTTTATTAAGTAGCAAAGCCAAATCAAGTGAAAGAGAAGTTAGCGCGGTGTCAGGTGAAAATGCCCTCTTATAAATAACCATCATATCAGCAGGACAACACAAATATCTCTTCAGACATTCATCTTGCAAATACTCAATCATAACCTGTAACACCTTACACTGCATAGCTGGTGAATACTGAATAAATGTATCATGCACTTCAATAGGTGAAATTGAAGCGTCTGATATCCATCTAAGGGCGTCTCTTGTACAAATACGCATCTCTTCACTAATGGGTTTCAACTGAGGCAAAAATTGTTTCTTTACATACAATGACTGTCGCTCATCCCCATCTAATTCATCCTGATGCAAATGACCAAGCTCTTTTTTGTATATAAACAATTTTGCAACATGCTCCCGCACTTTCATCGCAGTGTCTCTTGAACGAGACAAGAAATTCAGGTCCCGCAACTCCTGAGGAACGACTGACTCAGTTAAATCACTCCATACTTCAGCAAGATACATACCCATTTGTTCTATCAGTATCTTTTGTTCAGGAATACCCCTATGGTCTGGCATTGAACTCATAGCAGCCACTTCGTCACCCCCTTCAATATATGTTTCGACCCATTCACACAGTTCCTTCTTTCTCTCTGCTGATATCGTGCTACGTGTTACTAGGTGGTGCAGGAAATGCCAGTGCTGCTGCGGTCGGCACTGTACTTATTAATGGTGGCACATATGCAGGTATCTTTACAGGGGGAGATACATATGGAGGTGGTGCAGTTGGATCGGTTCCTGAATTGGACCGTCTTTCATTTGGCAGTTTATTTATCAATTCATCTGACACATGGAAATCTTTTGACGGGTAAATCTTTTGTACATCTAATTGAAAGGCCGTATCCATACTCCTAATGGCTTCTACCTGTTTCTGCTGATCATGTGCTAAGGCTTTCTCAGCTTGTGTCATATGCTTGTGTGTGTGTTTCTCCCTACTTTTAAGTCATTGCGTGGCTTCCTTCCAGCAATCTCTAACAACGTCAAATGCTGTGGGTCTAGCTTTCTTACGTAATAACACAGCTTCTAGATGTTCTATTCTAGCCAATTTGAAACTTCCTAACTCAGGCCACTGAAGGTCTGGAGCATGTCTGGTCTATCGATGCCAAATACTTTTAAAAACAATAGCGCTCAATCTATACTTGAAGTACCTACATGTCGTACGCCAGCGACCGTTCAGGCGGCGCCGGTTGATTATGTCCCCAGTTACTAGATTGTCCTCCTCTGCAACAAAACATTGCTAAACAGGATGACAATTTACCAGGCATACTAAAATCACTGTCTTACTTGGCCAAAATATTTACGTGTAAATACTATACCAATTGAATTATCAGGAAAATGCCGGACTGAAACAGACTCACCCGATTCCAATCAATTCCAAAGAACAATCGCTGTGGCTGGCGGAATCCCCAAACAAGCCTCGATTCTGGAAACCCTTGCTGTGATGACCTCTAGGTGAAACGTGTCGAGCAGAGACCAGAAGTAGCAGACTGCAAGGAAGCACGTCTCATGTGCAGGGGCCCCCTGTACTCACTGATCTCGGTCTGACGGCCTCGTCTTCGCCAAACAATGATGAATCATCATCAGAAGGGTCCCTATTCGGGCGCCATGTTGAGAGTCCAAAAAGAGGCCGCTGCAAAGAAATGGAAACACACCAGTTTAGGAGTAAACCAAGAGTTCAAGTGGGCTCTAAATTTGCTTCTGCACAATTTGAGAGGTGCAATTTCATCCGTAGCTTGAGAGACAGTGGCATTGTAGAGGTCAACTAGCATGGTTCGATCTGAGGTAGCTGGTAGTGGGTTTAAGATGGGGTGGAAAAGGGGCCTTAGCTTGTCCACCATAATGTTGCGTTTGTTTCTTAAGAGAAGCGGTGGGGCTTGCAGCTTGATGCTAGAGTGTGGCGGGGAATCTTGGATGGTGAAGTTCAATAGAAAGTGATAGGTCTAGGCATAAGGTTCAATCGATGTAATAACTGTATTACAATTGAGGTCTGCCACCAAGTCTAAGGTTCTGCCTTTGACGTACGTCAGCTGATTGACCCTTTGCGTGCGTCCAAACTCAGTAACAGTGTTGGTTAGAGCCAAGGCCTGCTGAGCATTAGGGTCGTTGAGACCCATATTAAAGCCTCCTAAAACTATTATTTGAGAGTTAAGTTTAGTATTGGCAGTTAAAATACTAGTGATGTCTTCCTCAAACGAGCCGATGTGACCGGGAGTTGTGACTGCTCTGAGTCCCAGACTAGCTTTGGCAATGAAGGCAATGCCTCCACCTCTGGACGAATCCCTGTCTAGTCTTAGGATAGTGTAGTTCTCATGGATAGCCAGTAAGAGAGAGGGCCCAGCCGCTGCATGCAGCCATGTTTCAGTTACTGCTAGGAAGTCTAGCTGTTTATCCATGATCAGGTCTGCTATGGTAACTGCATAAGCTACCAGGGATCTCGCATTGATTAAAGCACCTTTAATTTGCTGAGGTTTGTAGCTGGAGGGTTTCAGTTTGGGTGTGATATTTTTAGTTTTTGATGCTTTACAGATCTTGGTAGAGGAAGTCCTTTGGAAATGGACTTGGCTAGGTTAGTTCAGTCAGCTGGTGTAAATTAAGAAGTTGTAGTAGAGTGATAGAGCATGGTAATTTAGGAGTTAGTTTGGCGTCTGTGCCTTGAATACCCTGGTAGGGTTTTAAATCACAGTATTCTTCAACAGACGGAGATCCTAAGTGCAGGTGATTAACTTCAAAGTCAATCTGAGGTAGAAACCTTGTTGGTCTGATATTGGTAGGCAGGATCGTGAGTGGTGGCAGGAATCTTGTTGACTTAACCCAAAAGGGTAGTATATTAGGAGAGGTCATGGTTTGGAACAGAGTCTTAATTGGCATCCCAGATTTACAGGGAGTAAGCTGGTTGTCTGTATGCAAGCTAGTTGCAGCTAGGGTAGAGGGGCTACCCCACAGGACGGTTATCAGGTGACTAACAGCCAAGACAGTAATGGCATGCATGGTTTAAAAGCTAACAGCTAGCTAAGCCAGGGGTCTGACAGACATGACACAAGGAGATCCTAATTGCAGGCAAAGAATAATCCAACTAATGGTCTTCACCAGCAAACCCCCTGAGCTACTATATAGAGGAGCAACATTTTGGTTTAACCAACATATGTTACTGCACTTTAACACAGATATCAATAGTTAATTGAGCATGTAGTCACTGGCAATGCACACAAGTCGGAGGCACAATAGTAGTTGAGCATTTAGTCACTGGAAAGGGTGGGAGGCAATGTAATCAGATAAATGTGAATGGGCACATCAATAGGGCAGTTACAATAGAGTGGGCTGCTTTGCACCCGTAATGGCCATGTTGGGACACCCAGCCGTAAGTGATAGATGAACAGTAACGCAATTACATATACAGGGCATTGGAGCCGTCTCCTTTGTTGACGAAGGCAGGCAATGCTAATCTGTAGCTGGGCACTACCCTCAGATATGATAGGCTAGATAGGTTAACGCTTGGTAGAACGTGGAAACGTAGTGATTCTTAAACAATCTAAGCATGAGAAAACTGAACATGAACGTGTAGAGGAGGAGCCAAGTACCCCCCCTTCAACCACTTCACCCATATTGCCTATATGTTGGGAACCAGAGTGTAAGACACGGGCAGTCCCAGTAAGAATACCAATACCAAGGAGAATCCTGGAAGCAAGGTTCCCATTGAGAAAACCATACCTGCATACAAGACAGTATGATGGCCATTTAAATGAGATTCCGGAAGAAGCAGAACCAATAAATGGCAAAGACGAATAGTGACATCACACAGAGTCCAGTTGACGTACATAGAAGATGCAGAGATGAGAGAATGTAGATATTCTATAAGGCATCAAAGATAGGTGATATCTTGGGATCAAGGTGAAGGAGCTTATGCTACAAGAACTGATGAAGATATCAAGCCATTTTACACGTGTACATATGCAAAGAAATGCTAGCAGATGAAGTATTCTTGAGACTGGCTTTATAGTGAATAGATTGCGGCAAGCGCCAACGTACATATATCTATATGGATGAATAAAGGATGGATGTTTCCACTACGTATTATAGCAGTGCTGGACTAAAGAAAGAAAGCCTCATTTCCAGTGTGTCGCAGTTAAAAACAGTTGCATTACAAAGTGAATCTCAGAAAGGCGATGCTGGATGAGCCCAGGAAGCCAAGGTCTTATCAGAATGGAGTAAGCTGACATTGGATACAAATCGTGTGAATGAACAAAACTCCTGTTCAGAAGGCATGGGCAAAACAAAGAAGATGTCAGAGGTCTATTAGAAAATAGTATTTTAAATACATTAGAAGCTTGATTTTATAGTCTTCAGTCACGTGGAAGGATGAAATTGGACGAGCACGATGATCGTCCGCACCTACACATGAAGGCAGAGTGTGCCTTCACTCCCCTGAATTCTCCAGAGCAAAGAACACTCCCAAGCACAAGTTCAAAGTCCGACTTGACAGCAGACTACTGAGGTGATGAATGATGATATGCTAATTGTGGGGAAGCTATGGTTAAGACAAGCTCACTAGTACCTGGAAGCCCAGCCTGCGTGCTGCTAACGTAGGAAGGTACTGACGGAGGTTAGAGTACCAACCAATTGTAGGGGGCCACGTAATTAAGGGTCCTACAGTTTGTGTAGCCAATGGGACGTTGTATATTTAGTGACGTTCATAGTGGCCATTTTGGGGGGAGGGCTTAGTTGTCCCCCCTGATGTTAAGAAACCAATAATTTATTCTTACTCTCTTAGATTAGTATGGAACGTATTTCGATGTTCACTGAGAGCCTATTACCATTACTCATAGGTTTTTGTAGTTTGCCACGTAGGATGACATTAGTAATTATGTAGGTTAAAGTCAATGAAGATGAGATTTTAGTATATAAGCTAAGTTTTTCATAAAAATGCGTTGAGTAAGAAGATCGAGCGTGTTCGTTGATGTTCGTTGTACTCCCTGTTTTAGATAATTGATACTAAAAGAGTTATCTTTTTTGCCAACTACCTGAGTCGTTTTGATTATTGATGTATGAATACATTCTGCATCCCCATCCATCTGCAGGGTATTGCTAGTCATCTTAAAGAGCACGGGTCATCCAGTTCAAACAATACAGTAGTGTATTCTTTCGGCAGCATATACTGAATGATACGAGAAATGTAGCCAAATATTTTCGCTTTGGAATGTAATTAGTGCTGTGCTTGTCGTCATTACTCATTATAATCGATACAGTTTTGAAGAGTGTTAATAGTGTTTCCGTACGTGACGTGACAGAGAGTATCAGAGGAAGACAGGATGTTAGAATACTGGCGGGTATCGGGCTCTGCAGCTGTGCTTTTAGATATATGAACTTAATTCAGCATCTTACCCTGAAAACCTCTGTGGGTCGGGAGTCAATCGTGAATGTGGTATGCACAGTGCAGAAAGTTACAGAAGCACCAGCACGGCCATTGCGTGGACAGAGCGCAGACAGGGCCTTTTTCTGTGGCCTTCTTTGTGGGCCAGCGTTCGTCTGCCGGCAAAGCGGATTGGCTGTAAATGGGGCCTGGTTGCGTAGCAACCTGTAAACAGCCTCAATCTGGACCTCATCTGATGCCGGCCCTTTTAGAATCAGGAAGCAACTTTAAACAAACGTAGTTGAGACAAATTACACTCGATTCTTCACAGGAGTCGTGGAATGTTGCAGAATAAAAAGGGAATCACGGGAGCCTTCACTAGCAATGTCGGCTCACTGTTCCCTTAGTGGGAGAAGTACAAGGGGTCTCTGGGTCTCCGTAGTGTGGCGATCAGGTCAATGGAGCAGCTGAGTCTTCCTGAAGAGTTGAAGGGAGGGAGAAGGGCCCTGTTAAGTTCCGCCCTGCGTCCCGCTACGCGGTGACGCAGGGCGTCCTAAATAAAAGCCCCGCCCCCGCGTTCGGGAGGCAGTTCCGGGGCCGACCAGCAACCTGTGTGGGTGTATGATTCTTCGGCTCCCGCTGGAGCTGCACAACAGGCCGTGCGGCCTACCAGCATTCTGCCAGCCCCCGCGCGCGCAGGCCGAGGGCTGCCAACATAACAATGGCGACGAGGCGAGATGAACTCCACTACACGCTCGGTGTTTTGAAGGCACCCTAACGCCCTACAGCCATCGCGGCGAAATATTTGGACACCCGGTGGGGGTGGAATCACACACGTGACCCCCCACCCCAAAAAAAGAAAAAGAAATTTTTTTTTCTCTCTTCCTTCTCTCTGCCACTCCGTTTTTTGCCCCATCCACCATGACCAAAGCTCTTCCTCTGGGCACTGGAGAACCTGGTGGCATCTGGCATCCAACACCAGAGGGCAGCAACACGGAGTGACGGGAGCGCCAGGCCCTGAACTGTCCCACACAGCGCCTGGGAACGGCAGCACCTCCAAGGTAGGCCCGACGTCGCGGCGCTGGTGGTCGTCGGAAGAACTCACGACAACACCGATCAGGTCCACGCCAACATGGCGGCCTGCACGTCCACGCCTGGGCCCACCACGCCGTCCAGAATTGCGGCGAACCTGTCCATGACGTCACCTCCACCTCGCACACACGGGAGTTCGTCGACACTGGTCCAGCCGTTTGACCCATTCACGGATCCATCATCGAGCGGACCCAGATGGCAGCTGTGGATTCAGAAATTTGAGATGGCGATGGAGTGCAAAGAGATTACGGCGCCCAGGAAAATGAAGGCACACCCACTACTCAGCGTGGGTGACGAGGTACTGCGCATTTTCAACTCCCTGAACATTGATGATGGCCAGGATGCATACCAAAGCGCGAAAGATGCCCTCACGGCTCATTTTCTCCCTCAACTAAATCCAGACTATGAGACGTTTCTCTTCTGCACCACCTTACAGGCAGCGGAGGAAACCCTTGATGCATATCACACCCGTCTGAGAAAGCTAGCCATGTCCTGCGAGTTCACGAACGTGGAGAGGGAGATCAGGAGGCAAATCATCAACGGGATACACTCGGAAAAGCTAAGGCGCCTGATACTTAGCGAAAAGGGTATTCCCCTACAGCGGATCCTTGAACTAGGACGTCAAAGGGAACTGGCCCACACCAGAGCGGCCAGCATGGAGGCCACGCTTCACAGGCTGCAACCTGCTCTCAACACAGCTATGGTGGCCCGGATCACCAACAGACAATCCTCGAGGGACGAAAAACAGTGGAGGTTACGGCCGAAACAGGTGGCAACCGCGCATTCCGGGGCCCACAGAGTGCGGCTGGTGCGGTGGCCCACGACATGGCCGTCGCAACTGTCCTGCTCAAGGCACCACATGTGGAGCATGCGGCCGGAAGGATCATTACGCAAAGGTATGCCGATCAGCGGACACCCCCATACAGCCCCCACAAAACCCGCCGGAGAAGAACGCGACCAAGAAAAAGAAGCAAGCCAGCGCCAGAAGGGTCGCAGTGGCCAACTCTTCCACGGAGGATGAAGGGGATGATGTCTCGGCGATGCAGCAGGACCCCACCAAGGACATCGAGAGAAAAGGGAGGAAGGTATACCTGGTGTCTGCACTGTGCCAAGGTCGGGGACCACGAAGAAAAGCCGTCCGAAGGCGCAAGTGCATGGTCACCATCCAAAACCAGTGCATTCTCATGACCATCGACACAGGCGCCTCGGTGAACGTCATGCCCGAAAGCATTTTCCAGACTCTAAACCCTACACCAGAGCTGAAAAGCACAGACACTCTGTTGTATGCATACGGCAGTCGAAAGCCCCTGCCGGTGATTGGCAGGTTCCGCACTACGCTGGAACACGGAAAAAATAGACTATGGTCCAAGGTCTATGTCGTGAAGGCAGGAATTGAGAGCCTCCTGAGTGGGGACACAGCGGAGGACCTGGGAGTGGTCCAATTCATCTGCCATGTCAACGAAGACAAGGAGGTGGAGCAGATGCTGAACCAATACCCTGACTTGCAAGAGGGAATAGGCTGTTTAAAAGGGAAAACCATCAAACTTCATATTGATGAAACAGTGCAGCCGAAAGCCGTTAGGCACCGGAGAACGCCATTCCACATGAGAGAACAAGTGGAGCAGGAACTCAAGGCATTGGAAGAAGCGGGCATCATTGAGGAGGTCACAGGGCCCACACCGTGGGTCTCTCCAATGGTGGTGACACGGAAGCCTAAGCAGCCTGGAAAGGTGCGGATCTGCATAGACATGCGTCTCCCCAACACTGCCATTAAAAGAGAACGCCACATCACCCCAACGATCGACGAAATCGTGGCTGACCTCACAGGGTCGTGTGTATTCTCAAAGATTGATCTCAAGGCGGGATATCATCACCTCAAACTCCACAGAGACTCTCGCTACATTACAACGTTCTCGACGCATTTGGGGCTGCGGAGGTACAAACGCCTAAGTTTCGGAATATCGTCTGCTGCTGAGGTATTCCAGCAAACCATCCAGGAGGTCATCAGAGGCATCCCTGGTGTCCTCAACGTGAGCGATGATATTTTGATTCACGCCCCCGACAAAGAAATACATATCAAGAGGCTTCACGCTTTACTGGGCAGACTACAAGATGCTGGGCTCACAATACACCGGGAGAAGTGTGAGTTCCTCAAATCGGAGATTACTTTTTTCGGGTACAAGTTTGGCAACACAGGCATCTCCCCTGACCCGCAGAAGGTCGCAGACATTCAGGCTGCAAGCCCACCGATGACCCCCACAGAAGTGCGCAGTTTCCTAGGCATGGCCACCTACTGCGGGAGGTTCATCCGAAACCTGGCCACACTATCTGAGCCGTTGCGGGAACTCACCAAGGCCAACGTCAAGTGGGATTGGGGGCAGACATGCCAGGATGCGTTCGAGAGCATCAAGGACTCCCTGTCTGCCGACACCAAGATGGCCTACTATAGCACCGAGCTGCCCACAGAACTGTTCGTGGATGCAAGCCCCGTGGGGCTCGGAGCCATCCTAATGCAAGTCACGAAGGAAGGGGAGAAGAGACCGATAGCATATGCATCGAGAGCCCTCAAAGAGACCGAACAAAGGTACTCACACATCGAAAAGGAGGCCATCGCTGTGCTGTGGGGGTGCCGGCATTTTCACCTCTACTTATATGGGCGTCGGTTCACGACGATCACGGACCACAAGCCCCTACTACCCATTTTCATGGGGACGTCAGCACACCCTCCGGCACGAATCACCAAGTGGTTACTACACCTCCAGCAATATGACTTTAATCTCATCTACCAACCGGGCAGCGGAAACCCGGCGGATTTTCTCTCCAGGCATCCGCGAGAGGCCACCCAACAAGAGATCCAAGTAGCTGCAGAGACGGAAGAACACATATGTCAAGTGGTGCACGCGATGAGACCCAAGGCGGTGAGCATCGAGGAAATCGAGGCGGAAACGCTCAAGGACCCGTGTTGTGACTTAGTGAAGGATGCCATCCTCTCAGGTGACTGGAAGACCTTCATGAGACACACGCATAACAGAACAGCGGAAGCAAAAGGGTTTTTGTACGGCATATTCACAGTCCGGCAAGACTTGTCAATCACAGAAGGTGGACTGATACTAAGAGAAAACCGCATC
Organism: Ambystoma mexicanum; assembly: GCF_040938575.1. Lineage (NCBI taxonomy): Eukaryota > Metazoa > Chordata > Amphibia > Caudata > Ambystomatidae > Ambystoma > Ambystoma mexicanum. The sequence continues at coordinate 81,772,286 of NC_090928.1, read as the reverse complement.
GTAATCCCTCTCAAAATACAAGACAGGATAGTGGCCCTAGCGCATGAAGGACACCAAGGACTGGTAAGGACAAAAGCCCGTATTCGGCACCGAGTATGGTTTCCCCAGATCGAGGAGCGGGTCGAGACACTCGTTAGCACGTGCCTATCCTGTCAGATAACGGGGGCCCCGCCAGAACCGGAACCAATCATATCAGCAGAACGTGGCCGCTCTCGCTGGGAGGCCATCAGCATTGACTTTTGCAAGCTACGAGAGGGCCTCCACCTGTTGGTGGCCGTGGATGATCACTCCCGATACCCGGAAGTTGAGATAGTTGAATCCACAGCAGCTGAAGTGGTCATTCCGGCCCTAGAGAAAATTTTCGCAACTCACGGGCTACCGACCTCAATCAAAAGCGACAACAGGCCACCGTTTACGGGAGAGGACTTCAAAAATTATCTACAGGACCTCAATGTAAAATATCATCATATCACACCAAGACACCCCCAGGCAAATGGGGACGTAGAAAGGTTTATGAGAACCATCAACAAGGTGCTCAGGGTGTCCAAGGCGAACGCCAGCCCCTGGAAGGTTGACCTCTTCCGATTCCTCCGGAACTACCGGGTCACGCCCCATAGCACAACCGGCATACCACCAGCGGACCTCATGTTTGGCACTGTCATTAGATCTTCGATCCCGCATCACCCAAGCAGGACCCCGGACGCGGTCAACGAGGAACGCACAGAAAGAAGGAGAAGGGATGCTAACGCACACATGAGTGGCAAGCGGAGAGCGAGGTCGTCCCATCATCAAGTGGGTGACCAAGTCATCATGCTACGAAACCCCTCCAAGTCAAAACTTGATACCAGGTACGAGGAACTTCCATGGACCGTCAGTGACCGGCATTGAACCATGGTGACTGTGACACGAGGACGCCGTCAAGTGACGAGGAATTCGTCATGGTTCAAGGCCGTACCCCGTACCCTGTGGACTGATAAGGAGGGCCATCGGGAAGGCGAGGATACTCAGCCCAGCGAAGAAGAGCCGGAGGCCATCCCTGAGGAGACAGGAGCGGGGGATGGAACCTGGGAGCCGTTGGATGCACCCGGCCTCGAGGGCCCGAACAGCGAAGGTGAACCAGAGCATGAAGCAAGGGGGAGTGCTCCCCGAGAAGGGCGATACCGGCTGAGAACAACGACGAGACCGCCAGCCAAGCTAAGTGACTATGTGTGGTAATTAGTGCCCCGGTGCCATGAACCCCAATGGCAGGGTAGCTGGGTGTCGAAGACTGTAAGTTCATGTTGGACTTCGCCGTTGTTGGTAGTTAGCGTTATGTTTGTTTGTTTTATAATAAAGGAGGAATGTTAAGTTCCGCCCTGCGTCCCGCTACGCGGTGACGCAGGGCGTCCTAAATAAAAGCCCCGCCCCCACGTTCGGGAGGCAGTTCCGGGGCCGACCAGCAACCTGTGTGGGTGTATGATTCTTCGGCTCCCGCTGGAGCTGCGCAACAGGCCGTGCGGCCTACCAGCATTCTGCCAGCCCCCGCGCGCGCAGGCCGAGGGCTGCCAACATAACAGGCCCCTGCCCTCTCCGCTATGTGAAGAAAATGGTTCTGGTCAAGCACGGAGCGCAGACAGGGCCTTTTCTGTGGCCTTCTTCGTGGGCCAGCGTTTTCCAGCCGGCAAAGCGGATTGGCTGTAAATGGGGCCTGGTTTCCTAGCAACCTGTAAACAGCCTCGATCTGGACCTCATCTGATGCCGGCCATTTTAGAATCAGGCGGCAACATAAACAAACATAGTCGAGCCAAATTACACTCGATTCTTCACCAGAGTCGTGGAATGTTGCAGAGAATCACGGCAGCCTTCGCTAGCAATGTTGGCTCACAGTTTCTTTAGTGGATGAAGTAGAAATAAATAAAAGGGGTATCTGTGCCTCCATACTGCAGCAAGCAGGTCAAAGGAGCAGCTGAGTCTTCCTGAAGCATTGAAGGGAGGGAGAAGGGATCCTGCCCTCTCTGTTAGGTGAAGCAGATGGTTCTGGTCAAGCGCTGAGCGCAGACAGAGTCTTTTTCTGTTGCCTTCTTCGTAGGCCTTAAATTCACCAGCTGGTGAAGCGGATTGGCTGTAAATTACGGACTGGTTGCCTAGCAACCTGTAAACAGCCTCGATCTGGACCTCATCTGATGCCAGCCATAACCCTACAGTGTGCTAATCCATTTTATGTGCATGTTACTCAATACAAACACCAAATACATAGAAAATGAACAATGAACCTAACTCCATTCTCATCACTAGCTCTCCAGAAATTACACATCCTTTCCCTAACCCAAAGCCCTGCTCTAATCCTAACCTTAGTCTTACCCTAACTGCAATTCAAACACTTACCCTAATCCCTACTTTACCCTAGCCACTAGGTTTATCCTAACCCCTATCCTACACAACACCACCTGCACTATCCAACCTCACTATTCCTTTCTTTAACACTTACCCAAACCAGTACTCCATTAGCCCTATCCTTACCATAAATCCTACCATGTCACTAAATGCCTATCCTTACCCTCACCTCTATCCTAGCCCCAAATCATTCAATCACAAGCCCACTCAACCCTCCTTAACCCTAACACTTACCCTGGAAGCACTGCAGTTTTGGCTACTTTTTAGGTGCATTTTCTGCATGGTGACTTTTTCACTGCTGAGGTATTTTCGTCACACCTTTTTCAATGACTACATTTCTGTTGCCAACATTTTTACTGGATTTCCCTCTGTATGTCCTCATTGGATTTGTTGTCCGACTGGATTATTTTCTTAATTGTACTTGTGATTTTGTTAAGAACCAGCTGTAAATTACGCTTTTATGGATTTTCGGATTTGGTGCAAGTTTCAAGGAAAAAGCTAAATGGTCCGTTACCATATCTGACCTGACTTGGGGCTTCATCACGAGATGGGCTGTAGCCCTTAAATGTGGCGGTAACGGTATTACCGCCACATTTAAGGTCTGGTAATATCACAAGTTGGGCGCTAAATGGGCTGTTTTACGTCCAGCTTTTTTCTGGAGGTGAAAATCCCATTTAGCGCCCTGTATTACAACCGGCTGTATTAGCATGCAGTATTAGCACCTAAAATTCCCCATTGGGTTCAGTGGACTCAATGGGGATTTACCGTTAACACCCAACCCGTGATCCAGTGGTAATGCACCGGACCAGTGGGCGCTAACACAGCCGGGATACCGCCCAACTCATGATGAGGCCCTTGGAAATCCTTTATTGTTTCCCAATCGCTGACCGTGATACAAAAATAATCAGTGGTAGTCTTGCCAATGTCAAACATTGAGTCCTCAGTTTCATCTAAGATATCTGGTGGCCCGTTACCTATTTTGAGGTTGAAGACCCCTCCCAGGATGTAGCAGATGTGTCTTTTACTCTGTAAGCAGAACACTGTGTCCATACTCCGTTTCAAGTCCCAAAGGGCAGATCCTTCAATGGCATCATAGCTATGATTGAAGTGAGTTGCAAAGTAAAGGATGTAGTCGATAACGGGATCAGGGTAGCTTCCCAGGCAACTTTAACCAAGGTGACTAGACCTCTGTCGTGGTGTCCTTAAATCTTTCTTGCAGCATCAATCTGACAGAATGTACGCTCATCTAGAAATAGGGTCTCTGTTGCCCATGACTCTTGCAGAAGGATTACACAGAAAAGTTATAATTTGGTTAAATCCTCTGGATTTTTCAGCCTCTCATCCTCCCCCACCAAATTCCAGGATAAAATAGAAAGGAAATGAGTGCCCTCTGCCAGTGTTGATAATGGAGCTAGATCCCGTTCCCTCATGGAGTACCCGAGTCAATAGTCAGTCAATTTCTTCCAGGAATATCAAAGCCTAGAAGCGATTTTCAGATATAATTGGCCCTGTGAGGCTCAATAGGTAGTCACTCAATTTCTTCCAGGGTTATCAAAGTGTAGAATCTATTTTCAGAAATAAATGCCCCCGTTTATCCGATCATAGGTTGTGGGGTTGGTCATGACAAATTAGTTCTGGATGCAAAATTTTCGATATATGATCAGTGTAATTTTTGCCAACCCTTGTGAAGCTACTTCGCAGTGATTGTTGGCTTTCTGTCGCTTTCGTCAAACCTTTAGTGCCACCATTTGCAGTTTGCAGGGATTTCATATAGATGTATGTTAGGGGTTCTATGTCTAAGGGTCGCACACAAATGTTTGCACCCATGTCATAAGGCACAAAAAGCTGTATTCTGCTGATGTGACCTTTTGTGCAATGCCCTCTCCCTTTCCTTGTCGGGGAGTGCCCCCCGAACCTACAGCCACTATGTGGCCCCCTCTCCCGCCCCCTCCCCCAATTACCTGCAGCTCGCTCCGGCCCCCTGCTCCCGGCGTGGCTGCTCCATTTACAGTCTGCAGAGCATTGCGCAACCTTTTGGGCCTTGGGCTTCCGGCGCCGCGCTCTGCTGACTGCAAACAATGTTAGGAGCAGAAGATTGATTTTCCTGTTTGGCAAAAAAAAACACCAGGTCAGAATTCAAATGTCTATCTGCCAAAGTAGAATCTGTAAAGGTAAGATCAACACAATGGGCCTCATTACGAGGCAGGCGCTCCCATAATGAAGAGTGCCGGTACGGAACCGGCACTGTTCATTACAGGATGCCTGATTATGAGGTCCCCTAGCGGGACCTGGAACAGACGTCTGGTAAAACCAGGCATCCTTTCCGGGTCCTGCGAGGGGACCAAGGAGCTAATAACGGGCCTGTTATTAATGGGCCCGTTATTAGCTCCATCCCCATTCCAATTGAGCCCTATCGGGGCACAAATGGGAATGGGGAATGGTTTTGTGCATGAGGAATTACCGGGTCCTCCAAGGTCGGAATGACCCGGTAATTCCTCATTCACAGAACCCGGTACTGGAACCCAGTATGGAGGCAGCCATGCCCTCATTAAGGGCATGGCTGCCTCCATACTCGTAATGAGGCCCAATCACTTTTTTGCCTTTTGCCCACGCTTCCAACATATATGGTGATATGGCGTGGGGTGAAAATACAGCCCCAGAGTGACAGTGATTGAGAGGCCACTGAAGGAGCTATTATCAGAATGAAGCTGGCTGATGTTGATACCTATTGGAAGATGCAGGCAAGTTCAAAACATTTCCTTCAGACATGAGACCTAGTGAGGGAACGAAAATGGGCCTCCCTCAACTTTGTCAAAATTGAAAGGCACTCAGCTGAAGGAGAGTGTGCCTCAGAACTGTAATATTGCTAATTGTGTCGAATTGATTCCAAAACGACATGTGGTGCTGTATATGCTGACTTTGTGTAAACTGGGAAAAGGCACATTTTGACAGATTTAAAACTGCACCCGTAGACATGGGAAAAGATACATTGAAATGCTGTGCATTTGAAAAATACAAAGGAGGAATTGTGCCTTACATTCAAAAAGTTAAGCCAAGTGACATATTTCATTTGACACGGAGAAAGCCACTTACTTTTCACAAATAAACTGACATTTAAATGGAAAGGTCTACTTGTTGTAGAAGTGAACAATAGTTTCCTATGTTAACTATGGCCTATGGGTGAATAATACCAAAACTGAACTTATATTTGTTTAAATATTGTATTGTAGTTATAAACAGCAGGCCCAGATGCGAGACAAAATGTCATGTTAAACACATCTTTTCAATTTAAAATGCTATTATGTTAGAATTATGTATGCAGCTTGTTTTCCCCACTGAACTTAAAGGTCTGTGCCTCTTAAAAGTTGACCTCAAGACCTTTGGGCTGGGCCCACCAGGAAAAGCAAGTCTGGTTTTCAGCTTAACATACAAAGAAATACAAAGAGTAGATCAGAATTGTGGAGGGGACAAATAAGATGGCTAGCAAAAATGACCTCTAAGGTCAGGCCTCCCAATTAACTGTGCATTAGCTGTGAAGAGAGACCTTTGAAGACACTTAATGGAAGAGTGGAATAACATGAGCCATGCAGATGTCCATGTCATGTGACTGGAGAGAAATTAAACTCATGAGGGTCTGTGTTGGGAATATGAAACTACGGCCTTCCATATATATGCATTGCTATTGATAAACATTGGACTCCCTTTTCCTTAATAACAGGAGAACCGTGCATCGCAGTGAGCTCATTCAGGACTAATATTAATGATCACAGAATGACTGTCAGGTCTATTTATGTGATGTATAGAATTTGAGTTAGTAAGTAAACCATGATCCTGACCTTCTCATAATTCAGAGGAATTCGAAGGTTTGTGAACTGATAGAATACAAAATTACTTTTTGAATAGTGGAGTGGCATATTTTTCACTATTTCGGGTCAGGAGCAAATCGCGAAAAATGATAGCTCCTCCCAGGAAGGTGGTGCCGAAATCAAATTTGCATTTCCTGATTCACCATAAAATATAGAATTTTAAAATATATAAAGTTCATGCAGTTATCTGAAAATTGAAGGTAGTTGCCATGTAGTGAGATTTTGTATAAAAAACAAAATTCAAAGACATGTCATTTTGAAATGATGCATCTTCCTCCTCCCCCATTATCCATAATACAGACCTGTAAACTCCTTGCCCTATAAGCTGGCAGTGGGCAGATTAATGGGAGGGTGAGAAAGAGAGATGTCCAAACCGTAGCATTGGAATATTAACAATATGTAAGTGTCATCAGCCATATAAAATAACACTTTTCAATCTAAAGGGGACAGAGAGACATAAGGGATAAAAGATGAGAGCAGACTGACAACAACAGAGAGCTGGCAGAAGGAAGGCTGACACCCAGAAGAGCAGATAGACAGGAGACCCTGGAACACTTACTGGGGACATTTGCCTGGAAGCCCTATCTGGCTGCAGGGACATTGCTGTGAAGAGAGACCAGAGGTTTGGGCCGCCTACCTTTTAATGAAAGAAGGTCTGAAATCTGGCTGGCCTCTTGCGCTAAGAACAGAGATCTCCCATGTAAGTAGATATATCCCAAAGCCGTCAATTGTGTGGGAAGCTACCTGCCTTAATCCCTTTCCATTAGTGGGTGGGGGGCAATACTGGGTAGACCCACACCATATTTGACTAAAAAGATAACTCAATTAATTCCTCACAGAAAGAAATCCCTATCCATTTAATTGAATTGTGTTGAGAACTACCTGCCTTAATTCTGTCCATTTAATTGTGGGTGAGGGAGTTTGGGGGGAAAACCCATGTAGACCATTAGCACATTTAATTAAAGTTAATTCAATTAATTCCCATATAGAAAAGATCACAGGATGAGTTTTGTTACAATTCGAAACAAACACATTTCATACCCAGTGTTGTATAGCCGTCAAAGTTAATAAAGTACGTGGGTGACTCTACTTTTCTGAAACCCCTGACTTCCTTACAGAAGGTAAGTGTGTATAATCCCAAAATAAGTAACCCTAAAACTCTGCCATTCAAGTGGATTTGAAGTGTGCAAAATGAAATTTCCCATTTATTTATTCACTTGCATAATCAGAAAACCAAAGTCCTGCATATTCTTCAAATAAATGCCTCTAAACAATTTCCATTGAGTTCCTTTCCCAACCCACCTTTCTAATAAAAAGCCAAAATGATGTTCCTACTGTGTTGCCACTCCCTGTACATTACCTTCACACTAAGGGGTCCTATATAGCTGATGCCTGGGGGTCGGGGTTGCTGGGAGAGAAGAGCATTGTGATAGCCCAAGCAATCACTGGGTGTTGTTCAAAATTTCCCATCTGTTAATGTGCAAAGAAATCCTATGTGTGTTTTGATTTCAAGTCTTCAAATTCAACCTCTGTTTGTTGTAGTTACTGAAAGTCCATTAAGAAATACATGTCAGTCAACTGATGCTAGTAATTTGCATTTGTGATTATTGTGTTGTGCCACAGATTGGTGGCTGGTGCTACGGCGTTCTTGTGTTTGTGTGTTATTCAGTGAAGACATTTAAATAAATAACCACTGTTGTTTCTATAAACCGGCCTGCTTTCTAGCTTATTGGTGATACAGAGGGTATCAGCTGAATGGTGTTATACAGGTTGGAGGCCTAACCAAATTGGAATCTGTTAAGCGCTTTGTTGTGCTTTGATTGGGGGGAAATGAACTGAGTTGGGAGTGACCGCGAGTGTCTGGTGGTCTACTGTGTAGAAAGCAGCCAAGAGGTTGAGTACAACCAGGAGGCAGGGGTGGCTGCCATCAAGAATGTCGAGGGCGTCGTCGACCACCTCTTTGGTTGCCCTTTCTGTGCTGCATCTGGGTCTAATTGGTAGGTTGTGAAGAGGTTGTTGTTGTTGATGTGTTGCTGCAGTTGCACGGCTGCCACTTTCTCGATGATCTTACCTAGGAAGGGAAGATGGGTGATAGGGCACTAGTTACATAGGTTGTCAGGATCCTGAGTGGGTTTCTTTAGTAGAGGGAGAATTAGTCCTGTCCTTAGGGTCGATGGAAAGGTGCCCTGAGTTAGGGAGCTGTTGATGATCTCCAGGTAGGGAAGGAGAGCTACTGTGGGGATGGTCTTGAGGATGGATGCTGGGAGGATGTCTGTATACAGTGTGGCTTTGAGGGCAGCCAGGGTTTCTACCAGGTCCTCCATAGAGAGCGTCTTGCATGTTGTCCAGAGTGTGGAGATGTTATGAGGAGGAACATGGGGTGGGTATGTGGATGCAGAGCTGGTGTCCATGTGCTGGCAAATCTTGCTAAATTTTGTCGATGAAGAAGATGTTGATGGTGGTGTATTTTTCAATGGGGTGCGGTATTGCAGGGTTGGGTAGCCGGTTTACGCATTGCTTGACCACTTCAAAGAGGGCTCTGCTTGTGTTGTTGGCTTCTGCTATGATGGTCTGATAGTAGGAGGCCATGGCTTTGCTGATTAGTTGTTGGCAGTAGCTCGGAGTTGCTTGAGGACAGCCAGATTGAATTCGGTCCTAGTGCGGCGCCAGGTTTCCTTTTGTTTCCTGATGACTCTTTTGCTGAGGTTACATTCTTGCATGTACCAGGGTGCTGATGGTTTTGGGTTACAGGTGTGCTGTTTCAGAGGCACGTGTCAGTCGCTGGAGGCAGAGAGGGTGGTGCTTAGTGCTTCCAGTAGAGAGTCGCAGTTTGGTTGGAGTTGTTCAGTCCACGTGAGATGGAGGTTGGCGAGGTCTTCTGTAAAGGCTTCCACAACAACATTTTTGAAGGACCTAAAGGTTTTTCTGATGAGCCTCTCCTGGAACTGGTTGACCGGGGTAGTGTGCAAGACCAATCAAGCAGGAGAGGAGAGCTGTTGTGGAGGGAAGGCAGTACAATGATGATTATGTCAAGGATGTTACCTTTCTCATGCGTTGGGTCTTTTTGTGAGGCTGAGGGTGTCAAGAAGGCCGCAGAGAGCTTCTTTAATCGGTTTGGTGGCCTTGATGCCTGGGAGGTTGAAGTCACCTAGGAAGATGTTATTGGTGTGCCTGCAGGACATGGTGGTGACCGGGTCAGTGAAGTCTCTGATGAAGGCGGTGTTGGGTTTGAGTGGTCTGTAGATGCGCTTGAAGGTGACTGTGACCATTGGGGAGAGCGGGAAGTGGCAGGAGAGGACATTGAAAAAGCCAATGTTCTTGACATCAAGTCTGGTACAGAGTGACGAGGTCTTGTGGATGACTGCGAGGCCTCCACCTGTCTTGTCCAGCTGGTCGCTGTGTTTGATGCTGTAGCCGTTGTAGACAAGGACGTCTAGGATGTGGGTGGAGGTGGGTGTCAGCCAGGTCTCGGTGATGAAGATGGCATCAATGTCATGTGTAGAGATGAGGTAGTTGATGTCTGCTGCATGGGTGATAACTAAGCAGAAATTGGTGAGCAACAACTTCAGTGCTGTGGATATTCAGGGGTGCTGATCGGCTTGAGGCTGATGTGGGTGAGGTTGCTGCATTGCGGAGTCCATGCCTTAGAGGAGGGGTGATGTCGTTGACGGTGGCTGGTGATGGTGGGGATGGCCTGTGGGGACGGAGGGAGAAAACAAGTGCATACTTACTTGTTGTCTGAGCATGGGTTCTGGACCTAGGTCCTCCCAGTCCAATGAGGTTCAAACAGGAATTGCCTTTTCTTCATCTGCCCTTCACTTCAGACACCCAGGCAAGAGACGCCCTTGCTCTAAGAGTTAAGAGCAGAGCAGAAAAACAGGAAGGCACCAACAGTTTATCAGTGATTGACAGGTTGTGAGGAATGGAACCATCCACACGGTGGTTGTGCGCTCACCTGGGCTTTTTTGAAATTTTAAATGAAATTGAATGATGGTGGATCAGCCTCCAGAAAATGGGTGGGGCTAATCTGCACACATTTTCCAATGCTCACTGCACGACACACAGATAGACCTGTGTACTCTGTGGGATATATTGACCCACTCAACGGCATTGCCCCACATCACTAAGCTGCTTTTGCGCAGAAACAACCACAAAAGGGTTGTGCTGGCTCCTGTGAGCGCCATGGCTCAAAACTGCGTTTTGCAACAACAACAAAATTGGCTGCACCATCCTGCCAAGCACACATCAGGCAGGATGGAACCAGGGGGCACATTGAAGGAGACTGCCAGTGTGTCCCAACATAAATTAAAAGAAGAAAGTGGAAAAAGCAGAGTGGCTTCGCTGCAAAAGCTAAAATCCCCATTGAAAATAAACCCCTTTTCACCTTTAAAAAATGCACCTTTGACGCTGATTCCCTCTGTTCCTTAAAGCCACTGTGATTAATAAGCCCTAACAAGCCATGTGTGTTTCACTGTGCCTCAGCAAAACCAGGCATGATTCTGAATTGACAAGCCCAGTCAAACCAACAAAAAAAATCAACCAGTAACCTTACGTTTACTTACACGGGAAACAAGGTCATTTTCTTTGCAAAAGTATCCAAAACTCAGCTTTTCAGAGAGAGACTCTAACTAGCTGAGCCTTTGCTGCTTCAATGTATCCGTGCTTCAGACCAACTCCAGCATTTCAAGAGAATAACTATAGCTGTAGACAGTGTGTGAATATGCTGGAGATGAAAACTTGAAATTTAAAAGGGAAGGCCAGCTGCACCATGTGTAAAAAAAATGGGCTTTTGCAAACTAAAGAATAACAAATGCCTGTGTGTTGGAACAGTACACTGGTGAATGAAAGCCTACCAGTTTTTGGCAATATGAAGGGGTTTGTTGTTGGTGAAATTCTATAACTTGGTTTGTTTTATGCTTTAATTCTGGATCTAAGATCAGAAAGGAAAGGGTAAAACAATGGTGGCTGGAGTTGCAAGTTGAAAAACAGGTTTTCTGCTTGGATGGGTGGCACCAAAAGGAGGGCTCCCTCTCAACAGATACTGACAGCCCCCTGATAATTACGGGGTTGAACAGACTTTCATCTCTGCTGGGACCCTGACAATGAAGCTCCTAGGGAAGGAAGCCTGAAGTGTGAAGAGGGCAATATAACTTCAATCAAGGGAGAAACCCCGACCATGCTCTGAAGGAAATGACAGTTGGCAACAGTTGAAGTTAAAGAAAAAAAAATGGAACCAGGAACAAAGAGACTGCCAGTTTAAAAGTGATTTTTTGTGCTTTCTTTTGAGACATCATAGAACTCATTGACACCTTGGGGACAGAAAGGGCAAAGTATTGAGGATAAATAGAAAAGTATCAATGTTGCAAACATACATTTTTGTACATACATCCCTTGGGAGAATGCGCATCTGTGTATAAAGTTATAAAATTTTAGGCCAAATCTTTAATGCTAAAAATTACCAAAATGTATCAGAAGAGTCAAACATGGTCCCACAGACTTGAGTATTGGACTGATATGTGCTGCACATAATATGTAACGTGTGTATATAATTTACTAAGAGATTGCAATTGTATAAATGTATGTTTTGGCAAAATGGGATTTTAAGTAAAGTAAATGTGAGAGTTTTTGGACATTGTAAAACCCACCTCATAAATCTGACATCATTCCCTTGGAAATCGAACCAGTTGAGAGCCAGGCAGAGACTAGCACCCCCGCCCAATCCAAGTAGTTTAGCAGTGTGCTTAGTTAACCCTGCCCAGCCTATACTTTGATGATGTCATTATGTACTATAAATAAGGGTACTTGACAAGACACAGACGCACTCTTCCTGATTTCCTTGCCTGCATTCCTGTACCCGTCATCTTCCTGATCCAGACTCCAACTACAAGGTCAAGCATTGCTGATCTTACTCCAGGGCCCACTGCAAAACCCAAGCAGTGCTGATCCCATTCCCAACAAGGCCTACGATATAAAAACAACCCACTAAATTTCCAATTAACAAGAGGGAAACGGTGGTACCTTTGGCATCCTGATCCAGCCTGGCTTGGTGCCACTCACTGCATGCTGCTGCAATCCTGCTAACCTGATGACCTATATTATCCAGTGACCAGAATTGCCAGTCCAGAAGTGCTACCCGGTAAAGAGAACTGCCCAGCTGTTTTCCAGGCCCCCTGCCGTGTAGTGACCAGAGCCGTTGACTGTCCAAAATCCAAAAAATAAAACGTGAACTGTGAGTATCAATAGAAATCCATAGTACACCATGCCTTGCTTTGTCCGATCGCAATCTCTAAACTATCCTATTCTGACCATGATACCTTGTTCAAACTGTCACAATCGTTCTTGCAACCCTGCCATTGATTTCTGGTGCTAGCGCCATCTCTTTAGTAATTTTGTCTTGTGAAATCCTAAACTATTAATCCTATTTCGAGTGAGCGGACTGGTTCCACCAGGAGCTTTCTATGTCACTCTTTGGTGGCCTAGCCTGAATACTCTAGTGTAGAGTAAAACTATTGTTGTCGCAACTGATTTTCTTTCCTTTTTCGTGCCGTCATTTACTCAAAGTGCACCTTCTTATATCTTGCAGAACTCATTCAATTTACCGGCTAGAGACTTACTTTCACTTCCATAGTGGACCTGTGATCTATAGCTATCCCCCAACCAAATAACTGCATCGCAATTTACAATATTTCACCAGTTTCTCAAAGAAACCATAAAATTTACACAGAAAACAGAAATATTTGCAAAGTTTCTAACATGCCATTTTGATTGTAAACTGTTTTAAATCTTCCATTCATTTTGCAAACTGTATGCTCTTGCTAATCCATTGCTTGAGATTGTTAGTACGTTTACATTGTTGCTTTGGTGAAGAACTGTATTTGTTTCAACACATTCCTTATTTTATTCGTCCATTTCCGAGTGTCCTTTTTAACATTGCAATTGGTTGAAATCTGTTTTTCACTCTTATTGGGGGAGGGAAGATCGGATTTGGATTCTGTTTTCAGCTTCTTATTCCTGATCACCTGCTGCTTCCTTATATCCATCCAGAATTGATTATTTGTGGGTTGAGGGAACTTTGCAGGGGGAAATGCGAACTTGAGTGCTATCTGTCCTAAATTAAAAGTGCTCCTATCCTGCTGTGCTGTGTATGTAATCCACTAAAAAGTCAAACCCAGTACATTGCACACACTCTCATTTGTAACTATCACTCCATTGGTGATTGCTGCCCTATATTAAAAGTGTGTGATTTCTTTTGAATTTTAAATAAATAAATAAATAAATATTGCATTTATCCAACCATCCTGGTTCATGGTCCATTGTGACCCGGAGTATTTAAAAAGGGGGTGTGATATGAGTGGTGTACCATCCCAAAATTGAATCCACATAAATAAGGAGGAGAAAAGCACCTCCGTTAGGTGCTACATACTAGGCCAAGACCACGGTGTGTGTGTCGCCTGATTGAAATCCTTAACAAAACTGTGGGCTCCTAGACAGGATTTGGATTTTGGTTGCCACCCGTGACAATCTAGCACAGCAGACTAACCTGCAAGGTAGTATACTTTGTGAGGTTGGAATACTGGGTTACACTGTACATGTGCCTCCCAAAACAAATACTCTAAGTACTAGGCCTGTGTATAAAATAAAAGCTAAGTCAACCCCAAAATAGACAGAAAAAGCAATAGAATACAGTTTACTCATACATAAATAAATAAATAAATAACATGTCCAAAATGACCATAGTAGAAGTTGATATGGCTAAGGAGCACCTTCTGCACAATTTATTTGTCAGAGGTGAGTGGCCAGAACAGGATGAAAAAGTCTGGCTAGAAGAAATGACCCAACAGGTCACCACCATGAACCTGGATACATGGCAGGATGGTGGCCTATTACACCAAGCTCTGAGTGAGCTATATATGACCACAAAAATTAAAGAGGAGCAAAATTGCCAGAATAACGGCCTACCTGTATCTCCACAAGGGAGTGATGTGGGAAAAGCAGGAGGAAAATGAAACTCTAGCACGGAATCAATCCAAACTATTAAATAAGATCCATATTGATTTAAGTTTAGCAGAACAAACATTACAAAAGTGCCAAGAGTTGGGGGTAGAATCTGCAAACTGTGTCATAAAATTAAAAGAGGATTTGGCTCTCCAACAGCACAATAATGCAGATCAAGAGACCCAATCAGAGGCATTGAAAGAGGAGTATAAGGAAAAGGTTGACTCTCTACAAGAGAAGTTAAATCAACAAATACATTTTAATAGATCCTGCGCAGAGCAGATGGTTACCCTGCAAGACCAGATAGACAAATTGAAAGAGGAAAATAATAATAAATTAATCATGAGAGACATCCACTCTCAAACAGAATTTAATGAAGAGTGCCAGAAATTCAATATCATCAGGCAACAAAGAGATGACCTGGCTGAACAGAGAGGCACCCTAAATCAGGAGAAAGATGCCCTAAGCCAGGAAATCAGCAAATTAAAAATAGAGTTACAGGGAAGAGAGTTAGCCCTCCAGGAGCCAAATTAACTGAAAACAGAGTATGGCAAGCTAGTGGAGCACATCAGATGGGTAGAAGGTACTCTGGAAGAGAACACCCAGGCCCAAGATGCTAAAACTCAGGAGGTGAGTCTCCTACATCAGAACTTGTCTCAGTATTCCCAGACCATACAGGAAGCACAGAGAGACAATGTGGCTCTCTGTGAAAAGAATGATGGGCTCAACAAACAAGTGGCAGCACAAGAGTGGGTCATAGAGGCCAGTAAAGCCTTGATCACTGAATAAAAAGATCAGATCTTTGCTTCTTATCTAGAAGCAGGGGCTGAAAAGGAGAAACTAGCAAGGTTGGAGAAAGAGGGTGCTAGATTTAATGTTAAATTGAGGGACCCCGAACAGGTAGAGAGGGACAGGGTAACCCCTGATCATAGTATAAGGACCTCTATGCTAAGGGACTGCAACCCATTTAATACTGTGAACACTGCCAGATTCATGTCTACAGGTTCACATGGGCCAGAAACCTTGAGGCCGGCAGAATTCAAGTGACCAGGCATGATGGAAATAACAGATCAACGCCCCCAGAAATTGATGGGCGGGCATCCCTGTATAGATACCCAAACATACCGGCTGATGTCTCTGACAAGGAAGTCTCCTATGAGGGGAGGGTCAGGGAATTAGATACACCAAAATATTACTTTCCCAGGGGCCAGTTGGTCCAATTTAATGAAAAACCAGATGAAATGAAGCCCAGAAAGAGCCTCCTGAAGACCTCTACCCAATTAGGGCAGTGGGGGCAATACTCTGCCAACCCTGGGAGTAGGGAGGTGTCAGAAGACTTCTCTCCTGTGTCCCACAGGAGTGGAGAAACTAGGGCCCACCATTCTGTGAGCCCCTCTCAAACTCACAGAATCCGGGAGAGCCTAGATGATCATGAAGGAATCTAAACTAGTAGTGGATCGGAATCTGAGAGCGAGTGGACTCGGGTGACTAAGCCAAAGAAGGCAAACAAGCTCAAGTGAGTTATGACCAAAGACCCCATTAGGTAGATTACGGTCCGTCAGAGTGTTATAACCCCCTACCATAGAAATGCAAAATATTCTGTTTGGGGACACCTGGAGTTCTATGAGCAGATGATGGGCACTTTTCATATGAAAGACAACCAAACCTGTATAGAGTATGTAAAATTGACATTTTCCCCTGAATACTCCAGTTTCTTTGTGGGACTGGAGGACCAGAACCACTTAAGATGGTCCACCTTCAGGGTGGCCATTTTGAAACACTTTTCCGCGCACAGAAACCCCCAAGAGGCTCGCAAAGCAGCCTACAATCTTCAGTGCGGGGAAGATCAAGCCCTACAAGAGTTTGTGCAGGAGCTCAAACGTGCCGTTGCCAAGACCACTAGGGGGGTGCACACAGATAGCAGGGAGTTTGTAACCACCTTTTTTCATGCACTGCCAAAGTATATTATGACCCGGCTGCTGAGGTACTTCCACGAGAAAAGAAATCTGGACTGGGTCATAGAGCAGGCGACCCCCATTTATGAGGTTCAAAAACCTGCAGAAAATAAAAATCAGAGTAAAAACCCCAAACCAGCCAACACCCCTGCTGCTGCTAAGGAGGCAGAGTTGAAGGTTGCCCTCATTTTAGACCTAGAGATTGTTGGGTGTCCTGACCCACGTTTGAGCTATCATGCTGCAACATTTGGTGCTGTGGGCTTAGAAAATCCAAGATGGCCAAAAAGCCCACATGTACGCCAGAATAGGAGAACTGTGCAGTACTGGCATGGAAAACATCATGATGGCCAGAACTTCCCAGAAAATGCACAGGGAAATGCATGAAGAATAGGCTGCCACCCATTTTTGCCTATGTTGTGAGCACAGGAGGACACTGCCTAAAACCACCATTGGGCTACCCACACAGTAGCCTGAAACCATTGGGAATGGCAATGCTGATTGCCAAAAGCAACCTAGAACTGTGGGGAATTCATTTTCTTAAATCCCAAAAATGGTTGCATTAACAGTACTCACCACTATCAGAAAGCCGGCGTTTTAAAACCACCAGACTTTTGTGTAAAACTGAACAAATGAAACAAAACCAGACCAAGGAAAGACTTGCTAAGAGGTGGATACAATGTAAAACTATATTCTGAAATGACTTGAAGGAAGTAATTATTTAATGTGTATGTAAAAATCGTAAGTGATTTAAACTGGGGGACAAAAAGGGACACAGGAGTTAAAACCTGCTCAGCAACTCTTCCCCTTGCCAAAAGGAGTTGTCACCTCTCTGATTAGATTAGGGGTGGAGCAACTACAGGGAGGTGAACAAAGGCCTGTCCTGGACTCAGGCAAATGTTATATTGGGGGCGTCTTAAAAGTGGCTTCCTCTTGGCAGAAACGGGGAGGGGCAGCCCCCTCTGAAGACAGGCTGAGCTTAAAGAAAGTGGATGGACTGGTTTCTCCACCATGTGACCTGGGAAGACACACCCCTGTTGGCGAGAATATGATTTTAAGAAAGATGTATAACTCATGGTGCTGACTTGTCAAAATTATCTAAATGATACCATAATTCTTGTGATTTTTCTGTGAACATTTTGAGATGCGTTAGGACCCTGTGGTGTATTCTGGGGGGTTGCTAGCGCAAAATAGAGTCTCACTCCAAATGTCTGCATGTTAAAAATCTGACACTTCATCAATTAATGTCCATACTCCTTGCGCACATGTGTGTAAATTTGGGTAAATGTCCGATATTGCAAAACCAGTTAAAAAGCGCAAAATGTTGCCATTTCTGAATGCAAGCCCCCAGGAAGAGCAGAGTTTGAACAGAGTATACCTCATGTGATATGTGATGGGTGCATGTAATTTTAAACAACTGTGTATCTGTGCAATATGTATTTGAATCAAATGTAGATTTGTGTGCAAACTGACCAGGGGAGGATCCTCTGACCCATAAAACCTACAGCATCACTCTGACTCACATTTCCTTCCCCCAATCATGGGAGAGGGGAGAATTGGGCCAATGACAAGTAGAGAGGGGCAGACTTAGGTAGGCCCAGGCACACACCCATTTTCAAAACACATAAAAAGAGACTGCTGGGACAGGTAGAGACATTCAATTCCATTTGCTGCGGAGCATGCTGACCGACGACTTCACATCCAGAGATCCAGACTTCAAATCCATCAATCTCCAAAGACCAGAACTTTACTTCAGAACTTAAAGCAAGGGCCTAAAACCACAAGCTGAGGTCTCTGCAGCAGGCCTCAAATCATTGCAAGCTACTCACAGCCGGGCGAGCTGCTTGAATCCCTTGCCAAGAACTTTTGCCAGGACCAGTGCAGAGATCCAGGAGCCGTGCAGAGACCGCTGTACCCGGACAGACCAGACCAGAGATCCAGAGTGACCCAGACCACTGTGAGCAGAACCAGAGAGCTGACCCAGATCACTGTGAAGTGCCGAGACCAGAACCGGAGTCCAGTCCAAAACCTGACCAGATCCGTGGCGAGGCCTATTTCAAAAATATATTGTGAGTACCTAGCAGAACTGTGCAGAACCAATCTCTTAGTTAAAATAATCTAATCCAAACTATTTTAATCTAACCAGAACTGCCTCCTAGAAGTTGTCACTTGTTATTTTGTAAAGCTGCACCACTGTCATTTGTCAATTCTGCAGCTGCAAAGCTGTCACCTGTCATTTTGAGTTTACTGAAATTCCGAAAAACTACCTTTATTTAATCGTCCGTATCTCTGGAACCGTTTGGGCTACGAACTTGGCTTAACTTTCCTCTGAAAGCTTAGAATCTAAGCTTTCCAACAAGCCTAGAACCGACTACTCCTATAGTTTTTCCGCAATCATGATTCAAGCACTCGCGAATTTTGCCGCGATTTGCGATTTTGCCCGATTTCTTTACTTGTAAAAAGATAGCTGTTTTTGCCTGAACTGCTAAAATTCGTTTGCATCTTAAGAACCATCCCTGAATCATTGCTAAAGTGAGCCTGAACTCATCCCAAGTAGCTACCACTCCCCCTGAACCTCCTAAAGGGAATTAAAACCATTTTCAGCATATTTCTCACTTCATTGCCATCACCTTTTAAAAGCATTTTGGGCCTGTGTTTCAAACTTCTATCTGTGGTCTAAGCTTGCTGGGGTGAACTGAATTATATTTGATTGCATTCCTAAGAACTGTGTGTGTTACTTCCATCTCCTTCCATTTCTTACATTGCATAGGGGAGGGGGGTGAATTGCCAGAGAAAAAGTGATTATATTATCTTTTGCTAAAATCATATCAAGTATTTCTGTACTGCATTTTATTCCTCATTGCTTTTCCCTTGCAATCATAAAAGTAGTTTTGCTACTTTATCCATCCTATACTAACTCCTCATTGATTGTAAAGAAGTGTGCTAGTGCCAGATTACCCATTGTTGATCAACATCATATGTCTAAGTGTACTATCAGATATTAATTTATTATAAAGTGTGATATATATATATTGTTTAAATTCTCAAATAAACCTTTTAAACTTGCAAAACAGAACTACTTCTTGGCTCAGTGGGGTCAGGGGGATTCTAAGAGAGGGGTGTTATATAGGGGTAGTCATCCAGAACTCATGAACTGGACATAAAGGTATATACATAAGGGTTTCCATTCAGTATCCCAGACTAGGCATTGACTTAGCTGTAGTGTTGAATTGAATCCTCTTACAAAATTGGGGGCTCGTAGCCGGGGATTCCGGATTAGATCTATCACTTGTGCAGATTAATACAGTGTGCTAACTGACAAGATACATACATCCGGTCGGATCACCACGCTGTGTTACGCTGTAAAGCACTCCTCAAAGGAACGCTCTAAGGAAACGGTCTGTTTTGCAAAAATAAAATACAAACTTCTGTAAGTCAGGAAGGAACTCAAATTCCAGAATGACGACACTGGTAGACATCAAAATAGCCAGAGAGCACTTCTTACATAAGCTATTTGTGAGAGGTGAGTGGACTCATCAGGACCAAACGGTCTGGTTGCAGGGAATCGTGCAACAGGTCACTGAAACAAGGTCAGATATATGGGGAGATCAGGGTCCCCTACATGTGGCCCTGAGTGAACTATATATGGCCCCTAAAGCCAAAGATGAACATAATAAGATTGCCAGGATAGCGGCATATTTGTATCTATATATGGGAGCCATATAGGACAAATGTGCTGAAGGCCAAGATCTGGCAAATAGGCAACAGATGGCGTTAGAGAAGGCCCAATCTGATCTGGACTCTTCTGAGCAGAGGCTGCTCAGGAGCCAGGAGTCAGAAAAGGACAGCAGACAGTACATCACTAAAATAAAGGAGGATATGGATGTGCTGCAACAGGAAAAGGCGGACCAGGATACCAGATTTATGGCCTTGCAGAAGGAGTACCAAGAAGGTTTGGACTCCCTACTGCAGAGCCAGAAAAAGCTGGAGCAACAATTAGATTTCAATAGGGCATGTGCCGAGCAGGTAGTCACCCTGCAAAGCCACCTAGATAGGGAGAAAGCAGAGAGCAATAAACTGATTTTGAAAGACCTGGATACCCAGGCAGAGTTTGACCAGGAGTGCCAGAAAGCTGGTGCCTTCCAAAGGCAAAGGGACGACCTGGCGGCACAGATGCAGGCTCTTAGTCAGGAAAGGGATACCTTAGGCCAGGAAGTCTGCCACTTAAAAAGGAAAATGGAAGAAAATCACCTGGCCCTCCAGGGACTGGGTGACCTCCAAAAAGAACACCAGAACTTGTTAGAGCACACCAGGAGGGTGGAGGATGCTCTGGCAAGAAAGGAGCAGGCCAATAGGGACACAGCTCAGGAGGTAACCCTCCTGCAGCAGAGACTGGCCCAGTACTCCAGGACCAATCAGGAGGCACAGAGAGAAAATGAGGCTCTCTGTCAGCACAATGATAGGCTCCAGCAACAGGTAGCGATGCAGGAGAGACTGATAGAGTCTAGTAAGGCCTTAACCGAGGAACTGAAAGTGCAGGCTCTTGCATTGCAACAGGGAGGAGGGGCTGATAGAGACGAGGTGCGCTGGGAAAGGGAAACGCCTGAGCATAACCTCAGGAGCCCTGGTACCAGAGGCCTTCATCTCTCCCAGTCCCTGGACTCTGCCACCCCCATGTCCCCTCGCGCACATAAGCCCAGGGCCACGGAGACGGCAGATTACTATCCAGCTAGAAGTATGGGGCTCATAGGCCAGTACCTCCCAGGAATGGATGGGCGGGCATCCGGGTATGGGCACCCAAGCACAGTGCAATTTAGTGAGGAACCCCAGGAGAGTAGGCCCATTAAGGGCATCCTGAAAACCTCTGCCCAGTTAGGTCAGTGGGGGGGGTACCCATCAAATCCTGGCAGCAAGGAGGGATCTGAAGACTCCTCTGAGCATTACAGGACACAGGAGACCGGGTCCCCACATTCTGCCAGCCATTCCCAGGCTCGCAGAATCCGGGAAAACCTGGAAGATCAGACGGGCACCTCTGGGAGCAGCGCTTCTGAGTCGGAGGATGAATGGACCAGGGTTACCCGAACCAAAAAGGCCAATAAGGCAAAAAGGGCCTTGCTTAAGGACCCATTGAAACAAATAAAGGCAATAAGGAGTGTCATCACGCCTTATCATAAGAACGCCAAGTATTCTGTTTGGGAACACTTGGAGCTCTATGAGCAAATGATGGAGACTTTCCATTTGAAGGACAGCCAAAGCTGTATTCAATATGTAAAGTGGACCTTCTCACCAGAATACTCCAGTTTCTAGGCGGGGCTGGAGGATCAAAATCATTTAAGATGGTCCACCTATAAGGCGGCCATCTTGAAACATTTTTCTGTTCACAGAAATCCTCAAGAGGCTCGCAAGGCAGCCTACAATTTGCAATGTGGGGAGGATCAGGCCCCACAAGAGTTTGTGCAAGAATTAAAGCGTGCTTTTGCCCAGACCACCAGAAGGGTGCGCACGGATAGCAGAGAATTTATCAATACGTTTTTCCATGCCTTACCCAAATACATAATGACCCAGCTCGTGAGAGATTTTCATGAGAAAAGATCGTTAGACTGGGTCATTGAACAGGCTACCCGGATCTATGAGGTGCAGAAGCCCATCGAAAATAAAAATAATGCGCCGAAAAACCCCAAAACCAACAGCACCCCTGCTGCTGCCAAGGTAGCAGAGGTAAAGGTTGCCCCCGGTTTAGATTTGGAGATGGGGGGGCCTAAAAACCTGCCTGCACCAAATAATTCACAGACCAGAAGGCCCTCAGGCCAGTCACAGACAGGGAGTTGAGGAAGTAGTCCCACAAATGGGGTCCCCCGCTCCCCTGACTATGTAAGTCCCCGCTACAAGGGAAACCGACCAATCCTGGGTTATGTGTGGACTCCTCCAGCACAAGGGGGGGGATCCAGCCACGCACCTAACCCAGGGAACTTCCCTCCCAACTTCCCACAGGAGGGCAGAAATTCTTCAAATCCTGGGCAGAACTTTTTCCCCAGGTATCCACCAAATTTCCTGGCCCAAAATCATCCATCCTTCTTTCCCCAATTCCCTGAGCCCAGACAACCTAATCCGGGAGAGGGGAGGCCAACGGTGGAGGGGTACCAAAATCTTCCCAACCAGGGGTACTACCAGAGAAGGGATAGCTACCCTTCCCGGGATCAGACCAGGGGAGATAATAGAGCCCCGTATCAGCCTGAGCGGGTTTCACAACTTGAGCGTCAGGTCCAAAATATGGCACGAGTTCTGGGTCACATACTGAGGGCTCAACAGAACCCTCAGATGAGCATGCCACTGCAGAATGCCCCCAAACTCTGCACCTGGTGCTCCAGAACAATGACAGGGGCAGCACCCCGATAACACACCGGTTCCCAGGGAGGAGGCACAAGGGGAAGGGGGGTGTAAAGTCTTGGAGGAAGCTTCCTTCCCAACTTGTAAACAGCCCCCGGAAAACCAGGAACCGGAAACAAAATCTCCTACCCCTGAAAGCCTGCCTCCCAAGGAGCAGAGGGGGGGTAGGAGAAACAAAGAACCCAAACAGACCCACTTTGTGGAGGAGGTACAGATCTTCCAATTTGAGGGAGAGGGATCCTCAGAAGATCCTGGGAAAAGGATCTTCTCCTTCAGAGATGGGGGAACTCCTCACAAGGAGAAATGGGTCCCAAGGGATGTCAATTCAGACTGGGGAGATGTGGAGACTGAGCTACCGCCGCTCATCATCTCATCCCAGAACCGAGAATACCGAAATCCCCTGGTTCAAACCCATCCTGGTGACTGCCTCCAAAAAGGGGGGGCGGCCCAGAACCGGAACCAGGGGAACCCACAATGGCTCTGATCTCCAGTTGCCAACTTTTTCTTTCAGATTCCCAAGACTCTCCACAGAATTCTGCCCAAATCTCTTCTCTAGCATTGTCCAAAACCAGAAAGTTAGCCTACCAGTTGTCCAAAAATGTGCATTATCTGTGCCCCCTTGAGGAGAAGGAGGGAAGATACTATGCCCCGGTACAAGTACAGGGGCAGGGTACAATTTTGGCACTGGTGGACACTGGATCCCAAGCTACCCTTCTGTCCAAAAGGGCCTTTGAGGAACTAAATGCAGGAAGGGGGAGAGTTACCAAATTCCTCTCACCTCTCTTCCTGGACAACTGCAGAACTTTGACGGGAAAGAAATTCCCGTTGAGGGGACTGCAGACTTGGACATTAAAATTGGGCGACACAAGGTGAAACACCCGGTCATAGTAGTGACTCCAGAGGGCACCCCTTGTTTACTAGGGAATGACCTCCTGAGAAGGTTGTCACCCCTAATAGATTGCGTAAACAAGGTCCTCTGGACACAGACTAGCCGACCAATAAAATTAAAACAGAGTGTCAACCATGTTAGTTTAAATGGTACCTGCCACATGGTTGAACAAAAATCTGACCAAGTAGAATTTCACTTCCAGAAAAACCAAATTCCAGATGTGACAGTAATAGCAGTAGGACAACAGACTGGTGATGGGGGGTCCTCTCTATTTCTGAAAATCAACCTTCCTTCCAGTTTAAGGTGGTATTCCACACTGGAAGGAAACACCCTGAAATTCTTTACTAATCCACAATCAGAAACTCCCACTCCTATAGTCCAGAAAGATGTGAAATCAGCTCAGAGCCTGGCTGATATTCAGCAAATTGGAGAGCAGGTTTTCATCCCTGTCCAGTTAAATGATGGGAAGGACTCTGTTCTCGCTCGAGTGTGTGTGAACAACGGTAAGAGCTTCATCAGCGAAGCCATGTTCCGCCAACTCCGAAAAGATCCAGCCATTCCCACATTCAAACTGATAGACAAATGGGAAATGGACCTGGAAGCACCTAATTCCAAACATCTCCTGCCAAGCAGGTGTATGCTCAAAATCTCCATTGGCAACAAGAGCATAGTCCATAATTGTTGGGTCGTGCGAGACGTCACAGCCGCCTTTTACTTAGGCAGTAACATTCTCAATCGCTTTGCCATTAGTTTGGACCTAATAAACTTCAAAGCTTGGTCCCGATGAGCAGATATCCCATGGGCTTTGATGATCCAGAAAAAGCATTTAGGTCAGCTCAATTGCTACCTTATGCAGTTGAAATTCAGATCAAAGAGGAAGTCACCATCCCAGAATGGACCCGACAATTCTCCCTGGAAGTGATAGTTAATAGAGGACAACATTTGAAAAACCCTGATGCTTACATACATCTAAACGCTTCTCTCCAACAGCAAGGGTTGGGGGTAAACCCAACTCCATTAGTCAACATAGAACATGACACCATTCTAATAAAGGTGGATAACAGCGGCTTAAAGAGTATTACTCTAGCCGCAGGCACCATTATTGGAATGGCGGTTGATGACCGACATTTTTCCATCGATTTAGGAAATTAACTGTTAGGACCAATCCCCAAGGACTGTTTTGACAGTGACAGTGATGACAATACAACACCAGACAGGATTTTTACCCGGCATGGGGGGAACTTCCTGGTGTACACTTCTTGCCCTATGGTAAGGAAGATGTGACTTGTGACTTCAGGAGGGATGAGGTGATTTTCCAGGTCCATGAGGGTTGCCTTTCCCACCTGAGGCCTCCAGTCCAAATCAGCATCAGCACTCTGACCAGGGACTTCTCCACCCAGCTGTAGGAGGCCACTGAGATAGCCAAACCAGAAGTCTTTCCGGCTTCAGGCAGATGGTGGAAAAGAGGGTCAACCTATCTGATGCCTGTGTGACTCTGGAACAGAAGCAAAAGTTGAAACAAGTTTTCTTGGATTTCCAAGATCTCTTTGCGGTAGACTCATATGACTGTGGTCGCACCGACATCCACACCACAACAATTCCCACGGACCCTGGAATGACTCCAGTGTTTGTGAAGCAATATCGTTTGCCTCTCGCATCCATGAAGTCCCTTACTGAAATAATTAAGAACCTTGAGTCCCGGGGAATAATTCGTCCAATACACAGCACCTTCAATAATCCGGTGCTGGAAATATTGAAGCCAAACGGCCAGTGGAGACTCTGCGCCGACCTCAGGGAGCTCAACAAACGAGTCCATACTTCCCGATGGCCTCTGCCCTACATTGACCAAGGGCTGCCCAGATCCAGGGGTCACAGGTATTCACTGCAATAGACCTGACCAATGGATACTGGACTGTGCCTGTCAGTAGGGGGGACCAATACAAGCTGGCTTTTACCTTTGGGGGCCAGCAGTACACATGGACCCGGACTCCCTTCGGATACCTCAACTCCGGCAATGAATTCAACATTTTCCTACACAAGGCCATGCCCGACCTGGGTGCAAGGGGTAACCTGGCTTATGTAGATGATGTCCTCATCAAAGGTTATCTGTGGAGGAACACATAGCGGCGATCCGTTATGTTCTGACCCAGTTGAGGGCCGCCGGAACAAAACTTTCCTTTCAGAAAGCACAGTGGTGTAGAACCCGTGTTAATTTCTTGGGGCATGAGATTACTCCTCAGGGTCTCTGTCCCCAGGAAAAGAAAGTGGAAGCACTTCAGAAACTGAAAGACCCCACAACTCTTCGGGAACTAAGGAGCCTCCTTGGACTGACTAATTACAGCAGAAAGTTAATTGAGGGCTACGCAGAGATCACCAGACCCCTGATTCATCTCCTGAAGGGGGGTCAAGTGGGAATGGGGTCCAGAACAAGCCGAGGCGGTAAAACAACTCAAAAGAAGCCTCTCACAAGCGCCTTGCCTAGCTTACCCTGTCAGAAACAAGGAGTTCTTCCTGGAGACAGGGTTCTCTAATATGTGCTTGACGGCAGTATTATACCAAAAGCATGACGAGGTCAATAAAGTAATCTCCTATGCGAGCAAAACTTTATCCTCTGTGGAGGAAAATTTCAACGATTGTGAGAAGGCACTCCTGGCAACGGTGTGGGCATTGAAGAATTACCGCCCGTTTATCCATGGGGAACAAATCATAGTGGAGACTCCACACCAGCCTCTGCAATATCTCCAAAGTGACAGAATCCGGGCCGGAAATGTGAGTAATTCCCGAATTACTTCCTGGATTCTGTCAATGCAAGGCTGCCCTGTGGAGGTCAGATATGGCCAAAACAAGAAGAGTCCCCTCGCGCAAGGTCTGGCTGACTTGCATGATTGTGCCAGAGAAAACTGTCTCGACAACGAAAGTCTAAAAATCTAGGACAACACGGAGGCATACCTTAATTCCCCACACAAAGTCTTTGAAGAGGACAAGTGTGAGGGAATGCCCACTGTCTATGTGGATGGATGCTCGTACCATGTTGACAACAACGGGGCGAAAGAACTGGTGGCAGGCGTAGGGAATGCCTGGGTGAAGGAGTTTCCGGAACCCTCCGCTGGATACAAAATTGGTCCCCGAAGTAGTCAGGTGGCAGAATTGATGGCTGTGCATCAGGCCATCCTCACTGCTGTCCAGCATCAACTCCACGAACTGGTCATAATCACAGATTCGGATTATGTACGGAACGGGTTCGTGGAGCACCTGGTCAACTGGAAAACCAGAGGCATGTTATGCGCTAATAACAAACCCCTGAAACATGGGAAGTTAATCCAAAACATTGATGATCTGGTCACCTCGAATGGGATGACCATCTACTGGAAGAAGATCAAGGGTCATTCCAAAGTAGAGGGACCAGACAAAACTGGAAATTACTTAGCTGATCAGCTGGCCAAAACCGGGGCCATCCAAGGGGATCTAATCGAAATAGAGTCCCTGTTGGGGGAAATCAAGGTCACCCCTATCACTAGGTCCCAGACAAGTGCTCACAATGATCTTTCAACTGCACAATGGAGTAAGGAGACCCCTGATGCTGATTTGATTACAGCTCAGAAGGGGAATCCAATTATTGGTAAGTTTTACCAACACCTTGAGGACCCTGAAAACTTTCCCCTGACGGATACCAATTACATTGGGAAAGAGGACCTAAGAGTGTTGATGAAATGTCCAAAAATGTTCCGAATCCAAGACGGTTTGTTGGTAAGGAAATCCCAAGCTGGCCATGATCAGTGGGTGGTTCCTACCTCATTCCGAAGCCTGATGTTAAGTCACGCCTATGATGCGGCCACCACCGGTCATTGGGGGTTTCACACAACACTGGAAATCTTAAGAGAGGTTGCATACTGGCCACACATGGGCCAGGACCTCGACAAATACTTGAAGGGGTGTCTTGTGTGTGCACAATTTCAGCCATCATCCCTCACGCACCGTGCACCCCTCCAAAAGAGGGGGATGACACTGCCATGGTCAGATTTGCAAATCGACTTTGTAGGCCCTGTAATCCGCTCGTCTAGAGGAAACAAGTACATGTTGACCGTTACATGCTTGTTTACCAAGTGGGTGGAATGTCTCCCAGACCCAAACTGCAAGGCAGAAACAGCAGCTGCCCTGATGATTAACCACATCTTTTCCTGTTTTGGTCTACCTCAAAGGATTCAGTCAGACAGAGGTAGCCACTTCACCAGTGAAGTAATGACAAAGATGTGGGAGATACTGGGGGTCAAAAGAAAGCTACATATTGCTTACAGGCCAGCTTCTTCTGGAGCAGTGGAACGTTACAACCGGACAATTGTGAGCATCTTAAAAAAGTGTTTGTGGCAGATTCTGGGCCAAGTTGGGACATCCGATTACCTCTGGTCCTAATGGCCATCAGATCGACCCCTTCATCTGCAACCAAAATGTCACCATTTGAGTTGATGACTGGACGCAAGATGGTGCTTACCCAGCATTTGCTCTACAGAACCCAAGAGCAAACGTTGATAAATGCCTCCACAACTCATGAGTATGTGGAGAATTTAAGAAAACACCTTCAGCATGCTTTTGCCTATGCTCAGCGGAATCTAGAAAGATCAGCCGAGAGCCTGAAGACCCACTATGATTTAAAAACTACCCGAAAGGAATATAAGGTGGGTGATCGGGCCTATCTATACAATTTCCAAAGGAACCAGGCCAAACAGCGAAAATTCTTGCCTACATGGAAGGGACCCTTTGAAATTATAGACAAGATCTCCCCTGTGGCCTACAAGATCCGCATCCCCAAAGGCGGTTTGGCAGAGGGGGAAGACAAGTGGGTCCACATAAACCAGTTGAAGTGTTGCCATCCCAGGCACACTTTGCAGCAACTGGAGGAGTCCTCTGTAATCCCAGAGGGTACCGCTCCAGAGTAATTCAATTCCAACCCTAAAATATCCTACATATAGCCTATCAAATTCTGTGTTTCTCAGGTTTATGTGTTCCTGTCGCTTAATTTAAAAAAATGTGCATGTTCATATCTGTTGAGGTCTAAAATATATATGCCACCCCACTATATCAATGGTGGGGGAGAAATGTCCATGAATAGGTATTGCCGCTTTTCCTTTGTCGTCCTAGGAGAAAGAAAACCTGGAGACTGGCCAAGGAGGACGATCCGGAGACTGGGAGCAGAGACCCAAGGGGCCCGGGGTACCGCCCAATATTCCCAACAGGACCGGCGAGGAAAACCGATCGATCAGTACCGGATGGAGGAAAAGATGCTGAACTGTGCCATTTGCAGAATTGGAAGAAGATTATGCGGACATACCAGTGCGTGGGTCAAAACCTTCTGTGCACCCGACTCCCCATCGACTCAAATTCAAAGTGCAGTCGCGTGGGGGGGCTTTGTTGGGTGTCCTGACCCACGTTTGAGCTATCATGCTGCAACATTTGGTGCTGTGGGCTTAGAAAATCCAAGATGACCAAAAGCCCACATGTACGCCAGAATAGGAAAACTGTGCAGTACTGGCATGGAAAACATCATGATGGCCAGAACTTCCCAGAAAATGCACAGGGAAATGCATGAAGAATAGGCTGCCACCCATTTTTGCCTATGTTGTGAGCACAGGAGGGCACTGCCTAAAACCACTATTGGGCTACCCACACAGTAGCCTGAAACCATTGGGAATGGTAATGCTGATTGCCAAAAGCAACCTAGAACTGTGGGGAATTCATTTTCTTAAATCCCAAAAATGGTTGCAATAACAGTACTCACCACTATCAGAAAGCCGGCGTTTTAAAACCACCAGACTTTTGTGTAAAACTGAACAAATGAAACAAAACCAGACCAAGGAAAGACTTGCTAAGAGGTGGATACAATGTAAAACTATATTCTGAAATGACTTGAAGGAAGTAATTATTTAATGTGTATGTAAAAATCGTAAGTGATTTAAACTGGGGGACAAAAAGTGACATTTTATCTGAAACCTGGCTTAATGAAACTGAATTCTGCCTGACACCTACCCCCACAGGAGTTAAAACCTGCTCAGCCACTCTTCCCCTTGCCAAAAGGAGTTGTCACCTCTCTGATTAGATTAGGGGTGGAGCAGCTACAGGGAGGTGAACAAAGGCCTGTCCTGGACTCAGGCAAATGTTATATTGGGGGCGTCTTAAAAGTGGCTTCCTCTTGGCAGAATCGGGGAGGGGCAGCCCCCTCTGAGGACAGGCTGAGCTTAAAGAAAGTGGATAGACTGGTTTCTCCACCACGTGACCTGGGAAGACACACCCCTGTTGGCCAGAACATGATTTTAAGAAAGATGTATAACTCATGGTGCGGACTTGTCAAAATTATCTAAATGATACCATAATTCTTGTGATTTTTCTGTGAACATTTTGAGATGCGTTAGGACCCTGTGGTGTATTCTGGGGGGTTGCTAGCCGAAAATAGGGTCTCACTCCAAATGTCTGCATGTTAAAAATCTGACACTTCATCAATTAATGTCCATACTCCTTGCGCACACGTGTGTAAATTTGGGTAAATGTCCGATATTGCAAAACCAGTTAAAAAGCGCAAAATGTTGCCATTTCTGAATGCAAGCCCCCAGGAAGAGCAGAGTTTGAACAGAGTATACCTCATGTGATATGTGATGGGGGCATGTAATTTTAAACAACTGTGTATCTGTGCAATATGTATTTGAATCAAATATAGATTTGTGGGCAAACTGACCAGGGGAGGATCCTCTGACCCATAAAACCTACAGCATCACTCTGACTCACATTTCCTTCCCCCAATCATGGGAGAGGGGAGAATTGGGCCAATGACAAGTAGAGAGGGGCAGGCTTAGCTAGGCTGTAAGAAGATTCAATCCAGCACTACAGCTAAGTCAATGCCTAGCCTGGGATACTGAATGAAAAACCCTTATTGATATATCTTTATGTCCAGGTTCATATTCTGGATGACAACCCCTGTATAACACCCCTCTCTTAGAATCCCCCTGACCCCACTGAGCCAAGAAGTAGATCTGTTTTGCAAGTTTAAAAGGTTTATTTGAGAAAAATTAAACAAAATATATATATATCACACTTTTATAATGAATTAATAATTAATATCACACTTAAAACATGAGCAGTGATCAACAGTGAATAATGTCCTACTAGTAAATTGCTTTGGTTACCCAGGAGTAGTATAAGGATGAGATAGCACACTTGTGAATAGGAACAGAAGAATAAGGTGGTAGAGAATGCTTTATATAAGTTCAGATGGATGCAATATTGAATGAAAATGCAGTACAGAAAATACTCAATATGATTTCAACAAAACAATGTAATCACTTTTCTCTGGCAATCCACTCCCCCCTTATGCAATGTAAGGAAATGAAGAGTAGCACACAGTTCTCAGACATGCAATCAAATGTAATCCAGTTCACCCCAGCAAGCTTAGACTACGGATAGAAGTTGAAACACAGACCCAAAATGCTTTTGTATGTGCTGGCAATGAAGTGAGGAATATGCTGAAAATGGTTTTAATTCCCTTTAGGAGGTTCAGGGTGAGTGAAAGATACTTGGGATGAGCTCAGGCTCCCTTTAACAATGCTCTAGGAGTAACTAGCAGGTTAAACGAATTTTTGGCAAAGGAAAGCAAGGAAGCTGCTGTTTTCACACGTGGCTGGATTTTTAACCAAATCGCGAATCGCGGCAAAATTCGCGAATGCATGAATCACAATTATGGCAAAAGTATAAGGAGTAGCAGGTCGGTTCTAGGTTCGTTGAAAAGCTAAGATTCTAAGCTTTCAGGGGAAAGTCAAGTTTCTAGCCCAAACGGTTCCAAAGATATGAACGATTGTGTAAAGGTCGTTTTTCGAATTTAAAGTAAGTCAAATTGACAGGTGACAGCTTTTAAAAATGACAGGTGACAGCTATGCGGCTGCAGAATTGACAAGTGACAGTTAGGAGGCAGTTCTACTTAGATTAAATAGATTGAATTATATCACTGGAAACTAAGAGATTTGGTTTCACACCGTCCTAGCTGTACTCACAATGTATTTGGAAGGTCTAGGTCTCACGGATCGGGTCAAGATGGCTTCGGTTCTGGTTTCGCCCCGGACGGTCTCTGCGCACAGCGTCTGGTCTCTGCTCTGCTGGTCTGGTCTGACACTGCTCCTGGCCCGGCTCCTGGATCTCTGGGTACAGCGTCTGTGCACAGCTCCTGGATCTTTCTGCACAGCTTTCTCTGGACACAGCGCTAATCTGCACGGCTCCTGGATGCTGCTACCGCTGTTAGGATGGCTGGATGCTGAGGCCTGCTGAGAAGAGTTCTCAGTTTGTGGGTTTAGGCCCTTGCTTTGAGTTCTGAATCAAGTTCTTTGGAGTTTTAAAGTCTAAGTGTTGGATCTGGTATCTTCTGGATGTTATGTGGTCCGGCAGAGCGCGTTGCAGCAACTGGATTTTAATGTCTCTACCTGTCCCAGCAGTCTCTTTTTATGTGTTTTGAAAGTGGGTGTGTGCCTGGGCCTAGCTAAGCCTGCCCCTCTCTACCTGTCATTGGCCCAATTCTCCCCTCTCCCATGATTGGGGGAAGGAAATGTGAGTCAGAGTGATGCTGTTTTATTGTCTGCAGAAAGGATACTCCCCTGTCAAATTGCACACAAATCTATATTTGACCCAAATACATATTTGCACAGGTACACATTTGTTTAAATTTACATGCACCCATCACATATCACATGAGGTATACTCTGATCAAACTCTGCTCTTCCTGGAGGCTTGCATTAAAAAATGGCAACATATTTTCGGTTTTAGTGGGCTATGCAACATTGGTTTGTCATTAAAATGTATACAAATGTGCGCAAGGCATGTATGCATTTATATAAGGAAGTGTCAGATTTTTAACATGCATACATTTGGAGTGAAACCGTATTTTCCGCTAGCAACCCCCCAGATCATACCACCAGATCCTAAAACCTCTTAAAATGTGGGAAGAAATATCACAAGAATTATGGTATCATTTAGATAATTTTGACAAGTCCGCACCATGAGTTATACATCTTTCTTAAAATCATATTATGGCCAACAGGGGTGTGTCTTCCCAGGTCACATGGTGTAGAACCCAGTTTATCCAGTTTCTGCCAAGCTCAGAGACCCTGCCCCTCCCAGCTTCTGCCAAGAGGAAGCTATTTTACGCCCCCCCCCCCATTAAACCATCTGCCTGGGCCCTGGAAGGCCCATTGTTCAAGAGGAAGCCATTTATGACCTCCCCCCAATAAACCCTCTGCCTGGGTCCTTTGTTTAGTCTCTAGCAGCCCCTTGGTAATTCAATCAGAGAGGGGTAACCTCCCCTCAGAATGCAGCCAGGCCTGAGAACTGCTGTGGATCCAGTTTCACTCCAATTGGGGGGAAGTTGTCAGGCAGAATCCAGTTCCTTAAGCCAGGCCCCAGCTAATGTCACTTTTAGTTACCCAGTTTTCTGCATTCAAATAAAACTAACAATTTTTACACATGCAGCTAGAATGCTGATTCTAAGTTCAAAACTATGACATTTTAACAGTGACAAACTATGTGGCAGTCACAAGTCTGTCGATTTTTGGTAGTTTTAAATCCAGTTTCAGTTTAAGCCGCTGCAGACCTGCAGAGCTCAGCCAGTCTTGTTATAAACCTTCAAGTCACTTCAGAATATCACTTTACATTGTATCCACCTCTCAGTAAGTCTTTCTTTGGCCTGCTTTGGGTTCATTTATTCAGTTTTACACAAATGTCTGGTGTTGTTTTAAAACGCCGGCTTTCTGATAGTGGTGAGCACCAGTATTGCAGCCATTTTTGGGATCTGCCTTGGATTCAAGCATTTCAAACAAGAAATATTACATGGAAGTATATTCTCCAGGTTCAACACATGGCACTGGTGTTTTTCCTTTGGCACCCATTCCACTCATGCTCGCACTGGTGGGTGGCAGGTTAGGCAGCCATTTTGGTGTGCGCAAACTGCATGGTTCTCCTGGATTCGGGCGCACATGTGGGCTTTTTGGCCATCCTGAATTTTCTAAGCCCACAGCACCAAATGTTGCAGCATGATAGCTCAAACGTGGGTCAGGACACCCAACAAAGCCCCCCCACGCGACTGCACTTTGAATTTGAGTCGATGGGGAGTCGGGTGCACAAGGGTTTTGACCCCCGCACTGGTATGTCAGCATAATCTTCTTCCAATTCTGCAAATGGCACAGTTCAGCATCTTCTTCTCCATCCGGTACTGATCGATCGGTTCTCCTCGTCGGTCCTGATGGGAATATTGGGCGGTACCCCGGGCCCCTCGGAGCTTTGCTCCCGGTCTCCGGATCGTCCTCTCTGGCCAGTCTCAAGGTTTTCTTTCTCCTAGGATGACAAAGGAAGAGCGGCAATACCTATTCATAGACATTTTTCCCCCACCATTGATATAGTGGGGTGGCATATAAATTTATAGTCAAAACATATGAACATGCACATTTCTTTTTGCATTCAAAAACGAAAACACCCACATTGAGAAACTCAGAATTTGATAGGCGATATGTAGGATATTTTAAGTTAGAACTGAATTAATCTGAGACAGTACCCTCTAGGATTCCAGAGGATTCCTCCAGTTGTTGCAGAGTGTGCCTGGGATGGCAACACTTCAACTGGTTAATGTGGACCCACTTGTCTTCCCCCTCTGCCAAACCGCCTTTGGGGATGCAGATCTTGTAGGCCACAGGAGAGATCTTGTCTATAATCTCAAAGGGTCCCTTCCATGTAGGCAAAAATTTGCGCTGTCTTGCCTGGTTTCTTTGGAAGTTGTATAAATAGACCCGATCCCCCACCTGGAAGTTTTCAGGTCATAGTGGGTCTTCATACTCTCGGCTGATCTTTCTAGATTCCGCTGAGCATAGGCAAAAGCATGTTGAAGGTGTTTCCTTAAATTCTCCACATACTCATGAGTTGTGGAGACATTTATCAACGTTTGCTCTTGGGTTCTGTAGAGCAAATGCTGGGGAAGCACCATCTTGCGTCCAGTCATCAACTCAAATGGTGACATTTTGGTTGCAGATGAAGGGGTAGATCTGATGGCCATTAGGACCAGAGGTAATCGGGTATCCCAACTTGGCCCAGAATCTGCCACAAACTTCTTTAATATGCTCACAATGGTTCGGTTGTATCTCTCTACTGCCCCAGAAGAAGCTGGCCGGTAAGCAATATGTAACTTCCTTTTGACCCCCAGTATCTCCCACATCTTTGTCATTACTTCACTGGTGAAGTGGCTACCCCTGTCTGACTCAATCCTTTGAGGTAGACCAAAACGGGAAAAGATGTGGTTAATCATCAGGGCAGCTGCAGTTTCTGCCTTGCAGTTTGGGGCTGGGAGACATTCCACCCACTTGGTAAACAAGCATGTAACGGTCAACATGTACTTGTTTCCTCTAGACGAGCGAATCACAGGGCCTACAAAGTCGATTTGCAAATCTGACCATGGCAGTGTGTCATGCATGCTGGACGCTACGCTCGTAGGACAGCGAGACCGTTCTACTCCAAATGGAGGCTATTCGATACGTTACCGGGAAAACGACATTTACACTTTTCACGTCGCTAACTTCACGTGACTTTTGCTTCGTCACGTGAACTACGGTATTACGTATTTAAGCAGCGTAGAAACTTCACTCGCTGCTTCTGATCGTCTCTATTGGCGTTGTGTAGCTGTACCTCTGATCTACATCCTGGCATAATCCTACAGCTACTTTTGGACCTTCGATAGCATGTGTTCCGCCACACGCTGTTTCCTGGAGCTATCCCTTCGCGTGATAATGCACACGCGTTCTCTGTCTTCAATTGCGGCTGGCCAAGGCTGCGTGTATCCGGCCCGCGTGTAAAATCCACACGCGCACGTTGTCTTCACACGCGGCTGGCCAAGGCTGCGTGAATCCTGCTCGCGTGTAGAATCCACACGCGCTCTTCGTCTTCAAGTGCGGCTGGCCAAGGCTGCGCGAATCCTGCCCGCGTGTAAATCCACACGCGCACGTTGTCTTCACACGCGGCTGGCCCAGGCTGCGTGAATCCTGCCCGCGTGTAAAATCCACACGCGCTCTTCGTCTTCAAGTGCGGCTGGCCAAGGCTGCGCGAATCCTGCCCGCGTGTAAATCCACACGCGCACGTTGTCTTCACACGCGGCTGGCCAAGGCTGCGTGAATCCTGCCCGCGTGTAGAATCCACACGCGCTCTTCGTCTTCAAGTGCGGCTGGCCCAGGCTGCGTGAATCCTGCCCGCGTGTAAAATCCACACGCGCTCTTCGTCTTCAAGTGCGGCTGGCCAAGGCTGCGCGAATCCTGCCCGCGTGTAAATCCACACGCGCACGTTGTCTTCACACGCGGCTGGCCCAGGCTGCGCGAATCCTGCCCGCGTGTAAATCCACACGCTCACGTTGTCTTCAAACGCTATTTTCTTCTAACTCCTGCATCTGTGGAATTAACAGAAGGATTGATCCCTAAAGTGGGAAGGAAGCCTTTCAAGGATCATTGGACGTGACTTTGAACTGAACTTTGGACGCTATCCTGTGGTGAATTCAACCCGTATCTAGCGTGAGCCTCGTTCCGTTCGGGATAAGTCTCCCTTACTAATTTTCCCTTCCCTGTCGTTTTGTTCTTCATTTCAAATCCATCAAGAGACTTCTGGATTGTTCTACCCAGAGATACAGGTCAGTGTGATCATTCCTGTCATTATCTACTTCATCATACTCAGATTGGAGCAGTTATTCATGATACTTTAATTTGTCCTAGGCTGGATTACTATACTTTACCCACGCCCTTTCCAGTGATCCATCGCTCTGCCTGTTTTATCAGCCAGAGGGTTGTATCATTTGGAAGGTCTTTGTTGACTTCACGTCTATCAAGTCGGGTGAACAGGGATCCGGAAGACCCTACCTCCTGTATCCTTTTGAGTATTGTATCCTTTTCAGTTGATACTTTGGTACATTTTTGACAGAATCAGAAGCCATGGAGGGTACGGATCCTTTAACTGTTTTGACACAGTTGATCAACGATTTGAGAAACGAAATGGTTACTGCACAGGACATGTTACGGCACCGTATGGACGTTATGCAAGACGCCCTACATGGTAGTCCTCAGGGAGCACAGGCGCCGATGGCTACTGCATCCGGATCTGGGACTACGGCACCCCCACAGGAAACTATTAATGTGGTTATGCCCACTCAGTTTCCCTTGGCCCCTCCGGAAAGGTTCACGGGTGATCCCAAAACCTACAGAACCTTTGTAAATCAGTGCCGACTCCATTTTCTTTGCCGTCCTACATCTTTTCCTGATCTAACCACAAAAGCAGCCTTCGTGCTTTCCCATTTAGGGGGCACAGCCGCTGCTTGGGCTAACCCTTTGTTGGAAACTAATAGCCCTTTGTTGTACGATTGTGACGATCTCTTGACTGCTATGAGTAAAGTCTTTGACATGCGTTACTCAACTCAAGCCACAGATCTAGAGTTGCTTAACCTACAACAGGGCAGCCAACCCCTTATGTCTTACGTTGCCCGGTTCAATCAACTGACGGCGGAAACCCAATGGCCTGACAGCAAGAAAACGGCTGTTTTTTACAAGGGTCTTTCTGAAGAACTGAAAGACGCCTTATCTACTGTTCCTGTGGTTCCTACGGGTTTCCCAGAGCTGCTCGATTTGGTTCTACAAATCGACGCCCGAAGGAATGCTCGAAAGGGAGAGAAAAAGCCCTTCATGCCAGTCTCGGGGCGGTCAGAGACACCAGCAGTCGTCTCTAACGACCCTGAACCCATGCAAATAGGCGCCGTGAGAGGCCGATTGTCCAATGCAGAACGGGAGAACCGAAGAAAAAACCACTTATGTATGTACTGTGGTTCTTCCGAGCATTTGTTGGCAACATGTCCTAAAAAACCCGTCAAGCGTGCGGGAAACGCCAAAACTCGACAATAGCAGGAGTCCCTATGTCGAGTGTTTCATCGGACTCCAGTACCATTCCTAAACATGCACCTGTAATAGTTCAGGTGACGTTACATTGTGATGAGCGAGAAGTGGTTTCCAAGGCCATGGTTGATTCTGGAGCCACCAGCAACTATATTGACATCACCTATGCCAAGAACCATTCCTTACCCCTTGTAAACAAAAAAAGACCTGAAACGGTGAACACCGTGGACGGATCTGTTTTAGTTTCTGGTATGGTAACCAAGGAGACGGTACCGGTTCAGATGACGTTATCTAATAACCATTCAGAAGAAATCATCTTCGATGTTATTGCTGCTCCGCAGTACGAGATCATACTTGGTCTTGCATGGTTAACCCTTCACAATCCTGCTGTTGACTGGGTTTCGGGATCGCTCCAATATCCTTCGACTCATTGCAATGAACATTGCTTTACCAGTCAGGAGGTGTCAAATAAACAACACATATTGGCCTCTATGGTGGAGGATTCTACTATCAGCGTTGTACATCGATGCGACAATATAATACCATGCGAATACGCTGATTATGCTGATGTCTTTGATAAAGGCCAGGCAGAACGATTACCTCCTCATCGACAGTACGACTGTCCTATCGAATTGATTCCTGGTACCAAAATTCCTACAGGCCGTGTTTATTCTTTAACACCTAAAGAAGATGTCGTGTTAAAAGAATACATTGACAAAGCGCTAGCAACGGGCTTTATACGGCCCTCACAATCTCCTGCTGCATCTCCTCTATTCTTTGTTCCTAAGAAAGAGGGAGACCTCAGACCATGCATTGATTACAGGGCACTTAATGATATCACCATCAAAAACCAATACCCCTTACCACTAATAAACGTTCTGTTGGATCAGTTAGGCACTTCCAGTTACTTCACCAAATTGGACTTGCGAGGTGCATACAATTTGGTTCGCATTCGTGAAGGCGACGAATGGAAGACCGCTTTTAAGACACGGTATGGTCTTTACGAATATCTGGTGATGCCTTTTGGTCTGTGCAATGCTCCCGCCACATTTCAATTCTTCATGAATGACATATTCAGAGACATAATGGACCGATTTGTGGTTGTCTATCTGGACGACATTTTGATCTACTCATCATCTTTATCGGAACACGTCAGACATGTTTCTACAGTCCTACAAAGACTTAGGGAGAACCATCTTTATGTGAAAGCCGAAAAATGTGTCTTTCATTCACAGGAAGTGGAATTCCTGGGTTACGACATTACCAATCTAGGTGCTCGAATGAGTCGTTCCAAGGTAAAGGCCGTCTTGAACTGGCCAATTCCACATAACGTCAAGTCACTACAGTCTTTCTTGGGCTTTGCGAATTTCTATCGCAGATTTATCCATTCCTTTTCCAAAACAGTAGCTCCTTTGACGGCTTTAACTAGTTCCAAAGTACCTTTCTGTTGGAACCAACATGCCCAAGCAGCATTCGAAAAGCTGAAGGAAGCATTTACCACTGCACCCGTGCTTCAACATCCGGATCCTGATCGCCAGTTTGTCGTTGAAGCGGATGCATCCAGTGTCGCTATTGGCGCAGTGCTCTCACAAGTTTGCACGGAAACCAAGGAGGAACACCCAGTGGCTTTCTTCTCTCGTAAACTCACCTCATATGAACGGAACTACACCGTTACTGAGCGGGAACTACTGGCTATCAAAGATGCCTTCCGAGAATGGCGTCATCATCTTCTTGGGGCCAAACAACAGGTGTTGGTGTACTCTGACCATAGAAATCTCCAAGCATTCAAATCCATGAAATGCCTTACGGCCCGTCAGGCCAGATGGCATGTCTTTTTTCCCCAATACGATTTCCAGGTCACCTATCGTCCTGCCCGAGAACATGTTAAGTCGGACGCTTTGTCCCGTATGAGTAAAGAGGCGCAGGAAGAAAAACAAGTACAGACCCAGCTGTTGGCAGATCATGTGATTTGTAGTTGTTCGGTTCAACCATCCTTAAAAACCGAAATACAAGAGTGGGTAAAAAATAATCCACAAGTAGTCCAGGATATGAATCTGGACGTGCATAACGGTTTACCATTCACACAAGGAGTGCTTTATCTACCAACTCCTTCAATGCGGAATAAAGCCCTCAAATGGAATCATGATTCCTTGATTGCAGCCCATCCTGGACGGAAGAAAACACTGGACCTGCTCAAAAGGTGGTGCTGGTGGCCATCCATGGCAAAAGACGTTATAAACTACGTATCTTCTTGTTCTGTATGTATCCAATGTAAGAATACACCTGGTAAACCAGTGGGCTTACTCCAATCCCTGCCTGTCCCTACCAAACCATGGGACATGATATCTATGGACTTTGTGGTGGAACTCCCCCCAAATCAGGGATATGATACCCTATGGGTCGTAGTGGATTATTTCACTAAATTGGCCCTATTTATTCCTTGTATTGGTTTACCAACTGCTACTGTTCTGGCTGAACTGTTCATCCAACATATATTTCGTTTCTTTGGTCTACCGTCAGTAATCATTACTGACAGGGGCTCGCAGTTTGCGTCACGCTTTTGGAGAGCTTTAACATCTGCATTACTAATTGATGATAGAATGTCCAGCGCTTATCATCCTCAAACCGACGGACAGACTGAAAGGGTCAATTGTACTATGGAACAATATCTGCGGTGTCTGTGTTTGCAATACCAATCGGATTGGCTCACGGTACTGCCGGCGGCTGAATTTGCCTATAACAACTCTTATCATAGTGCCATAGGCACCTCACCGTTCTATGCTCTCTATGGACAACACCCCCGATCAATACCTCTGGATTCCGGTCTATCCCTGGACACGCCTGCCGCAGGCCGTACTCTTCGTGATCTGAAGAGATTACAAATAAAGGTGAAGCAGCAATTGGAGCAGGCTAAACGACGTGACAAGTTCTATGCCGATGCTCATAGGGTATCCGCACCTGTCTATAAGGCTGGGATGAAAGTCTGGCTATCCACTAAGAACTTAAGGATTCCGGGCAAAAAGAAATTGTTGCCTAGATACATCGGTCCGTATGAAGTGCTCCATGTTCTTAACCCTGCTGCTGTACGTCTGGCTTTGCCACAACGATGGCGGGTGCATCCTGTATTCCACGTCTCGCTCATTAAGCCGTTCTCTGACACTACTAGACTGCCTGTACGGCCTGTTGCTATTTCTGTGCGGGGGTCTGATGAATACGAGGTACAGGACATACTGGATATGAAACTCCGTTCTGGTAGACCATATTATCTGGTGGACTGGAAGGGCTATGGTCCCGAAGATAGGTCCTGGGAACCTCTTTCCAACATACATGCTCCTGCTTTATTGAAGCGCTTTCACACAAGGAGGGG
The DNA here is from genome assembly GCF_040938575.1 of Ambystoma mexicanum. Lineage (NCBI taxonomy): Eukaryota > Metazoa > Chordata > Amphibia > Caudata > Ambystomatidae > Ambystoma > Ambystoma mexicanum. The sequence continues at coordinate 81,731,523 of NC_090928.1, read as the reverse complement.
AGAGGTTGTCCCTTTGGGGGATGGCACTGTCATGCATGCTGGACGCTACGCTCGTAGGACAGCGAGACCGTTCTACTCCAAATGGAGGCTATTCGATACGTTACCGGGAAAACGACGTTTACACTTTTCACGTCGCTAACTTCACGTGACTTTTGCTTCGTCACGTGAACTACGGTATTACGTATTTAAGCAGCGTAGAAACTTCACTCGCTGCTTCTGATCGTCTCTATTGGCGTTGTGTAGCTGTACCTCTGATCTACATCCTGGCATAATCCTACAGCTACTTTTGGGCCTTCGATAGCGTGTGTTCCGCCACACGCTGTTTCCTGGAGCTATCCCTTCGCGTGATAATGCACACGCGTTCTCTGTCTTCAATTGCGGCTGGCCAAGGCTGCGTGTATCCGGCCCGCGTGTAAAATCCACACGCGCTCTTTGTCTTCACACGCGGCTGGCCAAGGCTGCGTGAATCCTGCTCGCGTGTAAAATCCACACGCGCTCTTTGTCTTCAAGTGCGGCTGGCCACGGCTGCGTGAATCCTGCCCGCGTGTAAAATCCACACGCGCTCTTTGTCTTCACACGCGGCTGGCCAAGGCTGCGTGAATCCTGCTCGTGTGTAGAATCCACACGCGCTCTTCGTCTTCAAGTGCGGCTGGCCAAGGCTGCGCGAATCCTGCCCGCGTGTAAATCCACACGCGCACGTTGTCTTCACACGCGGCTGGCCCAGGCTGCGCGAATCCTGCCCGCGTGTAAAATCCACACGCGCTCTTCGTCTTCAAGTGCGGCTGGCCAAGGCTGCGCGAATCCTGCCCGCGTGTAAATCCACACGCGCACGTTGTCTTCACACGCGGCTGGCCAAGGCTGCGTGAATCCTGCCCGCGTGTAGAATCCACACGCGCTCTTCGTCTTCAAGTGCGGCTGGCCAAGGCTGCGCGAATCCTGCCCGCGTGTAAATCCACACGCGCACGTTGTCTTCACACGCGGCTGGCCCAGGCTGCGCGAATCCTGCCCGCGTGTAAATCCACATGCTCACGTTGTCTTCAAACGCTATTTTCTTCTAACTCCTGCATCTGTGGAATTAACAGAAGGATTGATCCCTAAAGTGGGAAGGAAGCCTTTCAAGGATCATTGGAAGTGACTTTGAACTGAACTTTGGACGCTATCCTGTGGTGAATTCAACCCGTATCTAGCGTGAGCCTCGTTCCGTTCGGGATAAGTCTCCCTTACTAATTTTCCCTTCCCTGTCGTTTTGTTCTTCATTTCAAATCCATCAAGAGACTTCTGGATTGTTCTACCCAGAGATACAGGTCAGTGTGATCATTCCTGTCATTATCTACTTCATCATACTCAGATTGGAGCAGTTATTCATGATACTTTAATTTGTCCTAGGCTGGATTACTATACCTTACCCACGCCCTTTCCAGTGATCCATCGCTCTGCCTGTTTTATCAGCCAGAGGGTTGTATCATTTGGAAGGTCTTTGTTGACTTCACGTCTATCAAGTCGGGTGAACAGGGATCCGGAAGACCCTACCTCCTGTATCCTTTTGAGTATTGTATCCTTTTCAGTTGATACTTTGGTACATTTTTGACACAGTGTCATCCCCCTCTTTTGGAGGGGTGCACGGTGTGTGAGGGATGTTAGCTGAAATTGTGCACACACAAGACAACCCTTCAAATATTGGTTGAGGTCCTGGCCCATGTGTGGCCAGTAATCAACCTCTCTTAAGATTTCCAATGTTGTGTGAAACCCCCTATGACCGGCGGTGGCTGCATCATGGGCGTGACTTAGCATCAGGCTTCGGAATGAGGTAGGAACCACCCACTGATCGTGTCCAGTTTTGGATTTCCTTACCAACAAACCGTCTTGGATCCGGTTCATTTTTGGACATTTCACCAACATTCTTAGGTCCTCTTTCCCAATGTAATCGGTATCCGTCAGGGGAAAGTTCTCAGGGTCCTGAAGGTGTTGGTAAAACTTACCAATAATTGGATCCCCCTTCTGAGCTCTAATCAAATCAGCATCAGGGGTCTCCTTGCTCCATTGGGCAGTTGAAAGATCATTGTGAGCATTTGTCTGGGACCTAGTGATAGCAGTGACCTGGATTTCCCCCAACAGGGACTCTATTTCGATTAGATCCCCTTGGATGGCCCCGGTTTTGGCCAGCTGATCAGCCAAGTCATTCCCAGTTTTGTCTGGTCCCTCTACTTTGGAATGACCCTTGATCTTTTTCCAGTAGATGGTCATCCCATTCGATGTGACCAGATCATCAATGTTTTGGATTAACTTCCGATGTTTCAAGGGTTTGTTATTAGCACATAACATGCCTCTGGTTTTCCAATTAACCAGGTGCTCCACGAACCCGTTCCGTACATAATCTGACCTGACTACTTCGGGGACCAATTTTGTATCCAGCGGAGGGTTCTGGGAACTCCTTCACCCATGCATTCCCTACGTCAGCCACCGGTTCTTTCTCCCCGTCGTTGTCAACATGGTAAGAGCATCCATCCACATAGACAGTGGGCATTCCCTCACACTTGTCTTCTTCAAAGACTTTGTGTTGGGAATTAAGGTATGCCTCCGTGTTGTCCTTGATTTTTAGACTTTCGTCCTCGAGACAGTTTTCTCTGGCACAATCATGCAAGTCAGCCAGACCTTGCGCGAGGGGACTCTTCTTGTTTTGGCCATATCTGACCTCCATAGGAAAGCCTTGCATTGACAGAATCCAGGAAGTAATTCGGGAATTACTCACATTTCCGGGCCGGATTCTGTCACTTTGGAGATATTGCAGAGGCTGGTGTGGAGTCTCCACTATGATGTGTTCCCCATGGATGAACGGGCGGCAATTCTTCAATGCCCACAGCATTGCCAGGAGTGCCTTCTCACAATCGTTGAATTTTTCCTCCACAGAAGATAAAGTTTTGCTCGCATAGGAGATTACTTTATTGACCTCGTCATGCTTTTGGTATAATACTGCCGTCAAGCACGTATTAGAGAACCCTGTCTCCAGGAAGAACTCCTTGTTTCTGACAGGGTAAGCTAGGCAAGGCGCTTGTGAGAGGCTTCTTTTGAGTTGTCTTACTGCCTCGGCTTGTTCTGGACCCCATTCCCACTTGACCCCCCCCTTCAGGAGATGAATCAGGGGTCTGGTGATCTCTGCGTAGCCCTCAATGAACTTTCTGCTGTAATTAGTCAGTCCAAGGAGGCTCCTTAGTTCCCGCAGAGTTGTGGGGTCTTTCAGTTTCTGAAGTGCTTCCACTTTCTTTTCCTGGGGACAGAGACCCTGAGGAGTAATCTCATGCCCCAAGAAATTAACACGGGTTCTACACCACTGTGCTTTCTGAAAGGAAAGTTTTGCTCCGGCGGCCCTCAACTGGGTCAGAACATAACGGATCTCCGCTATGTGTTCCTCCACAGATGAACCTTTGATGAGGACATCATCTACATAAGCCAGGTTACCCCTTGCACCCAGGTCGGGCATGGCCTTGTGTAGCAAAATGTTGAATTCATTGCCGGAGTTGAGGTATCCGAAGGGAGTCCGGGTCCATGTGTACTGCTGGCCCCCAAAGGTAAAAGCCAGCTTGTATTGGTCCCCCCTACTGACAGGCACAGTCCAGTATCCATTGGTCAGGTCTATTGCAGTGAATACCTGTGACCCCTGGATCTTGGCCAGCCCTTGGTCAATGTAGGGCAGAGGCCATCGGGAAGTATGGACCCGTTTGTTGAGCTCCCTGAGGTCGGCGCAGAGTCTCCACTGGCCGTTTGGCTTCAATATTCCCAGCACCGGGTTATTGAAGGTGCTGTGAACTGGACTGATTATTCCTCGGGACTCCAGGTTCTTAATTATTTCAGTAAGGGACTCCATTGATGCGAGAGGTAAGCGATATTGCTTCACAAACACTGGAGTCATACCAGGGTCAGTGGGGATTGTTGTTGTGTGGATGTCGGTGCGACCACAGTCATATGAGTCTACCGCAAAGAGATCTTGGAAATCCAAGAAAACTTGTTTCAACTTTTGCTTCTGTTCCAGAGTCACACAGGCATCAGCTAGGTTGACTCTCTCTTCCACCATCTGCCTGAAGCCTGGAAAGACTTCTGGTTTGGCTATCTCAGAGGCCTCCTCCAGCTGGGTGGAGAAGTCCCTGGTCAGAGTGCTGGTTTGGACTGGAGGCTTCAGGTGGGAAAGGCAGCCCTCATGGACCTGGAAAATCACCTCATCCCTCCTGAAGTCACAAGTCACATCTTCCTTACCATAAGGGCAAGAAGTGTACACCAGGAAGTTCCCCCCATGCCGGGTGAAAATCCTGTCTGGTGTTGTGTTATCATCACTGTCACTGTCAAAACAGTCCTTGGGGATCGGTCCTAACAGTTCATTTCCTAAATCAAAGGAGAAATGTCGGTCATCAACCGCCATTCCAATAATGGTGCCTGCGGCTAGAGTAATACTCTTTAAGTCGCTGTTATCCACCTCTATTGGAATGGTGTCATGTTCTATGTTGACTAATGGTGTTGGGTTTACCCCTAACCCTTGCTGTTGGAGAGAAGCGTTTAGATGTATGTAAGCATCAGGGTTTTTCAAATGTTGTCCTCTTTTAACTTTCACTTCCAGGGAGAATTGTCGGGTCCTTTCTGGGATGGTGACTTCCTCTTTGATCTGAATTTCAACTGCATAAGGTAGCAATTGAGCTGACCTAAATGCTTTTTCTGGATCATCAAAGCCCATGGGATTATCCGTTAATCGGGACCAAGCTTTGAAGTTTATTAGGTCCCAACTAATGGCAAAGCGATTGAGAATGTTACTGCCTAAGTAAAAGGCGGCAGTGACGTCTCGCACGACCCAACAATTATGGACTATGCTCTTGTTGCCAATGGAGATTTTGAGCATACACCTGCTTGGCAGGAGATGTTTGGAATTAGGTGCTTCCAGGTCCATTTCCCATTTGTCTATCAGTTTGAATGTGGGAATGGCTGGATCTTTTGGGAGTTGGCGGAACATGGCTTCGCTGATTAAGCTCTTACCGTTGTTCACACACACTCGAGCGAGAACAGAGTTCTTCCCATCATTTAACTGGACAGGGATGAACAACTGCTCTCCAATTTGCTGAATATCAGCCAGGCTCTGAGCTGATTTCACATCTTTCTGGACGATAGGAGTGGGAGTTTCTGATTGTGGATTAGTAAAGAATTTCAGGGTGTTTCCTTCCAGTGTGGAATACCACCTTAAACTGGAAGGAAGGTTGATTTTCAGAAATAGAGAGGACCCCCCATCACCAGTCTGTTATCCTACTGCTATTACTGTCACGTCTGGAGTTTGGTTGTTCTGGAAGTGAAATTCTACTTGGTCAGATTTTTGTTCAACCATGTGGCAGGTGCCGTTTAAACTAACATGGTTGACACTCTGTTTTAATTTTATTGGTCGGCTAGTCTGGGTCCAGAGGACCTTGTTTACGCAATCTATTAGGGGTGACAACCTTCTCAGGAGGTCATTCCCTAGTAAACAAGGGGTGCCCTCTGGAGTCACTACTATGACTGGGTGTTTCACCTTGTGTCGACCAATTTTAACGTCCAAGTCTGCAGTCCCCTCAACGGGAATTTTCTTCCCGTCAAAGTTCTGCAGTTGTCCAGGAAGAGAGGTGAGAGGAATTCGGTAATTCTCCCCCCTTCCTGCATTTAGTTCATCAAAGGCCCTTTTGGACAGAAGGGTAGCTTGGGATCCAGTGTCCACCAGTGCCAAAATTGTACCCTGCCCCTGTACTTGTACCGGGGCATAGTATCTTCCCTCCTTCTCCTCAAGGGGGCACAGATAATGCACATTTTTGGACAACTGGTGGGCTAACTTTCTGGTTTTGGACATTGCTAGAGAAGAGGTTTGGGCAGAATTCTGTGGAGAGTCTTGGGAATCTGAAAGAAAAAGTTGGCAACTGGAGATCAGAGCCATTGTGGGTTCCCCTGGTTCCGGTTCTGGGCCGCTCCCCCCTTTTTGGAGGCAGTCATCAGGATGGGTTTGAACCAGGGGATTTTGGTATTGTGGGTTCTGGGATGAGATGATGGGCGGTGGTAGCTCAGTCTCCCTATCTCCCCAGTCTGGTTGGAATCCCTTGGGACCCATTTTTCTTTGGGAGGAGTTCCCCCATCTCTGAAGGAGAAGATCCTTTTCCCAGGATCTTCTGAGGATCCCTCTCCCTCAAATTGGAAGATCTGTACCTCCTCCACAAAGTGGGTCTGTTTGGGTCCTTTGTTTCTCCTACCCCCCCCCTCTGCTCCTTGGGAGGCAGGCTTTCAGGGGTAGGAGATTTTGTTTCCGGTTCCTGGTTTTCCAGGGGCTGTTTACAAGTTGGGAAGGAAGCTTCCTCCAAGGCTTTACACCCCCCTTCCCCTTGTGCCTCCTCCCTGGGAACCGGTGGGTTATCGGGGTGCTGCCCCCGTCATTGTTCTGGAGCACCAGGTCCCGAGTTTGGGGCATTCTGCGGTGGCATGCTCATCTGAGGGTTCTGTTGAGCCCTCAGTATGTGACCCAGATCCCGTGCCATATTTTGGACCTGGCACTCAAGTTGTGAAACCCGCTCAGGCTTATACGGGGCTCTATTTTCTCCCCTGGGCTGATCCCGGGAAGGGTAGCTATCCCTTCTCTGGTAGTACCCCTGGTTGGGAAGATTTTGGTACCCCTCCACCCTTGGCCTCCCCTCTCCCGGATTAGGTTGTCTGGGCTCAGGGAATTGGGGAAAGAAGGATGGATGATTTTGGGGCTGGAAATTGGGTGTATACCTGGGGAAAAAGTTCTGCCCAGGATTTGGATAATTTCTGCCCTCCTGGGGGAAGTTAGGAGGGAAGTTCCCCGGGTCAGGTGCTTGGCTGGATCCCCCCCCTTGGGCTGGAGGAGTCCACACATAACCCAGGATTGGTCGGTTTCCCTTGTAGCGGGGACCTACATAGTCAGGGGAGCGGGGGACCCCATTTATGGGACTACCTCCTCGACTCCCTGCCTGTGAGTGGCCCGAGGGATTTCTGGGCTTAGGATTATTAGGTGCAGGTAGACTCTCCAAGTCTAAAACAGGGGCAACCTTTACCTCTGCCACCTTGGCAGCAGCAGGGGTGCTGTTGGTTTTGGGGTTTTTGGGCGCATTATTTTTATTTTCTATGGGCTTCTGCACCTCATAGATCCGGGTAGCCTGTTCAATGACCCAGTCTAAAGATCTTTTCTCGTGAAAATCTCTCACGAGCTGGGTCACGATGTATTTGGGCAAGGCATGGAAAAAAGTATTGATAAATTCTCTGCTGTCTGTGCGCACCCTTCTGGTGGTCTTCACAAAAGCACGCTTTAATTCTTGCACAAACTCTTGTGGGGCCTGATCCTCCCCACACTGCAAATTGTAGGCTGCCTTGCGAGCCTCTTGGGGATTTCTGTGAACAGAAAAATGTTTTAATATGGCCGCCCTATAGGTGGACCACCTTGAATGATTTTGGTCCTCCAGCCCCGCAAAGAAACTGGAGTACTCTGGGGAGAATGTCCACTTTACATATTGGATACAGCTTTGGCTGTCCTTCAAATGAAAAGTCTCCATCATTTGCTCATAGAGCTCCAAGTGTTCCCAAACAGAGTACTTTGCGTTCTTATGATAAGGCGTGATGACACTCCTGATTGCCTTAATCTGTTTCAATGGGTCCTTAAGCAAGTCCCTTTTTGCCTTATTGGCCTTTTTGGTTCGGGTAACCCTGGTCCATTCATCCTCTGACTCAGAGGCACTGCTCCCAGAGGTTCCTGTCTGATCTTCCAGGTTTTCCCGGATTCTGCGAGCCTGGGAATGGCTGGCAGAATGTGGGGACCTGGTCTCCTGTGTCCTGCGCCGTTCAGAGGAGTCTTCAGATTCCTCCTTGCTGCCAGGATTTGATGGGTACTCCCCCTACTGACCTAACTGGGCAGAAGTTTTCAGGATGCCCTTAATGGGCCTATTCTCCTGGGGTTCCCCACTAAATTGCACTGTGCTTGGGTGCCCATACCCGGATGCCCGCCCATCCATTCCTGGGAGGTACTGGTCTATGAGCCCCATGCTTCTGGCTGGATAGTAATCTGCCATCCCTGTGGCCCGGTGCTCATGTACGCCAGGGGACATGGGGGTGGCAGAGTCCAGGGACTGAGAGAGATAAAGGCCTCTGGTACTAGGGCTCCTGAGGTTATGCTCAGGAGTTTCCCTTTCCCAGCGAACCTGGTCTCTATCCGCCCCTGCTCCCTGTTGCAATGCAAGAGCCTGCGCCTTCAGTTCCTCAGTTAAGTCCGTACTAGACTCTATCCGTCTCTCCTGCATCGCTACCTGTTGTTGGAGCCTATCATTGTGCTGGCAGAGAGCCTCATTCCCTCTCTGTGTTTCCTGATTGGTCCTGGAGCACTGGGCCAGTCTTTGCTGCAGGAGGGTTACCTCCTGAGTCCCATCCATACTGGCCTGCTCCTGTCTTGCCAGAGCCTCCTCCACCCTCCTGGTGTGCTCTAGCAAGTCCTGGTGTTCTTTTTGGAGGTCACCCAGTCCCTGGTGGGCCAGGTGATTTTCTTCCATTTTTCTTTTTAAGTGGCAGACTTCCTGGCCTAAGGTGTCCCTTTCCTGACTAAGAGTCTGCATCTGTGCTGTCAGGTCGTCCCTTTGCCTTTGGAAGGCACCAGCTTTCTGGCGCTCCTGATCAAACTCTGCCTGGGTATCCAGGTCTTTCAGGATCAGTTTATTTCTCTCCTCTTTCTCTCTGTCTAGTTGGATTTGCAGGGTGGCTACCTGCTCTGTGCATGCCCTGTTGAAATTGATCTGTTGCTCCAGCTTTTTCTGGCACTGCAGTAAGGAGTCCAAACTGTCTTGGTGCTCCTTCTGCAAAGCCAGAATTCTGGTATCCTGGTCAGCCTTTTCCTGTTGCAGGATATCCATATCCTTCTTTATTTTAATGATGTACTGTCTACTCTCATTTTCAGACTCCTGGCTTCTGTGCAGCCTCTGCTCAGAAGAGTCCAGATCAGATTGGGCCTTCTGTAATGCCAGCAGTTGCCTACTCGCCAGATCTTGGCCTTCAGCACATTTGTCCTGCATGGCTCCCATATGTAAATATAAATATGCCGCTACCCTGGCAATCTTGTTGTGCTCATCCTTGGCCTTAAGGGCCATGTATAGTTCACTCAGGGCCACATGTAGGGGACCCTGGTCTCTCCATTTATCTGACCCTGTTTCAGTGATCTGGGGTGCGATTGCCTGCAACCAGACCGTCTGGTCCTGATGAGTCCACTCACCTCTCACAAATAGCTTATGTAAGAAGTGCTCTCTGGCTATTTTCATATCTACCAAGGTCGTCATTCTGGAATTTGAGTTCCTTCCTGACTTACAGAAGTTTGTATTTTATTTTTGCAAAACAGACCTTTTCCTTAGAGCGTTCCTTTGAGGAGTGCTTTACAGCGTAACACAGCGTGGTGATCCGACCGGATATGTGTATCTGGTCAGCTAGCACACTGTATTAATCTGCACAAGTGATAGATCTAACCCAGACATCCGGCTCGAGCTCCCAATTTGTAAGAAGATTCAATCCAGCACTACAGCCAAGTAAATGCCTAGCCTGGGATACTGAATGAAAAACCCTTATTGATATATCTTTATGTCCAGGTTCATATTCTGGATGACAACCCCTGTATAACACCCCTCTCTTAGAATCCCCCTGACCCCACTGAGTCAAGAAGTAGATCTGTTTTGCAAGTTTAAAAGGTTTATTTGAGAAAAATTAAACAAAATATATATATATATATATCACACTTTTATAATCAATTAATAATTAATATCACACTTAAAACATGAGCAGTGATCAACAGTGAATAATGTCCTACTAGTAAACTGATTTGGTTACCCAGGAGTAGTATAAGGATGAGGTAGCACACTTGTGAATAGGAACAGAAGAATAAGGTGGTAGAGAATGCTTTATATAAGTTCAGATGGATGCAATGTTGAATGAAAATGCAGTACAGAAAATACTCAATATGATTTTAACAAAACAATGTAATCACTTTTCTCTGGCAATCCACTCCCCCCCCCCTTATGCAATGTAATGTAACGCTCACCTGGTTCCCACGGAGGCGCGGCGTCGAAGGCGCAGAACTCTGAAGATGGCCAGGAAGGGCCCCTCTATTCTGGCTTCCCTGGCTCGTTGGATACCCTCCTTAGGGTTTGGAAGGATGAGCTCTCCATCCTGCTTCTGATGCAGGGGCGCGTTGAAACCCAGTTACTTCACTGGATTGAGGATTGATGGGAGTTCAGGTAAGCTTGACTGTTCAGGTAAGGCGCTGTAAAAGTTCTGTTCAAAAGTTCAAGCTTAATAATAATGTTCGTTGTCTAATTGCAGCAAGCGCTAATGCTTATGTCTTTTTCCCCTTAGGGGCCGGGGTTCGGAGTGCCGGAGATATGGCGCCGACCCGAAGTGAAACAGTTCTGGATGAGCGCTCAGGTAATGTCTTTGCATTCGCTCATTCAATGTCTGTCTTTTTTCCCCATAGGGGCCGGGGTCCGGAGATGCCAGGAAGCGGCAGGACCCGAAATGCAGTGGGAATAATCCAACAGGTAAGACTTAAAAGGAAACTGAGCTTTCCTCATTCCTTTTCTCCGTCTCACCTTTGTTCTTGTCTTTTTTCCTCTAGGCGCCGGGGCGTAGCTGAATCCGGAAGATCGCTGCTGAAGATGGAAGCGCCTTGCAAAGGTGAGTAAAATGCAGCGCTGCAGCGATCGAAACAAAATGCCTTTAAAATGATGTCTTCCTTTTCAGGGTCGTTGGAGAAATGACTCCGGGATGCAGATTTAGCAGGTAAGGGCTTTTCTTCTCCTATTCTCTTCCTTTCTCCCCTTGCAGGTGTTCCAGGGTGCTGGCAGGCGTGGCTGAAGTCAGGATGCAGGAGCTGACACGGTGAGCGTCCAGCTGCTAGGTGCAGAACAACGCGAAGCATGTGTGGCTGTTTGGGTGGGGTTTAAATAGCCTTGGAAGAAGTTCCTGGTATGTATCCTTCCACCAATCAGATATGTATCCTTCCCCGACCACACCCGGGTGGTGAAGTAGTCCTACAGGTAAAGTAGTCCCATTCAGGCCTCAAGAGGGCCTGGATGAAGCAGCAAGGTCTGCATCAGGTAAGTGTGCACCCAAGCACTTAAACACATATCCTCTTCTATGAGCCTGGCGCCTAAGGCGCCAGGACTGGGGTCCGCTATGAGCCTGGCGCCTAAGGCGCCAGGACTGAGTCCAAAGGGCCCTGACTTGGGCCCGCTGAGACTTCCCTGGGGAAAATGATGTCTGCCTCTGGGGTTGCTGGGCCCGGCCTGGCTCCTTGGAGGTAGGCATCATGACAGTACCCCCCCTCAAGGCCCCTCCCAAGGTCTTTTCCTCCGGGGGTTTTGGTTTGTGCGGGAATCTTCGATGGAATCGTTGAATTAATCGTGGTGCGTGAACATAGTTACTGGGTTCCCAAGATCTTTCCTGAGGTCCATATCCTTTCCAATCAACAAGATAGAAGAGTTTCGACTTAACTATCTTGGAATCTAAAATGTCTTTCACTTCGAATTCTAATTCTCCATCAATTTGGACAGGGCCTGGGGGCTCAGACAGTCTGGTTCCAGGTTGTACTGGTTTTAGAAGAGATGCGTGAAAAAACGGGATGAATCCGCATGTTGGATAGTAAATCGAGTTTAAAGGCCACTGGGTTGATAATAGCTTTGATGGGGTAAGGCCCAATGAATCTGGGATTAAAAGTTCGCTGACCCTTGAGGGGTAGATGTTTAGTTGCTAGCCATACTTGATCTCCTACTTGGTAAGGAGGAGTTTTACTTCGGTGCAAATCAGCGTTTTCTTTATACTTTTTCTTGGCTTGCTGTAAGTGGGTTGTGGCTTCTTTGAAGGCTTGGGTTATTGTGGAATGTAGGTGATTTACTGCAGGCATCTCCAGGGTCAGAGGTGGATCTAGGTCAGAGGTCCGAGGATGGTGACCATACAGGGTATAAAAAGGAGTCTGTCTGGTTCCAGAATGCACTGAATTGTTGTATGCATATTCTGCAATCCAAAGGATGTCTTTCCAATTTAACTCGGATTGGTGTAACATGCACCGCAGATATTGCTCAAGAGTCTGATTGGTTCTCTCGGTTTGTCCGTCGGTCTGGGGGTGGTGGCTGGTGGATAACCGCACGTCTATTTGTGCTAGTTGGCAACATTTCTTCCAAAAGTGGGAGATAAATTGACTTCCACGGTCTGAGACTAATATGGAAGGGAAACCATGTAACCGCACTATATTTTCCATAAATTCCTTGGCCAAGGTGGAAGCTGACGGCAATCCTTTTAAAGGGATAAAATGGGCCATTTTGGAGAATAGATCCACTATTACGAGAATCGTGTTGTAACCACCACAAGGAGGCAGGTCAGTTATAAAGTCCATTGACAAGGTGTGCCAAGGTGCTGGTGGAATGTCCAAAGGTTGAAGTAGGCCGGCTGGCCTTTTCTTTTGACTCTTATTTTGGGCACAGATTCCACAAGACAACACAAATGACTTTATGTCTTTTCTCCAAGAAGGCCACCAGAAGTGGCGTTTGATCTTTTCTTCTGTTTTCGCGATACCGGGGTGTCCTTCCATTAATGATTCATGATGACGGGTAATGACAAGTTCCTGCAATTCTTTACTTGGCAGAAATAACCGCTCTTGGAAGTAGGGTAAATCATCCTTAACGGTGTAGTGAGGACCCTTTTGACTCCATTCCAGTAAGGCAGAAGAGTCAAAAAGCTGTTTTACTTGAGCTTGGATGTCCTCAATGGTTTGCAATGAAGTCAAGGCCAGAATTCTTTGTTCTGGTATGATTGGCACAGGTTCTAAACTCGAATTGGGTTCTTCCATGCCTATCCGGGATAAGGCATCTGCCTTACCATTCTTGCAGCCAGGGCGATAGGTAATTACAAAATCAAATTCCGCAAAGAATAAAGCCCATCGGAGTTGTCGCGAAGATTGAGCTTTGGCCGTCTTTAAATACTGCAAATTTCTGTGGTCCGTAATTACGGTGATGGTGTGTCTTGCACCGAGAAGATAGTGACGCCAAGCCTTGAAAGCTGATTTAATAGCCAGTAGTTCTTTGTCGGTAATTGCGTAATTGAGTTCAGGTGGAGAGAATTTTCTGGACCAAAAGGCTACAGGGTGTAGTTGGTTAGTTTCTGGGTCTCTTTGCGACAGGACAGCTCCCATGGCCGAACTGGATGCATCGGTTTCCACAATGTAAGGGAGATCTGGGCGCGGGTGCTTCAATACAGGTGCAGAGGTGAATTTGGTTTTCAGGTCCTGAAAGGCTTGTTCAGCCTCAAGAGTCCATTCAAAGCGTTTATTTTTCTTTAGGAGAGCTGTGATGGGTTGAACAGTTCGAGAAAATTCCGGGATGAACCTTCGATAGAAATTGGCAAAGCCAAGCATGCTTTGCACTCCCTTCACAGAGCTAGGAGATGGCCATTTGAGAATGGCGTCCACTTTCCGCGAGTCCATTCGGATTCCTTGAGGTGTCAGGATGAATCCGAGAAACTCCACTTCTGTGGTATGAAAAACGCATTTTTCGAGCTTGGCAAATAATTTGGGCTGGCGCAATTTCTCAAGAACTGCCCTAACATGGTTTCTGTGATCAGATTCTGAGGAGGAATACACCAGGATGTCGTCAATATAAACGATGACACAAACATCGATAAGTTCCAGAAGAACATCATTCATGAAGTACTGAAAGGCGGCAGGTGCGTTGCACAAACCGAAGGGCATTACTTGATATTCGAAGAGCCCAAATTTGGTGCGGAATGCAGTCTTCCACTCGTCGCCCTCTTTTATACGTACCAGGTGGTAAGCTCCTCGGAGATCTAGCTTGGTGTACACACGAGCATCTTTTACTTGGTCGATAAGCTCAGGTATCAGGGGCAAAGGGTAACGATTCTTAATCGTTATCTGATTTAGGGCGCGGTAGTCAATACAGGCCCTAAGGTCTCCTTCCTTTTTAGGTACAAAGAACAAAGCGGAAGAGACTGGTGACTTTGATGGGCGAATGAAGCCATTGGCCAGGTATTGATCCAAATACTGGCGCAAATGCAGGTTCTCAGGTTCAGTAAGAGCATAAATCCTACTACAAGGTAGTTGTGCATTGGGTACCAAGTTGATTTGGCAATCGTAAGATCGATGGGGAGGTAAGGTGTTAGCCTGCTCTTTCTGAAAAACGTCTTGGAATTCTTGGTATTCAGATGGTAGCTGTACAGGGGTGGAAGTTACAGAGGCTAGACCCATAGCTGGATTCCTTGGGTAACAGGTTGGTTCACAATCAGGAAAAGTTATCTTCTTTGCTCGCCAGTCTATTCTTGGATTATGTGTTTCTAACCAAGGGATACCAAGAAGTACTTGAAATTGTGGGGCCTTGATCACATCAAACACGATTGCTTCCCGATGTCCGTCCTGACCCACCAGAGTGATTTCAACTGTGGAATGCGTTACAGGCCCTGAGGCTATTTCGGTTCCATCAACTGTAGTAATTACATCTTGGGTTACTTTCGGGCGGAGAGGAAGCTTAATCCTGGAAGCCAATTCACAGTCTATGTAATTTCCAATAGCTCCACTGTCTATGTATGCTTTTATAGCATGCAACTGCTGAGGCTGTTTTGGGTTCACAAGCACCATTGGCATGACAAAATGCGAGGTCAAAGAGTTTGTTTTCAAGCTCGGCAAGCGTTCCCCTACGCTTGTCGGGCTAGGTCGTTTCCCGAACCAGGTGTCAATAACTCGTTATCAGTGGCTCCAACCACCTTCTTGGGTGGTTTAACTGGACAACTTTGAAGAAAGTGACCGGAAGTTCCGCAATACAGACAAAGTTGCATTTGTCGCCTTCTCTCTCGTTCCTTCTGCGTTAATGGTCCTTTAACACTGCCAATTTGCATAGGTTCGGAAACGTCAGTACTCTTGGAGTTAACCTGGGTCTTGATAGGTACTCTGGTTTCATACTTGAGCCGATCTGCTTTTCTATTTTGAAGTCTGTGATCAAGTTGAACCACTAAGTCTA
Source organism: Ambystoma mexicanum (assembly GCF_040938575.1). Taxonomy (NCBI): domain Eukaryota; kingdom Metazoa; phylum Chordata; class Amphibia; order Caudata; family Ambystomatidae; genus Ambystoma; species Ambystoma mexicanum. The sequence continues at coordinate 81,716,470 of NC_090928.1, read as the reverse complement.
TGTAGTCTGCGCAGGCCTGGGGTGGATCTACTATCTGAGCTATAACATCTTTAAGCTCTCCGCGCAGGCCTCGATGAAACAATGTGATCCTTTTATTTTCAGGCCATCCGGTTTCCACAACTAGTCTATTAAAGGTGGCGATATAGGACAAAAGATCCTGATTACCTTGTCGTAAGGATAGCAGTTCGTTGTCAAGGGCCTGTCCCTGCGAGTGTCGAGCGAACAATCTTTCCATGCTGGCCTGGAAGCCCTGGAAATCCCGGAGAATGGGATCATCCTGATTTACCAATGGAATAGACCAATCGGCAGCACAGCCACTGAGGTAAGATAGTACAAAGGCTACTTTGGTCTGGTCGTTGGGGAAGGCCCCGGGCCTGCATAAAAAGTGTAAACGGCATTGGTTCATAAAAACGGCATATTTCTTGGGATCCCCCGCAAAACGTTCCGGCGGGGCCAAAGGCATGTGTCCAGGTAGATTGATTTGTACCGGGTTATTCGAACCCATTGTTGTAGAAATATCTCCGGAAACAGGTAAAGGAGTGTGCTCTGCCTGGCCCTGCAATAACCTTTTGGCCAGATCATCAGTTCTTTCCTTGGATAGGATTAGTTCCCTTCTGAGAGCATTAGTCTCCTGGCGGGCTGAGTGCACTTCTGCCCGTAATTCCCCTAAAAGATGGGCCAGCTGATCTGTCTCGGAAGTCTCCATAGCGCCTAGGTGGGAAATTGTGGTAAGGCTTCGCGTTCTGTAACGCTCACCTGGTTCCCACGGAGGCGCGGCGTCGAAGGCGCAGAACTCTGAAGATGGCCAGGAAGGGCCCCTCTATTCTGGCTTCCCTGGCTCGTTGGATACCCTCCTTAGGGTTTGGAAGGATGAGCACTCCATCCTGCTTCTGATGCAGGGGCGCGTTGAAACCCAGTTACTTCACTGGATTGAGGATTGATGGGAGTTCAGGTAAGCTTGACTGTTCAGGTAAGGCGCTGTAAAAGTTCTGTTCAAAAGTTCAAGCTTAATAATAATGTTCGTTGTCTAATTGCAGCAAGCGCTAATGCTTATGTCTTTTTCCCCTTAGGGGCCGGGGTTCGGAGTGCCGGAGATATGGCGCCGACCCGAAGTGAAACAGTTCTGGATGAGCGCTCAGGTAATGTCTTTGCATTCGCTCATTCAATGTCTGTCTTTTTTCCCCATAGGGGCCGGGGTCCGGAGATGCCAGGAAGCGGCAGGACCCGAAATGCAGTGGGAATAATCCAACAGGTAAGACTTAAAAGGAAACTGAGCTTTCCTCATTCCTTTTCTCCGTCTCACCTTTGTTCTTGTCTTTTTTCCTCTAGGCGCCGGGGCGTAGCTGAATCCGGAAGATCGCTGCTGAAGATGGAAGCGCCTTGCAAAGGTGAGTAAAATGCAGCGCTGCAGCGATCGAAACAAAATGCCTTTAAAATGATGTCTTCCTTTTCAGGGTCGTTGGAGAAATGACTCCGGGATGCAGATTTAGCAGGTAAGGGCTTTTCTTCTCCTATTCTCTTCCTTTCTCCCCTTGCAGGTGTTCCAGGGTGCTGGCAGGCGTGGCTGAAGTCAGGATGCAGGAGCTGACACGGTGAGCGTCCAGCTGCTAGGTGCAGAACAACGCGAAGCATGTGTGGCTGTTTGGGTGGGGTTTAAATAGCCTTGGAAGAAGTTCCTGGTATGTATCCTTCCACCAATCAGATATGTATCCTTCCCCGACCACACCCGGGTGGTGAAGTAGTCCTACAGGTAAAGTAGTCCCATTCAGGCCTCAAGAGGGCCTGGATGAAGCAGCAAGGTCTGCATCAGGTAAGTGTGCACCCAAGCACTTAAACACATATCCTCTTCTATGAGCCTGGCGCCTAAGGCGCCAGGACTGGGGTCCGCTATGAGCCTGGCGCCTAAGGCGCCAGGACTGAGTCCAAAGGGCCCCGACTTGGGCCCGCTGAGACTTCCCTGGGGAAAATGATGTCTGCCTCTGGGGTTGCTGGGCCCGGCCTGGCTCCTTGGAGGTAGGCATCATGACATGTAAGGAAATGAAGAGTAGCACACAGTTCTCAGACATGCAATCAAATGTAATTCAGTTCACCCCAGCAAGCTTAGACTACGGATAGAAGTTGAAACACAGGCCCAAAATGCTTTTATATGTGCTGGCAATGAAGTGAGGAATATGCTGAAAATGGTTTTAATTCCCTTTAGGAGGTTCAGGGTGAGTGAAAGATACTTGGGATGAGCTCAGGCTCCCTTTAACAATGCTCTAGGAGTAACTAGCAGGTTAAACGAATTTTTGGCAAAGGAAAGCAAGGAAGCTGCTGTTTTCACACGTGGCTGGAATTTTAACCAAATCGCGAATCGCGGCAAAATTTGCGAATGCGTGAATCACGATAATGGCAAAAGTATAAGGAGTAGCAAGTCGATTCTAGGTTCGTTGAAAGAGGAAAGTTAAACCAAGTTTCTAGCCCAAACGGTACCAAAGATATGAACGATTTTGTAAAGGTCGTTTTTCGAATTTAAAGTAACTCAAATTGACAGGTGACAGCTTTTAAAAATGACAGGTGACAGCTATGCGGCTGCAGAATTGACAAGTGACAGTTAGGAGGCAGTTCTACTTAGATTAAATAGATTGAATTATATCACTGGAAACTAAGAGATTTGGTTTCACACCGTCCTAGCTGTACTCACAATGTATTTGGAAGGTCTAGGTCTCACGGATCGGGTCAAGATGGCTTCGGTTCTGGTTTCGCCCCGGACGGTCTCTGCGCACAGTGTCTGGTCTCTGCTCTGGTGGTCTGGTGTGACACTGCTCCTGGCCCGGCTCCTGGATCTCTGGGTACAGCGTCTGTGCACAGCTCCTGGATCTTTCTGCACAGCTTTCTCTGGACACAGCGCTGATCTGCACGGCTCGTGGATGCTGCTACCGCTGTTAGGTTTGCTGGATGCTGAGGCCTGCTGAGAAGAGTTCTCAGTTTGTGGGTTTAGGCCCTTGCTTTGAGTTCTGAATCAAGTTCTTTGGAGTTTTAAAGTCTAAGTGTTGGATCTGGTATCTTCTGGATGTTGTGTGGTCCGGCAGAGCGCGTTGCAGCAACTGGATTTGAATGTCTCTACCTGTCCCAGCAGTCTCTTTTTATGTGTTTTGAAAGTGGGTGTGTGCCTGGGCCTAGCTAAACCTGCCCCTCTCTACCTGTCATTGGCCCAATTCTCCCCTCTCCCATGATTGGGGGAAGGAAATGTGAGTCAGAGTGATGCTGTTTTATGGTCTGCAGAAAGGATACTCCCCTATCAAATTGCACACAAATCTATATTTGACTCTGCTCTTCCTGGAGGCTTGCATTCAAAAATGGCAACATATTTTCGGTTTTTGTGGGCTATGCAACATTGGTTTGTCATTAAAATGTATACAAATGTGCGCAAGGCATGTATGCATTTATATAAGGAAGTGTCAGATTTTTAACATGCATACATTTGGAGTGAAACCCTATTTTCCTCTAGCAACCCCCCAGATCATACCACCAGGTCCTAAAACCTCTTAAAATGTGGGCAGAAAAATCACAAGAATTATGGTATCATTTAGATAATTTTGACAAGTCCGCACCATGAGTTATACATCTTTCTTAAAATCATATTCTGGCCAACAGGGGTGTGTCTTCCCAGGTCGCATGGTGTAGAACCCAATTTATCCAGTTTCTGCCAAGCTCAGAGACCCTGCCCCTCCCAGCTTCTGCCAAGAGGAAGCTATTTTACAGCCTGTTAGGGAGAATTCTCTGTTTAGGCTGAATTTCCCTCCCTAGTGAGTCCCCCAGCAGCTTTGCTGGATTTCTGGGGTTTAATTTTTTTCTCCTGCCAAGAGTGAGACTCTTTTACCCTCACTCCTGGACATGTTGAACTGTGTTATCTTGGACAAACCTTGTGTTGAATGGGCTATGGGGTCTTTTACTCCATAGGGCCTCATGTATTTTTGTGATGTGGGTCACACAGCACCCTCTGTGCCGTGACCCAGGGGTGTCCTAGGGACTCCCCAACATAGACTCCATACCCTGGGACTGACTACTGTCTCCCAGGGCATGTAAAGTCACCAAAGACTTTGCTAGTCTTGAATCCTGAACAGAACCAGTACAAACCATCATATTGTGGACGTACTGGCTGGGGCAATTCGATTGCCCCAGGGTCTGTTAGTCGAGGGGGCACGTCTCCGTCCCCCCTGATCGAGTTTTGGCTGGTGGCAGTGGAAACTACTTTTTATATTCGACCGCGAATATTTCCCTATGGGATTTCCCATTGTTTTAGGCTAACACATTTAATTATTTATTTACGGTAGCCTTAAACATACCGCCGGTTCATATATTTATTTTTATAACTCCGGTTGGGACTTTTTGCCAAAACTTGATTCTAAAATGGCGTTGGTGTTCGCCTCTGTAACTCTGACCCAAAGTGGAGCCCTTTGTTCCACTTTTGGCGGGCTTCTCCACAGAAGCCCTCCAAAGTGGTGCCACTCTGTCTGGGGTACTTAGGAGGGGTGGAGGGGGATTTAGGCACCCTGGACTGAGTTACCTTGGTAACTCAAGTCGCACTCCGTCCTGATTGGCCCAAGTGGTGAGCCGCCCGGCTCACCACTTAGCATGTTTGAGTGACAGCTAGGCTGGGTGAATGGGGGTTTGCTGCATAAAAGCAGGGCTTTGGGGACTGGGACTTCAGAAGTCGCCACAGGACCAAGAATCCGACGAGGGAAGAGCTGAGCCGACCTGCTTCGACGACACCACCCGGTGGAGCCCTGCTGAACCGTCTCACCACTTTTTTTTCCCGACGACCGAGGAGAACTCTTAACGGAGTGGCTCCTTCCCTTGACTGGTGGGGACAACCAGTTTTCGCCTTCTTTCCGTCCTTTTGAGGTATCTCGTGGCCGCCTTGCCTGTGCCAAGCATCCCGGCATCCGGAATACCACACTTTACCCCCATACCGCGAAAGTCGGTACCAACCCTTTAACCGGAGGACTCCGCGGCTGGTTTCTTCCCGGGCAGTGCTACGACCTTTCTCTTCTGCTCTTCAGCGAGATATTCTTCTCCCCTGACCGACGTCGAGCCTTGCTGTCGCTGCCTGGAACAACTGCCCCCGCTGGAGGATCCTTTCCGCTTAAGGTACTGTGTTCCGCCTGGCTTCCCTTGCTACCGACTGTACGGGGTAGATTTAGTCCCCGGCTTTCGAACCTGGGAGTGCCTGGGACACTTTGGCTAAACTTTCTGAGCCACTCTAAACTCTTTTTGACTCTTTGCAAGACTTTGAATCTCTAACTAACAGTGTGATCTTGGGCACATTTTCGCTCCGGCTACTCTAAGAGTGGGCCCTGCCTAGTGACTTTTGCTCACCTGTGACTTTATTCTTCTTTAAGCCTATTGCAAGTGTTCTGGACCTTAGAGTGGTGTGTCTAACCTATTTCTGCTTTTTCTCTCCCTTTCTTGGAAACTACTAGAGTGTCATCTAACGTTAAGCACTCACCTCTGTTTTAATTAAGTGGTGTTAACCTAGAGTTGTCTAGATAGGAGAAAGGATTGAATTTACTTTCAGTATAACTGTGTTGAAGTGCTTTTACTATATTTTTGCTAGAGTGTTTTTAACTTATGTGTATTTTAAATAAATAACTATATACTTTTGAAACCAAGCTCTGGTCAGTGTTTGCTTGTGCTATTGTGTTTTGGTACATATTGTGTATACTTTACATACTGCCTAACTCTTCTTGAGAGAAGTCTGACTGCTCAGCCACAGCTACCAGGTAAATCTGGGTGGTGCAGACTGCTACCAAAGGGGTTTACTGCTCTACCTGTAGTCTTAAATCTTTTGCAGTGTTCCCCAAGGGAACTGCACAGGTTTCTGCCTAACACTGGTGTACAGCGGTGGGATTTGTATTGAGTATACATTTTATTGTGCTTTAGATACCTTAGTGCAACTAACCACAAAGCTTAGCACTGAAAAAGTAAAACCTCTAACATGTCAGTTATAGAAAGCTATAGTCAAGAGTCCCTTGCAGCCAAAACTGCTGATTGTTTAAGAGTGCTCTGTAAACATAAGGATCTCCTGACTAAGGGCAAGAAAATGGAGCTGATTGAAAGATTGTTAGCTAACCAAAGTCTGGGTGATGGTTCAGAGGAACCTACCACTCCAGCAACTGTAGATGACAGCGTTGAAGTTAACATGGAGCAAAATGTTGATGATTGTGAGGAAGAGTCAGAAGAGGAGGGTGAGGCTGTTGTAACTATCCCCCCTAGGCCTCTGCCTGCTCTACCTGCTGTGCCTACTGGACCTTTACCAGGTCCCACCTTTAGTCCTCAGTACTTTGAACTGGAGAAAATGAAGCTAGAATTGGAGTATAAGAAACTTAATGCTCAAACTGACAAAGAATTAAGGCTAAGGGAAATGGAGCTCAAGTATGACTTAGAAATGAAGAAATTATCTGTTGAGAATGTTTCTCTCTCTGGCTCCTCTAGAAGTTCCAGTCCTAAAAGACCCCGGATGCCTAAAGAATTGGTTGGTATGTATGAGCCTAAGTTGGATGTGTTGGATTGGTTGTCTCTGTTTGAATATAATCATGGGCTCCAGAACATCACAGGAAATGACTTACTCACCTGGTTGTTCTCTAGGCTTCCCCCTGTTGCAACTGATGTGGTAATGGAGATGGGGGAGGAGGATAGGAAGGACTATGAATGTGTGAAACTAGCTTTGATAGCTAGGTTTGGGAAGACCCCTTCCCAGTATCTTAAGAGGTTTAGGAGCCTCAAAAAGCATGATGGTACCCCTTGGGCTACCTGGGTGAATGAATGTTTGAAAAACTTAGAGGGATGGATTAAGGGTTACAAGGTGAACACTTATGAAGGTATGAAGAATTTGTTTATGTTGGAGACTATTTATGATGCCTGCTCTCCTGAGCTCAGACAACACTTGGCTGATTCCAGGGAATTAGATTCCCGGAAGCTAGCTAAGGCTGCTGACTTGTGGGTTGCCAACAGGGCCACTCACAAGGATTCTGGGGTAACTCAGAAGAAGGATGGGGAGAAACAGCCTAAAAAAGACTCCAAAGAGAATTCTAATAATTCCTATCCCAAAGAGGGCCCCAAACCACAAAATAACCAGGGTAAGCCACATGGGAAACCTAGTCAGGCTACTGTACCTTCTGGCCACAAGCCAGAAGGAGGTCAGAACAAGCCACCCTTCCAGAGAGCATTTGGACAATGCTATGTCTGTCAGGGTACTGACCATATCAAAGGAGATCCCAAGTGCAAGGGTAAACCTGCAGGGATCAGCACAGTCTCCTTAGCCTTCACTCCTGAGGATGAAGTACAGATGGCTAGTGCCCACTTTGAACTCTTTGCTGAAGAACCCTTGGGTCTTCAAGCAACTGTAAACTTAGAGCCTATGGGTCTGGTTAGTCCCCAGAATAGGGTTGTGTATAACTCCCTACCTGTTAACTCTAAGGTGTATTATGTGGACAGTGTTCTTGTCAATGGCCAGGATACTCCTGCCAGGAGAGACACTGGGGCCAGCAGAACAGTAGTGGATGAAAGCTTCTTTCAACCTGAGGATGTGGCCAAAGCACCCAAAGGTCCCACTAAGATGTCTGGAGGCCCTGTCCAAATGGTTCCTATTCTACCAGCCCTCATTCAGTGTAACAACATGACAGTGAGGATCCCTGTCAGTGTTCAGACTGAGGTACCTGGGAAGGTCCTGTTGGGGAATGACCTAAGAACTCTAGGAGTAGTGTCCCATACCCCCAGGCCTCCCAGTATGGAGAAGCAGAACTTAACCAAATTGGCTAGAAAGGCTACCTTGAAGGACCCTTCTAAGCCTGTGGGACCCTCTACTGAGAACCCCACTACAAGCCCTGGTTTTAGTAAGTTGACCTCTAACCCAGGCACAGTTCAGGATAGTATGCTAGGAACATGGGAGCCCCAACCAAGCTCCACCCTTGTTCCCCTAGTTTCAGAGTCTCTGACCCCCCCTGCTTCTGAGGAAGAGGTGGATAGACCAACTAGGCCCCTATCTGAACCTGAGAGAACTGGTAATTCTCAGTGCTGGTGGAAAACCAGAAAAGAAAAGTCTAAGGCCAGAAACCTTCAGACTGTTGGACCTTCTACTGAAGACCCCAACTCAAATCCTAATATTAGGGGGGAAACTCCTAAAATAGGTAAGGGTAGATCTAAGAGGAAGGGGAAGCAGGTACATTGCCTAACCCCAACCCCTCCAACCAAGAGGCCTAAGACCCAACCTGCTCCCACAAGAGAGGTGGTGAGGAACCTTGGAGGCCCCTCTAGATCTAAGGGAATCCTTTATAAGGACCCCTTGAAAAAGCCTAACATAGGTTCAGAAGTTGTACCAACTTCTGAGGGACTGGTCAACCAGATCCCCTATAACAAAAAGACTGGTGTTCCTCAAAGGGTCTGTAGGTCCGTTAGCTTACAAAAGAAAACCTTTGAGTTCTCCCTTAAGCAAAGGTCAAGGTGTCACCATCAAAATGCTGATGGACTCTCTAGGATGTATATCATCGACTAGAGGTATGAGGTTCATCCAGGAGTGGATTAAATCCTCCTGTCCCTTAGTCTGGGGGGGGCGAGTGTTAGGGAGAATTCTCTGTTTAGGCTGAATTTCCCTCCCTAGTGAGTCCCCCAGCAGCTTTGCTGGATTTCTGGGGTTTAATTTTTTTCTCCTGCCAAGAGTGAGACTCTTTTACCCTCACTCCTGGACATGTTGAACTGTGTTATCTTGGACAAACCTTGTGTTGAATGGGCTATGGGGTCTTTTACTCCATAGGGCCTCATGTATTTTTGTGATGTGGGTCACACAGCACCCTCTGTGCCGTGACCCAGGGGTGTCCTAGGGACTCCCCAACATAGACTCCATACCCTGGGACTGACTACTGTCTCCCAGGGCATGTAAAGTCACCAAAGACTTTGCTAGTCTTGAATCCTGAACAGAACCAGTACAAACCATCATATTGTGGACGTACTGGCTGGGGCAATTCGATTGCCCCAGGGTCTGTTAGTCGAGGGGGCACGTCTCCGTCCCCCCTGATCGAGTTTTGGCTGGTGGCAGTGGAAACTACTTTTTATATTCGACCGCGAATATTTCCCTATGGGATTTCCCATTGTTTTAGGCTAACACATTTAATTATTTATTTACGGTAGCCTTAAACATACCGCCGGTTCATATATTTATTTTTATAACTCCGGTTGGGACTTTTTGCCAAAACTTGATTCTAAAATGGCGTTGGTGTTCGCCTCTGTAACTCTGACCCAAAGTGGAGCCCTTTGTTCCACTTTTGGCGGGCTTCTCCACAGAAGCCCTCCAAAGTGGTGCCACTCTGTCTGGGGTACTTAGGAGGGGTGGAGGGGGATTTAGGCACCCTGGACTGAGTTACCTTGGTAACTCAAGTCGCACTCCGTCCTGATTGGCCCAAGTGGTGAGCCGCCCGGCTCACCACTTAGCATGTTTGAGTGACAGCTAGGCTGGGTGAATGGGGGTTTGCTGCATAAAAGCAGGGCTTTGGGGACTGGGACTTCAGAAGTCGCCACAGGACCAAGAATCCGACGAGGGAAGAGCTGAGCCGACCTGCTTCGACGACACCACCCGGTGGAGCCCTGCTGAACCGTCTCACCACTTTTTTTTCCCGACGACCGAGGAGAACTCTTAACGGAGTGGCTCCTTCCCTTGACTGGTGGGGACAACCAGTTTTCGCCTTCTTTCCGTCCTTTTGAGGTATCTCGTGGCCGCCTTGCCTGTGCCAAGCATCCCGGCATCCGGAATACCACACTTTACCCCCATACCGCGAAAGTCGGTACCAACCCTTTAACCGGAGGACTCCGCGGCTGGTTTCTTCCCGGGCAGTGCTACGACCTTTCTCTTCTGCTCTTCAGCGAGATATTCTTCTCCCCTGACCGACGTCGAGCCTTGCTGTCGCTGCCTGGAACAACTGCCCCCGCTGGAGGATCCTTTCCGCTTAAGGTACTGTGTTCCGCCTGGCTTCCCTTGCTACCGACTGTACGGGGTAGATTTAGTCCCCGGCTTTCGAACCTGGGAGTGCCTGGGACACTTTGGCTAAACTTTCTGAGCCACTCTAAACTCTTTTTGACTCTTTGCAAGACTTTGAATCTCTAACTAACAGTGTGATCTTGGGCACATTTTCGCTCCGGCTACTCTAAGAGTGGGCCCTGCCTAGTGACTTTTGCTCACCTGTGACTTTATTCTTCTTTAAGCCTATTGCAAGTGTTCTGGACCTTAGAGTGGTGTGTCTAACCTATTTCTGCTTTTTCTCTCCCTTTCTTGGAAACTACTAGAGTGTCATCTAACGTTAAGCACTCACCTCTGTTTTAATTAAGTGGTGTTAACCTAGAGTTGTCTAGATAGGAGAAAGGATTGAATTTACTTTCAGTATAACTGTGTTGAAGTGCTTTTACTATATTTTTGCTAGAGTGTTTTTAACTTATGTGTATTTTAAATAAATAACTATATACTTTTGAAACCAAGCTCTGGTCAGTGTTTGCTTGTGCTATTGTGTTTTGGTACATATTGTGTATACTTTACATACTGCCTAACTCTTCTTGAGAGAAGTCTGACTGCTCAGCCACAGCTACCAGGTAAATCTGGGTGGTGCAGACTGCTACCAAAGGGGTTTACTGCTCTACCTGTAGTCTTAAATCTTTTGCAGTGTTCCCCAAGGGAACTGCACAGGTTTCTGCCTAACACAGCCCCCCCAATAAACCATCTGCCTGGGCCCTGGAAGGCCCATTGTTCAAGAGGAAGCCATTTATGACCTCCCCCCAATAAACCCTCTGCCTGGGTCCTTTGTTTAGTCTCTAGCAGTCCCTTGGTAATTCAATCAGAGAGGGGTAACCTCCCCTCAGAATGCAGCCAGGCCTGAGAACTGCTGTGGATCCAGTTTCACTCCAATTGGGGGGAAGTTGTCAGGCAGAATCCAGTTCCTTAAGCCAGGCCCCAGCTAATGTCACTTTTAGTTACCCAGTTTTCTGCATTCAAATAAAACTAACAATTTTTACACATGCAGCTAGAATGCTGATTCTAAGTACAAAACTATGACATTTTAACAGTGACAAACTATGTGGCAGTCACAAGTCTGTCCCTCAGTTTATTTACACATTTCGATTTTTGGTAGTTTTAAATCCAGTTTCAGTTTAAGCCGCTGCAGGCCTGCAGAGCTCAGCCAGTCTTGTTATAAACCTTCAAGTCACTTCAGAATATCACTTTACATTGTATCCACCTCTCAGTAAGTCTTTCTTCGGCCTGCTTTGGGTTCATTTATTCAGTTTTACACAAATGTCTGGTGTTGTTTTAAAACTCCGGCTTTCTGATAGTGCACCAGTATTGCAGCCATTTTTGGGATCTGCCTTGGATTCAAGCATTTCAAACAAGAGATATTACATGGAAGTATATTCTCCAGGTTCAACACATGGCACTGGTGTTTTTCCTTTGGCACCCATTCCACTCATGCTCGCACTGGTGGGTGGCAGGTTAGGCAACCATTTTGGTGTGCGCAAACTGCGTGGTTCTCCTGGATTCGGGCGCACATGTGAGCTTTTTGGCCATCTTGGATTTTCTAAGCCCACAGCACCAAATGTTGCAGCATGATAGCTCAAACGTGGGTCAGGACACCCAACAAGGCCCAGACACACACCCATTTTCAAAACACATAAAAAGAGACTGCTGGGACAGGTAGAGACATTCAATTCCATTTGCTGCGGAGCATGCTGACCGACGACTTCACATCCAGAGATCCAGACTTCAAATCCATCAATCTCCAAAGACCAGAACTTTACTTCAGAACTTAAAGCAAGGGCCTAAAACCACAAGCTGATTTCTCTGCAGCAGGCCTCAAATCATTGCAAGCTACTCACAGCCGGGCGAGATGCTTGAATCCCTTGCCAAGAACTTTTGCCAGGACCAGTGCAGAGATCCAGGAGCCGTGCAGAGACCGCTGTACCCGGACAGACCAGACCAGAGATCCAGAGTGACCCAGACCACTGTGAGCAGAACCAGAGAGCTGACCCAGATCACTGTGAAGTGCCGAGACCAGAACCGGAGTCCAGTCCAAAACCTGACCAGATCCGTGGCGAGGCCTATTTCAAAAATATATTGTGAGTACCTAGCAGAACTGTGCAGAACCAATCTCTTAGTTAAAATAATCTAATCCAAACTATTTTAATCTAACCAGAACTGCCTTCTAGAAGTTGTCACTTGTTATTTTGTAAAGCTGCACCACTGTCATTTGTCAATTCTGCAGCTGCAAAGCTGTCACCTGTCATTTTGAGTTTACTGAAAATCCGAAAAACTACCTTTATTTAATCGTCCGTATCTCTGGAACCGTTTGGGCTACGAACTTGGTTTAACTTTCCTCTGAAAGCTTAGAACCTAAGCTTTCCAACAAGCCTAGAACCGACTTACTACTCCTTATAGTTTTCCGCAATCACGATTCACGCACTCGCGAATTTTGCCGCGATTTGCGATTTGGCCCGATTTCTTTACTTGTAAAAAGATAGCTGTTTTTGCCTGAACTGCTAAAATTCGTTTGCATCTTAAGAACCATCCCTGAATCATTGCTAAAGTGAGCCTGAACTCATCCCAAGTAGCTACCACCCCCCCTGAACCTCCTAAAGGGAATTAAAACCATTTTCAGCATATTTCTCACTTCATTGCCATCACCTTTTAAAAGCATTTTGGGCCTGTGTTTCAAACTTCTATCTGTGGTCTAAGCTTGCTGGGGTGAACTGAATTATATTTGATTGCATTCCTAAGAACTGTGTGTGTTACTTCCATCTCCTTCCATTTCTTACATTGCATAGGGGAGGGGGGTGAATTGCCAGAGAAAAAGTGATTATATTATCTTTTGCTAAAATCATATCAAGTATTTCTGTACTGCATTTTATTCCTCATTGCTTTTCCCTTGCAATCATAAAAGTATTTTTGCTACTGTATCCATCCTATACTAACTCCTCATTGATTGTAAAGAAGTGTGCTAGTGCCAGATTACCCATTGTTGATCAACATCATATGTCTAAATGTACTATCAGATATTAATTTATTATAAAGTGTGATATATATATATATTGTTTAAATTCTCAAATAAACATTTTAAACTTGCAAAACAGAACTACTTCTTGGCTCAGTGGGGTCAGGGGGATTCTAAGAGAGGGGTGTTATATAGGGGTAGTCATCCAGAACTCATGAACTGGACATAAAGATATATCAATAAGGATTTCCATTCAGTATCCCAGACTAGGCATTGACTTAGCTGTAGTGTTGAATTGAATCCTCTTATGGGAGCCTAAAAATACACCTAAAAATACACCTGCACAAAGTCAGCAGAATCAAAGAACCAGAAGGCCTTCTGGCCAGTCACAGACAGGTGGCAGTCAGGGAGGTAATCCCACTAATGGGACCCCTAACTCCCCTGATTATATCAGCCCCCGATACAAGGGCAACCAACCAATCCTGGGGTAGGTATGGACACTCCCGGCCCAAGGGGGGGAGCCAATCAGGTAAGTGCTGCCCCGGGAAACTTCCCTCCTAATTTCCCTCAGGATGGCAGGAATTCACCAAATGCTGGGTTAAGTTTCTTTCCCCGGTACCCACAAAACCCCAACCTGCAGGACAACCCTCCTTTCATTCCCCACTTTCAGGAACCCAGACAACCCAATCCAGGAGAGAGGAGGCCAAGGGTGGAGGGTTACCAAAATTCACCATATCCAGGGTGCTATGGGAGAAGAGATAGTTACCCTTCTCATGATCCACCTAGGGTTGACCAGAGACCCTGTACCAGCCGGAACAGGTATCCCAACTGGAGCACCAGGTCCAGAACCTAACCCAGGGTCTGGGTCGCATGTTGAGGGATCAACAGAACCCTCAGACAAACATGGCGACTCAGAACCTCACAAACCAAGGACTGGCACCCCAGAATAATGACGGGGCGAGAATCCTGGCAACTTACCGGTTCCAGAGGAGGCAGCACGGGGGAAGAGGAGTGTAAAGCCCTTGAGGAAGCTTCCTTCCTCACCTGTGAAAAGCCCCTGGACACCCAGGAACCAGAACCAAAATCTCCTGCCCCCGAAAACCTGCCACCCAAGGAACAGAGGGTGGTAGGAGAAATAAAGAACTCAAAACGACCCAGTTTGTGGAGGAGGTTAGTGTCCTCCAATTTGAAGGGGAAGAATCCTTAGAGGGTCCTGAGGAAAAGATCTTCTCCTTCAGGGACGGGGGGATTTAAATGAAGGCTGAGTGGATGTGAACCCCAGAATGAGCATCCAGGAAACCCAATGGTAACAGAGGGATCCCAAACCTCACAAACTGATTCTGGTGACTGCCTTCGGAAAGGGGGAGAGCAGCCCAGAATCAGAAAAAGAGGATTCCAACATTTCCCAAATCAATTCTGGGGACTGCCTCCTAGAAGGGGTGGGTAGCCCAGAACCACCACAAAAGGATTCCCAAATTTACCAAACCAATTCTGTTGACTTCCTCCAAAAAGGAGGGGGGCAGCCCCGAGTCAGAAAAAGGGGAGCCTGAAACTCCCCAAATTGCAAAATGTAAACATTTTCTTTCAGATTCCCAAATTCCCACACATAATTATGCCAAAACTACCCCTGTGCCTGAGACAAAAATAAGGAAATTGACCACCCAGCTTGCCCAGAATGCCCATTACCTTTGCCCATTGGAGGAGAAAGAAGGTAGATTATACGCCTCCGTCCAAGTGCAGAGGCAATGTGCAATTCCCGCACTGGTGGACACTGGATCCCAAGCCACTCTTCTGTCAAAAAGGCCTTTGAACTTTGACTTTGACTTTGATTCAGGAAGGGGGAGAGATACCAGATCCCTCTCACCCCTCTTCCTGGACAACTCCAGAACTTCGACAGGAATGAAATTCCTTTCGAAGGGACTGCAGAGCTGGAAATTAAAATAGGGTGACACAAGATGAAGCACACGGTCATAGTCATGGCTCCAAAGGGAACCCCCTGTGTATTAGGGAATGACATCCTTTGTAGGTTGTCTCCCCTAATAGACTGTGTGAGCAAGGTACTCTGGACCCAGACTCACAGGCCAACAAAATTAAAACAGAGTGTCAACCATGTTAGTATAAATGGCACATGCCACATGGTTGAACAAAAACCAGATCAAATTAAGATTCATCTTCAAAATAATGAACTACCCGACGTTACCATAATTGCTGTTGGACAACAAGCTGGTGAGCAATACTTTGAAATTCTATACCAATTCAGAATCTGAAAATCCCAATTCTATAGCCAAAATTGATAACAAATTAGCACAAAGTGTAGCTGGCATTCAGAAGAAGGGCGAACAGCTCTTCTTTCCGATTCAGTTAAATGACGGGAAGGAGTCTGTCCTCGCCCTATTTGACTTCAATGGCGAAGGAAGCTTCATCAGCAAGGTATTATTCAGGAAACTCCCAAAAGACCAGACTCTGCCCGCTGTTGAGTCAGTTTATCAATGTGTATGGGGCCTGGAAATTCCCGATTCCAAACATCTGCTGCTTAGCAGCTGTGTGATATACATTTCTAGAGGTACAAAAGCATCAAACACAATTGTTGGGTTGTGCGATGTGTTCCTTCCGCCTTTTACATGGGCAGTCACATCCTCAAATGACTTGAGATTAATTTGGATCCCAGTTATTGCCAAGCCCAGTCCCAACTGGAGAGTAAATCTCAGGGCCTTTGCAGTCCTAAAGAAAGCCTTCCGGTCAGCCCCAGTGCTACCATAGGAAATTGAAGTTCAAAAATGGAGTAGAGGTCACCATCTCACCTGTCGCCTACAGAATCTCCATCCCCAAAGGCGAGTTGACAGAAGAGAAATGGGTCCATATTAAATCAGATAAAGAGTCACCCTAGTCACACTTTGCAAAAAATTGAGGAGCCCAGAGAGAATCCAACAGAGGAGACATCAGAAACATGGCAATAAGGAAAAGAAGAACCAGAAGGGAGCCGATAGGATTTATAAATATGATTAGGGAACAAGGAGTATTTTCTTCATTATCAATTGTGATCATTGAATGCCTGCGTATCCCACTGCTGTCAACCCGATTGGAGGGCAGTTAGTGGGAAATTGTCCTAACCGGTTTGTGTTCTCTTTCATAGATTTGTGCTGGTTGCGATCGTCTAAAGACCAAGGAGGGCCTCACCGGCAACTTGGAAGGGAGAAACCAAAGGAGATCCGGGAGTGTCACTCCACATCATGAGAAGAAGATCCAAGTGAAAGCTGGGGTGTCGTGCCACGTTCCGACCAGAGACATCGAGAGGAGCAGGACGCACCATTCTCTGATGAAAGAAAGACTCATACCTGCCTGATCATACTTTGTCCAATGAAGAAATCCAACTTGCCTGAGACTCTTCCTCGACTTGGAAGCCCAGGAGAAGTCGAGGGGGGATGTGTGGGATATATTGACCCACTCAAGGGCATTACCCCCCACCACTAAGCTGCATTTGCACAGAAACAACCACAAAAGGGTTGCGCTGGCTCCTGTGAACACCATGGCTCAAAACTGCGTTTTGCAACAACAACAAAAATAGCTGTACCGTCCTGCCAAGCACACATCAGACAGGATGGAACCAGGGGGCACATTGAAGGAGATTGCCAGTGTGTTCCAACATAAATTAAAGGAAGTAAGAGGAAAAAGCAGCATTGCTTTTCTGCAAAGCCACAATCTCCATTGAAAAGAAACCCTTTTCACCATTAAAAAATGTGCCTTTGACGCTGATTCCCTCTGTTCCTTAAAGCCACTGTGATTAATAAGCCCTACCAAGCCCTGTGTGTTTCACTGTACCTCAGCAAAACCAGGCATGATTCTGAATTGACAAGCCCAGTCAAACCAACAAAAAACAAAAAAAACAACCAGGAACCTTACTTTTACTTACACTGGAAATGCAGTTATTTTCTTTGCAAAAGTATCCAAAAACCAGCTGTTCAGAGAGAGACTCTAACTAGATGAGCCATGCCTGCTTCAATGTATCCGTGCTTCAGACCAACTCCAGCAGTTCAAGAGAATAACTATAGCTGCAGATAGTGTGTGAATCTGCTGGAGATGAAAACTTGAAATTTAAAAAGGAAGGCCAGCTGCACCGCGTTTCAAAAAATGGGCTTTTGCAATCTAAAGAAAAACAAATGCCTGTGTATTGGAACTTGGAACAGTACACTGGTAAATGAAAGCCTGCCAGTTTTTGGCAATATGAAGGGGTTTGTTGCTGGTGAGACTCTATAACCTGGGTTATTTTATGCAACTGGCTTGCTTTAATTCTGGATCTAAAATCAGAAATTAAAGGGTAAAACAATGGTGGCTGGAGTTGCAAGTTGAAAAACAGGTTTTCTGCTTGGAGGGGTGGCACCAAAAGGAGGGCTCTCTCTCAGCAGATACTGACAGCCCCCTGATAATTACGGGGGTTGAACAGACTTTTATCTCTGATGGGCCCCTGACAATGAAGCTCCCAGGGAAGGAAGCCTGAGGTGTGAAGAGGGCAATATAACTTCAATTAAGGGAGAAACCCCCACCATGCTCCGAAGGAAATGACAGTTGGCAGCAGTTAAAGTTAAAGAAAAAAAATGGAACCAGGATCAAAGAGACTACATTTGTTCACAAAGACTATTTCAGGAATAAACTTTAAAGACTCCTATCTCTGCAGCAAGACTTTGAAAAATTGTAAAAATGTTGCAGTTTAAAAGTGATTTATTGTGCATTCTTTTGAGACATGATAGAACTTATTGACACCTTGGGGACAGAAAGGGCAAAGTATTGAGGATAAATAGGAAAGTATCAATGTTGCAAACATGCATTTTTGTGCATATATACCTTCGGAGAATGTGCATCTGTGTATAAAGTTATGGAATTTTAGGCTGCATCTTTAATGCTAAAAATTACCAAAATGTATCAGAAGAGCGAAACAAGGTCCCACAGACTTGAGGATTGGACTGATATGTGCTGCACATAATATGTAACCTGTGTATATAATTTACTAAGAGATTGCAATTGTATAAATGTATGTTTTTGCCAAAATCAGATTTTAAGTAAAGTAAATGTGGGAGTTTTTGGACATTGTAAAACTCACCTCATAAATCTGACATCATTCCCTTGGAAATCGAACCAGTTGAGAGCAAGGCGGAGACTAGCACCCCTGCCCAATCCAAATAGTTTAGCAGCGTGCTTAGTTAACCCTGCCCAGCCTATACTTTGATGATGTAATTATGCACTATAAATAAGGGTACTTGACAAGGCACAGACACACTCTTCCCGATTTCCTGTGCTGCATTCCTGTACCTGTCATCTTCCTGATCCAGACTCCAACTACAAGGCCAAGCATTGCTGATCCTACTCCAGGGCCCACTGCAAAACCTAACCAGTTCTGATCCCATTCCCAGCAAAGAAAACACTACATTTCCCATTAACAAGGGGAAAACAGTGGTACCTTTGGCATCCTGATCCAGTCTGGCTTTCTGCCAGTCACTGCATGCTGCTGCAATCCTGCTACCCTGATGACCTATATTATTCAGTAACAAGAATTGCCAGTCCAGAAGTGCTACCCCGTAACCAGAACTGCCCTTCTGTTTGCCAGGCGCCCTGCCGTGTAGTGACCAGAACTGTTGACTGGCCAAAATCCAAAAACGAAAACGTGGACTGTGAATATCAATAGAAACCCATAGAAATCCATAGTACACCTTGCCTTGCTTTGTCCGATCCCAATCTCCAAGCTATCCTATTCTGACCATGATACCTTGTTCAAACTGTCACAATAATTCTTGCAACCCTGCCATTGATTTCTGGTGCTAGCGCCATCTCTTTAGTAATTTTGTCTTGTGAAATCCTAAACTATTAATCCTATTTCGAGTGACCGGACTGGTTCCACCATGGTGGGCGCTGGGGCAAGGGGGTTGAACTTGCAAATCAACCCTGGAGCTTACTATGTCCCTCTTTGATGGCCTAGCCTGAATACTCTAGAGTAGAGTAAAACTATTCTTGTCACAACTTATTTTCTTTCCTTTTTTGCGCCGTCATTTACTCAAAGTGCACCTTCTTAGATCTTGCAGAACGCATTCAAATTACAGGCTAGAGACTTACTTTCACTTCCATAGTGTACCTGTGATCTAGAGCTACCCCCCAACCAAATAACTGCATCACGATTTAAAATATTTCACCAGTTTTTCAAAGAAACCGTGAAATGTACACGGAAAACGAAAATACTTGCAAAGTTTCCAACGTGTCATTTTGATTGTAAACTATTTTAAATCTTCCATTCATTTTTCAAACTGTATGCTCTTGCTAATCCATTGCTTGTGATTTTTAGTACCTTCACATTGTTGCTTTAGTGAAGAACTGTATTTGTTTCAAGGTTTTTGCACACATTCCTTATGTTATGAATGCATTTCAAAGTGTCCTTTTATCATTGCAAGGGGTTTCAAATCCGTTTTTCACTCTTATTTGCTGAGGGAATATTGGATTTGGATTCCGTTTTCAGCTTCTTATTCCTGATCGCCTGCTGCTTCCTTATATCCATTCGGAATTGATTATTTGTGGTTTGACGGAACTTTGCAGGGGGAAATCCTAACTTGAGTGCTATCTGTCCTAAATTAAAAGTGCTCCTATTCTGCTATGCTGTGTATGTACTCCACTAAAAAGTCAAACCCAGTGCATTGCTCACATTCTCATTTGTAACTATCATTCCATTGGTGATTGCTGCCCTATATTAAAAGTGTGTGATTTCTTTTGAATTTTAAATAAATAAATAAATATTGCATTTGACCAACTAGCCTGGTTCATGGTCCATTGTGAGCCAGGGTATTTGAAAAGGGGGTGTGATATGAGTGGTCTACCATCCCAAAATTGAATCCACATAAATAAGGAGAAAAGCACCTCAGTTAGGTGCTACATACTAGGCCGAGACCACAGTGTGCGTGTCACCTGATTGAAATCTGTAACAACTCTGTGTTTACAAACCCTACAGGTGCAATCCCCCTGTCATATTTAGTTGGGATATGACAGTCAGGATTAGACCTTGTCTCTCAGAAGGGGGAGGGAAAAACCTTCCTCATGCCATGGCCAGCCTAAATAAATAACAAAGGCTCCATGGATCCGCCCTATCCTTTGTTGGCCCTGCAGGATGGTGGCAGCAATTAAACATAATTAAAATACTAATACAGTATACTTCAAACAGGCCCACATGGGGCATAGCTGCTAATGCTAACATAAGGCAGGAAAACCCCAAACAACTTTCAACATGCACTGTGTGAACCTGAAGCCAGCTTCTGTCCCTCAGTATCAAGGGCAGCGTAGTGTCATGTCTGGTGCATATGTTTACAGTGGGCAACTCCCACAGGGGGACCCAATTCAGAGGGTGGGAGTATGTGATTTGATGGAGACAGAAACTCTGTTCTCACCACAACATCAAGGGAGACTTGCCTTTAATCAGGAACCACAGAGAGCTCAATTAACCAGAGAGATCTTTGATCCACAACTGACAGTAAGATGAGTGGGACTTAGCAGTACATGTTTTCACCCCTTTAACTTTCCTGTTGCAAAGCACTCTGGTTATGACCTCACGCACAACAGAAGATTGTTGGTGGTGACCTAGGATTGGTTCATTAAGGTAGGCTTAGCCTGCAACAATCACTGGACCCATGTGGCTTTAAAAGAGGGTTGAGCCCCTCTTTTGGCAGATCATATGAAGACTTTGTAAGGAGTAATTAAAATAACTCATTTGGACCATGGCTGAAGGTACAGTCTTGCCTTACAGCTACCGCAAGTGAAGGAAGGCCAGGATTTCCAAAGATGTAAGCAAGATCCCCCTAAACATCTTCCAGGGAACAGAGGGAGAAACTCAATCCAGATGACCCCCCTGCAGCTCCAGAGCTGGTACACAGCCAGCACACAGCATGCCCTGCTAGGCTCTGTAAGCAATCTTCCTAGGTGGGAAGTGAGAGAGAGAGTCTCTGAACCAAACTAAAGACAAGGCTTTTGCCTGCAACACTCTCCTCGCCTTGGGCCATCCACCTTAATGGTGACACAGGCCCAGTGAAGAAGCTAGGAGGAGTGCATCCACAAGCATCAACCAGCGTTCGTCTTAAAGGATATTTTCGAGCCAGTCTAGCCCCCCTAGCTGCAACCGACTGCACCACTGACTGTTGTCACACTGCAATCGCTAAGGTCGTCTGAGATGACTTGACCAGTGCTTCAGACCCACCAACCAGCATTGAGACAACGATTCCTGACCCCGAGCTACCATGTAGGCCAGCTTGCAGCCGTCCGTCCAGCCTCACTGGCCGAACTGCCTGCCACCCAATTCTTGCAGCTGTCTCCCATCTTGAACAATGTTGCAGAAGCTGCAAAGCACCCTGAAACTGACTAGACCCTTTCAAGCACCAAGAATTTCTACAAGCACACGGTACATTGTGGTTCTGTCCCCCTGGTCCTTATCCGAAGTCCCCTACTGACATTTGTTATGACCCATTGCTCCCTTTGTGTTGAAACCAAGTATCCTTGAACTATTGCGATTAAATACTTTACTGAATACCCTCCTTTCAGTATCCAGAGTGCATCCCCTTGTTGTGGTTTATTATACAGTCACACTCAACTCAGGAACTACATTTCCCCACAATGAATGTGGCGCACAATAAAGTACTTTCAATTATTCACTCAGGTTATTTTTGGTGAGGCCTCCAAGCCGTCTCGCATCCACCCCCAACAAGTACCTGGTGCCACGATGGACTAGGAACCATGCTGGTGTGTATTAAGAATATAGATTTATTAATTTATTTCAACCAAATATCACAAATAGATTAACAGCAGCCACCAATACTGTGGCAACACAAGAACAAAATGACTAAAGGCACCAACACAGAGATGGCACTGTAATATATTGTCACAATGATTTCTTTTTAAGTCACCCACAAATACAGAAAAGAACAATTCAACACACACAGTGATTGCAGATTTTGTTGTACTTGTACTTTCTCCCAGCAAACCTCACCCTCCAAACATCAATTATGCTTCACTACTTTGAATGGAAGGCAGTGGCTGGGAGTGGGAACACAATGGGAAAATCGGATTTTGAATTAGGATCACTGATGCAATGTGAGAAAGAAAAACAGATGGGGAAATTTGTTTTACCACACCTAAAAAGAACAGGCAGGTCTTTCGGGGTTTTTGTCAGGACACAATGGGAAAATCGGTTTGTGCTGTATTAAGCACAGGTGCAATATGAGATAGAAAAACAAATGGGGAAATTTGTTTTGCCACACCTAAAAAGAACACGCAGGGTTTTTGGGGTTTTTATCAGAACACAATGGGAAATCGGGCTTGGGGTATTAAGCACAGATGCAATATGAGAGAGAAAAACAAATGGGGAAATTCATTTTGCCATACCTAAAAAGAACAGACAGGGCTTTTGGGTTTTTTGTTAGAACACAATGAGAACAAAGGGGCAATTTCGTTTTGCACCTTGAACATGCAAAGGCAATATCAGGGTTCCGTCTTCTGATTTAAAATGAAGCGGATCAATGTGTAAATTCATTTTTACACCCTTGCACACACGTGGAACTGGGCTTTGGGGTTAATTCTTTTAACAAATCTTTAGGTCTATACCGGCTCACAACACACTGGGAAGAGTTTGTTAGTTTCGAAAGCCAACAAACACCACCCGTGATTTATATAGGGGAAATAATTGATTTACTTTGATCAAATATGCTAGGGATCTACACAGACAAACAGGATATTTTCTATGGGGAATTAACTAAAGCAATGCTGGAAAAATATAGGGCATACACAATCTAGGGCTTTGGGGTAGTCTTACTTATAGGGGATGCCTGGAACTGGGCATCAGGGTGCATCAGGGAACTGCTGGAACAGCAAGACGGTCAGTCAAGGATCTCCTCTCTTTCCTCCAAGGGGTCCCAGTCAGTATCTATGTCTCCTGGCTCCTCTCTCCACTGCAAGATTTAGGCCTCTCTGCTGGGATGTTTGCTAGATTTTAGCAGAAGGTCACCTGCTGGAATTATTGGAAGAAGTCCAGCTCTAATGCAAACTAATCTACTGATGGGGCAAAATACATCACAAACTTGTCATGATTCTCGCGAAAGGGATTGGCTGATTATCACTGCACACCTCCCACCTGTGTGCTCACAGGACAGAGGGTTGGGGGAGTGATTTGAAGTAGCTGTGGGAGGAGAAAGCTTCATCATCCCATTTTGACAGGTAGGCTCGGTCATGTTTTGAAACAGAAATCTCTCACCATAGCAAGTACCCTACATTTTTGAATCTTTATATATATGAGTACATTTTTGAGAACTACATTTTAAGGTGAATCATATAAGACCAGTCTGAAATCTGCACGCCCTTCCTCTGCATAGATACCGTTTTTCTTCATTTACTCAGGAGCCATATCAGTGAAAAATATGCCACTGTACAGCACCCATGTTAATCATTACCGGTATGCTCCTACCAACTTTCACATCTCTCAGAATCAAGGGAAGGCCCAAATCACATTTTCATTAATACCTTTAGCTATGTTTATCACACCAAAATCATTTTAGCATGGTTGTAAGGGGGTGACTGTCACCTTTAATAAAAGTCTGGAGTTACTGTGGTGTGATGTAAGCTGTCCATTTTGTGCGATAAAATACATTTCTCCCATGTAAATCAAGGTGCAGTTTCACTCCTTCTTCACTCCTGCCCACCAGCCCACATTTTATTAAGTTTCATTTCTCTTCTTAGGCATGTGACTATGCCTGTGTTTAGATTCTGCCTCCCCCTCCAATGCCTAATGGCCATTTATATGTGACTTGTGACCTGAAGATCACAGGTCACAAGTGCTGCCAGAAAAGACATGGCTTATCTGGTCCATACCATGTTTTCAATCTAACAAGTGCATTATTTCTTGTATTTTTAAGTAAGGGCTCTGAGTGATGATGGCAACCAGGCCTTTCTTCAGGGCAGCAGAGGGAGGTCCTTGAGCTTAGTTTCACAATGGGAGAAATGACCAGCAGCAAATGGCCTTTTCATCCCACACACAAATGCTTTTAAATTACATCTTATAATGCACACAATTTCCGCACAATTGTTCTTTGTATAATGCTGTATCTGAGAACACTAAGTTCACACTTTGAATTTCTCTTAGCATATTGTCATTTTGGAGGGGAAAACGAAAATGGCATTCTTTTATTTAATTTACATATGATGCTTTGTTTCACATCAGCTGCTTGGAGCACAATTCTGGTATCCCATTGAAGATACTGTGCACTGCTGTTTCATATGTTTGGGTGCAGCTCTTCATGAATGTGTCAAAATATCATGGCCATGTGTCTTTCTTTCCCTTCATGAAATGTATTTCGTATATATCTTCGCATTTTGGGATTGAGGCCCACTTTATTTCGTTTGTGATTTAGTTTCACTAGGCCTTATATCCGATACCATTTCTGCGCTGGCCTTTTATTTCGGTGAGTGTTCACAAATGAACTGTGCTAGAACTGTCTGTTGTGATAATAAAGTAGATATTTGTATACAACCTTGACTGGACAGTCCCTTTTATCATTGGGTAATAACTTTATTTTTGCTGTCTTGCAACTAACCAACGATCCACGACCTTGCAGAAATAAGCCTGCCGTTCCGTCAATGTTACCAAAATTGGACAAGGAAGTTTATAGTTTGCTTGTGTTTCCAATCTGTTCGGATTCCTTTTGGTGTACTAGAGATGTGGTGCTGATTGATGGTTTAGAAACTGATATTCATCCCTGGACCACTGGTTCCCCCGGAAGTTGATTCATCATACAGGTGGGTGGGGCTTAGGTCACGTGGCCCAGATCCACTTGCACTTGCTCACCAATGCCAAAGGAAAAAAGGCTGGAGGGCTGATTAAGTAGGGAAAAAGGGAGTCAAAACAGGAAGACATCAACAGTTTAGCAGTGATTGACAGGTTGGCAGGTATTAGGTCTGATGTGTTTGTCTCTATCCCTTGGTCCTTAAGCAAAATATTTGTCATATCTCTTGTTATTGCTCTTTCTGATAATTGGATCTGCTCTTCTAACTTGCCAGACATTTCTAAGAGATAATCATCTAGCGTTCTTTCCGGTTTCATGACAAAATTGTAGTGTTTCATTTTTTTTTGTTTTTTTCCCCTTCAGTTTCCCCCAATTGATGTGTTGCTTTCATTTTTCCCATCACAGGAGTTTGTATACTTTGGGGAATAATAGTAAACACACTAAATATCAGAGTACCGCTAAGTCAAATAAATAAGAAAAAGAGAGAAATCAACATATAAACCCATTGATTAAATAAATGAAGCCCCCACCAAGATGTGGCTAGGCCAACAAACTACTAACGTAATAGCGTGTTAGGTGCCAAAGTGTTAAAGTGCTAAAAAGTGCATAAAATGCATAAGTTAAAACTAGAGTTTACGTTAGAACTCGAATTTAGAGACTAGCACAAAGAGTAATGCAACAGCTGCTACAGTTAGTATGTCTGCACAAGTAGAAGGTGCTCTCTTATGTGAAAAATAGGGAGTGTTATAGACCTAGTAACCTTGGCATCAGACAATAAAGTGCACGTGCAAAGACAATATGTAATCTAAAATATCCATGGACGTTCTAAAAAGACAAGAGACAAAGCAGAAACATGCCCTTTTAGGCAGGACACGTTCAATGCACGCAGCCCAAAATCCAAGTGCCGAAATTCTCCGATACGGTTTGCCCAACCCAACATTTCCATGTCCTTTAGAGGAGGTGTTCAGCAAAAAAACCTGCCACTCCAGACAGCGAGGGAAGAAGTCAGAAAGGAGGGAGGATAGCTCAGCAGCAACGTGCTCGCCTTGGAAGCAAGACGACACGGAGCAACACAGGTTTGATCCCCGGTCCCGCTTAGAAACCTCTGGGTATTAAGAGAATTATAAATAACCTATCATATCATATCAATAAAGCGAGGCCAAGACTCAAAGGCTTTGTGCCCACCGTTACCTCTCACTTGCCCGCTTTTACAAACTTTGAAAAACCATTCAGAAATGTGAAGCTGAGTTTCAAAGGCTCTCGCCTGCAGTCACCTCTCGCTTTTCCCCGCTAAGACAATTGAGGATATACGGGATTCAGATCTATGAATGTTTGATGATTTGTTTTTCGCAGAATGACAAGTTCCCCAAAAATCCTTTTGGCCGATTTTGCCACTTGTTTTAGCACAATGAGCCATGCCGGCAGGCAACAGCCTGCTCGCCAACTGAACCGAGATGAAGTAGGCTCTTTAAGCACCTGGGGCTTGTAGCTCCTCCCCCTGATGGACCATAGGCTCATTAAGCACCTAGACCTTGCAGCACCACCGGCTCTGGCTCATGTTGCGCACAGGGTCAGGGTGTGCGGCCTCACAAGGGCGCCCCCGCACCCCTCCTTGTGCAGCAAATAAAGGACGCCTTGCCTCCAGCTCAGTGTGAGGGGGGGGGGCGGGCAGGGCCATCTTAAGCACTTTTGGGGCCCTGGGCACGGACATCTTTGGGGCCGCCCTTCACCAGACCAGAGGGATAAAGGGATCAAGAATACTGGTCGTGCCCCCCTCGCGTCGCGCTCACAACCTATAGGTTGATATGCTGTCTTGCAGCATAATAAGCATGTTTACTCCCTTTAAGTCCCTTTACCCTCTTCATTCTTGCTCTAATCAGAATGATAAACAAGTAACTTTTGAAGACCAATATTAGCAGTCTACAAAGAGGTTACTGTTCTAGTACATACAGGATCATTTTTATCAATAACATCCAGGAAGGTATACAGCCTGTAGTATTAATGCAGGACTGTATGTAAAAGGTTCATGTAACCCATTATAGACAGATAACTCACATAAGCTGCCTCACAGGATGCAAAAGTGCTCCTGCATGGACATAGGAGACCAATTGGAAAGAAGGAGAATGCTACACATAGCGTAGCATGGATAGTGGATGCAGATTAGAAGCTACCAGGAAGGTGTCTTTATCCAGCCAGGCTGAGATTCGAAGTGGGATATGCTTTTCAAATAGTGTTTGCCATTGGATATCAAAGGAACACATGCCTGTGAGGTGCAATATAAATATGCTCACTATTAACACAGTGAAAGCACAAATAAGGTTTTTATGAAGATCATACCATGAGAAGGAAATCACTCTGAAGGGCTGACAATTTTGAAAGGTTTAGGGACTGGCAATATTGAGAGGTTGGGCAATACAATATTAAATGAGATGCTCAGGATCACACATTGGTAAAGGAGTGAAGCTGTGATTTGTGCCAACTCTGCAATTTCTGCATTTGAACACTTTCTTTTCCAGTTCTTACCAAGAACTAAAACAATCTAATTTTATAAAAGCAGACTTGGAAAGTACACAAATCACATTACCAAACAAGACCATTTGTAAACAAAATATTATAGAAGGGTGTTATGTAAACTGGGAATGGTTCTAGCTTCATTCTCTCCGTCATCTAGTAAAGTATATAAGTACCAACATACCGTTTAACACATTTTATCTGGGTTTGTCTTTTTTATTTTAAATACTTCCAAAACAATTATTGTGACATTTTCATTGACTTTTACCAAAAAGCAAGCCGTTTTTTGTGTCAAACAAGCAGACCTTAAAATATGCTTGCCTGAGGCCGGCAACATCTGGTCTGCTCTTTTCTGTCTACCTACCCTTCCACCCAAAAGGCCTCCATAAGAAGAAAGATCAACTAATGGACTAAACGGGACCAGCATCATGCAAGAAGGCAAACCTCACAGAAGACAGCAGAGTAATGTAAGATATATTAGATGATTTGACCAGGAGCACTGCATCGTCTGCTGGCAAATCCAGGATGCAAGCATGAACGCTTTAGTTCCATAGTCTTGAATTTGGATACTTATTCACCTCGTGGACTAACAGTTTATGCCATCTTTGGATGAAATTGCCTAGGTTTTACAACACCTCATCTGAAAAAAACAATTTCTAGACCTTCACCATACAGATTATATGTTAGTTTTTATAGCAACCCCTATCTGGTACAGGTACATTGCTGATAATAGCAGATGTTGTTCTGCAAAACCAAGTACATATGCAAGCAGGTTTATAAACTACAGACATAGGAAAGGCTTAGCCAGCCTTGCTGGAATGTGATATTCTAATTTTGCATATGAACACATCTCTGCAATGGGTGCTTCACACAATGAGCTAACTTCTGAACCATTGTGGCATTCAATTTATCAATATGCATTTCACTTTTGCCTACTGCACATGATCAACATATTTCCCGCAGGAAGGAAAGAATGCTACAGGAGTTGTGCCGTAAGAAACACACAAACTATGTATACCACAGTGAACACAGAAATCAATACATGATGAATTGATCAAGGAAGAATGTACTTGTCAAAACAGAATGGGTTTAGAGCTTCAGCAGCACCCCATTAAATATCCTGATGTGTGCTATTTAAGACTGATGAAGAATGGAATCTTACTTCTTCCGATCAGGCAGCCTTGTGGGGCCCCCCATCAAGGTGGGGGCCCTGGGCAAGCAGGGCTGGTCTTTGCATCAGGCAGTACAGGCAGCTGCCTGAGGTGCCAGGCTCTAGAGGGCGTCAGTCTGACTTCAACAACACCATCGTCATCATTTTAATTACACCTTAACACAGACATAAAAAGCCTCTTTCCAAAATTACGAGTGTAAAATAACCTAAAATAGCTTCTTTTTAATATTAGTACTGTGCAACCTATTGAAAACACCATAGAGGAACAGGCGTTTGGAATGTAGTATTACACTGAAATACTGCAAGGTAAGGCTGGGGGTGCAAACCGCAGAAGCAAAAATCTATGTTTAGAAGTCCACAATTTATGTTTCTGCCTTGCCATTTATGTTGTCACTGAAATAGTGCAATCAACTTGAAAATTAGAGACTGTCTTCAGGCTAAAGGGGCTGTGCAGACCAGTCATACAGCACTCACATGTGCATATATATTTTTGTGGGGCTTCCTCAGCACTCTGCAATCTGTCGCAAAGGTTCCTCCAGGCCAGGCTTCCCCATCCCGCTGGTGATTGCTAAAAGACTGCACAGGGCACACACAAACACAAAGCTTCACCCATCATTGTGTTACACCTGGTCACACAAAAGGTGCACACAGGCACTGGAGAAGCACCATATCAGACACATATGAGAGGATGGGCATAATGGGGGGGGGTGCGGGGAGAGCACAGACGGTTAGACTGAGCCGCCTTTCCTCGACCATCCACCTCGAGTGAATCATGCAGAGGCCAGGCAAATACCCCTGATAGCTTCAGTGATACAGATATAACACCTGGAATCTTAAGCAAAACACATGAAACCCCATATCCCCATCTCCTCCTCTCCTTATCTTAGTGAGACATTTCAGACTCCAGGGATCACCCCTCTTCCATTCATCATGTTTGGTAAAAGAAACAAAGCCGTAGGACAGAACAGGAAACAGACAATAAACTGTGCTGGTAGCTGTACAGTTAACACATGCCCGGCAATTACTAATGTGGAACGTTTTATTGTTAGCACAAGCATTCGTATGAATATATTTTTAGACAATTGAAATCGGATGGGCGTTCGTACTTGCATATCAGGGGAGTGATTGGAAAGGTAGGGCAGTAGACCATTCATTCTCACTGCAGTGCTGAAGTGTGTGGTTTCAGACATGAAGGAAAGAGTTAATCAGGGACGTTATTTAGGGGTCACCAGAGGTCGCAACTGCGACCTCTGTGGTCTCCCTTGCAACCTCTATAAAAAAAAATCAAAAATAAAACGTTTTATTTTCTTCTTTTTTTGTAATGCAAGCTCCTGGGCTGTGGCCAGCACCGTGTGGCTCTTTACTTCTGGAGTGGCTGGCTGTCTTGTTCAGGCCCCTTAAAAAAAGAAGACAAATAAGAACAGGAGTGCCACAAGTCTAACGCTTTCAGCACTGACCCTAAATAAGAAAGAATAGGAATACCAAATAGTGTGTCTTTCTGGAATTCTATACAATAATTGCTAGACTCATTAAAGGTTTATTTCAGGCACACTTCAGGGGGTGAGTCACTGATTTAGTCTGTTCTTAAACACTGCAACTCAGCCTTTCATCCTTCTGAGGTAGATAAATGAGTGCCAACACAGGTTGGGTGACATTGGGTGTATATTTTTTCTATATAAAGCGCTTAAGCGTAAGTGCTATATAATACCACATCATTATCATTTAGTCATGGACTTCTGCTTGCATTCACAGTCCTTTGGTAATATGGGCCTATAAACACTGATCTTAATGATACATATGGCGATCCATTCTTGTATGAAATGTACATCACATTATAGTGATATTGTAACCATATTTTTTGTAGCGTACAATGCTAGGTGATGCCACTTCCTGTTTTGTCAACGGGTGAAAGGTTGTGTTCCGTCGCTTCCCGCGCGATATCACTTCGGGGTGGGGTCAAATGGCATCAGGGGTCAAGGGTCGTGTGATGTCACTTCCGCTACCCCTGGCATTTTGGTGAAATTAACTGATTGAAATATTGAAGCTCCACTCATTAGAATGTGTAAAGTAGTTAGATGCCACACACAAGTAAGTTTCCCACCCCCCATATCGTCTCTGAAGTTAGCACCTTTCCGAACATTTTGTGGGGGGGCGCCAACAATGCTTCCCGCCTCGGGTGCAATCTGGTCTAAAACCGGCCCTGTGGGCAAGTGCCCCTTTTGCCCTCCCATAAAAACGTCTCTGGGGGCAGAGGGGGGGGTTAGATCTGTTGTTCACTGGGGCTGTGTGGGGCTTTCATTTGGAAATGTCCAATATAAATTCGTAAAAATGGGCTGCTGATGACAGAGGTAGTTTTAACAAAAGTAATTGCCAGCCCCTTTGTTTAGATGCCACCAGAACACATCTTTGAGTCAGAGAGGAGTCTCACGCAGGGTTCAGTGAGGCCCTGACAGGTGCTGTCACAATGTTGGGGAGGGTGGGGTGGCGAGGTTGGGGTTCGAGGACACAACGAAAAATCTTGCAGATGACGCGCCGCTGGCAGAACTGCACTGAGCACCTCCTATTAATGGGCCATGTTGGAGATCCAGCTCCTCTCGCGAACAGAGCTGCGGAGGAGCTGCGTCATTAAGCACCTCCTCCCGATCGGTCATGTTAGCAGTTTAGTTAAATTGCGATTTACTCGCTATTTAACTAAACTGCTGCTGAGACTTGCAATCCGTCCATTGTGTATAAAAACAGGTGGATTGCAGGTCATGCACTGCGCTGACGGCCCGGTTCACTTCAGAATTAGCATGGTGCCTGGATATCAGGAAAAGGCTGTTTAGCACGCTCACTGTTCCTGGTTCAGAATCTGGTGAGGAGAGACGAAGTAGGCCCATTAACCACGTGCGTCTCTCAGCACCTCCCCCTGGTGGCCTGTGTCAGCAGGCAACAGCCCAATCGCAGTTCCGCTCCAGGATTAATCTAAAGGATGTGATGGGTGTTAATATGTATGAGGAAGATGCTCCTGCATGAATATTGAGGGTCCCGAAGAAGGTGTGAAGAATTGATGCAGGTCTGGCTCAACAAAGCATAGAGTAAATCAGAGGTCCTCTAGAGATTATCGTGTTTACGAGCATGCAGTAATATGGACAATGCAATCATAGCTTTTCCAAAATATTTGTGGTATGGTGCGGTCCATCGCCTAATTGTCAGAGAATTTGAGAATTATAATGAGCATGCTTATAAATAAATGGTTTTTCCAGGGAATTAAAAGTAAAAACAATCATAATGTTTGATATACGAAGGTAGTTGGTTCACGTCTAGTTTCTTGTCACATTCAATATCCTGTTATTTTGCCATTGTATTGTTGTCGTTAATACATTATGAATTTAAAAGTATTGGTCTGAAAAAATGTTCATAGTTTTTTAACAAGCATATTTGTCATCGCAACTTAGTATTCATGTTTCAATGGATCCCCGTAGGAACATTTTTGATGCAGCACACCTGGTGTGCAAACAAACTGTCTAATAGCCCTACAACAGTTCTCGAGGAATATACTATTTGACCAGCAGATGGCAGCATCATCAAGGCAAGACGATATAAATGGAGGATTTTCTTTGCTGAACATTTCGAATGTGTAGTCTCTTCTCTGTGATGTATTTAATTATGTACCTCCTTTTTTAGTCTCTTTATTGTGAACCAGTAAACCTTTCACTACTATATTAAGCAAAATTAATTTCACATAAATTCCAAAAATAAAATACATAATAAGTATAATTATTGAAAAAATCACATTTGATATAAAATAGAACAAACGAAGAAGAACAGCAGACTCTCAACGACCTCACGATAACACAATCACTCCCCAAATTTAGAAGAGTTTTTGTCAAGGCAGATAAATCTCCTAACAGTAAAAATATCGGCTAAAAAAACAACCAGAACTATAGAAACGGATACATGCTGTACACTCGTTAGGCAGAACCACGGGGACTCAGAACACACAGCGGAGGTATTATATTAAAAACGAGAAAAACAAATAACCATCTAGGTAATAACAAATTGGCAATGTAGAACCAAATGATAAAGTTTCGATTTCCATCTCCAATTTACACAATCTGCAAGTTCTCTTCGCTTGCTCTAAACCAATAACCTCCAAATCATACATACACTTCAACCTGAATCTTAGGAGATCGTCCCTAAAGGCTCTAGAGGGGCCTTGATTAGATAAGCTTAGTGGAAACCCACCCCCTGAGGGCCCTCCGCACTTAGGATGTACCCCGGGAATAAAAACAGTGAACATAAATGGTCCAAATTCATATTCCTTTGTCAGTTCTTAGTTTTTGCTTTATTTGGTGGAAGGGCAACGCCAGAAGGATATTTGCCTCTGTTAAAAAGCGTTGGCAAGGCAGCAAAACACCATTCAAGGGGTTCTCTAAACCCTCGTGGTAAATGTCACCCAATCTAACATACACACGTGATCTCCCCTCTCACCTAAAAGGTTCATGTACAGACGACCTTTGTTCCACTTATACCGAAACCACCAAGAGCCCAGTCCCAATTCTTTCCGGACTGCCTCTATGGGAACAGAACGGGGCCAGTTTAAAACATTAGGCCATTGCATGAGTTCAAAGACGACAGGGAGCAGATGTATTTCAAGCTTAGTTACTCTGCAGGGTTTCCATCATTTGATTGTGCGAGCCTTGAGTTGAGAGGGTGACCCAGCTCGTGGAACTCCCAGAGGTGCCGAAAAGAGATGCTGTATCCCCCAAATGTTGGAAAGTTATGTTGGGGGGAGGGATTGGGGGAGAGGGGGAGTTGCAATAGTTAGCACTCGTGGGCAAATGGAATGTAAAGACTGGGACGAATAATGGGAGGAAATGGATAATGCTATTGTGCTGCTCCCTAATGCATGCATGTTTGTAATGTATGCTCTTGAGAAATTAAAGTTGGTAAAAAATAAATAAATCAGGCCAACTTTTCCCTTCTCAGAGATGCCACCAGCTCTTTATATTGGATGAAAAAAGTTCTAACCCAAATAAAGCTATAGGCGTGACCTTAGCTTTGTGATATTCAAGCGACAGGATCAAAGAAAAGAAACACAATTGCTTATCAATTACCTTCATTTGCATCAACACCGGAGAGATTTGTTCTCTAATTCTTTCCTTCAGAATCTTGGTATGGTGTTTGTTAGCAAAAATGTAAAGCGAATATAGCACACTGTCGACAATAGGTCGTTTCGTACTGTCAATGGCCCAAGACAATTTTCGTGTCTTTGTTTAAACATCATAACATAGGACCACTGATTTGCCTGGGTTGATTACCAAGTTATTCTGTCTGACATAAGACTCCATGGCCACCAATTTACGTTGGAGGACAATAAAATTATGTAGTCTGCATACGCCATCCGCGCCACCTGCACAAACAAGTGTGGAGGAAAACAAGACAACTGATCTAAAGTCAGAGCCAAATCTCAGATGTAAAGATTAAACAATGTGGGGGCAAGGACACGCCTTTCCTGAGTCCCCTGTCCACTTCCACATCGCCTGTCGCAGCCCTATCCGAATAGAACAGAACATTTAATTTAGTATTTGTGTGAAACATATTTAGTAGTCACCGGGGAATATTCCAACTACTCAATTTACTCCATAGTCTATTTCTGTTGACTTTGTCGAAGGCTGAAGGCATGTGCAGACTGGCTACATACATTGGTTGCCCGTTATCCAGGCTAGTTTTAGATTGGATAATGGACATAACTAGGCCGTTTAAAGGCGTGCCTGTGCCTGTACCTTTTCTAAAGCCAGTCTGAAACATACTCAATCTGCCAAAACTGTCCATCCAAAGGTGAAGAGCCTTCAAAATAAAGCTAGCAAGAACTTTCGAAGAAGAGTCAATCGAAGAAATAGGCCTGTCATTTATAGGAGAATCCCGCAGGCCTTTTTGTTCTAGATTGGCACCAAGATTGACATTGTCCAGGACTAGTCTAGAGGCGACTTGAAAGAAAAGAAACACATCAATATATCGGCCCATAAGCAGGGATCCTGTTAAGACCAACTGAGAGAGTCCATTCCAACCACACACGCCAGGCACTCCTTATCAAAATTTGGTAAGCAGGAGGTCCTATCTGTATTTATAGCCACTGTATCCCTTTTATTTGAAAAAAAGCTTGGTATAGTAGGACATCCAGTCTGACTCCCAAATACAGTTTGTCGGGTCTAATCTCTGAAAATGATCGGACCCATTCAAAATATTCTACTATCATGCATAATCAATGTATAGATCAAGCTGCTGGTTTTGTTTGTGGAATTTCAGAATTCTGGGAGATTTGCACCAATTCCTATAAGATTGTTTACCTCAGAAAGAGGATCCTTGAAACCACACTGAAGTCGGGAAGTATAACTCTTGTCCTGTGCCTTACTTCAGATTCAAAGGCTGTCATCCTCTGGGGGGGGGGGGATGGTTTCTGCTGCCACTGATTAAAGGCAGTCACCTCCTCTCTCCACCTTATCACACTAGCTGAAAAAACATAGGGTCACAGGCGGACCATTTTTCATCATTGGAACATCCTTTCCAATATTGAGTAGTGTGCATATTAAACTAAAACGGAGGAAACCCTTTAAGCACCATAGGTTTTTATAGCCAATAAAAGACCAACTACTCCCACCATTCCTTTGACTACATTTTACAGATAACCTAGCAAGATCACTTGTTGTCTAACATTGAATTTCCAAAGCGTGGAACTGGTTCGTCCAAGAGCAGGTGATATGAACTCTATTGTAGAGCTGGAGAAGGCTCCAAACCATGTCGGCTGAATTGGAACATCCCCACTGATATTTCCATTTAGTCGAGCCAAACCCCACTTTTCCATAAACCTGGCCTAACCTATACCTCTTCTGACCCGAGTGCATTGTCTACTTGACTTCAAGGCAACAGATAGAACCTCACTATCCGCAAAAGCACGAAAACCCTTGACTTTCTCAGTGCACAAACAGTTGCAACCCCTGGCGATGATAGCCAAAGCGGACAGAAAAGCTGACACCCAACTTAAAAGGGTCTTATCCAATTCAGACCAAATGTTTTCATCCAAGAATAATTGAGGTTCACAAAAAATATAAATTAAAAGAATATTAATAGAAGTATCCCCTTCATTGGAAGTGGCAACTAAAATAGAATCAAGATTAACATACCATTTCTCCATTGATAGGCCAGCGCCGTTACAAACTGCTACCAAGGGTCTGCCCAACAGCTTACCAGACAGGCATGAAAAATTGTGACAAAGCCATCCAAAACTGGAAGTTCACAAAGCCAGGTTTCTTATAAAAGAACAAACACCTGCTGTTTAAAAATACACATTACATTTGCATTGCAAAAATGGTTATATCCCCTTGTGGTCCAACGTAAGAGCGATACTAATTGTGTGTTAGAACGCATGTCTG
Source organism: Ambystoma mexicanum (assembly GCF_040938575.1). NCBI lineage: Eukaryota > Metazoa > Chordata > Amphibia > Caudata > Ambystomatidae > Ambystoma > Ambystoma mexicanum. The sequence continues at coordinate 81,680,577 of NC_090928.1, read as the reverse complement.
ACTCCTTCATATTGGAGCAGCACAGAAGGTAGCCAATTCCAATCCTCTCCATCTACCCCACACTCGTTAGTTACTATGACCTGCCTCTTACCCCGGAACATCCACATCACATTTAATGGTGATACCATTCCACATTTTAGAGGTTACATCATCCCTATCATGATTATCTCCGTTCCGTGGCACCCAATCCTCCAATTGAGGAATAAGGATATGATTGCCTCTAATAACAAGCTTCGTGTGGGCAGCCTTAACTAGTTCTTAAGCTAAAAGAGATAAAAAAGATGAACCGTACACATATTATACATGTCTACCTCATTGAGTTCCACTCATTTCAAGTCTACAGAGGAGAGCCCAGGAGCTAAGGAATACTTTTAAAAATGGTCAAAATACAAGATCTAGTCACGGAGAACATTACCTCATCCGTAATAACAGAGACAATAAAGATACACTTGCCTTTAAAGTCTTCATAAGTGCCCTCACTTAAATGACACCTAGTCAAAGATTTCTCACAAGTCACTGTCGCTTCCCGTCTCTCCTGTAACCCCAGAAACTTCTCCTTCTCGACCACACGGCACAATGAACCCCTTCCCCCCTCCCAAAAGTCGTTGTTACAAATCCGTCGCTAGTAAAGTGTCTGTGCCATTAGGTTCTTGACCCCCCTCAGAGATCATTCTCTCCTCAGATGAATCTACTGGCTCTGTCTGGGCCACAACAAATCTCTGTATATCCTTGAATGTTTTGCTAAATTGTTTCTTTTTGGCTCCCCTCAGGTTTTTGTGACCCACACCCGAAGAAGAACTTGGCTCAAACAGTGGTGGGGAAGACAAACCCACCAGATGAGAAGAGGCCGAAACCTCACGGTGCTCAGAATTCAGCAAGCCTGCCACCTCATAGGAGTCCTGTATGACAGGGGGCACAAACAAATGGGACGGCACACAGTCCTTCAAGGAGCTGTCCTTGTTCTTACTGGATCCTTGCAGATCCTCATCTTCTATGTTCTTACTAGGTATGGAAACAACCTAGAGGGGCCTAGAAGCCAAATCTAAAGAAGCCACACAATCGTCTTTCTTCTTTTTGGAGCATCGATGTCCACTAGGCAACACATTTTTATCTTCCCCCGAATTAACACAAACCGCTGAAGCCGAAACCTCCTTCGACACATTAACAACATTGACTGACTGTTCTCTCATGGACAACTCCAATGAGATCTGAGGGCCAGTGATTTTAATGACCTACAGCTCTGACCTGGTCTCCAAATCTTTAGACGAGCTGTCATTCCTCTGTAGACCTCTAAAAATAGTCTGTAAAAACATCCTTGACCCTGCTGTTCTCCATGCAGGACCCATCCTTTTGGTTTTTCGATATTTTCTGGGACAGAGAGCTAGTACTTTTCTTTGCATTAAAATTAGCAGGTACTACAGCAGCAGTTGAGGTGGTATTCAAATCTTCACACTAAGGGATGCTATCACCAAACATATTGAAATAGGGGCCACTGTTGTTCTTTACTTTGAAGTGAAGAAGCTTCTCCTGTCCTAGTGTTACACTTTTTATCTCCGCTAAGGACACGGTTGGGATCTGCCCTCATAGCTCATATTGTCATAGAGTCTGACGAGAACTTGTAACACTATCCTGTCCTAGTGTTAGACATTATATCGCCGCTAAGGACACCGTTGGGATCTGCCCTCATAGTTCAGATTGTCATAGAGTCTGACAGGACCTTGTTACACTATCCTGTCCTAGTGTTACACTTTATATCTCTGCTAAGGACATGGTTGGGATCTGCCCTCATAGCTCAGATTGTCATAGACTCTGACGAGACCTTTTAACACTATCCTTTCCTAGTGTTACACTTTTTATCTCCACTAAGGACACGGTTGGGATCTACTCTCATAGCTCAGATTGTCATAGATTCTAACGTGACCTTGTAACAATAGCCTTTCCTAGTGTTACACTTTATATCTCCGCTAAGGACACGGTTGGGATCTGCCCTCATAGCTCAGATGTAACGCTCACCTGATTCCCGTAGAGGCGCCGGTCTTGACTGGGCGTATACCGTATCTGCAAAGGTGATGTGTAACACACGGCTGGCTCTTTGGGCTGGACCTCTGTGCACTGTATGTCTGACTTGAAGGGTAAGATGTCTGCAGATAGAAAATATGGGATTAAGGAACTGGGTTATTGAATGTCTCTCTCTTCTTCCCTTTCTCTTCTCCTGTAGAACCCCAAAGGTTAACGCTCTCACCTTAGGTAAGTGAACGCCGTGCTCTCCATCTGCCTCGGGGCAGGGTGCTGTAACCAGTTTCTTCACTGGATAAGGGGAGCAGGCCTCTTGACTTCAGAGGACTGCTGTCCGTCGTTTACTGCACGAACGGTAAGTTTCGAGTAATTCTAATGTCTTTAAAGTCTTTAGTAATGATGTTTCTTGTTTTGCAGGGTTCCGGCGATGGCGGATGACGGGCTGAAGTGAGTTGAAGATGGAGCACGTGTGATGAATAGAAGCGCCTGGAAGCACGTAAGTAAGCGCTTGTTGCCTGCTTCACGATGCGCTCTAACTGTCTTTTTATTTTGCAGGTACAAGTTTGGAGCGGCTGCAGGGTGCCGGAATACCCACTGGGTTAGATGTGGAAAGGAGTAATGGCACGTGAGTATTAAAGTTCCCCAATGTCTTTAAACGCACCTTGTTTTGTCTTTCAGATGCGGGATGCAGCGCCGAAGGCCTCCAGAGCGTGCGAAGATTTGGTAAGCTTTTGTCTTTCAGATGCCGGAATGCAGTGTGAAAACCTCCGGAGCGCACGAAGAGTAGGTAAGCCTTTGTCTTTCAGATGCCGGAATGCAGCGCAAGGCGTTGGTGACAGCCGATGGACCAGGTAAGTGAAGAGATGTCACTGAAGACCGTAATGCTAACCTGTTCTTTCTTGTCTTTATAGGTGTTGCTGAAGACTGGATTCAGGATGGTAAGCCTTTTTCCTTAGGCCCAGGATCAGATGCAGAAGACACGATGAGCGTTCTGCTGCAGAGGATGCAGAATAACGCAAAGCAAGATTCATCCATCGGGTGTGGTTTAAATAGCCTCCTGTAGTGCTTAGGTGTCTCCTTCCACAGCCACGCCTAGGTAAGAAAAGAGTTCCTGCTTTCCAGAAGAGTTCCAGTGTTCTGAATCTAGGGAGTGGCTCCTGCCCCACCCAACAGGAAAAGTAGTTCCAAACAGAAGAGGATCAGAGGCTCAACTGGCAGGCAAGTAAGCAGCATGGTCTGCTGCAGGTAAGTCCACCCAAGCATTATGAGCCCGGTGCTTCCAGCGCTGGGACTGGGCATATTTATGAGCCTGGTGCCACTGGCGCCAGGACTGGGTCCAAAAGGTCCCAATTGGGACTGGTTGGCACTCGGAACCTGGGTTATGGATCTGCTTCCAAGGGAGTTGGGAAAACCCTGACCTTTTGGAAGCAGAGATCATGACAGTACCCCCCCTCAAGGCCCCTCCCAAACCGGGCTTCTCTGGGGGTTTTGGCTTGTCAGGAAATGTTCGGTGAAATCTTTTGATTAGGCGAGGAGCGTGGACATATTCAGCAGGTTCCCAGGATCTCTCTTGGGGGCCGTAGCTTTTCCAGTCAATTAGGTAAAATAGTTTAGATTTGGAGATCTTGGAGTCCAGAATGCTTTTGACTTCAAACTCGAGTTCTCCATCAACTAGGATAGGTTTTGGAGATTTAGTTAGTCGGGTTTGAGGTTGCACGGGTTTTAATAGAGAGACGTGGAAGACCGGATGTATCTTCATGTGCGGGGGCAAGTCCAACTTGACCGCTACTGGGTTTACTATGGTAGTGATGGAATAGGGACCAAGGTATCTTGGGTTGAATGTGCGTGGCCCTTTTAGAGGTAGATATTTGGTGGATAACCAGACTTGATCCCCTACTTGATATTGAGGGGCTTCCTTCCGATGTTGATCTGCTGCTTTCTTGTATTGTTCTTTAGCCCTTTGAAGGTGAGAAACAGCTTCCTTAAAGGCTTGGGTGATTGTAGAATGCAGGTAGTCTACTGCTGGTGTTTCAAGATCTTGGAGGGGATCCAACTCCGAGGTTCGAGGGTGACTGCCGTACAAAAGAAAAAACGGGGTTTTCCCAGTTCCCGAATGGACAGAGTTATTGTAGGCATATTCGGCTATCCAAAGGATGTCTTTCCAAGTTTTTTCAGTTTGTTGCAGCATGCAGTGTAAATACTGTTCCAGAGTTTGATTGGTCCTCTCGGTTTGTCCGTCGGTCTGAGGGTGGTGACTGGTCGATAGTCTCACATCAATTTGAGCCGACCGACAGCAACTTCGCCAAAAATGAGAAATAAATTGACTACCTCGATCCGAAATTAGAACCGAAGGAAAACCGTGCAGTCGGACGATGTTTTCGAGAAATTCTCGGGCCAGAGTTGCTGCTGTTGGCAAGCCTTTGAGCGGAATGAAATGCGCCATCTTGGAGAATAAGTCCACGATTACTAGAATCGTATTGTATCCGGAGCATGGAGGTAGATCGGTGATGAAGTCCATTGAAAGCGTATGCCAAGGGCGAGGTGGGATGTCAATAGGGCGTAAGAGGCCTGCTGGTCTTTCCTTTTGACTCTTGTTTTGGGCGCATACTCCACAGGACATTACAAAGTCTCTGATATCTTTTTTCCAAGACGGCCACCAGAAGTAGCGCTTGATCTTTTCTGAGGTCTTGGCCATACCGGGATGTCCTTCCATTAAAGAATCGTGATAACAAGAGATTACTTTTTTCTGTAAATCTGTGCTGGGTAGGTATAATCGTTCTTGGAAATACAATAAGTTGTCCTTTACTGCAAAGTCCTTTCCCTGCAGATGCCAATTCTGTATGTCTGCTGGAGTTACAAGTTGCCTGGCCTTATCCTTAACTTCCTCTATGGATTCTGTGGCGATTACACCCAGAATTCTTTGTTCGGGAATGATTGGTACAGGTTTAGGGTTGATCAAGTGTTCTTCCACTCCCATCCGAGAAAGGGCATCAGCTTTACCGTTCTTTGTACCAGGTCGATAGGTAATTATGAAGTCAAACTCGGCAAAGAATAATGCCCAACGGAGTTGTCTAGAGGATTGGGCTTTTGCGGTTTTCAAATATTGCAGGTTTCGGTGATCCGTAATCACAGTAACGGTGTGTCGGGCCCCCAGCAGATAATGCTGCCAAGCCTTAAAGGCAGACTTGATAGCCAGAAGTTCCTTGTCAGTAATCGTGTAATTGATTTCAGGAGGCGAGAATTTGCGGGACCAAAATGCCACGGGATGCAACTGATTGGTTACCGGGTCCTTTTGTGATAGAACTGCCCCCATGGCAAGGCTTGAAGCATCAGTTTCCACGATGTAGGGGAGTTCGGGGCGAGGGTGTTTTAAGATTGGTGCAGAGATAAATTTAGTCTTCAAATCCTGGAAAGCTTGTTCCGCCTCGGTAGACCATTCAAAACGTTTGTTTTTCTTTAACAAGGCAGTGATGGGCTGGTCTATTCGAGAGAATTCGGGGATAAACCTGCGGTAAAAGTTAGCGAAGCCTAACATGCTTTGCACACCTTTTACGGAGGATGGTGATGGCCATTTGAGAACTGCATCGACCTTCTTTGAATCCATACGCACTCCGCCAGGTGATAATATGAATCCCAAGAATTCAACTTCAGTCACGTTGAAAACACATTTTTCCAACTTAGCGAAAAGTTTGTGTTGACGCAATCTTTCGAGGACCATTTTCACGTGTTTCCGATGTTCAGATTCCGATGAAGAATAAACGAGGATGTCGTCAATGTAAACAACAACACACACATCTATGAGCTCTCTGAGGACATCGTTCATAAAATATTGAAAGGCGGCCGGGGCATTGCAAAGTCCGAAGGGCATGACCTGATATTCAAATAGTCCATACTTGGTGCGGAAGGCCGTCTTCCATTCATCGCCCTCTTTTACTCGTACCAAGTGGTAAGCTCCTCTAAGATCCAGCTTTGTATATATGCATGCTTTTCTGACTTGGTCCAGGAGTTCAGGGATCAAAGGTAACGGATATCTATTCTTAACGGTGATCTGGTTCAGGGAGCGATAATCTATACAAGTTCTAAGGTCTCCTTCCTTTTTTGGAACGAAGAACAAAGCTGAAGAAGCAGGGGACTTGGAAGGACGAATAAACCCATTTGCCAGGTATTGATCCAGGTATTGTCGAAGGTGAAGGTTCTCAGGCTCAGTGAGGGAATAAATTCTACTACAAGGAGGAGTAGATCCAGGTATCAGGTCTATCTGGCAGTCATAAGACCTATGAGGAGGTAGAGAGTTAGCCTGATCCTTCCGGAAAACATCTTGGTATTCTAGGTATTCGGGAGGTAACTGGGGAGTCTCTGAAGAAATTGCTGCCAGTGCAACACCAGGTGGAGGGTGACAAGTAGAGACACATTCTGGAAACTGGACCGTTCTTGCTCGCCAATCGATCAGAGGATTGTGTTTCTCTAACCAAGGTATTCCTAGAATAATCTGAAACTGAGGGGCCTTGATCACATCGAACACGATCTTCTCATGGTGTCCATCTTGACTTACTAGCGTCACCTCTTGAGTGGTATGCGTTACTGGCCCGGAGGCTATCTCCGTACCATCCACCGTAGTAATGACGTCCTTTACAGCCTTGGGACAAAGAGTTAGATTCATCCTCAAAACCATTTCATGATCCACATAATTGCCGATGGCACCGCTGTCGACGTAAGCTTCAATTGCATGTAATCGATCCGGATTATCAGGGCTAATGAGGACCATAGGTATCACGAAATGCGAGGTCACGGAACTGGTTTTCACGCTCGGCAAGAGGACCTCTATTCTTGTCGGGCGAGGTCGTTTCCCTGCTCAGAGTTTGTAACTTTGGTAACTGCAGCTCCTACTGCCTTCTTGGCAGGTTTCACCGGACAGTCTCGAAGAAAGTGCCCTGAGTTTCCGCAATAGAGGCATAATTGCAACTGTTTTCTCCTTTCCCGCTCCTTTTGTGTTAGAGGACCTTTCAGACCCCCTATTTGCATGGGTTCCCCGGGGTCTACTCCTTTGGAAGGAGTTGGCGGTTTGGAAAATACTCCAGCATCAAACTTGGAACGATCGGCCTTCCTGTTCTGCAGTCTGTGATCTATTTGAACGACTAAGTCTATATAGTCCGAACAATCTTGTGGGGGATTCAATACTTGGGCTAACACATCTTTGAGCTCTCCACGTAGACCTCTATAAAACAGCGTAATCCTTTTGTCCTCAGGCCATTGAGTTTCCACTATCAGTCTGTTGAAAGACGCAATATAAGCCAAAAGGTCTTGATTACCTTGTCGCAACGAAAGAAGCTCATTGTCCAAGGCCTGCCCCTGTGAATGTCTTGCGAACAGTTTTTCCATACTGAGCTGAAAAGCTTGAAAATCATGGAGGACCGGATCATCTTGATTTACTAGAGGGATCGACCAGTCTGCCGCATTGCCACTAAGGTACGAAAGCACGAAAGCTACTTTAGCTTGATCAGTTGGAAAGGCTGCTGGCCGGCATAAGAAATGCAACCGGCACTGATTGATAAATACTGAAAACCTCTTTGGGTCACCAGAAAATCGTTCGGGCGGAGCCAGAGGTACATTCCCAGGTAGGTTGATCTGCACTGGATTCATAGAGGATGTAGAAGGAAGATTTCCCCCAGATGCGGGTAACGGGGTCTGTCCGGCTTGTGACTGTAGCAATTGTCTAGCGAGATCATCTGTTCGCTCCTTGGAAATAATCAGTTCCCTTCTTAGAGCGTTCGTTTCCTGACGGGCTGCATGCACTTCTGCCCTTAGTTCCCCAAGTAACTGGGCTAGCTGGTCGGTATCCGAGGTTTCCATAGCGCCTGGACGGGAGTTTTGTGGTAGGCTTTGCGTTCTGTAACGCTCACCTGATTCCCGTAGAGGCGCCGGTCTTGACTGGGCGTATACCGTATCTGCAAAGGTGATGTGTAACACACGGCTGGCTCTTTGGGCTGGACCTCTGTGCACTGTATGTCTGACTTGAAGGGTAAGATGTCTGCAGATAGAAAATATGGGATTAAGGAACTGGGTTATTGAATGTCTCTCTCTTCTTCCCTTTCTCTTCTCCTGTAGAACCCCAAAGGTTAACGCTCTCACCTTAGGTAAGTGAACGCCATGCTCTCCATCTGCCTCGGGGCAGGGTGCTGTAACCAGTTTCTTCACTGGATAAGGGGAGCAGGCCTCTTGACTTCAGAGGACTGCTGTCCGTCGTTTACTGCACGAACGGTAAGTTTCGAGTAATTCTAATGTCTTTAAAGTCTTTAGTAATGATGTTTCTTGTTTTGCAGGGTTCCGGCGATGGCGGATGACGGGCTGAAGTGAGTTGAAGATGGAGCCCGTGTGATGAATAGAAGCGCCTGGAAGCACGTAAGTAAGCGCTTGTTGCCTGCTTCACGATGCGCTCTAACTGTCTTTTTATTTTGCAGGTACAAGTTCGGAGCGGCTGCAGGGTGCCTGAATACCCACTGGGTTAGATGTGGAAAGGAGTAATGGCACGTGAGTATTAAAGTTCCCCAATGTCTTTAAACGCACCTTGTTTTGTCTTTCAGATGCGGGATGCAGCGCCGAAGGCCTCCAGAGCGTGCGAAGAGTTGGTAAGCTTTTGTCTTTCAGATGCCGGAATGCAGTGAGAAGACCTCCGGAGCGCACGAAGAGTAGGTAAGCCTTTGTCTTTCAGATGCCGGAATGCAGCGCGAGGCGTTGGTGACAGCCGATGGACCAGGTAAGTGAAGAGATGTCACTGAAGACCGTAATGCTAACCTGTTCTTTCTTGTCTTTATAGGTGTTGCTGAAGACTGGATTCAGGATGGTAAGCCTTTTTCCTTAGGCCCAGGATCAGATGCAGAAGACACGATGAGCGTTCTGCTGCAGAGGATGCAGAATAACGCAAAGCAAGATTCATCCATCGGGTGTGGTTTAAATAGCCTCCTGTAGTGCTTAGGTGTCTCCTTCCACAGCCACGCCTAGGTAAGAAAAGAGTTCCTGCTTTCCAGAAGAGTTCCAGTGTTCTGAATCTAGGGAGTGGCTCCTGCCCCACCCAACAGGAAAAGTAGTTCCAAACAGAAGAGGATCAGAGGCTCAACTGGCAGGCAAGTAAGCAGCATGGTCTGCTGCAGGTAAGTCCACCCAAGCATTATGAGCCCGCGCTTCCAGCACTGGGACTGGGCATATTTATGAGCCTGGTGCCACTGGCGCCAGGACTGGGTCCAAAAGGTCCCAATTGGGACTGGTTGGCACTCGGAACCTGGGTTATGGATCTGCTTCCAAGGGAGTTGGGAAAACCCTGACCTTTTGGAAGCAGAGATCATGACACAGATTGTCATAGACTCTGACGAGATCTTGTAACACTATCCTTTCCTAGTGCTACACTTTATATCTCTGCTAAGAACATGTTTGGGATCTGCCCTCATAGCTCAGATTGTCATAGACTCTGACTTGTAACACTATCCTTTCCTAGTGTTACACTTTTTATCTCTGCTAACGACACAGTTGGGATCTGCCCTCATAATCCAGATTGTCATAGAGTCTGACGAGACCTTGTAACCCTATCCTATCCTAGTGTTACACTTTTTATCTCTGCTAACAACACATTTGGGATCTGCCCTCATAATTCAGATTGTCATAGAGTCTGACGAGACCTTGTAACACTATCCTGTCCTAGTGTTACCCTTTTTATCTCCGCTAACGACACAGTTGGGATCTGCCCTCATAATTCAGATTGTCATAGAGTCTGATGAGACCTTGTAACACTATCCTGTCCTAGTGTGACACGTTTTATCTCTGCTAAGGACACGGTTGGGATATGCCCTCATAGCTCAGATTGTCATAGAGTCTGACAGGACCCTGTAACACTATCCTGTCCTAGTGTTACACTTTTTATCTCCACTAAGGACACGGTTGGGATTTGCCCTCATAGCTGAGATTGTCATAGAGTCTGACGAGACCTTGTAACACTAGGTTGAAAGCAGCCACATAGTGACCCCCTAGACTCGAATGCTCAATCTCAAAGTAATCTTTAGCACCAACTGAGCGTCCAACAATATGTTCACATCCTGGTAAAAGATCAGTTTCAGCATTGTGTAAATTCACAAAAAAACAAGGTGAAGCACTTAGATTGGTTACTCGGAGATCCAGATTCAAGAATTCCTCTTCCAAACTCAAACAGGCGTTAAGGAGTGAGAGATCAGATTTATTATGTGCGCCCCGAGGCCTACGGGCATGTGTGCGTGGTACAAAAATTAAAATAAATAAATAAATTATTAATATCTCCCTCCTTCGGCTTGACATTCTGCATGGCAGGGTGTATAACCACTATCACTTCTTCAGACGCAGCGTGCTTGCCAGCATGACCCACTCCAATCTGTAGGTGCTTATCCAGTCTTGTTTTTTCCCTTTGCATTCTGAGGCTTGTAGCTCCACTTTTCCCATTAAAAGACTCGGACTACAAGTCCAAGAATGCAAAGGAAAACCAGGACTGGATATGCACCTACAGATTGGAATGGGTCATGTTGGCAAGTATGAGGGATCCGTCGTGTTCCTTGCTCACTCACTTGAACATCTTAACTAAAAAGCTTCGGAGGTGCTTGCTTGCGGAAACATCACATCATTTTAGATTGAGATACAGGCTGGGCTGCCTCAGACAGGTTTGCCTCTTCCAGAGCATGAGACACATCCTTGTTTAATGGGGTCATGTCTTTGCTTCTTAAATTGTATCTTTTGCCTGACCCCCTCATTTTGCACAAGAAGAGACAACTCCAAGGGTAGCAGAGTGGATATTCCTCCAAATCCTTCCCACACCGTTCAGATTGCAGAAACAGCTAAAGCCCACTCTATATAAACGTCCCAGAGCTTAGAGTACTCTCACAAAGTAAATATGCACACATGAAGCCAGCCGGCGTGCTTAGCGTCCCCAGCTCAATGAGCAGTCGCCTACTGTTCCCTGTCTGCTGACTGTCAATGGCAAAACAATTCTCGCATTTTGCACGTTTTTTATATTGTGGGCGGAGCCTCCCAAACAGCTCCATGGGACATTGCTGCACACCGAAGATCCAAACGAGCACTCTGCCGACTTACGATTGCAACGTCAAAACACTTCTAAATGTCTTATATTGTTATCAAGTATTTTAGCCATAACTTGTTCCAGTAGATCCAGCAACTTGGGGGTGGGTGGGTCGCCATGGGGGATGGAGGGGTCAGCGATTCCCTTTTCAACGGATCCTGGTTTAGGCTGTATTTATTAAACATCTTTTAAGAATCTACTGAATATAATAGGTACAACTGCAGGTCAAAGCATTCTTAAATAGAACAGGTTATTTTTTTTATTTTTTTAAATTAAATACGGTTAATACAACCTTTTAAATACAAATCACCACATCATTACAATAGCATTATGACATCATCTAAAATCGTTCCGGTCAACAAATGATAATAATCAACCAGATTCCAATGAAGAAGAACTCCACGTTTCTTTTGGGATCGTGGCCTGTCAGTTATTCCAATGGCTTAGTTTCCAGTGTTGTTTCCCAATATCTCATAGCTGCCAGAGTCAAGTTTACATCCAAGCCACCTACATTTTTGTTCCACCAATCATCCGTAATTAGTGAAGTCATTTTATCAACAAATTTCCCCAAATAGAAAGTTCTTAAGGTTCTTACTGCTAGGCAATGTATTAATAGGTGCTGTGAGCTCTCGCATACTTCAAAGTTCTTACAGTATCGGCACCCTAGAATGGTTTGTGGGTGCTTTTTTCCAGAGGAATAGGATCTCTCCTGTAGGTAGTGTATTTAATCAGAATTTCATGAGAAATTCTCGGTAATGCCTCTATGGAAAACACTTTAGGTAATCCGGTACCCCATTCATGGTACGTGTTTTATAAATACAGAGTAGGATTTGTCAAGACACACTGCACCAAAAAATGCAAGGTTTTTTAATCAAAATACAGAATTGTTTTTATTGAAGTGTAGTAGTCAGCCTGACACGTGTTTCGAGCCAAACCAGGCTCTTCATCTGAGGCTTATTGGAGGCAGAATGGATACAAACTATATATATATAAATTGCCTTTTGTCTGTGTCCTCCTGTTAACGCCAAGTCCATTTGCCGCAATTGCGAAGCAATAGAGTAATTTGGCAATTTATATATATATGGTTTGTATCCATTCTGCCTTCAATAAGCCTCAGATGAAGAGCCTGGTATGGCTCGAAACACGTTTCAGGCTGACTACTACACTTCAATAAATACAATTCTGTATTTTGATTAAAAAAAACTTCCATTTTCTGGCGCAGTGTGTCTTGAGAAATCTTACTCTGTATCTAATTAACGTGGTAGTGGATTGGCAGTCCACCCACACTCTTCGAGACACCCGCTGCCCTATTGCTAACTAAAACCCTATGTACAAGCGCTGTGGATATTACTAACTTTCACTGCCAATTTACTTGCGTGTTTTATAGATGTCCGCAATGTGCGTTTTGTTACCAGATTTCTTGGCTTGTGTTGGGATCCAATCCTCCTCTTTCAATTTTGTTTGAACCACATCAGGGTTGCTTTTCAACATGTCTTTTGCCGCCCCAATTCGAAGGAGTCGTGTTAAACACATGTCCCCTCAATCCAATAATTCTTCATTCCTTCCATCCCTTTCTGTTCTTATGATTTCGAATGGTGGGGAGTAATCATCTAGTAGACATTTCCTTAGCAGAGAGAGGGATTTCCATAGTACCCGAGATTCTAGTGACTGAAGTCCCAATTCATGTCTAATTAAGGTGACTAGTAGGTATAACACTTTCCTCCAAAACAAGCCTTCCATTACTGGCCAAGTCTTCCAGGATAAATTCAATAGAGTTTCCGCTCTATAGATTATTACCGGCACTACCTTCTGATTATAAAATGTAATGACTGCTATTGGAGTGTATTTCCCATATGTGTTGGGGATGTCTTTAGCCTGTGCAGCAAGACTTTAGGTTTTAATACGTAGAATGTCTAGCCATTCCTTTTCATTTATGCTACAGTTACAAAGAACCCCTAGTTAGACAATGGAGCAAACTTGATTGAGTTGTTGCCCGGCAATCTGCCAATTGGAGTTTATTTTTTTAACTCTCGGGTGGTTTCCTTGTGTTGATCCCAATTCCATGACACAGGATTTTTTTTATATCTATCCTTAGATTGTTAGCCATGGCGTAACAAGCAAATGCGTTCAGTCTGCGCTGCAGACCAATCCTAGTCTGATCAATGATGACTACGTCATCTGCATAGAGCATCCAAGCAATGTGTTGATTGGCTATTTTTGGTGGAAACCCAAAAATAATGTCTGTGATTCTGGAAGATTTGATAGATACAGTTTGAACAATATGGACGCAAGTGGACAGCCTTCTTTCAATCCTCTGTATGTTGATATTTTCGGCTAAACGTGACCCTGGTTGTTCAATCTGACCTGAATGGTTGTTTCAGAATATTTGCTTTTTAATGGCCTCCAATAGATCATGGGGACAGTGCCAACATTTCAACAGTCTATTTCTGTCCACGCTATCGAACGCCTGTTCAAATTCAATAAATGCAAGGAAGAATCCCTTTCTTTTTTGTATGGATCTCAACTTGTTAAGAATAAGAAGATTCAGCCTTGTGCCAACACCCTTAACGAATCCTGTTTGACGAGGATATAGGCGGCCACTTTCTATTACCCATATGGTCAAGTCTCGTAAGAAGATTGAACTGAATAGTTTGCTCAAGACATCAGAGAGCGCTATTGGTCAGTAATTCCTGGGGTTTTCATGTTCCACTTTTTTAAATACTTGGACTATGATTGCATTAGTGCAGGAAAATGGAATTTTATTTGTTGCATTATTCTCTTGAATATCAACATTATGAATGCTGCCCAGAGAACTGGTTTTTCTTTCAATGCACAGTTGGATAAACCGTCCGGGCCTGCGGCTCGTGATGCATTCAATTTGCTAATCATTAATATAATATCCTCAGTATTGCAATTAAAAGCCCAGTGCTCTGATATTTGTTTAACTATACATTCTGTTTCTTGTGTTGTATCAGAATAAAGATTTGTATAGTGGACTATCCAATTTTCCTCCGACACATTTAAGGTTTGTAGACTTTTTTGAAACCTCCCATTATTATTAAGCAATACCCATAAGAATGTTGTATTTTACCTTGTGGGATTCTTCAACATAGTCTCAGCATCATGTTGGGCTCTGAGGGACTTTGTCGCTATTAGCTAATTTCGATGTTTTTGCTTTCTTACTTTTAAAATCGCTGACATGTTTGGGTCCTGTTTTTTCCTGATCATCCTCATGTTTGATCGTAGTTTTCTCTTGGCTTCAACAACTAGAATATTGTATAAGTGGATAGGTTCGAATGCAGGTTCCTCCCATTTTTTGGTGGAATCTTTGAAGCTTGAAAGCAATCCAACATATTCTACTGTATAAGTTAAATTCTTTTGGGCTTTATCCAGTAGGTCTATCATTTGTTTAATATCTCTGGCTTTCATTCTAAGTCTGTTACGACCTTGCGTAACTTCGATGGAGTTATTTATTTTTTGCAATTTCTTTCCATAGGTCCTGTACATATCAACTCTAGGAGATTGTGATCACTGGTTATTATCGTTTTTATGCAAAATTACAATACCGACTTAAGGAGATTTCCTGAAATAAACACATAGTACAAAAAGCCTATTGTTTGTAGGTTCGACCAGGTGAACTGCCCGGTAATATCCTCTTTTGTTTGACCATTTAATAGATGTAAGTTCCTAGCTTCAACACATTCTGACCATTCACATGCATTTTTCTCCAAATAATTTGTATTCAAGACATCTCCTTCTGAACCAAGCAACTCCTTGAGGGGTGGGTGGGTGATGGTGTTGATCTGGACAAAGCTAGGATACAGTACTAGGAGTGCACGTGTATCCAGAAACCCAGAAAAAAAGATACACAGGCATCAATACACTCATATGCTTTTCTTGGTGGTGAAAGGGTAGAAAACTATCACTATAACAGTGCTAGAAATGGGAAAATGCACTCTTGGAACACACCTCATAAGGTTGTGAGTGATCAGAGGGCTGGGGGTGAGGGTACGCATGGAGTCCTGGCAGGCAAGTGATAGGCTTGTAAAAAGTGAACAAAATACAAGGCTAAAATAACATTCCGTTTTAAAGAGGTCATTTGAAACATGCATAAATCACATGATAGACCAGCCGGTCAACATATATAATGAAAGCAAAAATAGTATGTTTGCAGCTTTACTTTGCACACCCTGAATTGAAACATGCAAAGTAGTGTGAGTTTAAAAAACTACATATGGTTTTTACAAAGGTACTATCAAGACTGAAATAAACACAGTGGCCCTCATTACGACCCTGGCGGAAATCGTGGTGCAAAATGCACCATGGAGCACGGCGGAAAGCTGCCGATAGCGCCATGGGGGTTGGCGGATTTACCGCCCCATTCCGACCTTGGCGGGGCAGTAAATCCCCATTCCCCATTTTACCCTTCCCCATTCCCATTTTTGCCCCATAGGGTATAATGGGAGTGGGGAAGGCGTTAATTGCGCCACCGTAAAATACGGTGGCGTAATTAACAACAAGGTCCCGTAGCGCCATGGATTTCTCCGCCCGGAAAAACCAGGCGGAAAGCGCTCCATGGCGCTACGGGAACTCGTAGTAGGGCGGACGGGTCCGCCGCGAATACCGCTGGCGTAGACCCACTCCGCCAGGGTCGTAATGAGGGCCAGTGAAAGAAAATACACAATATCATCATGTGAATGTAGTGGTTGTTTCACACAACATGCAGCTTTATGCACCTCTCAAATTTCAAATCATCCAGCATTTGCACCTCTAAAGGGACATGTCCCAGAGCATAGCTACTCTCCATAACCCCTTCACTGTGGCATATGTTGCCATCAAACTTTAATTGCAAGTAATCTGCTTAAATACAAAACAAAAGCAGAAACAGACAAATTCTGAGCTCAAGAGTCAGTAGCCAAGCGCTGAGAGCAGCTGATCACTTTGGGTGAATAGACTGTTGTTTTACCCTGATCTGAGGACATTTTCCAGATACTGCATGCATGCAGGGAAATCCAGTCAAATTCCTTCACTGAATGTAACTAATGCCTATTGGAATAGACAGTGAAAATGTACTGTACGTATTCAGCACCTCTGTAGAAGATGCTACTGCACAGACTAATCCTTTCCCTTTGTCACACTTTTGCAGATATACCTGTGGATAGCTCCTCCTGCAACATTTTCAGGCCTTGTGATACTATGTCATAAAATATGTGAAAAGGCCATTTTAATGTTTTTAATTTTTTTTATTTATACTGTGGTACAGTTTGTACAAAAACTTTTCACAGTGTTACAAAGACAGAAAAAACAAATAATGAGTCCTAAAAGAAGAAAAAGTCAGATATAGGATCCCACTCTAGTCCCAATCGTCGTGTTTCCCAACAGATGTGGCAATTTCATAAACCATGTATTGGGTGGGGGATTCTGTTCCTGCTACAGCCAGCTGAATGTAGGAGACACCCAACGATGATGTAGGGGTCCATAATGACAAGTCGACCACCCCATCGGATAAACGTCTCTTAGGTTCCGGAAGGTTATGTTTCATCATGTAGAATCTCCTGAATTTTCTTCCTCATAGCGGGCAAATAGATGATATATGCTTCATGGTTTCCACTCAGGAATAGAGACCACAATGCTTCCACAGTTATATTGGTAGATAAACATGCAGAAAGTAGAGCACAAGACCTAAAGAGATTAAAAGACTCACATGCCGTCAAGAGATGTTTTGCCATGTTAGGCTGATCGTCCCCACATAGCCGGCAAGATCTTTCCTTTCTTGGGCGACCAGCACGTTTCCCCCTCCAGATCCCAGGTTTTAACAGCAAGGAATTTGATTCTGAGGTACTCCCATACCAGCGTGTTCCCAATAAAGTTCTTCACATATTTGGGAATGGTACTTCTCACTTCCAGATAGGGGACGAAAGCACCCCCTTGTTCAGTCATAGCCAGATTGACAGTAAAGGGTTCATTACTGAGAGAATGCCCTTCACCTGGGCCTTGAAGTTTATACGACCAAGTTCCGCCGTGTCCTGGGGCACTCTTGGTAGCCAGGTCATGGCTATGTTCGTAAGTGTTGATAACCTGCTCTTAGGCATTAAGTGGGCTTTGGTCCTCAGAGCTTCCCAAATATGGGTCTGCAATGTATTCTTAGATACTTTGGCTAAGTTCCAATGGGTTAAGAGACAGGATGATATAATTCTCTCAGCAATGGGCAGTATGTTACATTCAAGATATATCACCTCGATAGGTGGCCAGACAGGTAGCCTCAGAAATCTCTTCAACAAGGTTTGTTCTAATTTGCGTACTTTTTCCATTTGAGACACGGCCCATATGGCGTCCCTGTACAGTATAACCAAGGACATTTTGGCCTGGTATATCTGCAGAATAATGGCCACTAAATAAACTCTTCCCCGTTGGCATGCAAACTCAAGGATACGACCTAAGGTAGCTAGAGTAGTAGATCTCACTTGTGCAAAGTGCTCAAGTCCCTGCAGTTTGTTATCCAAGTTAATCCCCAGATACGTGTACGTTGATACTACATCAATAAGCGTCCCCTCAAATTTCCAGGGGATCGTTTTTGAGATCTTCCTGGTCGGATTGAACACCTTGATTTTGGTTTTGTTTGGGTTGACCTTGAGGAAGTTGAGATCAGTGTACTTCAGGAGCTGATTCAGTGCACACTGGAGTCCTTTGGGAGTTAGATCCAGTATTACTAAGTCATCAGCATAGCCTAGCCATTGGATAACAACAGAGCTTAGTTTGGGCGGAAATGTGGCTGGGTCCTGGAGTGCAGGACCAATATCAGAGAGATATAAGTTAAACAAGATTGGGGCAAGGGAGCAGCCTTGTTTGAGGCCTCTATGGGTGTTAATCCAGGTGGTGGCCCTCTCTTGCTCATCCAATCCTATTTTTATTCGTGTCTGATCATGAAGCAGCACAATCATCTTGAGGAGACCCAACGGGGTGCCCCAGCTTTGGAGTTTGTTCCAAAGGCTCCCTCTGTCTACGGTGTCAAGAGCGGCACTGAAATCAATCGTAGCCGCATGGACCCGGGATCTGACGAATTTTCCAGGCTTGCTCAACAATACTAACTAACGCCAGGCAGTTGATGGTACTGCTTGATCCTTTTCAGAAACCAGTTGGGTTGAATGGTATGATATTATTTCTTTCGGCCCAGTCTGCAAGTTCGTTCAGCAACATATGAGATATGGATCATATATCCAGCATTGCTAGTAATCTGTAATTTCCTGTGTCTTCTTGTTTCCCTTTTTTCCAAACTGGGACGTTTTGATGTTTATTTTTATTTATTCATGCATTTATAATGCGCCGGAAACCCACGAGCATCAGGGCGCAACAAAAACACAAGTGGGACAGAATAACAAAAATGGGAAAAGAGGATCTAGAAGGGTAAGTATGGGTTGTGGATGTTTACTTAAATAGGAAGGTTTTTAGGGCTTGAAGTTGAAAGTGCACGAATGCAAATTTCCTCTGTTAGCTTCATATTTTCAGAGATGAGAGCTGTGCTGCTGGAGGTCTGGTCCCAATGCGGAACATGCTTTTGGGTAAAGCAGGGTGATGGCTAGGCACGGGCTCAGACTAGGGCATGAAATAATCATGTGCGCCAAAAAAGCAGGCCCTGCTAAAGCCCAACAGTTTTGGAATTTTCTAGGCACTGCCATAAGGGTACTGCCTGGGTTTAAACTTGCAACAGCTGGCAAGTGGTGTTAGTGCCTGGGTATATTATGGAAGTGCCTGGGAAATGTTATCTAATGCGTATACAAGAGCCAAATCTGTTGGCTTTGCAAACGATTCTATTTATCAGGAATTCAGTGTATCAAACAGATGCAAGGACAAACGTGCCGCCTATGAATGAATTGGATGAAGGTATGCTTGGTTTATTATACCAAGGTCTGTTTTATAACTGTCATTAAGGGGCTGATTCATGGAACAAATGTGCGCCGAAAATCCCAGCGCAAGGAGGCGCAAGCGTAAGAAAGCAAGCGCACGCGCACGCGTGTGATTCAAGGAAGGCGCTGCGCTAATTTCCCACTGGTTGTGCACCAAATCCGTGCATGGCACATGCTGGCGCACACGTCTCCAAACAGCGTGCGCTAAGCGCTTAGCAAAAGCGCACAGCGAAAGCGCACATAGCGCAGTACACACAACAAAAGCAGGCGCAACAAGGGGCGTAACACGTGGAATGGGGAATAACGTGTGAAAAAGAAGGCATAACGGGGGAAGTACTGCTGGGAAGTACACGGAATGCCCACACGCACGCGAACCACGCGTATTCATGGAATCGAATAGGGCAAACCCGCGCACGGGCAAAGGCACGCACAGGCCTAAACATGTCCGCCACACGAAGGCAGGCGGTAGCGTCCTTGCGCATTACAACAGTGTGCACAGATAAAAAGCAAGCATATACTGAGTGGGGTATGTGTATTTCAGGGGTGCGTGTGAAGTTTCACATGCAATTTCAGCAGGGTATGTGTATTTCAGGGGTGTACGGGAAGTTTCACACGCGATTTACCTGGGTACGTGTATTACTGGGGTTTGCGGGAAGTTTTACACGTGAAAAGGCAATGCCTGTGCGCAATACGTCACAGACGCGCTTACGCACTAAGGGCCTTTGGTCCAATGAAATCGCGTATGTGTGCTGACGCGCTTCCGCGCTAAGGGCCTTTCCTCGAATTACACGCTGACGTGCAATTTTTTCAAGTGCCAAATCACTCCGTATCAAGCTGGCCACGCAAAAACACACGGAAGACCACGCTCCTGCCCTGAAGGCCATTTTCCTGCCCCCCAGAGGCCCGAGCACGCTCCCACCTGCCATCTGCTGCTGCCTGACTGCCTGCTGCCCACGTGCCCTGCTATTTGCAGGGGTCCAGTTGCTGTGTCCACCCCTGCTGGAACAGAAGACTCCCGACTGGGATACCATTGCTCCACAGCCCAGCCCCAGGACCCAGTTGCCCACCCACGTCTGCTTCGGGGGTCGCCATGTCGGGGCAAACACCATCTGAGACCACTGGCGACCCCCAGCCAGAGGGGCAGAGGGCCACCAGCTTCAGTCAGAAGGAAGTTGGTGTCCTGGTGGAGCATGTCCTGCGGCATTATGATGCCCTCTTCGGAACATCACGCGCCAACAAGGAAGGAAGGGATAGGATCTGGGACGACTTTGTGGTTGCCATCAACACAGAGGGGGTGGCAACCTGCAACATCAAGCAAGACAAGAAGCGCTGGGAGGACTTGAGGTCCAGGACCCTCATAAAGGCCCAGCACCTCATGGAGGGGGGCTGGGGCAGCATGAGTACCATCCAGATGAGGGTCCTGGAATGCGTAGCCCCAGTGCTCCACGCCCAGATCCTTCAGAGGCAGATCCGTCTGGAGTTGAGCGGTAAGTGGCCAAGCATTGCTGTGTGAGACAGGGCACGTTGCAGGGTGCTGGTTGTCTGATACTTGCCTGTATGTCTGACATAGGCCATGTACGTATGTGTGTGTGCTGGGACATCATGGTCATGGATGTGAGGCCAGTAATGTGTGAACCACATGGTAGGTGCATGTGTTACAATGCAACATGCGGAGCAACATGCGGAATGCACACATTAATGCATGCCTGTCTCTGTTATTGGACATGGATGGGGTGTGAGAGATGGGTGCGGCGGTCATGGACATATATGGTGTCCATGTCTGTGTGTCTGACTTGCGTATCTGTGACTTGTAAATGCCATGGATGCATGACACATGTCTGTGACAATGTTCAGATTCACTGATGCAGCCTACTCATCCTTGTATCCACTGTGTCTGGGGTGTACGAGGCCAGATGGATGAAACTACGGTGAAGTGTGTGCATGTGATAGGCATGACCCATGATGCATGTGAGTTTCAAACCAGCATTGTATGTTTCAAGAGTCCCCTGGACATGTATGCTAATGTTCTTTGTATGCACCATGCCTGTTACTGCATGTGTTTTGCCTGCACTGACCCATGTGTTGTGGAGGGACATGATGGAAGTGATGTTTGACAGTGCCACTCATCTGCTATTGCTTCCTGTCTAGGGGACCATTGTACAGTACCCTGATGCTTGTGTTCTATGTCTCCCTCTACACAGCAGCATGTGATGAAGAGGGCAGAGACGGTGCTGTGGAGCAAAGCGGCGGGGGTGCCCCCACCGGCCGGCGACGCAAGGCCCAGTCACCCTCCCAGAATTTACCATCGTCCGGGAGTGAGGGGACTGGTGCTGCGTCTGCCACTACGGCTGCAGCGGAAGGGGTGGGTGAGCCCCCACAGGGGCTTGCAACGGCGGGAGATGGTGTGAAGCCATCCAGGTTGGTGGTTTCCACAGAGGAGGAGGAGGCCGCTACTGAGCCGCACATGGGCCTGGTGGGGGTGGTACCACTGGTGCAAGTGGTGCAGTCCAGGGGCAGGAGGCAGCACAGGTCGTTGTGGAGGGGCCTGTGCATGTCACTGTCCCTGACACTGTGACTGCACCACCATGCACCAGCAGGGATGCCCCATCCCAGGCCCGTCCGCAGGTAGGGGGGATGTCCATGTCATCTGACACTCCTCTACCTGAGGACGAGGGGATCCCTGGCCGTATGGAGAAGGTCCTGATTGGTGTCGCCTTGCGCACGTGTGACATTCGTGATGACGTGCGTGCTTCCCAGGGGGAGCACGCATGTCATCACGAAGAACAGCGTGCCAACGTAGCCCAGTTGGGAGTGTCAATGGTCGGGGGTTTTGTACATGTGTCGGCCACTCTGGTGGCCCTCTCCTCCTCTGTGGAGACTATGCGCCCGTCGTTCTCCATGCCGTCTTCCGGCCCAGATGCCACCATGGCCCCCTGTGGACCTGCCCTGACCAACGCAGCCAGCTCGGTGGGGATCCCATCCCTGCCACAGTCGGGAGTCGGAGGTCCAGCAGGGGTGGACCCCAGCAGATGGAGGACGTGCCGGCATCATCGGGCAGGGCACATGCACAACGGCGTCGGTGGATTCCATCAGCCTGGATGTGTCAGGAAACTGAAGTAGTGGGATCCTGCAGGTGTGAAGCTGGCCCACCTAGCCCCCTAAGCCTGCCTACTCAACAATCCTGCTTCTTTAAATCTATTGGCCAGGCAAACCCAAGGGGAAAGGGGAATGGAGAAAATAACAAAGGACAACAACTCCCACTGCAGGTACTTCAGACCGTCTTCTCGGAAAGTTTTGACTCAGATGGGATGTTCCTGTTGCCTAAGCTTGATTTGCCAATAGGCTGCTTCAGGAAGATGTATGTTGACTGTAGATACTCTTAGCGATATATCTCTTCTATTTGTCTTTCTGCTCTCTTGATCTCTTTTGTATTCTGAAGAATCTTTGTAAAATATTCAGCTGTAAACTTTTTATACTCCAATTTCACATACGGAGTGCTTTTCAATAAATGTCTCTTGCTACACATGTATTTCTTCTGAATACTCTCTTAATCAAAGAGGAAAACAATTGCTCGCAAAACGCAGCGTAATCAGGCTGCAAAACGCTGTCCTTAAATAGATTTCTCTTCCGTTACGAGCAACGAATAAAAAATGAGGAAAACAATGAAAATCCAAAATGGCCGCGACGCACGCGCGAGGTCGTTAGGTCCTTTTCTCTAAAGCGCGCTTGCAAATCCACTGAAATACGCGACGCAGGCTCGAAAACAAAACGAACCTGAAGTTAGTTAAATATATATTAAGAATTAGGTAAAATGTTTTAAACACGACGATACGAACCGGGCGCCTTATTAGTATTAAGAAAAGATAAAATTTACACAAAAATGAATTGCTGAACCTTCTTTATATATTGTTCATTAAAGATTCCTTGACTATTTCTTAATAAATAATATAAGGATTCTATTGTTCAAAAAACAAAATGCTCAATTGAAAGTCTTTAAATAATTAACATTTCAAAATTATTTGAGTCTTCACTTAAAAATTCAGTAGTCCACTTAGCTTATCAATGTTCATGGAACTTGACTCTTCTCTGGCTCAGCAACTGAATTTCACTGGAATTCTTCTTCTGCAGACTTCTTCTCCTGTTACTTAACTACAAGTACTACTATATTATTGGAACTCTTAAAAGGATATTACTCTCCTTAAAAATGAAACTTTAAATGAATTTTACTGGAGCTAACTAATATGTGACCTACTCTGAAGCATACTTTAATGAAAGGCAGTTGAGAATTGTTATTAACATTCTAATGACATCACAATGCTGCATTCTGTGAACTGAACCAATCACTGTTGTGAAAATGTTCCACCATCTTGGCTTGGGGGCATTTCATCTTTCTAATTGAAAGTTAGTTAAGGGAAATAGAACAAACTAAAAGAAATGCTCTATTCACAAAACTGAATGTATCTAATATTTCAACCACCTTCCCTTTCTAACTTTCCTGGAATGGTATTTGACATACCCTATTCTCCTAAGAACCTTGTCAAAGTGAGGTACACAATGTGAGAACCTGACAGTACCCCCTCACCCCCTGTAAAGCCCTGTCCCAGGGCCTGGTTCAAAGGGTTGTAAGCGATGAAACCTTTTAGTTAATCTAGAGGCATGAACATCTTCACTTTTAACCCATGACCTCTCTTCTGGACCGTAACCTTTCCAATCCACTAAATATTGCAACTGACATCGAACAATTCTAGAATCCAAAATAGCTTGAACTTCATTTTCAGAATCATCATCAGAAAATACTGGACCAGGTGCTCCCATTAATCTAGTATCATTTCCACATGGTTTGAACAATTTAACATGAAATGTACGGTGTATTTTCATACCAGATGGTAACTTCAACTTCAAAGTAACTGGGGAGAATACTTTTTCAACTTCAAATGGTCCTATAAAATGGGGACTAAATTTATTCTTTCCTTTCAAAGCTAAATTCTTAGTGGATAACCAAACCTTATCTCCTTCTTGATATTTAGGAGCCTCTCTACGTTTCTTATCAGCAAATTTCTTGTAACCCAATTTGCTTACTTTCAAAGCTCGAATTGCCTTGCCTCCAAATTTTGCCCCCTAGTCCTCAACCTGTTTTCCACATCAGGAACCTCCACTTCTTCTAAAACTACTCCCCTCGGAAAACGTGGATGAAATCCCTGGTTTACAAAAAATGGTGACATAGAAGTAGATTCCTTCACAGTATTGTTATAAAAAAAATTCTGCCAACCACAACAACTCCACCCAACTGTGATCAGACCCCAAATAACAACAAAGGTATTTTTCTAACTCCTGATTCACCCTTTCGATTTGGCCATTACCCTCGGGATGATAACTAGTTGTCAGATTAATTTCAATTCCCAATTCTTTACAGAACGCCTTCCAAAATTTTGAAACAAACTGTGTGCCTCGATCAGAAATCACTTGACATGGTAAACCGTGAAGTTTCACAACATTCTGCAAAAAGGCTTGTGCTAAGGACGTAGCTGTAGCAGCTCCCTTAATGGGAATGAAATGTCCTGCTTTGGAAAAAACATCTACTACCACCAAAATTGTAGAACATCCCTTGTCAGATGGTAATTCAACAATGTAATCCATTGATACTGTATGCCATGGACGAGGTGGAATTGGTAGCGGTACTAGTAATCCAGCAGCTTTTTGATGATCAGATTTTGCTCTGATACAAACTTCACATGTTCTAACATAGTTTTCTGTGTCTTCACGCATCTTCTCCCACCAGAACTCTCTTCGAAGAAGTTCCAAAGTTTTCTTAACTCCTGGATGACCAGCCAATGGTGAATCATGGCAATTCTTCAGTGCCTCTTCCTGTAATTCTTCAGAAGGAAGATACAATTTTGCATCTACATAGGGCAAACCCTCCCTGATACTTCGCACAGGATCTCCGGCCTCCCATTTTTCCAATTCTTCTTTAGATAGTAAATGATGAATTTGTTCTCGAAAATCTATTTCTTTATGCACTTCACCCACCACAAAGTTCTTCTCGGACAAGAGTGACACTGGAACACAATCATCGGTCTTTAAACCTCCTGGAAAACATCGAGATAGTGCATCAGCCTTTCCATTCAAACGTCCAGGCTTAAGCGTAATCACAAAATCAAATTCTGCAAAAAACAATGACCAACAGAGTTGTCTTGGTGTCAAAGTCTTGGCGGAACGAAGAAAAGTCAAATTTCTGTGATCAGTTAAAACTGTAACTCGATGACGTCCACCCACAAGATAATGCCTCCATTCCTCGAATGCAGACTTGATGGCCAAAAGTTCTCTATCTGTAATTGTATAGTTCTTCTCAGCCGATGAAAACTTTTTTGAAAAGAATGCTACCGGATGAATTTGTCCAGTTCTTGGATGGCATTGTGATAAAACTGCTCCCATGGCACAATCAGAAGCATCTGCCTCCACAAAAAAAGGTTGATCCACATCCAGATGTAATAAAATTGGTCCAGAAATACATTTTTCTTTAAGAAATTTAAAAGCGTTTTCAGCCTCTTTACTCCATACAAATTTTACTCCCTTTTTCAACAATTTAGTAATTGGAGAAATAACCTGTGAAAAGTTTTGAATAAATCGACGATAAAAATTTGCAAATCCTATAAAACATTGAATATCTTTTACAGAACTTGGTTGTGGCCATTCTTTAACTGCCTTTACTTTACTCGAATCCATCTCAAGACCTTCTGGAGATAATACAAAACCCAAAAATTCCACACAATTAGTGTGGAACTGACTCTTTTCCAGTTTTGCAAATAGGTGATTCTCACGCAATTTCACTAAAACCTTCTTTACGTGTTCCACATGTTGTTCTTCTTCTTTAGAAAAAATCAAAATGTCATCAATGTACACAACTACAAACACATCTAAATATTCACGAAGGACCTGGGTATATAAAACTGAAATGCCGCTGGTGCGTTGCACAGACCAAATGGCATCACCTGATACTCAAAAAGTCTGTAACGAGTTCTGAATGCAGTTTTCCATTCGTCTCCTTCACGAACACGAACCAAGTGATAGGCTCCTCGTAGATCCAGTTTTGTGAAAATTTTAGCTCCTTGAATTCTATCCAACATTACGGATATTAAAGGTAATGGATAGCGATTTTTGATAGTTATTTTATTCAGGGCTCTATAGTCAATGCAAGTTCTCAGTGTCTTGTCCTTCTTTGGAACAAAGAACAATGGTGAGGCTGCTGGTGATTGCGAGTGTCTAATAAAGCCTTTAGCAAGATTTTCCTCTATATAGTCTTTTAAGAACTCATTCTCTTTCTCAGTGAGAGCATAAATTCTTCCACAAGGGATTGGTGCTCATACCTCAAGATCGATCTTGCAATCAAATTCTCTATGAGGTGGTAATTCATTAGCTTCTTTCTTGTCAAAAACATCCTGGAAATCCTTATAACACTCAGGTAACAATCCATCTACTGCCCCCCACAATATGTTCCTTCACCAACCCTGCTGCTAGGCACACTCCAATAGAATTAGAAATTTCATCCTGACCTTCCTCAGTTAACCTTACCAAACATTGTTCCTTACAAAAACCTGATTTAAACTCTACAGTTCGCTTACCCCAATCAATAAGTGGATTATGTAAAGATAGCCATGGCATGCCTAAAATAATCTGTAACTGTGGTGCATCAATTAGTTCAAATTCAATTTCCTCATAATGCTCTTCCCCAATTTTCATTTCCAATTTAGTTGTCACTTGAGTTATCAATCCCGAGGTAAGTGGTGATCCATCTACGGCTCGTACTTGCTCAGGAATTCCCTTATTAACTACAGGGATACCCAATCTACCTGCCAAACTAATATCAAAAAAATTTCCTGTTGCCCCAGAATCAATAACACATGGTCCACCACATTTTGGCTTACCTTCCCATGCAAAGGATACGTTTATCGTGATGTATGGAACTGCTGTCTGAACTGTATTCGCCACCCGTTGACCTTTTCCAGGAAATGGTTGGAATCTCTTATGGGTACGTGGGCATTTCCCTACAAAATGGGTACTATCACCACAATATAAACACACATTTTCCTTTCTCCTTCTGTCTTTTTCCTCCTTAGTCAAAGGAGGTCTAACTGAATTTACAGCCTCATTTCGTGAAGAACCCTTAACCTCCCTTAGTGCTTGCTCTGTTCTGGGACGTTCGTTTCGGAACCAAACCTTATTCTCAGAAAAATTCCTTCGCTTTTCCAATCTTCTCTCTCTCAATATCATATCTAATTGTATAACCAAATTAATCAGATCTTCACTAGAGGTAGGTCTCTCCACAATATTTGCTAACGCATCCTTCAAGTCATCTCTTAGACCTCTATAAAAAATGGAAGCCCTTTTTTCCTCTGGCCAACCACTTTCCAACACTAAGCCCCTGAACTGTGTGATGTAAGAAACCAATTCCCGATTTCCTTGACGTAATTCTAAGAGCTCTCCATCAACACTCTGGGAATGTGTTCTTCTATCAAACATCTTTCCAAAAATCACCTTAAACTCCAACCAATTATGTAACTCTGCTGCTCTTCTTTCTACCAAAGGAACAGACCAAGCTGCCGCTTCTCCTGTGAGATAAGGAATCAAAAAGGCTACTTTAGAAGTTTCTGTTGGAAATGCTTCAGGTCTGCACATATAGTGCAATTCACATTGCATAATAAATTATTTGAATCTTCTGAAATCCCCTCCAAATCGTTCTGGGGGAGCTAATGGTGTAGGAGCTATTGTTCCTCCTAAAAAAAAAAATGTCCCCACTTCTTTTCTCTTTAGCTACCCTAGCTTCTTTGACTTTTATTCCTTCTGGATACAAAGTGGGTGGTTCTCTATCTATTCCATAACTAAAACCTGAAGCTTCTGCTAAATCCCCCTTTCTCACCTTACTATTCAACTCCTCCATCTTAATTCCCAGGGACAAAGTCTCCTGTCTAGTCTCCTTTAATTCTGTCTTTAATTCTAATAGTATCTTTTCCAAAGTTACCAAACTCAACCCTGACTCTGGGTCCATCTACACTCAGGCAGGATCAGATTTGTGGGCCTTTCATTCTGTCAGGAAACTGAAGTAGTGGGATCCTCCAGGAGTGAAGCTGGCCCACTTAGCCCCCTAAGCCTGCCTGCTCAACAATCCTGCTTCTTTAAAACTATTGGCCAGGCAAACCCAAGGGGAAAGGGGAATGGAGAAAATAACAAAAGACAACAACTCCCACTGCAGGTACTTCAGACCGTCTTCTCGGAAAGTTTTGACTCAGATGGGATGTTCCTGTTGCCTAAGCTTGATTTGCCAATAGGCTGCTTCAGGAAGATGTATGTTGACTGTAGATACTCTTAGGGATATCTCTTCTATTTGTCTTTCTGCTCTCTTGATCTCTTTTGTATTCTGAAGAATCTTTGTAAAATATTCAGCTGTCAACTTTTTATACTCCAATTTCACATACGGAGTGCTTTTCAATAAATGTCTCTTGCTACACATGTATTTCTTCTGAATACTCTCTTAATCAAAGAGGAAAACAACTGCTCGCAAAACGCAGCGTAATCAGGCTGCAAAACGCTGTCCTTAAATAGATTTCTCTTCCGTTACGAGCAACGAATAAACAATGATGAAAACAATGAAAATCCAAAATGACCGCGACGCACGCGCGACGTCGTTAGGTCCTTTCCTCTAAAGCGCGCTTGCAAATCCACTGAAATACGCGACGCAGGCTCGAAAACAAAACGAACCTGAAGTTAGTTAAATATATATTAAGAATTAGGTTAAATGTTTTAAACACGACGATACGAACCGCGCGCCTTATTAGTATTAAGAAAAGATAAAATGTACACAAAAATGAATTGCTGAACCTTCTTTATATATTGTTCATTAAAGATTCCTTGACTATTTCTTAATAAATAATATAAGGATTCTATTGTTCAAAAAACAAAATGCTCAATTGAAAGTCTTTAAATAATTAACATTTCAAAATTATTTGAGTCTTCACTTAAAAATTCAGTAGTCCACTTAGCTTATCAATGTTCATGGAACTTGACTCTTCTCTGGCTCAGCAACTGAATTTCACTGGAATTCTTCTTCTGCAGACTTCTTCTCCTGTTACTTAACTACAATTACTACTATATTATTGGAACTCTTAAAAGGATATTACTCTCCTTAAAAATGAAACTTTAAATGAATTTTACTGGAGCTAACTAATATGTGACCTACTCTGAAGCATACTTTAATGAAAGGCAGTTGAGAATTGTTATTAACATTCTAATGACATCACAATGCTGCATGCTGTGAACTGAACCAATCACTGTTGTGAAAATGTTCCACCATCTTGGCTTGGGGGCATTTCATCTTTCTAATTGAAAGTTAGTTAAGGGAAATAGAACAAACTAAAAGAAATGCTCTATTCACAAAACTGAATGTATCTAATATTTCAACCACCTTCCCTTTCTAACTTTCCTGGAATGGTATTTGACATACCCTATTCTCCTAAGAACCTTGTCAAAGTGAGGTACACAATGTGAGAACCTGACAGGATGCTGTCGTGCTGGCAGAGGCAGTTGCGTCGGAGGCAGCGGCAGGCTCAACGTGGGAGGCATCCTGGCTCGCGGCCATCTACATCAGAGGCGCAGGCATTGGCCGGAGGGCAGGAGGACCCTGAAATGGGAGTGTCTTCCGTGTGGCAGCGGTTGGGCCAGCAGATAGGTGCGGAGCGGCGGCGGGTGGAGAAGGCACGGCTCACAATGGTCAGGGAGGACAACTCCATGTGCAGGGCACTGAGGCGGGCTGAGTGCCTCGAGGGAATTCGCAGGGAGTTGGACGTGGACATGGCATTATCCCTGCAAGACCTCGGGGCCAGAGAACAGGCCCGCCTCCAAGGCATTGAACAGGAGTTCGATGATGCCCTGGCCCATGACATCAACAAGTGAGCCGTTGGACTTGCCCGCCGCCATTGTATATAGTTCATTAGTGTTAAGTTTCATTTCTTTTTTCTTTCATTTTGGGTGCATGGACTATGCCCCACATTTTTGAATATAGTTAGTAATTCGGTAGGTTTCATTGTAGGTTTCATTTATGTCGTTGGGCTCATGGACCCCGGATTCGCTATTTGTACATAGTTTTACTGGGGGGTGCTGGGGGACATGTGTCAGGGTCTGCAGGCAGCCCACACCACAGGGGACTACCCTGCACCCCTGGTCATGTCCCCCAGCCCCCCCAGCTCCCCAGCAGTGAGGGGCACCTGCCAGCAGGCCCTGACACATGTCCCCCAGCACCCTCACCCCCCAGCAGTGAGGGGCACCTGCCAGCAGGCCCCGACACATGTCCCCCAGCACCCCCACCCCGCAACAGTGAGGGGCACCTGCCAGCAGGCCTCCACTCATGTCCCCCTGCACCCCCACCCCCCATCATTGACAGGCACCTGCCAGCAGGCCCTGACACATGTCCCCCAGCCCCCCCACTCCGCCAGCAGTGTGGGGCACCTGCCAGCAGGCCCTGACACATGTCCCCCTGCCCCCCCCAACCTCCCAGCAGTGAGGGGCACCTGCCAGCAGGCCCGACACATGTCCCCCAAGCAACACGTCATCACAATCTAGATCCCTGGCTCTTATGGCCACCCAAATCCCACCCCACGCCACCCCAGTCCAAACACCCAACCAAGCTTTACATCCACTCCAAATTGAAATCCCCATTACATGATAGATCACAAATAAGCAGTATGCGCATGTGTACAAGTCTGTCAGACCCACACAATGGCAACACATGACTGAGAAAACCCACATGGTGACATGCATGGAACCAATGAGAGAAGACCACACATTGGGCCTCGTTACGACCCAGGCGCTAATGGGTTAACGGCACCGTAAAAGGCTGCGGCGCCGTTAACCTATTAGCACCTAATTACGAGGTCCCTTTGCGGGACCCGACCTTAACGGCTGGTTTTACCAGCCGTTAAAGTAGGGACCCGCAAAGGGACCTTGGTGCTAAGTACGGTGTCGCAATTTGCGGCACCGTACTTAGCGCCTTCCCCATTCCCATTGAGCCCTATGGGGCAAAAATGGGAATGGGGAAGGGCCATGGCAGCATGGGGAATTACCGCCCCGCCAACCTTGGAATGGGGTGGTAATTCCCCATTCTGCCATGGCGGACACCGGCATGGGCCATGGTGCTAATAGCACCATGGTCCTCCGCCTGGGTCGTAATAAGGCCCATTGAAGTAAGAAACAAACATGTATTCAAGTCAAAATGAAGGGAATGAAATCAAAACACACAATAATGCCAATAATAATCAAAATGCAGCATGTCCCAAAAAATGATGAATAAATAAAATGAGAATCCAAATTAATCCAAATGAAAATGTGTCCAAAGTCACCATCCAACAAAGCAAATCCAAAGGGAAAGAAAAGTGTAATATCCATTGCTCCATGGTGAAGGAAAAAAAAAGATGAATGAGAAAAATCCACTGTAAAACTATGTACAAATAGCAAATCCAGGGTCCATGAGCCCAACGACATAAAAGAAACCTAAAATGAAACCTACCGAATTACTAACTATATACAAAAATGTGGGGCATAGTCCATGCACCCAAAATGAAAGAAAAAAGAAATGAAACTTAACACTAATGAACTATATACAATGGCGGCGGGCAAGTCCAACGGCTCACTTGTTGATGTCATGGGCCAGGGCATCATCGAACTCCTGTTCAATGCCTTGGAGGCGGGCCTGTTCTCTGGCCCCGAGGTCTCGCAGGGATAACGCCATGTCCACCTCCAACTCCCTGCAAATTCCCTCGAGGCAATCAGCCCGCCTTAGCGCCCTGCGCATGGAGTTCTCCGCCCTGAACATTGTGAGCTGTGCCTCCTCCGCCCGCCACCGCTCTGCACCTATCTGCTGGCCCAACCGCTGCCACACGGAAGACACTCCCATTCCAGAGTCCTCCTGCCCTCCGGCCGATGCCTGCGCCTCTGATGTAGATGGCCCCGAGCCATGATGCCTCCCACGTTGAGCCTGCCGCTGCTTCCGACGCAACTGCCTCTGCCAGCACGACGGCATCCAGGCTGATGGAATCCACCGACGCCGTTGTGCATGTGCCCTGCCCGATGATGCCGGCACATCCTCCATCTGCTGAGGTCCACCCCTGCTGGACCTCCGACTCCAGACTGTGGCAGGGATGGGATCCACACTGAGCTGGCTGCGTTGGTCAGGGCAGGTCCAAAGGGTGGCCCTGGTGGCATCTGGGCCGGAAGACGGCATTGAGAATGACTGGCGCATAGTCTCCACAGAGGAGGATAGGGCCGCCAGAGTGGCCGACACATGTACAAAACCCCCGACTATGGACACTCCCAACTGGGCCACGTTGACACGCTGCTCTTTGTGATGACGTGCATGCTCCCCCCGGGAAGCACGCACGTCATCACGAATGTCACACGTGCGCAACGCGACACCAATCAGGACCTTCTCCATAAGGCCAGGGGTCCCCTCGTCCACAGGTAGAGGAGTGTCAGATGACATGGACATCCCCCCACCTGCGGACGGGCCTGGCATGGGGCATCCCTGCTGGTGCATGGTGGTGCAGTCACAGTGTCAGGGACAGTGACATGCGCAGGCCCCTCCACGGCGACCTGTGCTGCCTCCTGCCCCTGCCCCTGGACTGCACCGCTTGCACCAGTGGTACCACCCCCACCAGGCCCCATGTGCGGCTCAGTAGCGGCCTCCTCCTCCTCTGTGGAAACCACCAACCTGGATGGCTCCACACCGTCTCCCGCCGTTGCAAGCCCCTGTGAGGGCTCAAACACCCCTTCCGCTGCAGCCGTAGTGGCAGACGCAGCACCAGTCCCCTCACTCCCGGACGATGGTAAATTCTGGGAAGGTGACTGGGCCTTGCGTCGCCGACCGGTGGGGGCATCCCCGGCGCTTTGCTCCACAGCGCCGTCTCCGCCCTCTTCATCACTTGCCGCTGTGTAGAGGGAGACATAGAACACAAGCATCAGGGTACTGTACAATGGTCCCCTAGACAGGAAGCGATAGCAGATGAGTGGCACTGTCAAACATCACTTCCATCATGTCCCTCCACAACACATAGGTCAGTGCAGGCAAAACACATGCAGTAAAAGGCATGGCACATGCAATGAACATTAGCATACATGTCCAAGGGACTCTTGAAACATACAATGCTGGTTTGAAACTCACATGCATCATGGGTCATGCCTATCACATGCACACACTTCACCGTAGTTTCATCCATCTGGCCTCGTACACCCCAGACACAGTGGATACAAGGATGAGTAGGCTGCATCAATGAATCTGAACATTGTCACAGACATGTGTCATGCATCCATGGCATTTACAAGTCACAGACACACAAGTCGGACACACAGACATGGACACCATATATGTCCATGACCGCAGCACCCAGACCACAGCAGCCATCTCTCACACCCCATCCATGTCCAATAACAGAGACAGGCATGCATTAATGTGTGCATACCACCTGCTGCTCCGCATGTTGCATTGTAACACATGCACCTACCATTTGGTTCACACATTACTGGTCTCACATACATGACCATGATGTCCCTGCACACACACATACGTACATGGCCTATGTCAGACATACAGGCAAGTATCAGACAACCAGCACCCTGCAACATGCCTTGTCTCACACAGCAATGCTTGGCCACTTACCGCTCAACTCCAGACGTAACTGCCTCTGAAGGATCTGGGAGTGGAGCGCTGGGGCTACGTGTTCCAGGACCCTCATCTGGATGGTACTCATGCTGCCCCGGCCCCCCTCCACGATGCGCCGGGCCTTTATGAGGGTCCTGGACCTCAAGTCCTCCCAGCGCTTCTTGACTTGCTTGATGTTGCAGGTTGCCACCCCCTCCGTGTTGATGGCAACCACAAAGTCTTCCCAGATCCTATCCCATCCTTCCTTGTTGGCGCATGATGTTCCGAAGAGGGCATCATAATGCCCCAGGACATGCTCCACCAGGACACCAACTTCCTTCTAACTGAAGCTGGTGGCCCTCTGCCCCTCTGGCTGGGGATGCCAGTGGTCTCAGATGGTGTTTGCCCTGACATGGCGACCCCCGAGGCAGGTGTGGGTGGGCAACTGCGTCCTGGGGCTGGGCTGTGGAGCGATGGTATCCCAGTCGGGAGTCTTCTGTTCCAGCAGGGGTGGACACAGCAATTGGACCCCTGCAGATGGCTGATGTGCAGGCACCAAATAGCAGGGCACGTGGGCAGCAGGCAGTCAGGCAGCAGCAGATGGCAGGTGGGAGCTTGTTCAGGGCTCTGGGGGGCAGGAAAATGTCCTTCAGGGCAGGAGCTTGGTCTTCCGTGTGTTTTCGCGTGGCCAGCTTGATACGGAGTGATTTGGCACGTGAAAAAATTGCACGTCAGCGTGTAATTCGAGGAAAAGCCCTTAACGCGTAAGCGCGTCAGCAAACGTACGCGATTTCATTGGACCAAAGGCCCTTAGTGCGTAAGCGCGTCTGTGACGTATCGCGCACGGGCGTTGCCCTTTCGCGTGCAAAACTTCCCGCAAACCCCAGGAATACACGTAAACAGGCCAATCGCGTGTGAAACTTCCAGCGCACCCCTGAAATACACGTACTCCACTCAGTATATGCATGCTTTTTATTTGTGCACACTTTTGTAATGCGCAGGGACGCTACCGCCTGCCTTCGTGTGGCGGACGTGTTTAGGCCTGTGCGTGTCTTTGCCCATGCGCGGGTTTGCCCTATTTGATTCCATGAATATGTGTGGTTCACGTGCGTGTGGGCGTTCCGTGTACTTCCCAGCAGTACTTCCACCGTTACGTCTTCTTTTTCACGTGTTATTCCCCATTCCGCGTGCTACGCCCCCTGTTCCGCCTACTTTTGTTGTGTGCGCTGCGCTATGTGTGCTTTCGCTGTACGCTTAGCGCAAGCTGTTTGGAGACGTGTGCGCCAGCGTGCACCATGCACGGATTTGGCGCACAACCAGTGGGAAAGTAGCGCAGCGCCTTCCTTGAATCGCACGCGTGCGCGTGCGCTTGCTTTCTCACGCTTGCGCCTCCTTGCGCCTGCTTGCGCTGGGATTTTCGGCGCACGTTTGTTCCATGAATCGGCCCCTATGAATTACCCCCTAAATGATTACCTGTGAGAAGACTACTTAGAAATAACACTGGCATCACCTTAAAAACATCAAAGGAGGGTTGTGTTTGTGGACATGCAGGTGCTGGATAGGAATGGCCATATGGACTAGCATGTCCATGGGTGGTCGATGGGGGGAGGGGGTAAAAAGCCAAACAACCCCGACAAGCTGTTTGTGTCTCCTCACCTTATCATACTGGCCCACTATGGGTCCAAACAGTGTCCCGACCTAGCATGTTGGGCAGGCCCTTTGGGCATTGCCCTATTTCCCTGTTGGTAGAGCCCCGCATACCATCGATCCAGAACTGAAAGCAGGGCTCATTGTGCAGTATAGAACACACGGCCAGTGATTAATACAAAATAGCTTTTTCTGAGAGACAATTTCCGTTTTCCATTAAAAATATATATATAATTAAAGCAAACTAAACATTTCTCTTAAAAAAGGTCTATCACGATGGTAAACATCGTGATCATCCATATATCATAATAGGTCATCAGTTAATTGTTATGCACAAACAGCAAAACAGTTATTACCCTTACATTTTCGTGAAGATAAATAGAAAAGAAAAAAGAAAACACTGAGACACAGGAAAGTGTGGAAATTAGTGAATTAACCTTGACCTCATTTTAAATACATTTACTTATTTCAGGCCATCATGTCTTTCCTTTAAAAAACGCACCTACGAAGAAAAATGTGTACTACATGCAAGACAGCTTTATCAAAAACTAAAAGAAGGTGCAAAAGAGCGGGTCTCCCCAAACCTCAAAAAAGACATTATGCTTCACCTTTTTACAGCCCCATACGCTGAGCAAATAGGAAGAAGCTGCACCTGGGACTCCATTGCTTCGGGGTAGTTTGGAAGTGGCCCTCTATTAATCTTGTCCCGCTTCATAAGCCTGGTACTCTTTCTAATACTGAAAAGGTACATCTCAGAAAAGTAATGAGTGCTCTCTGAGGGAAGGAGATTGGCCAACTTTAATATCTTTTAAGTTTAAAATTGGATGTCTTATATTTAAGTATCTGAATGGCCTGGCACCGGGATATCTGAGGGACAAGTTAATACAATATCAACCAACTTGGTCCTTAAGATCAGAAGACAAGCACCTGTATACTATCCCCATGACAAAACATGATATGATAGGTTTCTAAGCGCAGACCTAGGGATCGAACCTGTGGTGCTCTGTGACGCCTTGCTTCCAAGGCAAGCATGTTGCCCCTGAGCTATCCTCCCGAGACAATGCGTTTTGTTTTCAGGGGAGATTGTAGTTTCTCCGTTATTTGGTGCCCGGATTGTGGAATAGCCTTCCACTGGAATTAAGGAACAGCGGAATCTCTGTCAACATTTTGAAAAGGGTTAAAAACTCACCTTTTTAAATAAACCTCTTAATAACTGTAGGTTACTGTCGATATATGATTGGTGATGGTATTTTCACATGATGATATATGTTAACTACGTCAGCTAGGTTTGTTGCGTGCGCTATTTAAGTTCCTCAATCATCAATCAATCTTTCTTGTTTGCTGGGCTACATCTAGACTCGTGTTTGCAATTAGAAGCTATTAATAGCCCAATGGATCCTCTGCCTGATTAAAAGGCATCCAAAAAACAGATTTCCCCTTTTCCTCCGGGCTCTTTCCTGGTTGGGCTAGGTGTGGAAACCAGTCTGCCACTTCTATTATTGCAAAGTCCTTCTCCTAGTTAGACAGCAAAGGCA
Organism: Ambystoma mexicanum; assembly: GCF_040938575.1. NCBI lineage: Eukaryota > Metazoa > Chordata > Amphibia > Caudata > Ambystomatidae > Ambystoma > Ambystoma mexicanum. The sequence goes on along the minus strand of NC_090928.1, from coordinate 81,643,704 downwards.
TAATAAATGATGCTCGCACACTAGTGCATCCATCAGCGGCCCCTGTGTCAGGCGGGTTTGACCATATGCACAGCCAGAGCAAGGCTGGGCCCATACTGCTATACTCCTCAGTGTATTCAAGGGAAGACAGGTCTGGTGCGGAGCTAGGAAGACCAAATGATCATTTATTAAAACAATGTTCTGCCTTTTGGATAGGGCTTGGTTTCCCAAAGCCTCCGATACCTGCTCCACTCATAGCTGAGGATTTGGCCTTAGCTTTGTAGACTTTGGTGATAACTTCTACTGGATGATGTTTAGTGAACCTAAAATGGCCTCTATAGATTGGGCCATTAAAGGTGCCTGTCCGTTTATATGAGCCTTGCCTTTTGGAGTCTTTGGAAGCCCAGCGCCCAAATAAGGAGATTCCCACCATGCGGCCTGTTATAATACCCCGACAAAAAAGAACAAGGGCAATCTTTTTTAGTGTCCAAGACAAATATGCTGATTTAGAGGTGTTGATAGATAACTCGCATACGTTTGTAAAGCAGTGTAAGAGTCTGTTCATGATTGGACGGTGGGATAGCGTTGGGTGCTAGGCCCAGTAAAACCATGTCATGTCACCTACATGAGCTGGAAGAGGGACTCTTTTCAGACCTGTGCGTGGCACAGCTGGAATATTCTGCCTGCAGTGGATTAGAGTAGAATTTAAATGGTATGCAGTGATTACAATGAATAACAAAATAACTAATCCCATTACAACCAACCGAAAATAACGAATTTCAAAGTAACACATTCGGAGAAAAAAAAAACAAAAAAAAGGGGTTGGGAGTGCGAATAGTGGTTTTGGGGTAGGGAAAAAGTATTAGGAACAAAAAAGGGGTAGCTTGGGGGGAGAACCCCCCCTGACGCCCCCAGACCACAATAAATGAATTTGTTATTTTGGAATTCGTTATTATGGGATTAGTTATTTTGGATTCGTTAAAATCACATGTAACCATTTAAACGGAGGAAGAGTGAGGACACACCTCTTGTATCTGCTATGGAGTTCGTTCACGCCCTTCTTCTGTCATACCTTATTGTAAACCGTTCTTTTCGTAGGGTAGAATTGCGCAACCTACTTCTAAGCACAGGAGAAGGGCTGAGTTATCTTTATCGCTGAAAGTCCGTAGCCCCGGTCACACGATTTTTGCGGGCCAGGGTACTAATAGCAATATAACCCTCACGTCGGGGGCATTACCGACTCTGGTAATGCCCCGGGCCTTTCGGTAAGGCCCTCGCTTCGCTCAGGGCCATACGTATGGGCCCCGGGGCATTACCTGAGTTGGTAATGCCCCCAACGCTCGGGTTGTATTGCTTAAATGGTACCTCGAACCAAGGATTTTGCCAAACTGAATTTCTACATTCAGGAAGTAAAAAAGATATTTTTGGAAAGTATGTTGTATACAATCATAGAATCACCACTGGAGGGCTTATGTTGGGAATCCATGGGACTCTTTTTGCCATGAGTGTGGCTCATGGATCCAAGCGAGGGGTGATAATTCCACAGTGCCAGCTTGTCCAGACGCATAACATGTTTGAAAATTCAATGGCCCTCATCACAAGGTTGGCGGAATGGGTTTAACGGCACCGGTAAAGGTGCCGGTGCCGGTAAACGCATTCTGCCCTACCATGAGGTCTCCTCGCAGGACCCGCAATGGGCACCTGGAAAAACCAGGCGTCCATTCCGGGTCCTGCGAGGACACCAGGGAGCTAACAACGGGCCCGTTATTAACCGGGTACGGGTTCCTCGGACCAGGTCCTGGTTCCTCGGACAGGGAATTACCCCGTCCGCCAACGTTGCGATGGCCCGATAAGTCCTCATTTGAGGAACCCGGGCCCGGAATGCGGTAAGGAGGCAACCATGCCGCTAAAATCAGCATGGTTACCTCCAACCTCCTGATGAGGGCCAATATCTCCTTAAGAAATGCTGAAAATAACCAAAATATCCAAGCATATTAATTCAATAAATCAAAAGACAAATGTACAGTCTGATAGAGCACAGAAATTACGTGACATCAGTTTAATAGGAATAATGTTTAGCCAGGACTCAAAGTTAACATCACAGAGAGTTGGGAACACATATTTTTATGACTGATACTGAAGACATTTCAAACAAGAGTGTCTGCTGAGATCCCTTACGTGAACTCCTTCCCTTAAGTCATCTTAATAAAAAAAAAAACATGTTTTGATCAGTCCCAATAAGCCCATGCCTAACTTGTAAAGACTGTTGTGAGGGAGGATGAGGAGACTGGGAGGAGCATGGAGGCCGGGGTGCAACCACTTGCTTTGTGATTCAGGCCCTGGAGTAGGTAAACCGATGATCCTCCAGGTTCCCCATTCCATAATAGAGTCACAAATCAGGTCTACCTCAAGGAACCGAAAGGCGGGGCAGGGCAAGGACATGTAAGACCCTCTCGCTCTGTGCTGCCACTCCTTCTTATTCTTCTTTGTGTAAGGAACTCATGGTGGCAATAGTAAGACAACAGACACAAGTGATCACATATCAAGGGTGCTTATTGACCTAAAATGGATGAGATAAACGCCTAATCTAAACCTAAATCTAAGATGGGAGTAAGCTACGACCATCAAATAATAATAAGGCAATCCTAGTGGCGTCTTGTCAAATTAAAGGGCCTATACTAAACAAAAACGATTGCCAATCCTTACAAATAAGTTACAAAAAGAGTGTGGGATTGCGGTCACAAGAAAAGAAAGAAGTGTTCACAAATTATAAAGCAGGATGTTCTAGGCAGGGGCTCTTCCTTCCCAAGTTTTTTGCACAGGACAAGGTGGGACTCTTGAGCACAGCACACTCTCGGGCTTTTCCAGCATGAGGCAACAGTTCCGTTCCACTGGTATTAGGATCTTCGGTGGTTAATCTCTTTTCTACAAAAAGTCTCTTGCCTCTGAGGACCTGATGTGTTCAAAATAACAAAACAAAAAGTTCCTTTTTACGTATGTATGCTGGGTGATGACTTTTCACCCTTGGATCCCCCTCTTCCGGGCTAAGACCCTTCTCAAATGTTAGCCTCCCACCGTCGGGTTTACAACGGTTTTTATTCCAAAGATTTCACCTGTTGCATTCACAAGTTTCAATGTCTTTTTGAACAATCAACTGTAGACACCCCTCTGTCGGGTTCACTCTTGTCAACACAATGTTCATTGGGGCATCATGTGTCACCCCATTCTGCAGGCATCCCTCAGCCGGGTTCCCGTTTGCCAGTAACACAGTTCCTCCTCCTTTCTCACGATACAGAATTTATTTTCATTAGCTTTCCAATTACTTGCCGGTCAAAGACTTTCGACTGTAACGTTTTTTTTTCTTGACCCCTGTATGACCACTTTGACCTTTTCCTTGTGGCTCTCCTAAGGCCCTCTGGTAGCAGTAGTTTCAACAATAAGGGGGATCAGCCAGAGTCTTTCGAGTAAGCACTCACCTGGCGCTGTACCCCTCTGCAGCTGACCTTTCCCCTGCAGTATTAGCAGCTGTTTATGTACAGTTCAACAGATGTCTTTTTACACTTTTGCAGCTTGCAACCTTCTTTTGACACAGACCGGTTACACATAGTTTCCTCTGACTCACAAGCTGTATTAAAGGCTTTGTTTGCATCCTTTTCTTCACCACTGGTTCTCCCTCTGCCGGGCTTGCACCCTTCTTAAATTTTCTCAAAGGTTTCCCTTATCCGGGCTCTGACCCCTTTTTAAGGTTAAGCAAGAAAGCTTCCCTCCGCCGGGCTCGAGCCTCCTTCCAAAGTTCACACTTTCAACAAAAAGGTTTTGGGACTTCTAGTCCCAGAATGCACTGGGCTCATTTTGCTTCCACTTTGTTGCTCCCCGAAATGGCATTTTCTGTCATTGCGAGCTGCAGGAACAAGAAGGGGATGTTAGTAGGAGGTAAGGCTCCCTTCATCTGCCACTCAGTGACCTGGGTTTGCCTGCCTGGCCCAGGGGAGGAGTTTAACTGTTGGTACCGCCAGGCAACCCCAGCTGCCCCTAGTATTGCCTTCTGGAAGTAGTTTCCTCCTCCACACTGCAATCTCCTCCCTGGTAGCAGGGCCAGTGTTTGGACAGTTTTCTTCTCCTCCTTTAGGTCTCCCAGGGTCTCTGCAGCTCACTAGGGCTTTCTCCTTCTCGCTGGCACCTTCCAGCATCCCTGACTCGCTCACAATGCTGTTTCTGGCTGCTGCTTTTATTCTGCCAGCTAGAGCTCATTGGAGCCAGGTGTGAATAGTTGTCCCTCCATGCCTGACTCTGCCTGACCTCATAATCGGGACAACATGGAGACTGCCCATTGGAATCCATTGCCAATGGATTCCTATGGGTAATCCTCATGACTCCCATCTGCCTCTTCCTCATCCCAGTCCTTGTGGATTTCAATAGGGGAATGGGATTATGGGAGTTAAAATGGAGATATCCCCTAGGTGTTGGTTTACATCCCCCTTCACATTCTAAGAGAACAAGGGGATTATGGGATTTGTAATGTTGTGGAAAGGCAAAATTTGCATTGGATTTTAGAAATAACCTTGAGTTCCTCTGTTGTTTTCTCCTTCTTTTCCGTAAGGAAAAGTACTGGGGTGGGAAGAGGGGATTTTGGTGGCAATATCCCATAAACACTGCTGGGATATCGGGTAAGGCTACATCAGAAATAATGAGATGCCGAGTCTCGCCCAAGGGCGCTCCTCTCACAGTCTCCAAGGACCCCCTGCCCAGGTGATCCACCCTCGCTCGTCCGCCCCCAGGGTTGGAATCCAAGAGCGGTGGCCCTCCCCTGGCCACCTGAACAAAGGATCCCCGGGAATAACCTGGGAGAAACGCCTCATTTTTCTCATATCTCCCAACTCTTTATTTTTCCAATCTTTTCTGCGCCTTCTTGCTACTCATGATCCTCCACCACTTCTTCCTCATTTTGTTCTGAAGCCTCTGCTCATTCTCTGTCCCTCCCCTGCACTCTGTTTCCTCCCCTATCTGCTCCACTACCTCCTGGCCACACCAACAGAAACATGCTTTAGGTAAATCTTGAGTGGTTTGAATCTTCCCACCTTGTACTGTAGACAGCCTCAGTTGGAGGATGCACGTGGTTGCATTCACTTGAACTCTGAACTGTATGGATTGCTTCCACCATATATTCCACAGGAGAGTCTGGTGGTTAGTCTGATCTTGCAAGATTTAGAATGCACATTAAAGGAAATGACAGATTCTCAGAATGTATTTTGGAATCTCATCAAACAAGCATTCTCAGGTGATTTGGGCCTGAATCCAGAGACAGCATGGGAAGTGTATGTTTTTTCTTTCAGGTTTTCTGCAGCCTTTTGAAAATGGAATCTCTCATAGTCCAGGAGGTTCGAAACATGTGTTAGCTGGAACTTTCAATAGAATACCTGTTAAGAACACAAATACTACCCTGTGCTAATCCTTTGACAACATAGACTTACCATGCGCTCTTTTCATTTGTATCACACCCAGCGCCATTGTGAATAAGGTTCCACAACCAGTTTCACTTTGAAAATCCAAAAGGGTATATGTTTGGGTCTATTTGGATGACATACTCATATTTTCTTCCTCTCTCACAAATCGCAAGTTACACATACCAGATGTGCTCACCCGCCTCGAAGCCAATTGTCTGCGCTTGACTCAGAGGCACATATGGTGAGGAACAATCCCTCTGTCCAAGCTTCTGATGGGCTCCTGGTTTGCAAAAAATATGTATATGTGCTTACTACAACCCTTCGCCGCAAACTCCTCTCTACCTTTCATGATTCCCGTATTGCTGGGCACAGGGCTATCAAAACCACCATTGATTTGGTGCCTCAGCAGTTTTGGTGGCCTGGTCTTTCATGTCAATGCAAGAATGTATTAGTGCCTGCTCTGTGTGCATTAAGCTCAAGCTAAAAGCAGCCAGTCTCATACTGTCATAGCACTTCAACCTTTAGAGAAGCCACCTTATGCTTGGCTTACCGTGGCCGTGTATTTCATCATGGAGCTTCCACATACTCAAGGCCACACTTGCATCATTGAGATCATTGACTGCTTTTCCAAACAAGCACCATTTATCCCACTAACCAGTTTTCCCACCACTGTGCAAATGGTGCACGTTTTCTTTCATCAAGTTCATAGGTCGCACAGCCTACCTGAGAAGATGGTCTCCAACAAGGTAATTCAATTCATATCATGCTTTTGAACTGCTCTTTGTTCTCATATAGGGATCCAAAATGCCATAACCTCTGGTACCATCCGCAGAGCAATGGACAAACCGAGAGAACTAACCAATCCTTGGAACAGTACATATGTTGTTATTCCAACTCAGTACAAACCAATTGATGCAAACAGTTTGACACTGCCATAGTGGCCTACAATAATTTAATTTAGATTAAAGTGCTATATAAAAAACAAATTATTATTACTATTGCTCTATCAACAACAGTCCTTATTACTGCACGTATGGATACCATCTAAAACTCATTCCACTTCAGTCACCGATCCTGTGACAACTTGGTACACAATCTCCAACAAACACATAAGGAAGCATGCTTGTTTCTCCAGGAGACGGCGTGGTAAAAAAAGGTCATGGCTGCCAGAAAAAGAACATGAGAACCATCTTACAGAGTGGTCGACAAAGTGTGGCTATCTAACAAGAACCTGCCACTACAAAACCTACCTGTGAAATTGGCACCCAGGTTCTTGAGTCCCTTCAAGATCATTGCCGCATTTCTCCTGTCGCTTTTTGGCTTCAGTTGCCCTCTGGATGGTGAATATATTCTGTGTTCCACATCTCCATTTTGAAACCTTTTCCCGAAGAGCGTGAAAGTTCAAATCCCTCATCCAGCCATGTCAGCTATCTCTGGTATTAAGCAATGCAGTGAGAGAGTTCTCAACACTAACCCACACCGCACACTCACCAGGCTTCCCTTTAAATAGCCCAGCCGCCTTCCATGATTGGCCAATTTGCCATGGCCAATAATATATATTCCTTGAGGTGGTGTGAAGAGGGGAAAGCTAAGCGGAGGGTTTACAAGGCCTTGTAAGCCCTGCCCTCTTTCCATGCATTCTTGGCACAGAGGCTGACATCTTTAGATGGGAACGTGTTGTCCCTCATGTCATGACCCTCTTTGGGACCTTCTTTCATTTTGTAATCCCTGGTAGTGTCTTTCTGCCTCCTTTGGCATCTGTGACCGTTGTGGTCACACTTGTTGCATCCCATGGCGTTGTGCAAGCGGGTGCCCTACAGTCTCATTATTCGGTATCTTTTTCAAGGCCTCGTCCCGCTGATCTCTGCTGCAGACCTTGCACCGCCACACCAGCAGTTAAGGGGGGGTTTGGAATGTGGCCTACCCTCGCTCAGGCAATTTAGATGGGAGTTAGAGTCCACACTCCCTCTCTTCCCTGACCTGATACCAGGCCTTGTCACAGTTGACTCAGATGAGATTTAAAAATTCCCACCAGAAGAGTATTGTGAAAGTAAACAGTTTTATTGATTGAATATTTATCCTCAGTCAACAGCAGGGTTGAAGAGATCCATGGTTGGACAGTTCTGGCTGTAAATAGAACAGCGGAAGTAGTAAAAGGAATTAATTCCTTCAATGATTAAGATATTTATATATACTTATCACTTCTCTTTGTGGAGGCACTTTTATATCTCTCTGTGTGAAATTCATGCTCACAAAAGTATTTTATTTATTTTTAGCTGATTGTTGAAAATGGTCTGAGTGCTTCTTCTTCATCAAGATGGAACAATTCTCATGCCTGTATCTGGTTTACAGCTGAGTATGGTGCAACTCAGACTGCTTCAGTGTGCTATCGAGATGACAACTTCTACATTGTTTCTCAACATGGAGCAGGGGACTGGAAAATACCATTGAATGTGTGATGCACTCTTTTACTTCAAACTCTCATAGTTCAGGCCTCTTCGTGCCATCAGGGATCTGTTCCATCTGGCAATGTGTCTCTCCTTGTCTTTTTTTTAAATCCGGATATAGCTTGAATGTACAGGACACTGGGTGAGATAATTGAGTTGTGCGTTTGGCGTTTATCCACAAGGCACAGGACACTGGCAGTCAATAGATGGTCCTGGTCTAAACTCCTACACACCTTAACCTAAACATTCGAGTAACCGAATCATCAAAGGTTACATGCAAAGTAGTATAGTGAAAGGAAGAAGAGAAAACTCCCATTAATTTCAGAAAGAAGTAAACAGATGCGCAAGCAGTTGATTATTTCATAACTGATGTTGCCTGATACGTCAAACACAGATATCCCTGCCTCCTGATGTGCCTTCAGGAATAGAACAAGAGAGTTCACAAGCTCCTTATGGGACACAGCCATTGTGAAGGGCACTATGAGGATCCCTAGGACAACAGAGATGATTTGGGGGCACATAGAAATCTTCTTAATGAGGATTTGGCTTTGGGGTTGAGATATTTGGTACTCTCTTGGAACCCTTAGGCCCTCAAAGATACAATTGCGAGTCAAGGGGAAAAGTCCCTTAAGTGTACAGTCTAAGTTGTGGGATATTGACATTTTCCCATATCTGGTGCAGGTTGGGAGGGCAGCAAAGAGTAGACATTTAATGAAGAAGGAGGCAGCAGCATTATCTGTAACAGGATGTTCAGTGTTGACACAGAGTAAAGGTTATATATGTACTCTCCTCCCTGTAGGAGAAATAAAACGTAATGTAAATCTGAACACGGCAATTGTGGCAAAGTCGTTTAAGCAAAACCTCTCTCTTAGAAGCTAGTGGTTTTCTGGGGAACAGACAAACCTCATGATAAGGAATGTGACCCCTGCAGGTGGCATACATTGTATTCTCTAGTCTAGAGCTTCTCCACCAGAACCATCATTCCATCATAGCTCCTGGTTGTTATCTCCACCAGTACAAAGCAGCTTAAACTGTTGTAGCCCCCCTATAAGACATCACAGGGATTTCCCATCACGTGACCCCCTTCCCAGCAAGATCTCCTGAGCATGTCTAAGAACCCACACCAACATTCCTATGACAGGAGCCAACCAGATAAAAGACTTCCCCAAATAGCATTAGGTTGCAGGTCCCATCATAATAGCTGGCTCCACTCCCTGGTAAGTATATCGCGCTGAGACCATACCAGTAGTGAAAGGAGCCCATTAGATGACATTACATAGAGGCGAAATACAACATATCCCGACATGTACCTCATGTACTGATAGTACCTCTCCCCCATAACTCATCCAGAACAGCACAGTGAAAGCTGTGCCCCCTTTTCCCAGTCACCAGCAGGGGTTGTACATACAAAACAGTTACCCTGTCCTTAAAACACAATGGAAACACCAATTTGAAATGTTCAAGGAAAAGGAATGCAAGAAGGCCCTGGAAATACTGCAGGCTTAAAACCTATCAAATGCAAAGAAGGCCACAAACCGGGGAGAGAAGGAAACAAGCAGATCATCAAACAAACTCTATAAGCAGATGGAAAAAATTCAAAATGGCTACCAGATTTTGTAAAGCCCCACCACCCGAGTTCTAGACTACAAAGCCTCACTCTCAATCAGATTACCACAAAGAACCAGATGATCATACCATCCAATCAAGTACACACCTGGTGAGCACCATAACAAAGCAGTTCTGTTTCCTCCCTCTAGTTCAAGGGAAGCAGTAGTATGGGTGTGCCATGCAGATCAGTGAAAGGAAAGTCAGGTGAAGGAGAGCTGAGAAGTCTCAGAAGGGCCAAAGGCTTGCAGAGACTGCAGAAGCCAGGGCACCACAACCTCTCTATGGTCAGAAGGGCCCCCGGCTCCTTGACAGGTGAGGCAGCTGAAGAAGAACCAGTCTCTATGAGAGAGCCAGTTCCTGGGAGAGAGACAGGAAAAGCAAGAGCATCAGATTGAAACCAGACAACCTGCCTAGGGCTGCACCTCAGATGTTGATGAAGGTCAGAGAAAAAATTACAACACTTTGTTACAGGCCTGCTGTGAGTTAAATCTCAGAACTAGCTGGACATTTTTAAAACAATTTCCAACAATGTATTTAATACCATGCAGGGCCCAATTCGTAACTGGTGTTAAGTACTGTCTTTAAAAACGTTAACAACCTTTTCGGTACTTAAGACCTATTCTGAGGGTAGCACATTCTTCCGAAGTAGTTAGGAATGCGCCACTTTCGGAATACAAGTGATGGTTGCTAGGATGGGATGGAAACCAACCTAGCAAACGCCACATTCGTTACCTGTCTTTTAGAGTGGTATTCTTGTGGCACTCCTCCAGTTTTATATGTGCACTAAAGCCGCGCACATATAAAGTACCATTTTGGTGCCGTTATTCTGGAGGAGTGCCACAAGAAGCCGGTCCCAGTGCAGGTGAGCAGCTTCATGATGGCAGAAAGTCTTTCCTGCAGTCCACCCATGAAAACCTATAATAAGGAATTACATTGGACTAAGCATTGGGTGCAGAGATGTTTCTATTAGGATACGTTTAAATAATGAAACGCATCCTAATAGAGACATCTCTGCACCCAATAATGCAGTTTCATGTCTCTCACTGGCCTCGAGTTTCCTTGCATTATGCAGATGTGGTTGTGCTTACATCACGACTGTTAATCATCAAACTGTTATGTGGGCAATTCTGTATCTTCCGAGCAACACCTCCCAGTTAATTGTTTTCAGTTATTCTTTGAACAAACAATTGCCTATTTGATTTTTGTGGCATAGTTATTTGCCACGTGCACATGGCCTCTGTTCCGCCCACAGTGACGTTATGTGAATGTGCATTCTGGAAGGACCGGTTTACTTATGCAAGGATTCATTGTGGTCATCAGATATGCACCCATTGCACAGCGAGTTGAGCGCTCTGCAGGTTCGAATCCAGGCAGGGCCAAACTCAGCCTTTCATCCTTCCGAAGTCAATAAATGAGCACCACACACTGTGGATAATAATAAGCAGCGCCCCGATGCCTGAGGGTTCGTAGCACTATATAAATGCTAAATTATTATTATTATGGAACAAAGGTGGCTGGGTGGAGGAAGAAAACAACTAATGAAGCGTTCGATTTGCAAACTGATAGGGTGATGCATGAAACTTATGCATGCTATTCTTTGGAGGTTTAGCAAACAACACAATGGACACAAAGTGTTTACTTCTTTGCTATACCTGTGGTTCTTGAAGAGCAGTACCACTTTTGGAAGACATGGACAGCTGGATGTGTAAAATAATGACTTCTTGTAATTGAGTATTCAAACACACATGTTTTTTGCCTACAGTCCATTATTGCATTAGTACTTAGCAGTGTGTACTCTGAAGAAATTAAAATCCCAATCTGGAAACTAATAATGAAGCTTGAAATGTGAACGAATGAAATCAGATGAGTAGTGTCAATAACTCTTGTATATCTCATTCAAAAGGCTGAACACCACTATTCTCGGAAGCATGTATGTGAAATAACGAATATGTCGTTATTTTACAAAAATGCTGCCGAGATTTCAGGATTGATCCTATTATGACCAAAACAGACTCAATCCTGAAGGTGCACTGTCGTGCACTACGAGGACGGCCAGGCCCACGTGAGAATACTAGTGGAACCTGGGCGTCCAGATTTGGCGCAGTGAATCGTGCTGTTTAGCACGTTCACTGTGCCAAGTTAAGAATCGGGTCCTCAGTGGACTTAAATTCAATGTGTTCACGCTTTTTAAAACAATTATGGTGTCAATTTAGTATACCCAATACTACATCAGGGACAGTAAATTGGGCAAAATTTGATATATTTTGGCTTGCTAATTTCACTCAATTTATAAAAGTAAAAATGCGAAAAACAATATATGTATCCAAAATCTATATTCATATAACACAGAGAGAAAGGAAGCAATAAGATATCGTATCAAAATAAAATGCATAATTCAGTCTCTAATCTGAAATAACACAAAAGACAGAAATCGAAAGAAAAACATTGATGAGCTCTTAATTCTCTGAGTTAAAGAATTGTGAACACATTCATAAGAAGCCCACTGAAATGTCATCTGCCTGATTTGTGTGACCTGACCAAACCAGTAATTGACAGACCCAGGAGTAACATGGAAAGAATACCCTGATCAGCCACATCTGTCCCCGCCACTTGACAGGAGACAGTCAGAAGCCAAACAAAAGTGCTGCTGACCGTTTAAGGATCTGGCAAGGTAACCCGCCATCTTCTGATAAGGCACTGCACACCCTCCCCAACCCAAACTCAAAATATCCAGGCACCTAACCTGGCCAGAAACTTTCATAACCACGCTAAATCACTGACAACACTTAGCATTTGTCCTGCTACATACGTGGCTCCTCTGTAGTTCATGGATTACAGCACGTCTTTGCAGACTCATGCAGACAGAAAGTACAAGACGGGCAACCGTTTTCCTAAAGTCATGGTCCAGTCTCTGTTCTCATTACTCACAAAGGCAGACTCTGCTGCTATGGAGCAGGGAAATTGTACAGCAACCAATATCTAAGCAGCACTAACCAGGATACACATCTAGAACAGCCGAAAGAGATGACCTAATAGAAAATAAAAAGGATGTCATAGGAAGATGAGGTGTGGGAATTTGGAAAAGGCGGTTATGGCCGAAGTTGGAGCAAATTGGCAATTCATGAAGGAGGATATGGAAAGAGTTTGAGGTGAGAAAGAGTAGATTGGGTGAGGGTGGGGACTAGCAGGGAGAATACAGAAGGTGCTTGAAGAAAAATATTAGGAGGCGGTAGTAAGAAGATCTCAGGAGGTGGTGAAAAGAAAACAGCAGCAGGTGGACAGAAGAAAATATTAAAAGGTGGGCCGAGGGAATATCAGGAAGATGTAGGAGAAAGAAAGCAGGAGGGGTTTCAGGAAGACACAAGGAGCTGAAGAATTGCAAGGCGGACAACATCTCAAGGTAGTAGGAGGGAGACATTGAAAGGTGGTAAAAGAAGTAATCCAGTATGTTATATAACAACGACATCAAGAGGAGATTGGGAGGATAGCGAGATGAAGCAATTAGAGTGCTCGCAATGCCCAAGGCAGGGGGTAGGGGTGACACCACAATCATGAAGGGTTAAACCTGTGGTGAGATGACAAAGAGGCATGTGGTTTGATGAGCAGGAGGTTCAGGGACAGAAAAAGAATATACAGGTGTGTGTGAGGGGTCAGAAATGTGAGGCAGACAACTGTTTGATGATTGTTCAAAATATGCCATTTTATTAAATTATAAATAATATTAAATGCCTCACTATCCCTACTCTGCCAAGGATTTCCGTGCCTAACCACAGCTAAGGGGAACCACTCTAGCACAGGATATCTGGCCCTCACACTAAACAAAAAATACAAAGAAAATGATATGGCAATTCAAATAGCATCAGCAACATTCACAGTGCCTTGATAACCTTTCAATAACCTTGGCGGGTTCCCTTGACCAGGATTCAAAGTGAATTCTACTCCAAGGTTCAACAAAAGAAAGAAACAAGGACACCTTGTAAATAGAATAGTCTCAAATAAATGCTTGATGTTTCAATGTCAAAGTAAAGTTTTGCTAACCAAAGTTCAAACAATAGCAATTCATTTCTTCTTGGTGCAATATGGACTTTCCACTTCATCAGAACAGCACCAATGGTCTTCTCAGCCACAATGTTTTGCCACCATTTTCATTAGTCCAAGGAGTTTGCCACTGTTGAAAAGAAATGCCACTTCTACAATGATCACTGAAACACAGTTCGTGGTTAACAATTAATATGTGATCAGTCACAAGATTAAGATTCACAATAGATATATTTGTCATGATGACTTCACAGTGTTGCTGCTTCCACTTCAACAACTTCACTCCTTAGTTTGTCATGAAGGCATTCTCCTTTGTCTCATAGAACTTTACTTCATTTGGGTTGTTTAAATCTTGTGTCTACTGACACTTAAACATACCACCACTGTCTCAGTGTTTTGGAATACCACCACAGCTTCAGTACTTTGTAATCCAAAACAGGGTTTTAGTTAATGCAAGATTTAGCTTAAGGCACTTCAATACCTTCCTCCACCAGGCAAGACACTCTTCCTCTGAATATCCCTTTAAAAAAGGGTAGCCTCTTTGCCGCTCTCATATGTCTCAATTTCAAGTAATAATCTGAATATTCTAACAAGAATTAGGTTAAGGCACTTTAACACCCTCCAACAGGCAAGGCACTCTTCCTCTGAATATCTCTTCAAAAGAGTCAGCCTCTTTCCATCGCTTGTCTGTCTCAGCTTCAAATAATATTCTTCAACAAGCGATCTAGATTGGGTCAACTTCAGATGAACAGCAGGTTTCCCTTCCCCAACTTTGCCTTCATATCTCTGCCAACTGTTAGCCAAAATAATTACCCAGAATACGTGGTGCCACACTCTTGGCTCCAGGTAATGCTTGCACACTTGTCTTAAGCAATGTTAAATGTTCTTTTGGCTCACATACTTAGTCAGATGGTTTTCAGGCTTTAAGAAAAGCTACTATTAGGCTTAATAGGGGAATACTCTTGATTTGGCAATGCATGCTCTCTGCTCAATGGTAGATACAAAGTTTGAATGCTTTACTTCTCTATTAAGCAGTTAAGGTTTGGGTGAATAAAGATGTAAAAGGTCACTCTTTCTTTGAAAAGTGAAATTAGACATACGCTAGCACTTCTTCATATAGTTTACAATGCTTAAAGTGTTCGACAATGGCTTTAAACATCGTTTGCTCTTCGCGTGAGTGAAAAGAGAAATGACCGATCACACGCGAGTGCCACTTTCTCATTGTTCCATTGTCAAAGGTTTAACAAACAACTTCAGCTCGCTTCCTTCTAGATGTGAGTAAAGATAGGACTGGGTACTGTTACCGACAGTGCTCGCACAAGGAAGCAGAACGCCAGGTTTGACTCACCGGCTTCTGTAATCCTTGTTCTGCAGGTTGTACACTTCCATGACTAAGGGTACTACTGCTTCTGGCTTCACAGGGACCCCCACCCTTCCTGGTTGTAGGTGTCTCCGGTCCAGCCACTCGACAAAGCAGCCCCTCTTGTTCCTGAGACCCACGGCTTGCCTGCAGCTCCCCGCCTCGGTCTCCGACACACTGCTTGTCCGGCAATCTTCAAAATCAGGCTCACATGGGGAAAGGCAGCTTTCCTGCATGCCTTCCGCTCCGCAGATTCTGCAACTCAGAGCTTGGGAGAACAGGACCCTCATAGATCAAGCAGGTGCAATCTGCTGTATCAATGTTTTAGCGTCCCTTCGGTTCCCCCACTTCTGCATAGATTGCCTAGATCGTGTCTTTTTCTTTCTGCCTCTGCTACTACAGCCCGCACGCCAGTCACAGTTCCAGCTCCTTCTCATTGCCTGCGCCTCTCAGGTTCCTTCAGGTGTCAGCTGTAAGGCTTAATTGCCTGAGTACTACTTGTGAGAAACCTGAAGGTGTCTCACCCGCTAATCCCCAGGGATCTGTCACCCAGGTGACCAGAACTCGGCCATCGCTATTGGTTCCAGTTCCTGGGGGTGGAGCAGTGCAGGAGGATCACCTGGATGGGGAGTCTTCGGGGAGTGGGAGTGGGACACCAAAGAGTGAGATGTGGTATCCCCTTCCTTATAACACCTTTTCCCCATCCTAGGTAGAACACCTAAAAACTCAGCCCCCGCCCCCTTTTTCCAACACGAAAATATTCTTACAGACAATTCATCATGAGCGACAACGGACTAACATCAGAGCCGTATACCTGACATTTCCCAACACAAGGGTCATGCAGAGACAGGCAATTACTGATAATTACACAGTCCTGACTTCCATCACACTTCCCCACACGGATGAAAGGAGGAGCATGATAGCACACTCTGAGCAAGGCAAACCGCACGAGGAAGCAGCAATTCCGAGATGGCAGTTTAAACCGAGGATAAAGGCGACAAGATCAGGCAAGGAGGGAATTACCCTTGCCCTTTTCAACACAGAACCGCGACTTTCAAGAAGCCATAAGAAAAAGAAACATAAGACCAGCAATTGCAGTTGACGAACAGTGTAGCGTGTATCAAAGGTACACAGGGCCCTCCCGCATTGATAGCCAAGGCGGGGAGAAGCGATTGCCACTGTGGTACTGTCCTTGACTCTGATAGCAAAGTAACGCCAATGAGTTTAGCACAGCCAGCGAGTTGGAGAAACTGATAGCAAACCAGACTGTGTTATGCTCAAGGTTGCAAGCGGCAACATTGTATGAAGAAAGGGAACTTATATACAATTGAACTTTGTGAAACCGAGATAGGTACCAGATACAGAGTGGTCCGGCGCAATGTGGGTGCTCACTCAAAGGTCTCTGTTTGGTGCCCCCCCCCAAATAGAGAAGAATTATTAAGCTGTGAAATCGAAGTGGTCCGGCAGCGGGTTACGTTGAATCCTGTGCACATTCGAAAGTCTTTGATTGTCTGTAAAACTGAAATTGGTCTGAGCCCGGCTGAGGGGGACTAATTGTAGAAAAGAGGTCTGATCCTGAAAGAAGGGGATCCTGGGTGAACAGTAACAAACCCGAGAAGATTGTTGTGGCACATGTGAACCCGTCTGAGGGATGCCTAAAAATTGAAGTTGGTCTAAACCCGACTGAGGGAGGCTAATGGTGAAAGAAAGATCAAAGCCCGACTGAGGGGGATCCAGGGTGAAGAGTAAATCACAAGATATGAATAAGGAGAAAGGAACTTGTCTTTGTTGTTTGTGGTACATCAGGTCTTCTGAGGCAAGAGACTTGATTCTAAAAAATGTGGGGAAGAGAGGCCCACGGCCTAAACATCCTGACTTATCATTTTGTGAACACTTCTTTTTTGTGAACATTATCCCACTATTTTGTAGCATAGCGGTATGGATTGGCAATAGTTTTTTAGTTTATGCCCCTTTTATTTGACTAGACACTACTAGGACTGTATTATTATTATGTGATGGTCGTAGCTTGCTCCCAT
Source organism: Ambystoma mexicanum (assembly GCF_040938575.1). Taxonomy (NCBI): domain Eukaryota; kingdom Metazoa; phylum Chordata; class Amphibia; order Caudata; family Ambystomatidae; genus Ambystoma; species Ambystoma mexicanum. Next base: position 81,626,792 of record NC_090928.1, on the reverse strand, counting down.
CTTAGATTTAGGTTTAGATAGGTGTTTTTCACACCCTTGATAAAGTTCAATAAACACTCTTGAACTGTGATCACTTGTGTCTGTGTTACTTTGATACCATGCCGTCCTTACATACTACAGCATGCCTCTCCAGCCCTCTTCCTCGTCCCAGTACTCATGGGATTATGGGACTCATAGTCCGCCAATGACAAAGTTAGTTCTTTTAAGCACCTTCTTAGTTTTAAGGGTAGATTTATTTCCCTTACACCCGTTAGAATTGGTTGTTACAGAGGAAGACAGCTGATTTAAGGCAATATTGCTAGATTCTTTTATATTATAGCTTTGGGAGTAACTGGGTTTTTATCCTAAGATACCTTGAAAGAACTTTCTGTTATGCAGGTTTGTTTAGGTTTTAGGGTATTTGTGCCCAGAGCCACAGAATGTATATGAAGTTCAGATACTCTGCAATGGCAATAAGCCATTACCTGTGTTGGCAACCTTGAAAGATGTTCCCTTTCAAAGAACACATATCATGTCTTATCCCACGGGAACTCCTCACCACCCTGGGCATTGTCTCCTCCCAGATGATCTGCCCACAGTACAACATCCCTGAGGTCAGGAACAGAAAGTGTTTGCCTTTCCCTGGCCACCTGGGAGGAGACTTTAGGCAGAGGTTCAGCGAGGGGTACATAGGATTCATCACATGGGGCAGACGGCAAAGATCAGGACCTAAGAGGTGGTGATGAGACCCTCTTAAACTCCACTCTGGAAACAGAGACAAGCAAACCCAGTTGGCTCTGTCATTAAGTGAAAGGGAAATTACACCTGTTTCAGCAATATGTAAGCAGAGACTCAACTATGCCAACAGAATCCAACCATCTAAAGGAATGTCCGAAAATGAACTTTACAGTGATTGTGAGTGAATGTGAGTGATGAGGCGGTGTCCTGAAAACTGTGTGAACCTTATAGAAGATTTCTATTTGTTGATCTTTCAGATTGCCAAGAAGGCTGGGGGTCTGGCCAAGACACTTAATTATTTTGGCTTCTGTGCAAAGCTTGCTAAGTATAAGAAAAAACCTCCTGTAACTGTTATTGCAGACACGGGGGGGTCATTACGACCTTGGAGGTAACCATGCCGCATTTTGCGGCATGGTTACCCCCTTAGCGGGTACCGGGTCTGGGTTCCTTAAATGAGGAATTACTGGGCCATTCCAATCTTGGAGGACCAGTAATTCCTCATTCGAGGAACCTGGACACAGTACATCCCCATTCCCATTCGGGCATCCATAGGGCTCAATGGGAATGGCGAGGGAGCTAAAAACAGGCCCCTTAATAACGGGCCCGTTGTTAGCTCCCTGGTCTGCTAGCGGGACACGCTAAGGGCACCTGGTTTTACCAGGTGCCCTTTGCGGGTCCCGCAAGGAGACTCGTAATGGGGCGGTAAGGGGTTAACGACTCCAGCACCATTACCGGCGCCGTTAACCCCTTACCGCCAAGGTCGTAATGACCCCCATGGTCTTGTCTGTTGATTGGTATTACCCAAATTGACTTTTTACAATTGACCTTTTGTCCTAATTGACCTAATTATAGTGATACTAATTGACCTTCTGCACAATTGACCTTTATATTATTTTATATATGTATTGGGTTTGGTTTTGGATTATAAATAATATTAGGGGATTGGGTAGGGGATTGCAGGGGATTTTGGATTGGGTGGAGGGTTTCCGGGGGGGTCTACCCCCGCATATATGTCCTAATGTACCATTTAAATTAGGTCAATACTCCCAAGGTCAATTCTCCAGAGGTCAATTGTGAAAAGGTCAATTAGTATACAACCCTGTTGATCAATGTCCATTATATGACAGTTACTCATTAAAAGATTTTAAATTGATTAAAAAGTCTCAAACAAGAAGACCTCCTTTCTATGTACTAATGTGATGCACTATTTCCTGGCTGAGTAGGGCTTCCCTTTTAATGTACATATCTCAGAACCTGACAAAAAGCAAAGGCCTGAAAGAAGAAGACAGAGCTTGATCACAATGCACGCCCAGGAGATGACACAGGGTTGGTGGATGAAAATAACATCAGCCTGACAACAACCCTATTAAGGGGCAAGATCTACTTGCTGTTAAAGATCAACTGTCACTGTGGTGCTGTCGTTTACCAATCTCTTAGAAGGTGACTGGCTTACGCGGCTTGTTTGTTGAATTCCCGGAGAGAAGAGAAATGGCCTATGCCTGTAGGAGGACAGCCTGATACCCGTTAAGAAAAAAGAGTAAAATAGAGTTCTTCCCTGGGGTTGGGTCAGGACTGGAGGAAACCCTTGTGAGGAATAAAACCTCTGATGTTAAATTTCAACTAGTGGCTTGAAGGTGCTGGAGTCTTGGAGGAGACGGAAGGGTTGAGGTGGCAATCCGTGCAAGGATCCAGAAGAATTTCAGAAGCGGAGACAAGCAGAGGGTCCAAGAGAATGATCCAGGAGAAAAAGGAGTCAGAATCAGGAAAAGGAGCTGAGCAGGATGAGGAGCAGAGCCAGAAAGGGCTGAGTAGAGGGGGAATGCAAGGCAATGGTAGGAACGAGCATGACTAACAAGGATCCGATGGGAGATACCAGACAGGGAGGAAACAAACAGAGTACCTACAACAAGGAGGTTGCAAGGCGCCAAAGTCGTCTGGAGCTGAAATAGGCACCATGTTGGATTGACAAAATGATGTGGAACAACTAGAGTGCTGCTACGGATGTCAGAAAGTGTAGCAGGCTCTGATGAATCCTCAATAGCAGGGAACCATGAGATCAACATAATACCATGGTGGGGTACAGAATTCCTGCTTGTATACTATCCGATAAGGCAAGTGGGGTAGGAAGTGCTAGTAGATTTTGGTGACACAAATGACCCTTAGAAGGTAATCCACAGCCCTGAGGCTGACAATTTCTAGAGCAAAAAGAAACCGAACGGAAACCAAAAAAGAGTGATGGGCGCCATATCCCTGAGAATGTGTGTAAACAAAGAAGCATGCTGGGCACTATATCCCTGAGATTGTGAGTGAAGCTAGAAGATTGTTGGGCACTTTATTCCTGAAATGGTGGTTAAACCAAGGAAGCAAAATAGATTCTATATCCCTGAGTCTGTGTTCCTTGGGATTCCTAGTAAGGACACTAGGTCCTTTAGACTCTGCACCTTGCTTTATTTCACCAACCTAACATTTTCAGTAAAGCTTTGCCTTTTGAGTTATAGTGGAAACACCCCAAGCCCTGTTCACCCCATCCTATATTCATAAGAAGGAGAGGGATTAGTAGATGGAATAATAAGCCACTTATTCCTTCTTTCTTTCGTCCCAAGATTTTTTATGTTTTGCTTAATCTAAGCCAGATAGGTAAACCTGTTTATTTTTACACTTGCCTGCTTTCATAGGTGTTCCTCCAAAGCTCAACCTACTACCTTAATTTTATAATAAAGGTGTACAACATTCTATGTGGCTAGTATATTTTTTAAAATATGTTTTTATTGGCATTTCTTAAACATTTTTAACAACAACACCCACGCCTGTAACTTGCATTCCACAAAAGACATCACTTCCCCGTCCCATCACACTATCTCTAATCTTCAAACATCCCTTTTCTCTCCAGCTTTTAAATGAGCCTTTCACATGCCCGGTGCAAATTCAGGATTATCAAACATTGGGGTGCAGGGAGATAGAATAGTGGATGGCTGCCCTTTTCTGATCCTCCTATACCAAACATCGCATGTCTTGCTTAGGACCCTCCTATGCCTGGCGCTCGGGGGCCTCTCCTTCCCCTATAGCCAGAGCAGGCCAGTCAGAGGCATTCCCGCAACTGCTCTGTCCATGCAGGCCCATATCTTATCTGTGTTATTTCCCATACCACTCTCAATTAGGTTGCTTTGAAATATTGAACGAGATTTGGGATCCCTATTCCACCCCTGTGTCTTGGGGACATCAGTAGATCCAAAGCTACTCTTGGGCGTGTGTTTTGCCAAACGAATCTAGAAATTAATGTGTTCATTTCCCTAAAGAACTTATTTGGGATCGCAATTGGTAGCGTATGGAATCTATAAAGTGCCCTCGGAAGGGTTACCATCTTCACAGTGTTTATCCGCCCCAACCATGAGATCCGCAGTGGAGACCACTTCGCAAAATATATTGGTGCTTGTTTGATTAATTCCGGTAAGTTGGCTTTATATAACCCTGACCCTTTATTTGTCAGTTTTATGCCTAGATATGTTAGGCTTCCATCTGCCATACGGAATGGAGAACTATTCCGTATCTGGATAGCTAGATGTTCCTGAAGTCCCACTTCCAACATTTCTGATATCCCCATATTTATTTTTAACTTCAAAAGCCCTTCCTGTTCTTTAAGGATGTTCATTAAGGCAGGAATGGATCCCACAGGGTCTACTAGAGTTAATAACATGTCACCTGCATATGCTGCCGTTTTGTGCATCTCCCCCCCAAATGGAACACCCTTAATGTATTGGTTCTGCCTAATTGCCCCCAACAGAGGTTCTACATAAATAGCAGACAGATGCAGAGATAGAGGGCAGCGCTGCCTCGTCCCCCGCTCTATAAGTATTACTTCTGAGATCTGAGTGTTTACCATCAATCGGATTGAGGGATTGTTATAATTTGCCCACACCATTCGGATATATTTAGGCCCAAATCCCATCTGTTCCAATGTCTGAAAGAGGAATAGCTACTCCTCCCTGTGAAACGCTTTTTCAGCGTCTAGCGAGATAAAGGTGGCCGGGATTTGCTTAATTTCAAATTTTTCTAGTAAGTTGAATCACCCTTCTCGTGTTGTCCCATGTTTGCGTCCTGGATATGAAGCCCGATTGTTCTTGCCCTATGATTCCCGGGAGAACCCCCTTTACCCTTTCCGCAAGAATCCCTGAGTAGATTTTGGCATCTATATTCAGTAGCGTTATATGTCTGTAAGACCCACAATTTGTGGGGTCCTTGTTTGGATTTCCGAATAAGACCACCTTTGCTTCTGTCATGGAGTTTGTCACTCCATCCCCATTTCGAAACGTATTAAACAATTTTGTCCGGAACCCTTTAACCTCATTGCAGAACACCTTGAAGAACACCACAGTATAGCCATCTGGCCCTGGAGCTTTATTGCTCAGAAGGCATGTAATTGCTCTTTCTACTTCTTCCACCGTAATTTCCCTTTCTAGGCTCTCTCTCTCCTCTTTGATCTTGGATAACTCTACCCCTTCTAAGAATGCCCGTATTTTTTGTTTTAGGGTTTCCCAAGGAATATAGCTCCTTATAATAGGATGCAAAGGCCTGGGTTATCCCATCAGATTCGGTTATTAATGAGCCATCGGCTTGTTTTATTCCCCCCACATGTCGTTGACCCTTCTGTTGTTTCAAGAGCCTCGCCAGCCTTTTGTCTGCGTTATTGGCATCCAGGTAATAACGCTGTTTGAGCCGTAGCAAGGCGCTCTCTTCCTTTGACATGTTCAGTTACCGCAGTTGTCTTTGTGCTTCCTTTACTTTGTTATAATTCTCCCGGTTCTTCCGTCCCGCTAGAGCTGATGTAGCCTGTTTCAGCGCCTCCTCCAGTTCTTGCTCCAGTCTGTCTCTCTCCCTACGCATGCAGGCTTTTAGGGAGATCATCTTACCCCGTAGTACAGCCTTGAAGGCATCCCAAACCCCTCATAATGAGACTCTGTTTGAATCATTCAGTGCAAAGTATTCCACTACTTTACCCCTCTCCATTAACTGTAGCACTGGGTCCCTAATGTGTTCCCCAGGGCACCTCCATGCTTATAGTGGATTTCTTGCCTTTAACCCCGCAAGACGTATCTTCATCGGTACGTGATCCAATAGGCAGATTGGGTCAAGTTCTATGTCTGTTAGCGAGCCGAGTATTTTGGAAGTGCCCCAAGCATAATCTATTCTAGAGTAGGTGCGATGCACATGTGAAAAGCATGTATACCCTGGGTCCTGTCCCTTTTTTGCCCTCAAGATGTCACTCATCGTAAGCCCTTCCATACCCTCTCTCACCGCCACTGATGGGTGCGCACCCCTATATGTACTCCTTCCACTCCTATCTATCTCCGAGTCCCAGGTCATATTAAAGTCCCCTGTGATAATGATTTCCCCTCTCGTGAACTTTTCTAAATTCCCCAATGGCTGGCACAGGAACAGATCCTGTCCCATGTTAGGGGCGTATATAGTACCAATTGTCATTTCTCTTTTTACCTGTCTGCACCTGTACAAATATGTACCTCCAATTGGGGTCTGCCAGTGTTTTGAGTATGATTGCCCCTAGTGTATTCTTCAATCCCACCATTACCCTCGCTGTTTTATTTTGGGCGTTTGCCTGGTATAATTGTGTAAAATGCTGTATCTGCATCTTATGTCTATCTTCTTTCTGAATATGCGTCTCCTGAAGTAAAAATATATCTGCATTACTTCTGTCTATCTGGGTTAGCACCTTCTTTCTTTTTATGGGCGTGTTCAAGCCCTGTACGTTATGTGAGAAGATCTGCAGTGGCCTCGCCATTAGTCTTTTCACCTTCTCCTCCCCCTTCCCATGTGCCCATAGCGTAACCTTTCCGCTCATGCCTCTGGCACAAAATTAAATTGGGGATAGCCACAATCTGAGACACTTGTGATTGGCTCATAGAAATCTTTTAATATGACACAACTAAGCAATGACTCACAGCAAAAGTAGAGCGCAGTGTAATTATCTGCTGACACAAGATTATGTGGAGACTTCTTTGTTCATCTAGAACATGAGAGCCCCACACAAACTCCCATCTCCCACAGCACCTCACACCAACAGTTAAAGCCAGTTAGAAACCTGAGCACACTAGTGTTGGTCCTACACTGCATGGGCCTGGCACAGCAGAGACAGACTTGCCAAGAGCAACAGCAACACAGAGCAGAATCTCTGGTCATCAAACAAAAGATGTAGCCATGTTAAAGTCTGAGACTTTCTAAATTGCCACAAAAATAGATTAATCAGTTTAAAAAAATACAATGTAACACTTTATTTTTGGAACAAAGGCATACATATATCTCAAACAATCCAAAAATCGTAAATTAACGTTCTTATTCAGCCTCTAACTTATTCTGATGTTAACCTGTTTTTTACATACAAAAGGAGTTGAAGATTGGGTGTTGAGGAACAGTTTGCAATTATTTGACATATATGAAGGAGCAGGTGTAACCTTAGCCCTTTTCCTAATTTCCCTGCAGAACTCCAGTTATGATCGCTCGCTTCGCAATATCTCATAACAGGGTGCAAGCAAAAATCAGTGCACAGTTGGCAGACAAATGATTGCAACACAAATTAGAAATGTGGAGTTTGGTGGCATCTAAACGGTACTGCTACCACCACTTGTTATGGTGGCATCACTGCCAGATTCCAAGTGGTGGTTTAGGAGTGTTAGTCCCCACTGATGGAGTCCAAAGGACTCCAGGGTGGATTTCGGCGCTATACGATTGATAGAAACATAATGTGGCGTGATTTACCTTTTATTGGGGTCTGTGACGAATCTCTGGATGTTGCCCCTTCTCTCCCAGGGGGGAGACCGTTCCCATGGGGCCAAGGTGGTCCATTCTCGGTACAATCGTTCCCCTGGGGATGGTGCACAGGGAGAGGATCACCTGGGAGAGGATCACCTGGGAGAAGAAACCCTTCATGGGACTAGGGATGACCCGCCCTTGAGAATGCGGTATCCCCACCAATCCCCAGACCCTAGACCCCCCTTCCTATAAGACTAAGAACAAACCCTTCCCTAATAGTCTCATGAGGTATAGTGACCCTGCCATTTCGCAAGAAAGTACTGGGCTTATGAAGAGCACAACCGACCCAAGGGAGATCATGGGAAGAAATACTGAGATGAGGAAGAATAGGGAAGAGTGGAAATATATACTATTTACAAGCACTGAGACAAAGAAGATGCATGGATGAATGTCGAGTCCCCCGCGGAACCAACATGAGTATTCTAGGAAACTTGGAATAAGTACTGGGATGAAGAGGAGGAGCAAATGCATGAGTGTACTCCTAAGAACCACAATGAGCAGTCTAGTTTTTGCTGGCTGCTCATTGGTCAATGTAGAGTAGAAAAGGAAGAGAGACACAGGAAGATGTTGTCTAGTCCTCCATGGAGGAGCTGCAGGAGCCAGCATGGTGCAGGAAGGTGCAAGGAAGCACACCAGGATACCAAGAGGAGAGCTGAAAGGACCAGGACCGTCTAGAGTGGAAGGCAGAAGGCGAGCTGACAGAGAGAAGCTACCGGTGTTCCCGAAGACTGGGAAGTGTGTGAACGGAAGACGGCGCTGCCCAGGAAAGGACTGACACTGCAGTGTTCCCGGACGGACCAGAGCCCACTACAAGACTCCCTCACTAGAAGTAGGGGGGAGTGCTCAGACTGGCTGGTATGAAATAAAGAAGATACAGTCAGCATCTTCATAGTCACAGGACCTGGCAGGCACGTGAACCAGCTCTGTCCAGCAACTAGAGAAACTTAAGGGTCTGGGACCCACTAAACGAAAGTAACATGAATCCTTCTCCTCGTGGCGGTACTTGGGAGAAAAGGGCTCCAAGTACATGCACACAAAGAAGAGGTGGCTGGGACCCACTACATGAGAACCACAAGAGTCGTGGTGGTGGTAATTGGGAGAAGAGGGCTCCCAGTTCCGACCATAAAGAGGGGTCTGGGAGCCAATCCCATGAGAAGAAGGGAATCCACAGAACAATTTACTAAGGACCATACTTGGCAGGGAATTAAACCAAGTTGGCCCAAGCGGAAAGAGAGATAAGCAAAGATATGGAACTCACAAGAGAAGGAACCAGGGCAAGGGAGTCATTGACCTTGGTTGTGTTGCAAGAAATAGAGAATTGCCAAGAGAAGGAACCAGGACATGGGAGACATAGCCCTTTGTTATTGCAAAGTGTGTGTAACAGAGAAATATCTAAGAACTTTATTGAACTTTGTTTTACGTTTAGGAACGTTGGGTTTGGAACCTTTGCTATTTGTAACTCTTTGATTGGATCTACAACCTATTCTTCTGAATTAAGAAGACCTTTTGTTTTTTTTATAGTTTAGTCAATAGTGTGAGGGATGGAAATAGGCTTTGGACTTGTGATAATAGACTACTTTAGACAAAAACACCCTGACAGTTTCCTTAGTTTTGGTTGAGGTAGGGAAACCCCTGTCAGCTTTAGGGAACGGCGGGAGTTTCCCCATTCCCAAAACCTTTTACTTTCAATAAAAGTGTATGCCAATCAACATGAGCCCACTGTGTCTGAGTCCTACTTCTATACCCTTACAGATCACTAATGGTTTATTAATTCTTATCCAACGGTGATACGCCAACATTTCAGCATGTCAGATATACAAGATCGGGGAATTATACATTGTTTTCCACCACCTATAAAAGGTGAAAAGCAGGGATGTCAGTTGGCCCCAATTTATTCCTTTTGGATGTTGATTCTAGTATTTCTCTTAGGAAAGCTAATCCACAGTCTGAGGAGTTCATTTGATAGCATGCTTCTTTAGGCAGAAGACACAGCTATTTTGGACCTGCCTGCGGCAGGTCTCCAACCGGGCCTTCTAAACACAAGTTACTATTTTGGGAACTATAGTATGATAAAAACAAAATGATGGTGTTCTAGAAAAAGGTGAAACCTTGTATCTAGTTTTTAAATGAATGTAGAGACGAGGGGGCAGTCTCATATTTATTTGAGTCTACTCTTCTCAAAGGCCAGTGCTTGCGTCAATTATTTTAGGAAGACAGCTGAAAAGGCATCATTAAGGATTAAAGGGCTTTTTATATTGTTATTTCAAGTTTGGGGCATTCTGATCTGCGAAGTGCCTGGAGGTATATAAGTCAAAGGTCTGTTCCATGATTTTTATGGCAGCGAAATCTAGGGTGGTTCAAACGGTCATGTCCTGGAGGAGTTGCAAAAAAATTCCTGTCCCAAATAGCAGGCACCCCTGCAGATACACCTGGTAGTGTCTTATGAGCTGAATTGGGGGTGTTCAATTTGAAAGTGTTGCGCCAGTTAAGATTGTTTACCTATTTTTTAAAAGCACATCTGAAATGTTCTGCTAATCAAAGTGAATTTCAGTGCAAGTACAGTTGTAGCCTTCCTTGGTAAAGAAAGCTATTTGAGGTCATAGGCAGTTGAAAAGCACTGTCCATTTTGATAGGGATGGGATATAACTACATTTGCCACATTAAGTCACCTCAAAATAGCTCCAAAAGCAAAAGCTTGTCCGATGGAAAAAGAGGCAGATGTCGAAAATATACATAGGGCTGCCCTCTTTAGCCTTATGTACATAATAATTATTTGGGCATGTTATGGCAAATGGTGCATTTTAAAGCTCCAATGGGCTATTACATTAGTGAACAAGTAGTTAGAAATAAAAAAGAACACCTTTCTTTTCTTTGCCCAAAAGGGATTTTACGCAAGACTTAGTGGCAAACATTGGTCAAAACTTCGAGAATTTGATGACCACTTCATAGAGGGGTGTGGTGGTGTATTTGGATTAATTAATTGGCATTTTAGTATAAACCTATTAACAGTAAATTAATTGGATTTCAATATAGGGCAAATTAATTATGAAAAATTGTGGCAAGCATTTACCTTATCTGCCCATTACCCATGCGTCAGATGGGCAGAGTATCAAAACTATGACCATTTTTCCACTAGGACACTATGAAATAATGTCCTCAAACCAAGGAACCCAGCAACCGCAGCCTACCCAACAAACCCAATGAACCAAAGAATGGCTGACTACCTACTATCAAGAAAGGAGGATATCAAATCCCTCTTTATCCCCAGAAGTCCAACAGAACAACCAACAGCAACTCCATCTGCACACATGGAAACACTGCGGTACAAATTTATCAGACTAGAAAGACTATGCATAAGGAAAATCAACAAGTTTTGGGAGAGATTCACCCTGGAAACATACTTGAACAAGATAAAATACCCCGTGGACTGAGAATAATAATCTTTCCTGACTTCAGGAATCCAGAGGATGCTGATTTAGCAGGCCTATGGGAACAGAATCTAATGAATGGCTCAAAAATCATGCTCGAGCTACTGAACACCAGTGCTCACCAAGGAAAAACACTTTAAAATCATGTATGATATTTTGAAAAACCATCAGGATAAAGTCAAGATTAGAAAATCCCACAAATTTGCAAGAGATGACAAGGACTACAGAGAGAACAGGATTTTCACCTTTCAACCAAAATATGACAAACACTATAGACCATCCTCAAGGGAAAGTACTCCCAACAGCTCACCTCAGAGCTCTGACGTTGACAGTGAATCTGAAAGCACGGAACAGCCTCAAACAAGTAATCAGGACAACGCGACTGAGGAGGCACCCAACCAATAGGACGAACCTGGAGAATCTACGGAACCAGAAGTCGTATCTGCAAGCGTCCAACAAGGACACCGTTTTTAGACCAAATAATTAAATACAGAAAGGGAAACAAACCCGCTAATACCAAACAGGTGAGGTTCAAGGACCCCATAGAAACAAATACAGGAGTAGCAAAGCCAATTACAGAAGAAGCAGGGGAGGGATCAAAAAACCGCACCGCCGAGAGAGAAGGCATCCTAAGACTAACAAGATTCAGGACGCAATTAGGGCTAGAAGAAACTGCAGCACAAATTACTCCTACAAAGAAGAATGTGAATTACTCTGTGACAGATTCTTGCAAAGAGGATACAAGTCATCCAACATCTCACAGGCCATTGTTCAAGTATCAACGATCCCCAGGAATTAGCTGTTACAGACAAAACAGAGAGGGAACGCCACAGAACAGATGAATGACATCCGATTTATAACAAAATACAACAGGGATAGCTCAAAGATTCAGAAGATACTCACTAGACATTGGCATATCCTAGGAGTAGATCAAGATATAAAGGATTGGATATCAGAGAAACCGAAAATGACCTACTGCAGAGTGCCAACACTTAAGAGCATGCTCAGTCCCTCATTCATGGAACCCCAGACAGGACCAGGTGAGAACTGGCTGACCCAACATACTGGGTCTGGATTCCATAAATGCGGAACCTGCACAATGCGTCCCCAAGCCACCACAACCGATAGAGTGCACTTTGATAATCTTTATGAGAAAAAAAGATTGAACAATCATCAACTGTCGTACTAAATTTGTTATTTATGTAATAATATGCATATGTGGACTGAAATATATAGGCAGCACTATACGGGAACTAAGGACAAGGATAAGGGAACACCTACATTCCCTGAAAACCACTGAAGCAAGATATTCGCTGGCCACCCACTGGCAAGAGAAACATCAAATGGACAACCAGAAAAATATCAGATTTGTTGGTCTCGAGACAATCAAGCCAAACTCCAGAGGAGGAAATCGAGCCCTGAGATTACGGCAAAATGAAGCTAGACTCATTGTCTTCTTGTAAAATGGAACTGTTGCCTGATTTATGCTAACCTCACTGTACAACCAGAGCAAAGGTAGTAATCCAGACATTGGTCCACCTTTCTGGGCACTATCTCCCAGGACCCCCATTAACTGACATTTCAATTGGACCCGTACATGGACAAACTAGTACAATCTTGGTGACCCAACTGACACCAAGACGCCAATATGGCACCATGAGAACAGCTTCACGCCCCTGGCTGGGCAGACACACCACAACCAACAGTGACATACAACAATGCACAGCTTAGTACTGCAACCCTTGGAGACCCTGAATGAACCAGGAACACCTGCCCTTGGGTGCAGCCCATGACTTTGATTTGATTTTATCACAGGGGGCACTGTCCCCATACCGCAGCACAGCACATAATCCAACGAGGTACCACCCACAAGGACTAAGACTAAACTGACCAATGCCACGCTTAATGCGCATCCATACATACTGAATGAACCATAAATACATGCCTGCATCAGAATACTGTAATTACAAATATATGTAATCACTGGCACAATGCAGCCAGGTCGCAAAGCACAGCTATATCATGATTGCCTTATAGGAACCCCCCACCAATAGTTAGGCTCCTTTAGCCCAATTCTGCCCAATGTGCACCAGGACGCCACAGCGGCATTCAGCACTGTTAGCAACCTATCGGAAGACACAGCCCAACAACCAATAGGGTTGCCGGCCACGGACCAATGAACACTAGTTTGACAAACCATATAATGCAAGTCAGTACACTCCCCAGTTGTACCTGAACCCGGACGCCACAGCCGCATTCAGCGCTGTTAACAACCAATCGAAGACACAGCCCAACAACCAATAGGGTTGCCGGCCACGGACCAATGGACACTAGTTTGACAAACCATATAATGCAAGTCATTACACTCCCCAGTTGTACCTGAACCCGGAGGCAAAAAGATACAACACGAGAGGTAAGATGCTCCCCTAGCTCACGCTCCGCGTCTTTTGCTTAATTTAGCTTCACTTTGATTTAAAGGCAGGGGCACCACGCAACTCAGTCACCACCTATTTGTAACCCTGTTGTCACTTCTGACCCAGTGAGAGCCTTGTCAAGCCACAGTGGCTACCTCTCAATTAGCTAAGAGACAGTGGGTGGGTCTAGATCCAGACACCCAATGCACCTCCCTCCACCAACCTGACAAAATACAAACCCGCACTGCTAAAAGCACTTGGGACCTTTCCTACGCTTGCCACCTCTTGGGGCACCTTGTAGGAAAGGACACCGGGCACTAATGCCTTGACTAATTAATACTCAACTGAAACGCTGTCTGCACACCATCGCTAACCGGCAATTAATAGAACAGGCACTGTGTAAAAACGCATTATGCGTGATATCATATTTATTCACGCACCGGCGCTCCGATGGTCAGAACACACTCAAACAAAGCCCAACACGGCACAGGTCTAGATCCCGGCCATCACAATATGGGTCAGCACTAAGTATATTATATGCATCCTCAGCACAATAAGCACCAAGACCCTTCCCACTGAAGCCGCTCCAGGCCAGTGAGGGAGGGGTCCCAGGGCACCAGTGCCCCAATTATGATAATCACCTTGAAAACTGAAACCCAACTGGGCACTTCCCCACTGCCGGGACGGCACAATGGAAACAACTGATACCACACATGAACTGAACCACGGAATCATGTCTCTTAACTATTCCTAGTAGCCAGCCCTTGGGCACTAAATATTCACACTAGTTTACCTTAATTCTTTATTCGTAGGTATTGACCTCTGCTAAACTAGGCACTGGGCGGACTGAGCCCTTGCTATTACCACTACCCAGTAACTAAATGACCTACCTGCAACAAGCAGGAACCAGGACAATCCCTCTATTTTACCTACCAGGTGAGACCCCTTGCAAATGAGTCAATCATTACCAATCATTACCAAACACTCTAAACCAATTAGGACCATTGCCCACCAAACTTACAGAAATCTCTTCTTTTCTCTCCCTTAACATGTACTCAATACTGTCTATTGATAATTGTTTTTGACTGCAAAATGTATGAACCAATCTGCAAATCACTATGAATCTGTATATATATCACGATCACTGGGAAATAAATCACCCACACGTAATATGTCCAAACACAAATGTCACATGATATACACCCAATCACGAATGGTGAATGCCCGATCTTGGGACCACATTGGCACCAAATATGTATCGAATCCATTGTTATTAAAAATTATGAATGGTAGCCTAGAAAAAGACCTGTTAGGTCGAAACACATGTCGGCACCACCTGCTATATCATCAATTGATGAATTCGAGACAATAAAAGATTGGAAAAAATGAAAATCACAAACCTTGTGGAACTACATTTTTCAAACGCAGCAAAAGACAATGGGGTAAATCCAAGCATAAGAAATTGCACACGCGCCGAATGAGTGGAAACTATAACAATTATCTCTGGATACACACAATAGGCACCACGAGCACGGGCCTTTTTACAAATTTCCACCAACTGGCTGCTAGTGCACCGATAACAAAGATGGAGGGAGCGCCAACCCATGGTCCCTGGTGCTCTTAACGCAACTAATAATGAATATAGTTGACACCAAAATTAATATTGCAGATTAATATGCATGGTGGTATCAAACACAAACCTCAATTGTACAAAAAGCAGAGTATACAAATTGTTTAATAAATGAAAGTTGGGTATGCGCCAGGGGACCACTCCGGTGGTGATAGTGCGCGGTACAAATATCCTTTAACATTAACATTAACATTAACATATGCATGCCACCTATTTGTCCATTATGCTCCTATTAGCTGTACCAAGGAACAGAATAGAGCTATTTTCTTCAGGACACGAACACGGTTACATTATTTCACTCATTAATATATTTGTCAGCTGGGAAAAGTAACTGAAGATGACAGGGTTTCACTGAAAATTAATTTGCACAGTGGCAAGAAACACAAATCTTGCATGTAGAAAAATAAGCCAGCTGGAATCATAGCTGGCACATTGACCACCATTATTCCACAGTCCAGGACTCTGTCCTAGCTATAGTGCTACTGAAGTCTCATTCCTTCAGCACCTCCTTCTAGGCCTCCACACCAAGGCCCAGAGCAACTGGCGAGCAACAATGTAGGGTGCAGCGAGCAACATGTTGCTCCCGAGCTGCATGTGGGGATCCCTGCTCTAGAATCACACACTTCTGTGAGACAGGCATGGTATCAAGAGAGATCGCTGAGACAACAGATGTACAGTTCATTCAAAAAACTTTATTAATTATCAGGATTGTGGAACGCCTAACTTGCCCTATACTATAATGGAATTTTCCCTGCCTAAAGAAACTAACGACAGTCTGTGCCTGCAAGCCCCAAAATAACAGTCTGTCTATGTCAAAACCCATGCTTGTCCTCACAACTATAACAAAACATGGTGTGGGAATCTTCTCAGCAAAATATAGGTGTTCAAAAGTAAAGACTAAGCTACTTTTAAGTTCAATACAGTTCCAATTGAAGTTCACTTCAATAGTGTATGGTTAAGTTTTGAAATTACCTTCTCCAGGTTCAAATGTAGCACAGTTCACACAAAATGGAGGTCCTAGGTTTCCCTTCCGCAAGAAAAAGTTCTCCGGTTGTCTGACTCTCAGGGTTCCCTTCCCCAAGACTTTAACTCGACACTCACATGGGTTTCATCTGCTCAAAGTTCAAAAAGAAAACACTGAGTCCATTAACCCATCTTCAGGTTTGCTTCACCAATACGGGACTGTACTTTCACTCTTAGAAATCACGGTCCTACTCACATAGGAGGGAACTGCCTTTATTTCATCTTTTCTGACTTTGATGGGCTCTTGGTGTTTCCCCCTCACTCTCTGGCCTTTCGGATAATTTTCTCTTGCCTTTTTCTCTTCCTTCTTATCAACCTAAACTGAAACCGGTGGCTCCTTTTAAACTTTGCCGCCTTTGGGCTAGGGTCTCCTCTGAAGTTATTTCTAGTTCTCTTACCACCCTCACAGGTAAGTGAATAACCAATGATTTTAAAGACCGCTGTAGCACCTTGATTGATACAAACAAACACCTATGGGGAGGTAAGAGGATTATGAGCCCTCTTTTCGGCACATCCTCTAAACTTTGTAGGCGAAGCCTAGAACAACAGACAAAACAGTGCCAAGCGGCTTGGTTTGATCCCTTTTCAATTAGTGTCCCAATGCTAGCTGCATTAATCACCAGTTACTGATTAGATTACAAACAGGTTTACAAAAAATATATATAATTTATTAGTTTTCAACATCATTAAAAAAACTTTGAGTTTGTTCATAGTCAACATTAAAAGCTTCAATAACCAGACAACTGGTATAAAGTGCAACTGCAAATGACATGTACCTCTTCACAATTGGAGGTAAAACAGCAGAATAAACAGAAAAAATATAGAATAATCACCACAGATACCAAACAATAAAAGTAAAAACCAGTGTGAAAACCAGGAGTGAATAAAGATTGAGCTCACTCCGGGGTAGTGTTGTGCAAATGTCACCAAAATCAACCTAATCACTCACTACATTCGTTCTAATTCAGATTCAGACATACTCATTCATTCATGCATCACTTTCCCAACATGTTTCTCTCTGAACGTGTGTGTAAGCAAAGTAAACAGAAATTCTTCAGGGGTAGTCTGCCATCTACCAAAACTAAAAATAACCCACTAGTGATAATGGTGAGGGTACAAATCACCTAATAACAACTACAATCAGATTATTGCAGAGTCAATCAACAGGACAACAGGAGGTAAAAAAACACGACAAATACAATAGCTTTAAGCACATATTCATGCCCAAACTCTTCTAGTCCTGTGAATGGTCCAAGGATTGTTTGAGACTCAACAGCAAGAGGGGGACTCTATATCTGAAAAGGGAACAGATCAGGGTAAAAATGAGTAATGCCCTGTTTATTCATTCTCCAGTGAATAGGAAGGAATGAACATCAAAGGTCGACCTCATTTATAAGTAATTGTCAACGAATGATATAACTGCCTGTACTGGTAATTATATCACTTTGAGTGGTCTAAAAGAAAAGGAAATGGTGACACTCTGTGAGGATGAAAATACTCATGAGAGTGAAGATTGAGGCACCAACACATACAAATATACTGCTCAATGTGCTGGCTCGAACAGGGATAGGTGAACCAGAAACTCATTTGGATACATTTGTGCATCAAGGTGCTAAAGCTCAAAGTGAGAATCATCACTTACATCAAAAATGGAAATTCACAAGGGAATACAATAAAGATCATCCATGTTGGTCGTCTTTGATTCCGTGTGGCTACAGTCTGGGGTTACACAGAACAAAGTTGGTTATTCTGCATCAGAGAGACAAGGAAGAACAAAAACCGAAATACATCTCTGTCAGTATGTTCTACAGACCTTAGAAATGTAAGCATTCAACAATGGAGTATACTGCTTACCATTCCTTATGCAAACATGGTTGCACAGTGGAAGAAAACATATAATGTCCTTTTCCATCGTGTTTAGAGTGTTAAAGCTTTATCCATGTTTCGTGGGCCAGACTCAGGATAAATATCCTGTGTGGTTCCTTTGCTAACCAATAGCTGCTAGATTGCTGCGGGTGCCGATTAATGGCCTGTAAACAATAAAGGCATAAGATGCGGTTAGCTGCCCCTGAGGCATAAAGGAAAACCTCATCTCGCAATCGCCTGCGTTAAGCAAATCTTAACGAGGCTCGAGTTACAGAGTGAGAGGGTCAAATCTAAGTCACAGTGCGCGAATGAGCAGAAGGAAATGAGCAGCTATTAAAGCTCATTAGTTACGGTACTCCATTTAACATGAGTGGAAGTCTGTATTCAGCTAGCTTAAAGGGCTACAGATTTAACATGTAGCTACATTTTATGCCCACGGTTCTGAGTCTTACCGCGTAGTGTGTTTCCTCCAGTGGTTCTCCGTCCGTGCTCACAGTGCCGTTGCTGGAGTGTTCAATAAATCACGTAATTTCAATACCTGAATAGACGTGTCTCCAAACGTCTCGCGTATCATGTGATTAGAGCGATCATGTGTCATGTGGTTGAAATATAAGTCAAGCTACTAACATTAGTTAGTAGTGCAAGAGTATAACAAGTCCCTCGTTTGTTTCCATAATCGATGTTCGTCCGTGTTACTCGCGCAATAATGAGGCGACCCCCATTGGGAAGAAAGCTGTCAAACACGCGCGATGTTGGTAAGTCAAATATAACAGGTCCCTCATATATTTCCATAATCAATGTTCATCTATGTTACTCACGCAATTATGAGGCGACCCCCATTGGGAAAGAGCTGTCAAACAGGCACCATGTTGGTGAGTCAAATATATTAGTAGTGTTCAATTAAATTTCATTTTGATGTTTGAATAGCAATTTATAGACTCCAATCCACTTTCTCATAGAGGCCAGTCCTGGAACTGTTGGTTAAAAAAATAAGTTGTTGTTCTTTTTTTAGGAGGATCATTTTGTGCCTGTTAGAGTCCATACTAGGAATCAATGTATAGAGTACTGTCCATTTCAGGTCTTCCAATGTGTGTTGATATTCTATCCAGTGTTCGACCATAGGTGCATTTTTAGTTCGATTTTTTAGGCAGCTTTTATGTTCGCCAATATGGAGTTTCACCTTACGGTCCGTTTTGCCAATGTAGATTTTTTCACATGGGCACCAGATGGCATAAACTACCAAGATGGAATTGCAATTGGTATGTGATTTGTGTTGCCATTTAGATTTCAGCGCTATGTCTACTTCTGCACTCTTGGTTGTCTATTTACAATATACACACTGTCCACACGGATAATGGCCCACAATTTTCGGGAGACCCCATAACTGGGACAGGCTCATTGTGGATTTAGGTCTGAGCAACACATTGTTCCTGGTCACTTGTTCTCTCAAGTTTTTGCTGCGTTTGAGCGCTACAACAGGTCTAGGTACCGGTATCTCTCCTTTTTCCAGGATTGGCCAATTTCTCAAAATTATCTTCTTGATGTCATTAGACATATTGCTGAAGGTATTGACGAAAATTATTTTGGGATCTTTCTTGGTTACAGAATGTTCTTTGTATTCCAATAGGGACTCCTGATTGTTGTTGTTAGCTCTTTTAAGAGCTTTCCTGACTATCATATGCGGATAGCCTCTTTGGTGTAGCTTGTTCTGTATCTTGACAGCTTCTTCGTTGAAATCCTCCTTTTTGGAACTATTCCTTTTGAGCCTCAAGAATTGGCCCAAAGGGAGGTTGTCCCTTACATGTCTAGGATGTGAGCTACTATAATGCAGCAGCGAATTTCTGTCTGTCGGTTTATTGTAGGGTTTAACAAAGATGCAGTTCTTCATGGGGTCTACCGTGATGGTAATGTCTAGGAATACAAGTTCACTTGCACTATAGTTAGATGTGAATTTCAGATGTCTGTCTTGACTGTTTATCCAACCGAGAAACTCTTCAAGGATTGTTTTCGGGCCAGACCAAAT
Source organism: Ambystoma mexicanum (assembly GCF_040938575.1). Taxonomy (NCBI): domain Eukaryota; kingdom Metazoa; phylum Chordata; class Amphibia; order Caudata; family Ambystomatidae; genus Ambystoma; species Ambystoma mexicanum. The sequence continues at coordinate 81,606,869 of NC_090928.1, read as the reverse complement.
TACAAGGATGTAATCGATGTACCTTCGCCAGATACGTATATATTTGAAAAATGAATTTGTTATTTGCATGATTTTGTTAATTTCAAAGGCTTCCATGTAGAGGTTAGCTACACTCGGGCTAGAGTGGCTCCCATGGCTGTGCCATGTATTTGCTGGAAAAATTCGCCATTGGAGTGGAAGTAGTTTTCAACTAGACTCATTTCCGCACACCAGAGTATGAAAGAAATAGGTGTAGAACCAACTTCATGATCAGAGAGAAGTTTTTCTTCCAACATTTCGATGGATATCCTCTGCGGAATGCTGGTATAGAGTGCTACCACATCTAACCCTAGTAAGATTTGAATGGTAGGGTCAAAAGGTAATTCTTCCATTTCTTTTATTATTTGTGTATTATCCTGAACAAAGGATGCCATTTTGCGAACCATGGGTTGGAGAAAGGTGTCTGCAAATTTAGACAGGGGTTCTAATACAGAAGTGACCCCTGAAACAATAGGATGGCCCGGCGGTTTGGTCATGGATTTATGTATTTTGGGAAGTGTATAAAATTGAGGTATGCGCGGTTTAACCTTTTTGAGGAAATCAGCCTCTTTTTTAGTGATCCATCCTCTTTGCTCTGCTTTATCCACTTTGTTATTGATCAAACTTTGTAGTGTGGACGTCGGGTCTTGATTTAGAAGTTTATAGCAGCTGAGATCTAAGAGTTGTCTGTTGCACTCGATTACATAGTCTTCTCGATTCTGTACAACAATTTCTCCCCCTTTGTCTGCTTTGCGAATGACTATCAGTTCATTATTTAGGAGGTTTTTCATTGCTTCTTCTTCTTTCTTACTAGTGTTGTTATACGTATTCCGATTTGTTAGGTTAAGTTCTAGTTTTCCCAAATCATGTAAGACGCGATTCTCATAGGTCTTTGCCTCCGCGCTCTGCAGCGAAGTGGGTACACAAAACGCTGATTTGTTCTGCAGCCCTCAGTCAGATTTCTCAGGTTTGCATTCTGTTCCTTGGAAATGTTGGAACAAATGGATCTTGCGCATAAACTGGACGAATTCTTGGCGAAAGGTAAATCTGTCATGGTAATTCGTGGAAACAAAACCTATTCCCTTTTCAAGCATTGTGTACTCAATAGATGTAGGTGAATAATCTGAGAGATTTACCACAATGATTGCATGCTTCGTGTCACACGTGGTTCGAAGCCCCATTCATCCTGGCCTCTCTCTAAAAAAGGTTGTTGTTGCATATTGCCCCTATTTTGTTGGTTACCACGGTTTGGCATATTCCTGCCTCTGTAATTCTGTTTTCCACGGGGGCGTCTATTAGATCGTCCTCGATTGGGGTATGAATCACCATTCAGACTGCCATCGCTTGAGCTGAAGGATGTGTTTTTGAATGCAACCTTTTTACTTCCTCCCGTAGGTGGATCATTTTGTCCGGTCTGGTTATAATTCTCCTGTGTGTAGGCAAAAGTCTTCTCATGAGTGAAATTCGTTAAATCCCGATTCATCCTGCGAACCCTTTCCCTTAATGTATCCTCTTTAAAGTTCGTCATCTCCAGTAGGAGTGTGTCCAGTCTTTTTTTAATAAAGTTCCAGAGGAACGGCTTTCTGAATTAACTCTTCCAGGGTTTTTAAATGAATTAGGATCTTTTCAGTCATTTCGGTTGCCGTGTCTATTATCAAGATGACCCAATCTCTGCCACACTTATTGGCTAGGTAACTCCATTGTAGGATAACATTTTTATTATCCAAAAACAGCCTCGGTTCATTCCTTACGACTAGCCCTTGTGGCAGGGTACCATTGCGGAGATATTCCAGCATAATTGAACCATGAAGTTCGGTCCTTATGAGTCTTTTTCTTAGTTGACTCAACTCATCCCAATTACTTATATTGGATGTTTCTTCACTCGACCCTCCAAGTCCTGATGCTTTTTCCAGCAGATCTTTCACGTACTGCTCATCGTAGCTTTTGCTTCTTTCTACAGCCATAATGGAAGAGCACTAGTCCTAGAGGAATAGTTCCCAAATGGTGGTGGGATGAGGAGAAGAATAACCGATCTAGACCTAGATCTTCCCTCAGAAATTGTCATGTATACTTTATAAATAAAGAACCTGTGTCAAAATGAATCCTTTTAGGTTCCCATAACCCATATAATCCTATTCAAATCTGTAGGTGCAAACCTATCCAAGTGTCACCACCTATCGATTAAGACCACTATGCGAAAAGAGAAAATACCTCACGGCCCACCGGCCGTACAAGAACTACAAACAAACACCTATGGGGAGGTAAGAGGATTATGAGCCCTCTTTTTGGCACATCCTATAAACTTTGTAGGCCAAGCCTAGAACAACAGACAAAACAGTGCCAAGGGGCTTGGTTTGATCCCTTTTCAATTAGTGTCCCAATGCTAGCAGCATTAATCAGCAGTTACTGATTAGATTCCAAACAGGTTTACAAAAAATATATATCATTTATTAGTTTTCAACATCATTAAAAAACTTTGAGTTTGTTCATAGTCAACATTAAAAGCTTCAATAACCAGACAACTGGTATGAAGTGCAAATGCAAATGACATGTACCTCTTCACAATTGGAGGTAAAACAGCAGAATAAACAGAAAAAATATAGAATAATCACCACAGATACCAAACAATAAAAGTAAAAACCAGTGTGAAAACCAGGAGTGAATAAAGATTGAGATCACTCCGGGGTAGTGTTGTGCAAATGTCACCAAAATCAACCTAATCACTCACTACATTCGTTCTAATTCAAATTCAGACATACTCATTCATTTATTCATCACTTTCCCAACATGTTTCTTTCTGAACGTGTGTGTAAGCAAAGTAAACAGAAATTCTTCAGGGGTAGTCTGCCGTCTACCAAAACCAAAAATAACCCACTAGTGATAATGGTGAAGGTACAAATCACCTAATAACAACTAAAATCAGATTATTGCAGAGTCAATCAACAGGAGGTAAAAAAACACAATGACAAATACAATAGCTTTAAGCACATTTTCATGTGAATTGATGGTCCAAACTCTTCTCATCCTGTGAATGGTCCAAGAATGGTTTGAGACTCAACAGCAAGAGGGGGACTCCATATCTGAAAAGGAAACAGATCAGGGTAAAAGTGAGTAATGACCTGTTTATTCATTCTCTAGTGAATAGGAAGGAATGAACATCAAAGGTCAACCTAATTTATAAGTAATTGTCAACGAATGATATAACTGCCTGTACTGGTAAGTATATCACTTTGAGTGGTCTAAAAAGAAAAGGAAACAGTGACACTCGGTAAGGATGAAAATACTCATGAGAGTAAAGATTGAAGCACCAACACATACAAAGATACTGCTCAATGTGCTGGCACGAACAGGGAAAGGTGAACCAGAAACTCATTTGGATACATTTGTGCATCAAGGTGCTAAAGCTCAAAGTTAGAATCATCACTTACATCAAAAATGGAAATTCACAAAGGAATACAAGAAAGATCATCCAAGTTGGTTGTCTTTGATTCCGTGTGGCTACAGTCTGGGGTTACACAGAACAAAGTTGGTTATTCTGCATCAGAGAGACAAGGAAGAACAAAAACCGAAATACATCTCTGTCAGTATGTTCTACAGACATTAGAAATGTAAGCATTCAACGATGGAGTATACTGCTTACCATTCCTTATGCAAACATGGTTGCGCAGTGGAAGAAAACATATAATGTCCTTTTCCATCGTGTTTAGAGTGTTAAAGCTTTATCCATGTTTCATGGGCCAGACTCAGGATAAATGTCCTGTGGCGTTCCTTTGCTAACCAATAGCTGCTAGATTGCTGCGGGTGCCGATTAATGGCCTGTAAACAATAAAGGCATAAGATGCGGTTAGCTGCCCCTGAGGCAAAAAAGGAAAACCTCATCTCGCAATCGCCTGCGTTAAGCAAAACTTAATGAGGCTCGAGTTACAGAGTGAGAGGGTCAAATCTAAGTCACAGTGCACGAACGAGCAGAAGGAAATGAGCAGCTGTTAAAGCTCTTTAGTTACGGTACTCCATTTAACATGAGTGGAAGTCCGTATTCAGCTAGCTTAAAGGGCTACAGATTTAACATGTAGCTACATTTTATGCCCACGGTTCTGAGTCTTACCGCGTAGTGTGTTTCCTCCAGTGGTTCTCCGTCCGTGCCCACAGTGCCGTTGCTGGAGTGTTCAATAAATCACGTGATTTATATACCTGAATAGATGTGTCTCCAAACGTCTCGCGTATCATGTGATCAGAGTGATCATGTGTCATGTGGTTGAAACATACGTCAAGCTACTAACTTTAGCTAGTAGTGCAAGAGTATAACAAGTCCCTCGTTTGTTTCCATAATCGATGTTCATCCATGTTACTTGCGCAATTATGAGGTGACCCCCATTGGGAAAGAGCTGTCAAACACGCACCATGTTGGTGAGTCAAATATATTAGTAGTGTTCAATTAAATTTCATTTTGATGCTTGAATAGCAATTTATAGACTCCAATCCACTTTCTCATTGAGGCCAGTCCTGGAACTGTTGGTTAAAAAAATAAGTTGTTGTTCTTTTTTTAGGAGGATCGTTTTGTCCCTGTTAGAGTCCATACTAGGAATCAATTTATAGAGTACTGTCCATTTCAGGTCTTCCAATGTGTGTTGATATTCTATCCAGTGTTCGACCATAGGTGCGTTTTTAGTTCGATTTTTTAGGCAGCTTTTATATTTGCCAATACGGAGTTTCACCTTACGGTCCGTTTTGCCAATGTAGATTTTTTCACATGGGCACCAGATGGCATAAACTACCAAGATGGAATTGCAATTGGTATGTGATTTGTGTTGCCATTTAGATTTCAGCGCTATGTCTACTTCTGCACTCTTGGTTGTCTATTTACAATATACACACTGTCCACACGGATAATGGCCCACAATTTTCGGGAGACCCCATAACTGGGACAGGCTCATTGTGGATTTAGGTCTGAGCAACACATTGTTCCTGGTCACTTGTTCTCTCAAGTTTTTGCTGCGTTTGAACGCTACAACAGGTCTAGGTAACGGTATCTCTCCTTTTTCCAGGATTGGCCAATTTCTCAAAATTATCTTCTTGATGTCATTAGACATATTGCTGAAGGTATTGACGAAAATTATTTTGGGATCTTTCTTGGTTACAGAATGTTCTTTGTATTCCAATAGGGACTCCCGATTGTTGTTGTTAGCTCTTTTAAGAGCTTTCCTGACTATCATATGCGGATAGACTCTTTGGTGTAACTTGTTCTGCATCTTGACAGCTTCTTCGTTGAAATCCTCCTTTTTGGAACTATTCCTTTTGAGCCTCAAGAATTGGCCCAAAGGAAGGTTGTCCCTTACATGTCTAGGATGTGAGCTACTATAATGCAGCAGCGAATTTCTGTCTGTCGGTTTATTGTAGGGTTTGACAAAGATGCAGTTCTTCATGGGGTCTACCATGATGGTAATGTCTAGGAATACAAGTTCACTTGTACTATAGTTAGATGTGAATTTCAGATGTCTGTCTTGACTGTTTATCCACACGAGAAACTCTTCAAGGATTGTTTTCGGGCCAGACCAAATTACAAGGATGTCATCGATGTACCTTCGCCAGATACGTATATATTTGAAAAAAGGATTTGTTATTTTCATGATTTTGTTAATTTCAAAGGCTTCCATGTAGAGGTTAGCTACACTCGGGGCTAGAGTGGCTCCCATGGCCGTGCCATGTATTTGCTGTAAAAATTTGCCATTGAAGTGGAAGTAGTTTTCAACTAGACTCATTTCCGCACACCAGAGGATGAAAGAAATAGGTGTGGAACCAACTTCATGATCAGAGAGAAGTTTTTCTTCCAACATTTCGATGGATGTCCTGTGCGGAATGCTGGTATAGAGTGCTACCACATCTAACCCTAGTAAGATTTGAATGGTAGGGTCAAAAGGTAATTCTTCCATTTCTTTTATTATTTGTGTAGTATCCTGAACAAAGGATGCCATTTTGCGAACCATGGGTTGGAGAAAGGTGTCTGCAAATTTAGACAGGGGTTCTAATACAGAATTGACCCCTGAAACAATAGGACAGCCCAGCAGTTTGGTCATGGATTTATGTATTTTGGGAAGTGTATAAAATTGAGGTATGCACGGTTTATCCTTTTTGAGGAAATCAGCCTCTTTTTTAGTGATCCATCCTCTTTGCTCTGCTTTATCCACTTTGTTATTGATGAAACTTTGTAGTGGGGACGTCGGGTCTTGATTTAGAAGTTTATAGCAGCTGAGATCTAAGAGTTGTCTGTTGCACTCGATTACGTAGTCTTCTCGATTCTGTAGAACAATTGCTCCCCCTTTGTCTGCTTTGTGAATGACTATCAGTTCATTATTTAGGAGGTTTTTCATTGCTTCTTCTTTCTTACTAGTGTTGTTATACGTATTCCGATTTGTTAGGTTAAGTTCTAGTTTTCCCAAATCGTGTAAGACGCAATTCTCGTAGGTCTTCGCCTCCGCACTCTGCAGTGAAGTGGGTACACAAAACGCCGATTTGTTCTGCAGCCCTGAGTCAGATTTCTCAGGTTCGTATTCTGTTCCTTGGAAATGTTGGAACAAATGGATCTTGCGCATAAACTGGGCGAATTCTTGGCGAAAGGTAAATCTGTCATGGTAATTTGTGGAAACAAAACCCATTCCTTTTTCAAGCATTGTGTACTCAATAGATGTAGGTGAATGATCTGAGAGATTTACCACAATGCTTGCATGCTTCGTGTCACACGTGGTTCGAAGCCCCATTCGTCCTGGCCTCTCTCTAAAAAAGGTTGTTGTTGCATATTGCCCCTATTTTGTTGGTACCACCTTGATTGATGCCATTCAAGTAACAGCTGATAGACTTGTTACACAATCTCTATGTCGGTCTCAGCGTATGCTCCTTGGTATTCCACCACACTTAAATCACTGAAGCAACTTTGCCATAGAGCAGAACAAAGCTGGCTCTCCAATCCTGATTCTGCAGCACAGTCTGCTTACCTACAAGCTTGCACGGTCTATCACGTTGCTATAAAAAAAGCAAGGCCGATTTTTATGCTATTCACATCCTTACTGCCTCCTACTCTACGCGAGAGCTGTTCTGAGTGACTAAGGAACTGACTACTCCTGTAAAAGTTCCTTTAGCGACTCTACTAACCCAGGCCCATTGTGATCACATTGAATCCTTCTTCAGGGATAAGATTCTTAACATTCGTCAACTGATCAGTGTAGGGAGACCAACACTGACCAATCCTCTTGCGGTCCATACTGCCTTGGAGGAATCCCAGTCAAGTGCTTTCCATTTTAATGCAGTGACGGATAGTCTGGTCTCGTCTGCTTTGTGAAAGCTTTGTCTGCCTCCCCCTTGCACCCGATTCTGCTTGGTACGCTTCAAGAGGCTTCTAATAACTCAATTTCTCTCTTCAATGCTGCACTTGACTATTTTTTTACTACTGGTCACATTCCCACCCCTCTTAAGCATGCAGTGATCTCCCCTTTACTTAGAAAATCCCATTTTGACACGTCAAAATCGGAAAAGGATTGTCCTATTTCCCTTCTCCTAGTATTGATGAAATTAATGGAATCAATTGTGAGTACTCAATTGTCATCATTTTTGGAGGTTAACTCTCGCCTCCATCCTTTTCAATCCACTTTCCGGCCGGGGATGGGGATCGAATCGATGATGGTGGCACTCATGGACAACAATGGTTTCCTTCAGGACTGCAGAGAGGTGGGGACGTTGATTCTCCTTGGCCTCTGTGCGGTCTTTGATAAGGTCGACCATCAGAAGTTGCTTCACTACGTTCATGAGGCTGGAATCTCGGGTGTGCCGCTCAAATGGTTCTCCTCTTTTTTGTCAGAATGGGTCCAAATAGTTTCTCTTGCCCCATTTATTTCTTCGCTCACTGTGCTGAATTGCTAAAACCCCCAGGGCTCTGTTCTGTCCCAGTTACTTTTTAATCTCTATATGCAGGCATTGGCTAAACTTATCGCCAGCCATGGAGTACATTTTTTCTCCTATGCTGACGATACTCAGATCCTGTTTCGCCTAAATATACCTTCCTCCGATCCCCCTAACAAACTGAAAAACTGCCTTGTTGCAGTCGGAGATTGACAGACTACCAACTGGTTGAAACTAAACGGTGATAAAACTGAAGTTCTTCTAGTTGGTTCCAACGTTGAGGGTCAGTTATGGACCTGTGACTACTGGCCTTCTTCTCTTGGTCCGTGTCCTAAGCCCTCTCCTGTGGTAAGAGTCTCAGGATTAAACATTTGACCACTGGCTGTCGGGAAACCCGGGTTTCAGCAGTTTGCCAGATGGGCTTTATAAAACTTAAGGTCCTAAAAAAAGTTCTTCCTCTACTCCCAGCTGTTCTCAGATCAAAAATTGTTACAGCCTCAATCATGAGCTCTTTAAACTACTATAACACAACTTATATTGGGCAGCCTGAAAGGCTACTCCAACGCCTTCAAACCCTCCAGAACACTGCAGCACGTTTTGCCCTTGGAGCTTCTAGACTCACCCACTCTCGAGAACTCTTGCTTCAACTACATTGGCTCCCCATCAGTAGCCGAGTTAAATTTAAGGTTCTCTGTATGTTTCATTTTGCTATTCATAATGTTGGGGTGGAATTTCTGCGTTCCAAGATTCAGCCCTACATTCTTAATCGCCCACTGCATTCAATAAACACATTTTTGCTTTGTTTTCCTAGATTTTCTCGCGCCAGAGCTGGTTGGAGATCTTTTTCAGTTCTCGCCCCTACGCTCTGGAACTCCCTACCTCTTGACCTTCGTAAACTTCAAGAGTTCCTCTCATTCCACAAGGCTCTAAAAACTCACTTGTTTTGATTTAGTTTTAAATTTATCAGCCTCTCTTTCACCATCAGCGCCTCGATAACTTACGGTCTTTGCACGCTATATAAATACTATATAGAATACAATACAATTGTTTCACAGTTCTTTACAGCTGGCTCTCAGTCAGGGTTTCCTGGTCTAGGCGCAGTTATCAGACCACACGGTCCACCCATCACAGGTCACGCAACCAGAAACCCTATACTTTCCTTTGGCTTGATTTATTATGTTTGTAATGTTCACATTAGGAGATCTTCTGATCTAGGCACAGTTTTCAGACCGCACGGTCCACCCATCACAGGTCACGCAACCATAAGTCTCCCCAAAAGCTGTTGGGCCCCTCATAGGTTCTTCTGCCTTGGGCTTTCACTTTCCAAACTTACATTCCTTGTAACACTCTTAGATACCAGTTCTTGGCTTGACATACACTTGTCACATTTGTAGTTATTATTGACAGCCTCTCTTATCTTTGCAATTGTAATGTTCCAAGTTCATACTGCATTTTATTGTCAGTATTTGATATGTCTATTTGACTTGGAGTGTTCATTCACCATTCAGCACATTGTAGTTTACTCAAACAGCAGCTTTCTTTCAGTTCGGTGTCCAATACGTGTGGCATTTACTTGTGCTCACCCAAACAGTAGTGTAGTTTATTCAATTAACAGTTTTATTTCAGTGCAGTATTCAATATGGGTAGCTTTCACTTGTGCTCACTCCAATAGTATTTTAGAATATTCAATTAGTAGCTTTCTTTCAGTTCGGTATTCAATAATGGGTAGCATTTACTTATGCTCGTGGACCTTTATTTATTTGCGGTCCCTTCGGAGCGCTCCAGTCTGCCCATTGTTCTCTGACAATTACTGGTTCTTTGCAGCTCCTTTTGGCGGCTCTCCCTGAACTGAAAACAAACCGCTGGCTCACCTGGGCATGTCTCCATACACACACTGGTTTCTCTGCTCTGCATCACACATGTTCCACAGTGTCTTCCACAGCTCCAGCTGCACCAGGGCTTGGACGCGAGCGGCTCCTTTCATTCCTCTACCGTACGGCAACGCCTGCTGTCCGCCTTCCAAGAAGAGGGTTCTCGGTACTGCAAAGTCCCTCTTGCGTGTCTCCCGGGATCATTGCCGGTGTCTTTGCTTCTGGACCCAACATGGCTGCCTCCCTGCTTGTGATTCTGGGCTCCACCTTTGATACTCTTTACCATTACTAACAGGTTGCAGGTGAGGTAAGTTAAACTCAGTTGCCTGGCCTTGTATATGCCTGTTAGTGTGACATGCCCGATCTTCATTACTAGCTGCCCCAGCCCACTCTTTTTCGTCCCAATTCTAGAGTGCTGTTTACCATAGGAAGTGTGCACTACTCTTAGCTGCCTCTTCCTCTTCTCAGTATTTGGTGGGAAACTACAGGGAAGAATGGGATAGAATTGACAATATCCCATTAGGACTGAAAGAGGGTAGGGTAGGTCAGTGTTAATGGAGGGGGGATACCATGTCTCGCCTTCAGGCACCCTATCTCCAATCCAAATGGACCCACAACCCAGGTGATCTTCCCTCTCTTGTCCACCCCCAGGGTTGGGATCCAAAAGTGATGTCCCTTTCCAGGACACCTGAACAGAAAATACCTGGGAAATAGACGTGAGAGTACAGTCATGCTTCTCACGTACCCTTCTCCTATGCATGTTGGACCAGGGGGCTTTGCAGGGGAACCTCAAGAGGTAGTTGACATTACCTTGTTCTCAACCACTTGGATGTTCTACTGAGAAGCAATATGATTGAAGGTCCAAGAACCACTGCATAACTCGAGGGTTGGGTTCTTTAATCCAGACTAGTGGAGAATGATCAGTAACTAGCCTGAATTGTCGACCCAGTAGACAATATTTAAGATGGACGATGGCCCACTTTATAGCTAGAGCTTCCAATTCGATGACTGAATAATTCTTCTCCCTAGGGAACAGCCTCTGACTGATGTATAATATCGGGTGTTCTAGTCTGTCATGATTTTGAGATAAGACGGCACCTAGTCGTGTTAGGGAGGCTCCTGTTTGAAGTATAAACTCCTTAGAGAAGCCTGCTACTTTTAAGATGGGGCTTTGACAAACCATTTGTTTCAAAGTGTTATAACAGATTTCATCCTCCGTATCCCATTTAATATTGTGAGGCTCTGCATTTTTCAGTCAGTTTGGCAGTCTTATTAGAGAAGTTTGGGATAAACCGTCTATAGTACCCTATTAATCCCAGGAATGCTCTCAAATCTTTCTTGGTGTTTGGTATGGGAGTTTCAAGGACAGCTCTAACTTTTTCTTGTTGGGGTTGGATATTACTATTACCCACAGAAAACCTAAATACTTGACAGCCGATTGAGCTAGTTTAAATTTCTGGGGATTGGCTGTTAGTCCGGCCTTCCTTAAGGTTCTCCTTATGGTATATAGATTAAATAGGTGGAACTCCCATGTTCGACTATGGATCATGATATCATCAATGTATGCCCCGAAAAAGTTTGAGTAGGGTTGCAAAATATATCTATCTATCTATGGAATTTTTATATTGCGCTAACATGCCCTAATGACTCAGAGCGCTCACAAAACACACAAGAAACAACGAAAGAAGGAAAAGTCAGATGGGAGCATCAAACCAGAGAAACAGAAGTCTCAAGATCTTAATCGATCCCTTTATGTAAAAGGAAGGTTTTCAAATTCTTGTATTATTGTTATTATTTATTTATTTTGTTTAGTTCCAAAAGAAGTTTACAAATGTACACATTATATCAATATACAAACCATAAAAAAATATTATAAAACATGTAATAAAACACATTATAAGACATGTCTAAAACTTATTTAGAAGTACGCTGATTCCATCTTCAGCGTGAGTGTCGATATACAATTTCCAGTTGAAATTAACAGTCTCCTAGGGGTAGAATCTCTTCGAACCAACTGACGAGGGGCAACCTATTGACTAGCACCTACCTTTTCTGGCTCTATTTCCTTAGGTACTAGAGTTTGCACAGTGGTCAGTAGTCTATTGCATGATAGGTTAAGGTTAGTTTTCTAATAGAAATTGAAATTTTAAATCACATGGCCCTGGGTAACAACTTATTTTCCAATTACAAAGTACTTACAGTGGGTACATATTTTAAACCTGTTATGCATACATACAGTAAAGGTTCATCCCTTTAAAAATCAAACAATAGCTTACACTTCCATCATAGCAGTACCCGGTATGTACTCAACTAAATCCCTGCAACTCCACTTCCCTGGGGTAAGCGCTTTTTAATAACATCCCATAGGTGGTGCACTGCAATGTGTACACTTTGGTTATCTGTGTTCAAACAGTCATTCCAAAGGGCCTCATCCCTAATGGACTCGTAGGAGTGGACCATTCTACCTAAGATAGACATATATTCGACTCCTAGGGCTGCAAATTCCGTCAAAAGATGTTTAGCGGTCTCCACTTTCCTTTGATTTTTACAGTTGGGACAGCATCTGTCCTTTAAGGGAATCCCTAAGTGGGCTCCAATGGAGACCAATACTGGCAATTGGTTAATGCGCATCCTTAAGCGAAAATACAATACTGAGAAGTTTGGACATTGCCTCAGATATCTCTGAGGTTGAAAATAGTTGTGCATGACACCTGAGATGTGGGAATAGCTACGTAAGGTCGCCAAGTGGTTGTAATCATTAATCCAATCCCACTCGTTGGCTTTACCTTTAAAGATACGCTTTAATGTTTCGTAGTTTGTTCCCCTAGAGTAATCAGGGATCCATTCGATACTCCTGTATAGTTTAGCTACCAGGTTCTCAAACCCATTGTCACTACTCCCTTGGTGCGATTTACCACAGTTAGGTAACAGGGAAAGCAGCTGACAATTCGGTTTAGAGTGAATTTTCAAATGCAGTAAGCCTTGCCGTATCAGCATTTCACCTTTTAGCGAGACCAATCCCAACTCTAACCAAATATATCGCATTGTAGTAGAAGCACTCAGCCTCAGTATCCATTTCCAAAACAATCCCTCAATGCCATCCAGTCATGTCAGGTCTCTCATGGCCAGAGCCTCCAACCCGTACAGCACCATGGGACAGAAGCATTTTTTAGGTACTACCCAAATTGACATTTTACAATTGACCTTTTGTGCTAATTGACCTAATGATAGCGGTCCTAATTGACCTTCTGCACAATTGACCTTTATATTACTTTAGTTATTTTATATATGTATTGGGTTGGTTTTGGTTTCTAAATAATATAAGGGGATTGGGTGGGGGGTTGCGGGGGTTTCCCCCTGCATATATGTCCTAATTGACCTTTTAAATTAGGTCAATTCTCCCGAGGTCAATTCTCCCAAGGTCAATTGTGAAAAGGTCAATTAGTATACATCCATTTTTTATACAGTATTATGAACCCCTCCCTTGGCTTCAACTATATACTTATAGGTTTTACTACAAATCATGTTGAAACCCAAATAAGGGTATCACTTGACATGTTCCACCTTGCCCACGGAGGTATTACAACTAGGATACTTCACCTTTTCATGGAAATGACCAATACTTTTTTCTTCCCCATGTTAGTTTTAAGCTTATTGTCAGTTGCATATTTATTGAACATAGCCTTAACTCCACAATATGTGTGGTTTAAAATGACTAAGTCATCTGCATAGAGCATGCATGGGATAGGTCGCCCTCCTCTCTTTGGACAACAGTCGATGGTTGGTAACATATGGGCCGGCAGGTTAGCCATTTATAAAGTATACAGTAGGGGTGCAAGTGTGCATCCCTGCTTTACCCCCTTACAAATCTTAACTGGGACAGTAACAGCCCCATTCTCAGTCAATTGGACCCATGCCTGTGTGTTCTGTTTCGAGAGACCCTGGTTGATCCCACATTTGTTGAAACTACTAATACCAGAAGGCCCAAGGAGAGCCACAAGTAAAAGGTCAAAGTCGTCATACAGGGGTCTAGCAAAACCCCCTGTACAGTTGAATATCTTTGACCTGCATGTAATGCGGAAGCTAAGGGAGATGAATCCTGCATAGTGAGAAAAGAGAAAGAATTGTGTGATTGACGTGAATTGACAAGAGTGAACCCGATGGAGGGTTGCCGATAGAACGTGGCAAAGCATGAAGTCCCAATGAACAGTGTGTTGACAAGAGTGAAACCGGCAGAGGGATGTCCACAGTGAACTGTTTAAAAAGACATTAAGACTTGTGAAGGCCACAGGTGAAATTGTTTTGAGAAAAAGCCGTAGTGAACCCGATGGAGGGAGGCTGATGTTCAAGAAGGGTCTGAGCCTGTAAGAGGGGGGAACAAGGTATGAAAAGTAATCACCCAACGTACTTTGGAAAGGAACTTTTTGTTTGTTATTTTGAACACATCAGGTCCTCAGAGGCAAGAGACTTGTTGTAGAAAAGAGACTTAACCACTGAAGGTCCTGAAGCTGAAAACTGAACTGTCATCTCGTGCTGGGAAAGCTCGAGAGTGTGCTGTGCTCAGGAGTCCCGCCTTGTCGCATGCTTAAAATGTGGGGAAGGGAGACCCCCTGGCTACCACCTCCTGACTTATCATTTGTGAACACTTCTTTCTTTCTTGTGAACCTTATCGCACACCCTCTCTGTATTTAGCTGTAAGGATTGGCAATTGTTTTTTTTTGTAAAGGCCCTTTTATTTGACAAGTTGACACAAGGACTGCCTTATTATTATTTGATGTTTGTAGCTTGCTCCCATCTTAGATTTAGGTTTAGATTAGGTGTTTTTACAACCTGCATGTACATTTTAATAAACACCCTTGAACTGTGATCACATGTGTCTGTCTTTACTGTTGCCACCATGAGTTCCTTACATATGCTGACAGGGTGGGATATGTCTCAATTGAAATTAGTTGGGGATCCCTACAATTTCAAAAACTTAGTCAGAGAGGGGGGTCGTGGCTTGGAGCCATGGCAGTCGGTTTGGCTCGGTGAGAGCTCCCAGCTGGTGCCATACAACCAACAACGTTGCACCGATAAATCGGGACACATCGCACCCTAAAATGGCATGTTTGACAGCTGATGAGCTGCTGCAGGACTTGTCCGGCTCATGTCCCACTACGTCCCGAGATCCAGAAGTTATGCGGCTTGGTGCCTCGCCGTAGTGCAGATACGGACTGAGAGGCAAAATGGCAGCTGCCTCCCCGGACTGAGACTGCCCATAGATCCAGAAGCGGAGCCGGGGCTCTGAGTGGCGCTGCGACTTGGACCGCCTGCCTGCTCATGAGAACGTACCCACGCACCCACTCCGACCTCAGCACTGGAGCACTCTGAGCACTATCCAGTACCATACCCAGACACAGCGGGCAGCCCACCCGCATGGAACTGGGTCACCCCCCCAAACATCAGGCTACAACCACTGCGTAGTGGTGGGGGTGCACCGCTCCCCACGTGAAGTGGTGGTAGTGTGCCACAGCAGGAGAAACTCGGGGCACTGTCAGCACTTCAGGAACACAAACCCTGAAATCCACTCCCACTGATGGGGAAGGATAGTGGAAGGTGCAGATCTCATCTAAGTGGCCCAGTCCTCCGCCTGCACGCCCACTTTGGAGGCATCAGCTTGAAGCATAGGACATCCAGCATAGGGTTAGGTACACACCCCTGACCAACGGGTCGCACACTCCTGAGATCACTTTACGCTCCAAGGCGGCAGCCGAACACCAAGTCAGAATCCAAGAGCAGCACGGCGGAACTTAAAGGCATAGACTGCATCTACACAGGCACCCAATGTCATGATGCCCGCTCCCGGGGAGCCGGTTCAAGCCCTACGTCCCCGAAAACGGACATCCAGTCCCCAAGGAAGGACCCAGCAACCCCATATAGGGGCCCTTTGGACAGTGTCTTGGCGCCTATGGCGCCAGGCTCATAAAAGACATCAGGCCTGGCGCGATAGGCGCCAGGCTCATTATGGAAGTGCTTGGGTGCACTTACCTGATGCAGACCATGCTGCAGGATCCCGGCCTCCTTGAGGCCTGAAAGGAACTACTTTACCTGTGGGACTAATTTACCATCCGGGCATGGTCGGGGAAGGATACATACCTGATTGGAGGAAGGATACATACCTGGAACTTCTTCCAAGGCTATTTAAACCCCACCCGAACAGCCACACGTGCTTCGCATTGTTCTGCATCTAGCAGCTGGACGCTCACCGTGTCTGCTCCTGCATCCTGACTTCTGCCACGCCTGCCAGCATCCTGGATCACCTGCAAAGGAAGAGAAGAAGAGAACAGAAGAAGGAAAAGTCCTTACCTGCTAAATCCGCATCCCGAAGACATCTCGCCGACAATCCTGAAAAGGAAGACTTTTATTTAAAAGCTCATTGCGTCGATCGCTGCAGCGCCGCATTCCACTCACCTTTACAGGGCGCCTCCATGTTCAGCAGCGATCATCCGGATTCGCAGTCACGCCCCAGCGCCTAGGGAGAAAAAGACCAGAACAAAAGGTGAGAGAGAGAAGGGAATAAGGAAAGCTAAATCTCCATGTTAAGACTTACCTGTTGATTCATTCCCTCTTCACTTCGGGTCCGCGCCGCATCCTGGCATTTCCGGACCCCGGCCCCTAAGGGGAAAAAGAGACATCAGCGTTAATGAGCGAATGAAAAGACATTACACAAAAAACGCTCATTAAAGACTTACCTGATTTCTACAAGGATTTCACCTCTCATCCCGGGTCGGTGCCTGTTCCCCAGCATTCTGTACCCCGGCCCCTATGGGGAAAAAGACACTAGCATTAGTACATTAATGCATGGACACAAGGGGAACCTCTTATCAAAAAACTTACCTGGAAGCCAAGCAAGTTTGGTTCTCACCAATCCGAAAATCCAGTGAAGTAACTGGATACCAATGCGCCCCTGCATCAGAAGCAGGATGGAGAGCTCGTCCTTCCAGACCCTAAGGTGAGACGCTACGAGAAATCACAGAAGGGTTTCGAGGAGGGTGAGAGGGGAAAGTGGGAGGCTGATTGCATTACCCCGCAGACAGTTAATCCCCTATTTTCGCCTACAGAAGGATACTTCTGCTAGCCAGACAAGCCAGATTTGGGTGCCCGGTCCAGTCCGTCTTCCGAACCTTGCGCATCACCTTAGAAGAGGTCACAGCAGCGCGAACCAGGCCAGTGCCTCCGTGGGAGTCAGATGAGCGTTACACCCAATCGAAGGAGAACCAACCCATATCCGGCTGCACATAAATCTGTAACGCGGGTGTGGATGACAACATGGTGCTCCCTCCTGGTGCCCCCCCCCTGGCAAGCACCACCCAAGCCTGGGGTGGTCCAGGAGAGGGCACCTGGCTGCCTGAGGTCTCTTGATCCAGAAACCAGCCAACCCATACCTCCATCACAGAAACACCAGGAAGCCTCACAGGAGGTGGCACAACACGGCCCTCAGAGGCAAATTAGCCCAAGCCTAAGCCTAGGTCTGCGTGGGAGACGCTTCCAACCATCAAACATCCCACTTCAAACCCCTGCTGGTCCTCTACCATGCCAGAAGCCCCTGAAGATCCTCGCAGCACCCGTGGACACATTTGAAATCGGTGGGGTGCAAGCTCCACTCGGGAGCCCCGATCGTTTTGCTGAGGCGCGCCACGCGGGGGTCTGGCGGAAAGAGCCTCTCCTCCCCATAAGGCACTCCTGACCACGGCAGCAGTCTACGGCCTCCATCCCCCGAATGCACATCCAGAGCTACAGCCAGGGAGCGGATAGGATTGCAGCGCTCAAAGCCAGATGTGAAGCGCTTGAAGCCAAACAGGAGGACGCAGATAATCGTTCTAGGCGCAATAACATCCGCCTGTGGAGAATTCTGGCATCAATCTCTAACGAGGAGCTGGGGGCTTATGTTAACGACCCATTCCGCTTTATCCTGACCCTCCCCGACGAATCCCTACTAGAACTCGACAGAGTGCACAGAACAAGATTGAAACAAAGCACCACCTCCTCGTCAGATGTACTGGCAAGACTACACTTTTACAAAGTTTAGGAAGAAATAATGCAGGAATCCAGGACATAGGTATAGACATTGAACCGGAGGAGTGGGGCCGCATCTGGACCTGAGTGCACAAAAGCTCAAAGTGTGTAACCAACAAAGTAAGGGCAATTAAAGTTTGCTACAGGTGGTACCGAATACCGGAGATCCTCAATAATTGTAACCCCACAATTCCTCCACAATGCTGGAGAGGATGCTCGGACACAGGCACGCTGTTCCACCTCCTGTGGTCATGTCCCAAAGTGGCACAGTTTTGGAAATTTTTTCTGGAACACATCAAATCGATCAAGGGTCTCTCGATCTCATGGGACCCAGGAATAGTCCTATTGGGAGCCACGGGTGAAGGTCAATTTCCGCTAACCGGCCATATCGCAGATATGTGCTCGCATTTACCCATGGTTGCGGAGAATTCAATAACAAGGCTATGGAAAAACCCTGAAGGCCCTGCAATTCCAATCTGGTGATCTAAGTGTTGGGACATAGTAGTGTCAGAAAAATTACAGCCTTCTTTTTTGGAAATAGGAGCAAGTTATATCACACCTGGGCTCACTTTCTGGACTATAAGCAGCAAAGAAAAGTGGCGAGAAAACCCCAACCCTTCGATGGATGGAGAAGCAGGACTAAAGAGCCAATCAGAGGGTAGAAAGCATAAACCGAGAGTCCCATCTGCTGAACTAGTGCCAGAAGGACATTCTGGGCCCCCTGCACCCAAGATCTCTCACGAACCTCCACCACACGAGAACCTCGACCGAACACTCAGATGTTCAGCCTCTTCCCAAATATAGCATAATGTGCAGTCAGCTGTCTCCTTGTTTTCCCCCTGGCCCTGTCCATTCCTTCCACCCAAGGACTGTTACTGTTATGTTTTACTGTTATTTATTTTCTTCGTTTAATTTCCTAACTAATCGCTGATCATTCAATACGATGTCTGATGCTATGTTTGAAGCTTGTATTTATAATACCAATAAAAAGAATCCTTGGAGAAAAAAAACATAGTCAGAGAGCTAACCCTTCCATCGCGACCAAGGAATCAATAGGTTATGATATATGTAGCAGGAGGAGAGCTATTATGCCCCCTGGAAAAATAGAAATTATTCCTACGGACTTGGTTTTGATAGACCCTCCGGGGACCTACATAAGATTGCCCCCAAAATCTGGCCTAGTATGGAAGTTCGGGATAGACGTCTTAGCAGGCGTTATTAATCCCAACTTCCAGGGACATGTGAAGGTTCTCTTCCAAAATCATGGAGAGATCCCCTTTGAGGTACGTCATGGAGATCAAATTGCCCAGGGATTTTGAAACAAGTTCTATTTCCTCAGTTTAAAGAAAGGGAACCAGATAAAACAGAAAGCGGTGACTTAAGCTTTGGGAAAGCTGATAAATCTCTTAACATCAAAGAAAGGAAGAGAGAAGAGCCTACCATCTTTCCCGACCTAGCCTCCACCCAGAAAAATTATCCTGCTCTCGCTGAGGCTTTTCTACAAGCAATTCTGGAATGAAAAGGCTTAGAGAACGAAAGCCCCTTTTACTTCTTAAAACAAGAATTGCTTTATAGAAGAGAAACATCTACAAAAGGTTTAGTAAAAACACAATTGGTAATACCCAAGAGCCACCGAAAGGTTGTGCTGGTGATCGCTCGTTCCCATCTTACAGGGGGGCATTTAGGACAATCTAAAACCCAGGCGCATATTAGTGGAAACATTTACTGGCCCGGTATCCACTCCGATATAAAGACCTTCATCCAGACGTGTGAAAAATGTCACAAGATCAGCACGCACATCCCATTACCTATCCCTCTGAACCCATTGCCAATCAAAGAAGTCCCCTTTTCAAGAATCGGTATGGACATAATTGGACCTCTAGAAAAATCCAGACTATGCAATCAATATGTCCTTGTAATTGTAGATTATGCAACCCGATATCCAGAGGCATTCCGATTGTTAAACAATACCCTACGCCTTCTATCATATTTCTCCAGGGTCGGTTTTCCAAAGGAAATACTAACAGACTAGGGTTTGAATTTTATGAGTAAGTTTATGGCTGAAGTCAAAGAGCTACTCCACATTACCACCTTGCAAACTTCTGTGTACCATCCCCAAAGTGATAGCTTGGTAGAAAGATTCAATAAAACTCGGAAGCTAATTTTACGAAAATTGGTAGATTGGGACCAAATGATCTTGTGGGCAATATTTGCAGTGTGGAAAACCCCCCAGAATTCCACAGATTTCTCTCAGTTTGAACTGCTCTATGGTGGAGAGCCCAGAGATGTCCTGGACATGCTCTAGGAAACCTGAGACGAACAAGAGGAGGCCCCATTCCATTCTCGCAAACCGACCACCAAATTGCGAGAACATATGAAATTGGTTTGAGACTTAGTTTGTACTCATATGGAAAGGCCCAGAGCCAACAAAAATCCACTTATGACAAAATTTAAGATAATTATCCATAGAACAAAAAGTACTGCTCTTCTGAACCACCTGAGAAAAGAACTTGTCTCCAAGTGGCTCGGACTTTATGACATAATAGAATGAACAGGAACCTGTACTTATAAAGTAGCCTAACCAGACAGAAAACAGAAGGTCCATTTGTATCACGTAAATCTCTTGAAAGAGTGGAAAGAGAAACCATCAGCCAAAGTACTAGCCTGTCTGGTCCCCGAAGAGATAGATAACTTTGACTTAATTCCTCCTGAGCTATCTATCGAACATCAAGAAAATCTAAAAGATGTAGTGGACTAATTTCCCCATGTATTCTCAGAAAACCCAGGAAGAGTAAAAGGCACATACCACTATACTAGAACACCTAAAGGTAAAGTGGTTCATTTAAAATCCTATAGACTTCCAAAAGCCAGCAAACAGATAGTTATTGAGGAAGTCCACAAAATGTTCAAAGCCAATATTATCGAGCCTTCTTAAAGTCCATGGCTCTCTCCTATCATGTTGGTCATGAAACTTACCCGTCCCTGGAGATTCTGCATAGACCTCTGTCAAGTTAATTCCATTTCGGACTTCGATGCATATCCCATGCCATGTATCGATTACCTAATTAATAAACTCGGAGCAGCCACCTTTCTATCTACCCTAGATTTAACCCAGGGTACTGGCAAGTTCCTGTGCATGGTCCAGATAAGGAAAAGACCGGGTTTTCAACGCCTGTAGGACTGTTCCAATTCAAAGTCCTTCCTTTTGGCTTACACAGCACGTCAGCCACTTTCCAATGCCTCATGGATCAAATCCTATAACCCTATTCCGATTTCTGTGGAGCCTATATTGACGATATCGTCATTTATAGTAAGACTTAGGAGGACCATCTCGTCCATCTTTATACCATCATGAAAGTCCTCAGAAACGCTGGCCTAACCGCTAATCCAGCTAAGTGCAGATTAGCCCAGTCAGCCATAAAATACCCTGGCTTCTTCATAAGGAATGGGAACATACAACCTCAACATGAGAAGGTAAAAGATGTCTTAGATACGCCAACCCCCAAGACCAAAAGAGATCTTAGAGCTTTTCTCAAGTTAATAGGATATTACCGTAGGTTTATCCCCAACTTTTCGGACAAAACAAGCAAGCTGACAGAAATACGTAAAAATGCGGAACCCCAGAAACTTCATTAGAATGACGAGAATGAGATATGTTATAAAACCTTGAAACAGACTCTGTGCCAGAACCCAATCCTGAAGGTAGTCGACTTCTCTAAAGAATTTGTATTACAGACAGATGCCTCCCTTAGAGGGTTAGGAGTCGTCCTGTCCCAGGTTTGCGATGCATTAGAACACCCCATATTATGCACTAGCCGCAAGCTGTTCACACGTGAAAAAAATGACTCTGTGTTGGAACTAGAGGCCTTGGCCATCAAGTGGGTCATCATCCATCTTAGATACTAACTATTAGGACGAAAGTTCACATTCGTTACAGATCACTCACCACTAGTTTGGATTAGCCTAAGCAAAGACTCCAACCCTCGGGTCATGCAATAGTTTCTAGACCGAGAACCCTATTGTTTCACTGTGGAACACCGAAAAGGAAAAGACCAGGGAAATGTGGATTTTCTCTCCTGGTTCCCCTGTGAAACAAATGTGGCTACATTGCATGGAGGAAGGGTATGTGAGAAATCTGAAGGTGTCTCCCTGACTAGTCCCCGGGGATTTGTCATCCAGGTGGCCAGGACATGGCCATCGCTATTGAATCCAGTTCCTGGGGGTGGACCAGTAAGGGAGGATCACCTGGGTGAGGGGTCCTCGGGGAGTGGAAGCGGGACACCAATGGGTGAGATGCAGTATCCCCCTTCTTATAAAACCTTTTCCCCAGCCTACCATGTGGGATACTCAGACACTCTACCCTACCCCCTTTTCCATAACAAACACTTTCTTACACCATGAAAGACAATGGACTAACACTAGAGCCATTTACCTGTCATGTCCCAACACTTTGGAACCTAATTCCCACTAAGCATATCATGGCTCGAAGGGGTATAGTAGGTGGGGCCCTGATGGGTTGTCGTTACTGTGAGAATGTGTCTATTTTTGAAACTTTGAATCATATATTTGTGGCATGCCCAGCGGTCTCTGAATTGAGGTTAAAGCACTTACGAAAACTTTTGAGAGACGGCTACTTGCTTATCTGGCCATTCTACCTCAACAGTAATTGTTGCTGTTACATTTTTAAAAGCAATAAGAATTGAGGAGGATGCCCCTACATTATGAGGGCCCATGCCTTCCCTCTTATCACGTGGTAATTATTCCCCTTGCCTTGATTCTATTCTTAAGTTGTCATTCTTCTCCGTTGGGTGATTATGAATTGATATTTTAAAACTGCTGGATCTTTTAATGATGCACTATTAATTTTGTATACTTTTTTCATTCTTTTTTCTTCTCTTTTTTATTATGCAAGACTGTTTTGATTAACTACTCTTTTTACTATGTAAAGCTTCTTTATTTTTGTTAAAGGTTGACTCGTTAAACCGATAAACAATAAAGACAACAAAAAAATGCACCAATCCGGTGGACACCGGCCACTGGCATGGTTACCCGCACACATCAGAATAGAGCAATGACCACAGCAAATTCTGTCTCGCTGGTCACATAATTGTTCTACCTACTTACACCAGACTACACCTCAACACTTCTGCCATCACTATGCAGCGAAGACCTACGACAAATTTGGGCCAGCTGGACACATAACAAGTTTCCTTACCTCCCTCAGCACCCATTCACATGCCTGACCTCGGGGGTTTCTTTTTACTGGTGCCCAGGGTGACCTGCTAAGCCTTATCATGGCCAAATGCACACATGCATTCTAAAGCAACTCTATGATTCCCACATTTTGGACTTCAGTCCCCCAAGGCCGTTCCCACCACTATCTGTTTCTTGGTGTTTCCTTCTTGGTGAGAGGTGAAAAACAAGAGTTGATCTGAGCAATGTAATTCTAGAAGATAACGTTGAGTACAATCAAAAAGTTATGCAATGTAATTAAACTGGCTTTTGTCTAGAAGAACATCTTCCATTTGCATAGCCGCCTGGACTACAAAAGTATTGGATGCCCAGCTTTGAATGAACATGACCACTATCATTGTTTTGGGCATCCTTCCATGTCATTACAGAAGAAGGCCTGCCAGTTCCAAATTATTTCTGGTCCTGCCACCAATGTGTGATATGTAAGGTTGCCAAGAGTGATGCTAGTGCTTATGATTCATTTAAAACCTTGTATTCATCAGTTTTTAGTTTTGGTAGAAAGAAGACTGTCATTAAAAAAACAAGGCTTAGCCAGAGTGTCACTCACAGTCACATGCATGTGATGTCACTTCCAGTGATATCACTCTATGTGATGTCACTTCTCATGAAATCACCTGGGTGAAAGATTGTTCCATAGGTTTCAGCTCCCTTGTGCCATCCAGTAAATTTTAAAGTTGGCACCCCTGCCCATGGTGAGTGCTTCCTAAGGTACACACTATTATGACAACTTTATGATACACCAGGTAGAAAACACTAAATGTCCATTGTGGTATCGACTGCCTGTTTCTCTCAAATTATACTTTCCATCTTATAAAACGCACAGCAACTAAAACATACCCCAATTGAACAGCACCTCTTATCATGCATTATATACACCAGAACTCTACATCTCTCCCACCAACTTGCGAAGTACTGTCACAACCAATGCACCCTTGGACTATGGCCACACAAGGCTCTTTTCTGGATAGTGATACTTCAAATACCCTGGACATAACTCATTAAGAATGCAAAGTAAACCCCTCAACGCTCACACCAGAAAAGATACAATCCACCAGGAAAAAAGACACATCACACCTCTTGCAAGGAGTACAATGTTTATTCTCATAAAAATATAAATGCGAGCCAGCAAAGAACTCTACTGCCATAAAGTGCTCTGACAAAAACAACACAAGCAATGGGTTATAAAGGTACACAGCGTCACAAGTGACATGGCTCACATCATTTACAAATCCAGGTAGTGTGTATGTGTGACCCTATACACATATAGCATGCTCCATACGGGATGTCAGGTGATTGGTCCCAGCGTCATCTGTCCATCTTCTCCGACGTGGGGATCTTTGTCTTCCATCATCGGGTACAAGGGCCCTGATTGGCAATTTTGCTACAGAATTCATTAGTTTATAGCTTCTACAGTGCACCTGGTACCAAGGAAATGAGTGAGGCGGATACTTTCGAGGTTGTGATACCTTCTTAGAACTACGTGAATCCCCACTCCAATCCCAGACACGCCGGCGCCTACACAATTTTCCCACTCGCGGCATAAATTTGCTATCTTCTCCCCTAGCACCTCGCAGCACAAATCAGATGAACTGACGGCGGGGGCAGGCTGTCCCTACCTTCTGATCTTCGTAATCTATTGGCCATTTTACAGTTTTATGGACAGGGGTCTTGGGCTGCTCAGTGTACTCAAATCTTTGTGGCCGGGACTTGAGGGTTCTGGGCTGCTACAGGGACGTCATTTCACCAAAATGCCAGGGTTAACGGAAGTGACATCACAAGACCCATGGCCCCCTGATGACATCACATGAAGAAATGTAATTTGACCCCGCCCCAAGGAATTGATGGCAAACGACCTTCAGATTTTTTAGATGCTGTTTCCAGGTTCTCTCATTTTGTGGAAATCGATATAATATTGTGACCCCAATCGCATTGTTTAAATGTATGTTGGCCTACGCCAAGCTGTCTAAAGAATATTGTGAACATAGGTTCCGCGGCAAGGTCTTGACCTTAATGTATTGTGTAAGCTGTCATCTTGGATCTAGCCGCCATTTTAGGTATTCTTGCAGTGTGGAAGTCACCCCGAATCATAAAATGGAGGCCGAATGACATTGCGAGTAAGACTTCGGCCATGGTGACCTCCGCACACGTGAATGAATAATATGTCCGCAGGCTACTTGTTAGGGTCATGAACTAAGACCCTGTCCTCTGTTTAACCTAGGTGTAAATATGTAACTGTATCAGCGGAACCGATCTAATATATGGAGATTGCATGTTCGACCTGGCTACGAACCCTAGCCATGGTTCCAGAAATGGTTAACTTGTAAGAGGGCTGGCCAATGCAGTACTAAATGTATAAAAACCCAAGCATCCCGATGATCGGTCTCTCCCACTTTCAGTGCGAACCTAACGTTGAAGGTTCGTGTGTTAGTCAGAGGGCCGAATAGCTATTCGCATGTCAATTGACTTTGATAACTTGGTAACTTTGTAACTTTGAAATAAAGCGCTTTATATGGTCCTTTGTAACCTGTGTTGGTGTGTTTCCATTTGGGCTTCCCGGCCTCATGTCAATTTCTCTGTTTCCACAGTTGGCGCCCGAATAGGGACCCTCAAGATTGATGCCGGATCATTGAAGGTTGACGCAGACTATCGAATCGGGATCGGACGGTGTGATTCTGCGGGCCCGACCGATCGAGACGCGATACCTCGGCAGCGCTGCACGATCCGATCCTTGGGCGATAGTCGTGCGGTCTGACACGGCATCTTGACGAGGGTCCAAATCCGAGGCGGGCAGATTTGCCGAAACCACTGAACGCAGGTAAAATTTGTTAGTTGAAGTCCTTTGAAAACCGTACGGTCCTCCTTAGGTTTGGTCAGGTGTAGTCGTGACCCGGCTCTTAATTTAACCCTGACAATTTGAATTTGGCGTATTGTATCTGCAGACACAATTATTGGACCAGGTAACACCAATTCTTTGAGAAATGCCTGGGAAATTGTCTAGCTGTTTTAGGGCTCTATTCCGCAGCGATCGACAATCTTTGGAATTTAGCCGTCCGGCACCACAGGAGGGGTCGCCGGCGTGTACTATGTACTGTAAGTATGGCATTGGTAGTATTGTATTTAATGACATTTGGCACAGACAGACCAGAAATGCCTCCGAATTTCAGTGGCCAATCAATGGTAGTTTTGAGATCCCCCGTATTGAATACTTAGAGTCGATCTTGCTTAAAAAGAAGGCTAGGCCAGCAGCCTTTGATGTGTTACAAAATTGGAAAAAGGAAGCATTACAGCAGCTTAAAAGTAGGGATAAACATGCACGACGTCATAAAACGAATGCCGAAAAGGCATTGTTATATGACAAGGAAAAACGATTAGATGAAACCCAGAAAATGGACAGAGCTTTTTCGCTCGGAGTCCAGAAAATTTACCCTTCTAAAGATTTCCATGTTTCCGAGGAGTTTATTGAGAAAATATTAAACGAACGGAGGCCTGATTCTTCAGCGCCACCTCCATATGCTCCTGTTGTGGGCGCTCTTCCCATTCCTGCTATTGCTCCTATCGTTATTCCTACTCCTCTTACACAGCCTACTACCCCTAGTTCCTTAGTTGTCGCTCCTCCGTCTATTTCGTCTGTTACATTACCTCTTTCCCCTGCACCCATGTTAGGTTCACCTACACTTTCGATTTCGGGGAGTCCTGTGTTTATTAAATCAGATCCTGGTGCAGGGTCGAGGATAGTGACTCGTAGTACTGTTCCTGCGGGCAGGAAACAGGAACTATTTTCTTGGGCTAAACATTGCATGGAAAAAGGTGATCAAACTGATGTATTTTCAACATTATCTAATTTGCACGATTTTCCCGAGAAAAACGTTTTTATTGAAGGACTGGGGATTCATTTAGGTGTAATGTGGGGTAGATTGCAGACTTCGGATCTCCCACAAGGGGTGAGAGATCTGAACGCTTTGGCACTCTCAAGGGATACCGAACAGAAAGTATATGGACATGTTGATAGATTGTTTGAGTTTAGACAGGATTTTGAAAGATTACAAAATGAGGATGATGAGGACGATAGGATATATATGCAGAAACGGTTCCTTTCGTGCCGAAGATCAGCACCCGAGGAAGTACGGATCTGTACTAGAGATGCGGTTCGATGGATCTCGGATTCATCAATACCGCCGGATGAGGTATACGATACATATAGTCAATATACGGTAGAAATGCAAAGGAAGGTAATTCAAGTGATGGTACAGCACTTGCAGGAAGAATGTATAAGAAAGAAGGTTGGTTGCCCCACAGAGTTATTAGGTATTTGTAAAAGAGCTTTTTCGCCTGACACTTCCACAGCTGCTTTAGCGCTTGATTTGGCCTTATTACTCAGTAAGCGGTCGGGGGGTCCCTATATCTCAGTTGCCTATGAGAGAGGTCCCTCCGACCCTTGTCCCAAAAGTAGAAATCCCCGCCAACGCGGCGACTGGTGCTCCCGCGGTGGATATCCCAGCACACTACGTATCACAGTTTGTTCACGTCCCGTTCTCTCGACAGGAAGTGAACACGATCAGACAATCAGTCCCTGATATTAGGAAGAACCCGACAGGGTTTTATAAAGAAATAGAATCCGTTTTGCAGTCTTCCGTGTTCACCTTAAGTGACATGGATTTATTGTTTCCAGTGCTTTTACCTGTTGATGTATGGAAGCAGGTACGGACAGTAGATGATGTGCCGGGGTTAGGGGATACATGGGTAAATCTAACTAGAATAGATGGGGAACGACCAGCTGGTGAGAAACCACCCCAGGTAATACTCACTTTACCCGATAGAATAGTTGCCAAATTGAAAACTATAATTCCAGAAAAAAGGATTATTTGGGACAAGCTTACGGCCTGTGTCCAAGGAAAAACTGAAGGTACCACTGAATTCTTTAATAGGTTTGAACAGGTGTTCTCCGACTTCAGTGGACAGGATTTGGGTACAGAGTCGGGGAAGAGGTTGTTTGTGGACAAATTTGTGCGTGGATTGTTGCCCGACATCCAGTCACAAATTATGTCCTCAGAGAGCGCTTGGCAGGCAAAATCTCAGTCAGAGGTTTTGCATATGGCTCAGTATTATGAGAATCGGGTTAGTAACGAAAAAGAGAAAATCGAAAAAAGAAGGGGTGACCTAAAGACTAAGGTATTGTTGCAGCAAATTGTCAGGCACCCCAGAGGAGGTACGACACAAACTAGAGGTCAGTACATTCCAAGAGGAAATACTCCTCTAAATTCTATAAATATTAATCAGTGTGCTTATTGCCGCCAGGAAGGTCACTGGCGAGCACAGTGCCCTGCCCTCCGTCAGAGGTCAGGAGGCACATTCGGAGGTATGGGTAGGCGACCACGGGGCCGCCCTGGAGCAGGGGGTCCTGATAGGGGTCAGCTTCTACGAGATCCCCAGCAACCTTTTTCACAGGAAAATCAGACTTCGAGTATGGACTTGAGAAATATATTTGATCACCCTTCCGCCGTCTATCTTTCTGAGGAACTTCCCTTTGATGAAGTTCGGCCTTACTAGGATTGCCCGAAGCAGCGTTTGGAACCTTTACCTATTCCCGTTATTCAGAAGGGCCCCTATGTTGAATTATTGGTGGGGAATAGGAAACATCAGTTCTTGATCGACACTGGAGCGCAGAAGTGCTCCATTGACCATTCTCGGGTTCCAAACATTCCCCTGTCAGGGCAAACAAACGTTTCTATAGGGTTCTCTGGTATATCAACTGTTTGTCCGGTCTCTGCGCCGGTATCCGTTTCTTTGGGCCCTTTTACAGACCAGTGCCCTTTTCTTCTTACTTCAAACTGTGGAGAAAACTTGCTGGGGTTGAATTTGTTGAAGAAACTGAATGCAGTGATCCATTGTACCCCTGATGGAATAAGATTGACAGTTTCACCATAGCAACCTTTTAACTCCCAGTACTTGACCCGACCTCTACCTCCCGAGTTCGGCATTGTCCCGGAATGTTTGTGGGCAATAGACGACAATGATGTCGGAATATTGCACGTTGAGCCCGTTAAGATAGTCTTGAAACATGGGGTTAAACTACCGCGCATTCCGCAATATAAAATTTCAGTTGAGGGCGAGCGCGCTCTGAAATGCATTGTCTCCGATTTTGTACATCGTGGAGTGATCGAAGAGATTACAGGTAGCTTATGTAATAGTCCGATCTTACCGGTATATAAGAAAGGCGACAATGCAATTCCGTACCGGTTTATAATAGATCTTCGTGCTATTAACCGGGTAGTGGCCCCACAATTTCCAATCGTGCCGGATGTAACAACAATCTTAACAATGATCCCTGCTACGGCTACGCACTTCAGTGTCGTAGATTTGAAAAACGCCTTCTTTAGTATTCCGATACACAAGGAGAGCAGGTATTTGTTTGCGTTCACCTTGGGGGGACGCTCATTTACATTCACAAGGGCACCTCAAGGGTACACTGAAAGTCCTAGTATCTATAGTATAGCCTTAAAAGAGCAGCTCGACACCCTTGAACTGCCACCTACTTGCACGCTGCTTCAATATGTAGACGATTTGCTCTTAGCTGCAGACTCTGAGAAAGCTTGTAAAGAAGGCACTATATTGTTGCTTGTTCATTTAGCTGAACATGGTCACAAAGCTTCACTTAAGAAATTTCAATATTGTTGCCAGGAGGTTGCCTATTTAGGCTACCTCCTGTCAAAGGAGGGGAGAAGATTGACACCTGAACGAATAAAACACATTTCTGGCATGTCTGTCCCAAAAACACAGAAGGAAGTCAGAGCCCTGATAGGGATGGCGTCCTACTGTAGACTGTGGATCCCGAACTTTGCCCTAGTGGTAAAACCGATGTTGGCTTTGACGAGGAAGGGCATTTCTTTGCCACTGCCATGGGAATCGGAACATCAACGATCATTTGAGCTTCTCAAAGCCGCGCTGTGTTCAGCACCGGTTCTGGGTACACCAAATTACGATAAGGCCTTTGTGTTGTTTGTGCATGAATGTAATGGATGTGCTTTGTCTGTGTTAACGCAGGAACATGGAGGGAAGAATAGGCCGTGCGGCTATTATTCCTCCGCCCTAGATCCTGTCGCATGCGCTTTGCCGCGATGTCTGCGCGCTGTTGCTGCTGCTGCTGCGTCTGTAAAACAGAGTGAGGGGATGGTCCTAGGCCACGATTTGATTCTGATGGTACCTCACTCTGTTGATATTCTATTGAATAAAACTCAAACACAACACCTTACTTCTGCCCGGTTGACCAGGTATGAATTAGTTCTATTTGCTCCTCATATCCAAATTAAAAGGTGTTGTGTTCTCAATCCGGCTGAACTTTTGCCTCTCCCGCAAACTTCTGCTTGCGGCGATGATGGATCACATGACTGCCTGTACGCCACCGAACAAGAAACAAAGGGCAGAATAGACCTCTCAGATACTCCTTTGGAGAATGCGGAAGGGGAGCTGTTTTGTGATGGCTCCTGCTTTAAACTTCCGAATGGCACATCTACAGCTGCTTATGCAGTTACTACTTTGAACAAGATCGTAGAAACTAAAAGGATTCCGCATAACTCTGCGCAGGCCGCAGAGATTATAGCGTTGACTCGTGCTTGTGAGCTCTCCCAAGGGCATAGAGTTAATATTTATACGGATAGTCAGTACGCCTTTGGGGTGGCTCACAACTTCGGAAAATTGTGGTCGGAAAGAGGGTTTCTGACCTCACATGGGACCAAGATTCAGCATGGTCCCTTAATAGTACAGTTACTTTCAGCACTCTCACTCCCTAAACAACTAGCGATTATGAAGTGTGCAGCTCATCGTAAGGTCATAGATGATGTGGGCAAAGGAAATGCTTTTGCAGACTCGATAGCTAGACAAACAGCTACAGACCTTAGCACAGACATGTATACCTCAAGGGAAGTGAGAGATGGTTGTATAATAGATGAAGGCATTGGGTCTGTGCGAGATATTCAGACTGATGCCTCTGTTGATGAATCTAGGAAATGGGCTGAAGGCATGGGGAAATTGGATGACGAAGGGTGTTGGGTGGACGCATCTGACGGGAAATGGTTGCTTCCTGATTCTTTTGTATTAGCAATGGTCACAATGGCACACGGTCCAACACATGTGTGTGCCCAGCAAATTGCGAAGATATTACAGCAGGTTTGGGTGAATGATAAAATTTTGGAAACTGCAAAAAGACATGTTAGTAATTGTATGATTTGCCTACAACACAATGTGGGTAAAGGGACAGTGACTCCAAGGGGAAGTTTCGGGCCCCCCTCTGTCCCCTTTGAAACCATTCACCTTGATTTCATTGAAATGGAACGTTGTAATAACTTGAAATATGTTCTTGTTATCATTTGTGCTTTTAGCAAATGGGTCGAGGCTTTCCCTGCCAAAGATGCTACCGCCATGACCACCGCAAAGATCTTGGTGAAAGAATATTTTCCTCGATTTGGGCTCCCGAGGATAATCTGGTCGGATAACGGCCCACATTTCATCGCAGCTGTAATATTGCAAATATGTGTTGCCTTAGGGATTGAGAAACGTTTTCATTCAGCTAGGCACCCTCAAAGTGCGGGGTTGGTAGAAAGGCACAACGGTATTTTGAAAAACAAACTTGCAAAAACATGTGCTGAGACTAAATTAAAATGGCCAGATGCTTTACCTATTGTATTGTTAGCTATGCGCACCACACCCCAGACTAGAACTGGGCTTTCTCCATTCGAGGTAATAATGGGAAGGCCTGCTAATATTTGGGGCCTCCCTAAACCTAAAGCCCTGAGGGATGTGGAGAATGTATTGCTTGTAGATTATTGTAATCAATTGACTAAAAACCTGTATTTCATCTACCACCAGGTGAAGGCCGCCTTACCTGTACGGTTTACGGGCCCAGGACACGATATATTGCCCGGCAGCTGGATCCTGGTAAAGGCCTACGAAAGGTCTTCCTGTCTCGCGCCTCGCTGGCGGGGACCCTACCAGGTTTTATTGGTCACCAGGACGGCAGTGCGGGTGGCAGGAAAGAAGAACTGGATACATGCAACACACATCAAGAAGATCCCTCACCCGACGCCACACGTTACAGAAGAAACAGAACCCCTTGCTGATGCTACACTCTCTGATCTCGGAGTAGCAAGCAGCGTTGTGAGTGCGTCGGAGAAGTTCTCTGAGCCTGAGGAGCTCGGGGAGCCGTCCATTTTGTCTCCGCACTCCCTTGATCAATCACTTCCGGAAACTCTTGTTTCAAGTTCTGCGACTTCCGTCGCCACCGACGTGACGCTCCCCTCAGGGAGCGACGATACTTTGCTTTTGGATTCGGTAAACTTGGGTACCATCAGGTACAACCTTCGACCACGCGCTGCACGAGTATAGTGCATTTGAAAGGAAGAAGGAGTGATTGAAATACTATTGTCTTCCCCTTTTTTTTGGAACAAAGAAAAAGGGGGGGTTCTGTTGGCTAGGGTTGGGAAGGACTAAGAAGTCGCGCGGCCGAAGTGCCGCCAGCAACGAACATTGGGGCCGTCGATCGGGATAACCATGATGCCTGCCGCCTTCACCGCTGCTCCTCGTATTGAACTATTAGATAAGGAGGTGACCAGTTCGAACAATGGACAATGTGCCTGGGCCCTGAAAACGTACTGTTGTGTTCTTGTTTTGATTACTGTTAGTTTTGCAACTGCTGCCGTGGGACTTTGGTACTTTGAAGAGATTTATCCTTTGAAGCCTCTGTTACCGACCGAAATTGTACCAACTGTTTTGACTCCCTCTGTACACCTTCACACTCTGTCCCCTAGGGACTCTCGGCATAGACAGAAATATCATAATAACACTCTGATGATAGTGATGAATGCTACGCATGCAATTTTTAATAAGAGTAATTGTTGGATTTGCACGCATTTGCCACAACATGGGAGCAAGGGACTGGGATGGTATATACATCCCTTACCTCTAACGACTTCCTGCTATGCCTCTCTTAGAGCACTCTTCTTTGGCCGATGGAATGATAGCATCTCAGGGAACTTCGATGGCACTAATTTGAATGAATTTGAGAGACGTGAATTGACTCCCCTGGGATGCTCGCTTTTCGCAAATAGGAGTAGACCTAATATCGCTTCTATTAGGCCGTCTGATAAACTTTCTTTTCCTTTTCAAAATCTAGTTTCTTTCAAGATGGCTCCGATAGGCAATAAGGATGCAATGCCTCCTTCTTATTCTGTAAATCACAATCCTGATTCTGTCCCTTTCTGTGTACAAAGAAATGGCACTAGGCCAATGGGAGATTTTGAGCCTTGTATACATATTGTAAATTTGACTGGGGAAAATAGGCCTTTGTATGTAGGGGGACCCGTTTATTTTGTTTGTGGTAGTTTAGCTTTTCCCTGGTTGCCCAAGGATTGGCAGGGGACTTGTTATTTAGGGATATTGTTACCAGGTGTATTTATAGCCAGTACCTTAGAGGTATCCAAGGCTCGCCCGCGACGAGATAGTGATGGAGATACCCCCGGACAAGTGTTCGGGGATATAGCCTTTTGGGGACAAATAGCAAATTCAGAAAACATTAGGGGATTAGCGAGGGTATTGGAGAAAACGATCAACCGGACCACGGACATACTTTACAATATGACCTTAGAGCAAAAGGCGATAAGATTGGTAGCACTTCAAAATCGAATGGCATTAGATGTCATTTTAGCTGAACGAGGTGGAGTATGTAAATTAGTGGGGTCCGCTTGTTGCGTTTTCGAACCAGATTCTTCACCAACAATATTTAAAGCAATTCAGAATTTACACACTCTTAGTTCTGAAGTCCATATCCCTGTAGGAGACTGGAGCCTTAGTACCTGGTTTTGGGATTCTCTGCGATCTTGGGGGTGGAAGGTGCTTTCTGTCATTTTAGGTATTTTAGGGACTCTGTTATTTCTTTGCTGTTGTTTTCAATGCCTCCCAAGTATATGCGGAATGATGGGGGAATGTTGTGCCCAGGTAATGAGCGCAATAGGGCGTAAGATATACACTCCGAAGACAGCATCTAAAGAGTTCATGTTGCAAGAAGTTCTTACGAACGACCTTATGGCTATTGATATTTCAGACAATGATGCAGAACCTATGAATGATAATGCCTTCAAGTATTTTCGAAAGTATTAGAAAACTATGTTTTAGCACTTGGCATAGGCCAAAAGGAGGGTCTGTGGAAATCGATATAATATTGTGACCCCAATCGCATTGTTTAAATGTATGTTGGCCTACGCCAAGCTGTCTAAAGAATATTGTGAACATAGGTTCCGCGGCAAGGTCTTGACCTTAATGTATTGTGTAAGCTGCCATCTTGGATCTAGCCGCCATTTTAGGTATTCTTGCAGTGTGGAAGTCACCCCGAATCATAAAATGGAGGCCGAATGACATTGCGAGTAAGACTTCGGCCATGGTGACCTCCGCACACGTGAATGAATAATATGTCCGCAGGCTACTTGTTAGGGTCATGAACTAAGACCCTGTCCTCTGTTTAACCTAGGTGTAAATATGTAACTGTATCAGCGGAACCGATCTAATATATGGAGATTGCATGTTCGACCTGGCTACGAACCCTAGCCATGGTTCCAGAAATGGTTAACTTGTAAGAGGGCTGGCCAATGCAGTACTAAATGTATAAAAACCCAAGCATCCCGATGATCGGTCTCTCCCACTTTCAGTGCGAACCTAACGTTGAAGGTTCGTGTGTTAGTCAGAGGGCCGAATAGCTATTCGCATGTCAATTGACTTTGATAACTTGGTAACTTTGTAACTTTGAAATAAAGCGCTTTATATGGTCCTTTGTAACCTGTGTTGGTGTGTTTCCATTTGGGCTTCCCGGCCTCATGTCAATTTCTCTGTTTCCACAATTTCAGCCCGAAATAAGAAGCGAGGCAAAGAGGGAGGCATGATTTGTCCACAATTACACATTTGGGTAATGACATTTTCCAGATTCGACGAGGGGTTTATATGTAAAGAATACATAATGCAGTATTTATAACAGGGCAACTGAAATCTGTAACACATTCTACAGCTAGTGTGTGAAACATCGATAGATCCATGGACACAGAAGTACGTCTTATCTGTGGCGTTGCTGTGTTGAACAAGGCAAAAAAAGCACTGACCTGGGGAGGCATGCTCTGCTGTTTAACCAGGAGAAAAATGCTGGTCTGAAAATGAAATCATTGACCAGGATTTAATATCAACAAAATTCCCTGGTTACAACTGTATATATGATTCAGCTACCACTACAATAGAAGAAACCTATTAGACTGGTCTCCGTGCACAGAGGGGAGTGCACCTGATAATGTTATCTTTGCTGGAGTATAATGCCTGGGAAAGGTTCTTTCAATATACCCAAGACCCCCCATGGTTTTTTATTATCTAAGCGTAATACTGGGTAACAGAAGACTTTAACAAAAACACCATTTAATGTAATATCATTGCTGCACACATAATTTCATGGCACCACATAGTTATTTAAAATTTAAAACACTCCCGAGTTGCTTCTCACCCGGGGATTCACTGGCAGACTTCAAGGCACGCACTGCACACTACCCATTTGTCAGACCCAGTGGTGCCCAGTGGCGTAGCACAACATTTGGCAATGTCCATGATGATTATGCCGCTGCAGGGGCATGCACTACTGCAAGTGAAGAAGTAAATATATTTTTCAATCAAAGCTTAAATCTTTAACATAACATAGAGAGAAGGGGCGGTGCCTGGTCCACAAATATACCAGCCACCACTGGTGGCTGGTGAGTTGTCTTTTTGGAGGGTGTAAATATTTGCCACAAGTATGTGATTGTGACTGAGCATAGCGAGGGAGCCCAAACTAACTAAAATGGTTTGGGGTGAGGGCCCGGGGGTTTCTTCTCCCTCCCCAGAGTAAATATTTTGAATAATGGGTTGAAATGATGCATTACACAGCATACTTTCTGGGAGAATCTGGGTAAAAGGCCAACAATGTGGGTAAAAAGCCAACAATCGGTTTTGTAGGGTGTATGGTAAATCATGAAAAAAAGTACAACAGATGCAAGTCACCAAAAGTGCATAGGGCATTTCCCAATGCATTATCATGCCAGTCCCTGCAATATATGCCAGTATAGAAAACATGTGTATGCTGGCTGTGCAAATAGATTTCCAAGCTGGCTCCACCAACATATGCTAGTATTCCCATACTAGACCATACTTATGTTTGCTTTAAGACTTTTTTCTATAGTATCATTACTGGGACTGGGCACAAAACTGGCTCTGCCAATATATGCCAGGACCCCTATTTAAGTACATACTAGCGTTGGTTTGACCATTAAAAGTGACATGTCACAATAGGAAAACCTGTACAAACTGATTCCAATGTAAGCCAGTCTAGACCCATTAGAACACTTATCATGCTTGATTCATCATAGATGCTCACTTAATAAAATATCATGCTACAGTGAAAAATATACAGGCTGCTACACCAAAACATCCGTCTAGCGAGGTAACGCTACTTATCATGCTTGCTTTTTTAAAGATGTTGAGTAATAAATGTCATGCCACAGTAAGCAGTGGCTAGACTGACTGCACCAAAATGCCAATCTAGCTAGGAAATGGCACACATGAACTTGACTTTGGCCAAAAATACCAGTAAAACATGTAAAGTCAATAAAGGATGTGGCAAACGTGTTCCAGTGACCCCCAGTATCCCAGGGCCTAAAACACACATGCACCCCCTTTTACCCACCAGTCACTCTACCATATTTCCTCTCGCACTCAATCACACTGGATTCACCACACAGGCACCCACCAAACCCCACCCAGAACATTCAAGCACACACTATCACATGTATGCTTCTTCACCCACCAGTCACTCACTCACACGTTCTCTTGCATGCAAGCATTGCATTCTCTACACACACACACACACACCCACCCACCAAACCAGAACATTCAAAAACACACCATCACATTCATGCTCATTTACCCGCCAGTCACTCAATCATACACCTTTTCTTACCTCATCCATTGCATTTTCTACACAGGCACACAACAACATTCAAAAACACACCATCACATTCATGCTCATTTACCCACCAGTCACTCAATCATACACCTTTTCTTACCTCACCCATTGCATTTTCTACACAGGCACACAACAACATTCAAAAACACACCATAACATTCATACTCATTCACCCACCAGTTACTCACACACACATTCTCTTACATCCACTCATTGCATTCTCGACACAGGCACACACCCATCCACTCATTGCATTCTCTACACAGGCACACACCCACCCACCGAGAACATTCAAAAACACAGAGCACATCATTCACCCACCAGTCGCTCACACCTTCTATTACATCCACTCATTGAATTATCTACACAGGACCACCCCACCCACCCAGAACATTCAAAAAAACATATAACATCACTTCTCAGTCACCCACCAGTCACCCACACTTTCTCTTGAATCCACTCATTACATTCTCTACACAGGCACACACACACTCACCCACCCAGAACATTCAAAATCACACATTACATCACGTCTCATTCACCCACCAGTCACTCACACCTTCTCTTACATCCACTCATCGCATTTTCTACAACGCTCGAAAATGCAAATCACATCACTTCTCATTCACCCACCCACCAGTCACTCACACCTACTCTTACATCCACTCATTACATTGTTTACACAGGCACACACCCACCCACCCAGAACATTCAAAAACACACATCACATCACTTCTCATTCACCGACCAGTCACTCACACTTTCTCTTACATCCACTCATTACCTTCTCTGCGCACAGGCACACACTCACCCACCAAGAACATTCAAAAACTCACATCACATCACTTCCAATTCACCCACCAGTCACTCACACCTTTTCTTGCATCCACTCATTGCATTCTCTACACAGGCACACCCACCCAGAACATTCAAAAACACACATCACATCACTTCTCATTCAGCCACCATTCACATAGATACATCTGACACGCACTTCCCACATGCAAAACACACATCATATTACAAAAAAAACATTCTTACCTTTATCTTGCAGCTTTCGATCCATCCTTCCAGGCCCGCTTGGCTCTTCCGTGCTACTCACAAACAGGAACCAGGAAGCTGTGATAGCTTCCTGTTTCCTGTATGTGAGCTGCAAGGAAGACGGGGG
The DNA here is from genome assembly GCF_040938575.1 of Ambystoma mexicanum. Lineage (NCBI taxonomy): Eukaryota > Metazoa > Chordata > Amphibia > Caudata > Ambystomatidae > Ambystoma > Ambystoma mexicanum. The sequence goes on along the minus strand of NC_090928.1, from coordinate 81,568,597 downwards.
AGAAGCATGAACTGAGACAGCCGACTCAGCCCTTTAATACAAGGTAGCAATACTATGAGGTGAATGGGGAAGCAGAAGATACTCAAACATCAATAATCGAAACACCCCAGGAAGTTGGCAAAGTTGACTGTTTTAATGTCAATTATCTAAAACAGGGAGTACAACAGACATCTACGGACGTCTTGTGGCATCATCTCAATGATTCTTGTAAAAAACAGCATATTTATAGTGAAAACTTGTCATTGATAACGTTAAGCTACGTTTAATTAACGTCATCCTCCTGCAAACTACAAAACCCTAATGGCAATTGTGATTAGGTTTCAAGGAACGTCTAAGTATACTTTCCATACTAGTCAAAGAGAGTGATAGGCTCCTTAACATCAGGTGGGGCAACTAAGCCCTGCCCTCAAACATGTCACTATGAAAGTCACAGCAAAAACAAAGAGGTGATGGCTGGAAGGTTTAGATTGAATCAAGGTACATCAAGAGGGTGTTGGTTTCAGCCCCTTTGAGTTACTCTTTGGACATCCTGTGAGGGGGTTCCTTGCCTTGATCAGAGAAGGTTTGGAAGCCACCCCTCCAGGTCCCGCCAAGCAAGTGTTAGACCTCAGATGGAGGATGACACAGATGATGGGTCAGGCAACCGCAAATCTCAAGGCCTGCCTGGAATTGAATAAGTACTGGCATGACGTTAAAGCATCGCAAGTGGATTGGACTCCGGGACAGGAGGTCCTCGTGATGGAGCCTACCAAGCCTCAAGCTTTGGCAGATAAATGGACAGGACCCTTCAGGATAATCTCCAAGATGGGTGAGGTCAATTATCTGGTTGACATGGGAGTCTCTGGGGTAGCCCCTCAAATATTCCATGTTAACAGGCTCAAGCCTTTCCACAGGCGGGCAGAAGTCTCATGTCTCTTGCTAGCTTCAGAGCAATAAGAGGATGAGTGTGAGCACCTTTCCTGATTTACTGCATAGCAATCCTCAGGATGGCTCAGTGGAGGGAGTGCACCTCTCTCCAGATCTGATGACAGAGCATCATAGGGCCGGCAGGGCTTTGCTCCGGCAGTATGCCTGTCTGTTTTCACTGACACCAGGCCTTACCCCGTGGTGTAGGCACAAAATTGACACTGGTGACAGTCTGCCTGTCAAAAGCAGGTGCTACCGTATGTCAGATACAGTTAAGAACCACATCCAGGCTAAGGTCGCCAAAATGTTGGATCTGGGTGTTATTGAACCCTCAACCAGTCCCTAGTCCAGTCCAGTGTTCCTTGTCCCCAAGGCAAGTTCCCAGGCAGGTACCAAAGATTGGAGGTTCTGTGTGGACTACTGAGGAGTCAATGCCATCACCAAAACTGACGCGCACCCATTGCTCAGGGCTGATGAACTCGTGGACACCATAGGTGCTGCCAAATTTGTGAACACCTTTGACCTTACCACAGGCTATTGGCAAATAGCTCTGATGGGCCATGCCAAGGAGAACACAGCATTCTCAACACCAGAGGGACTCTACCAGTTTAGGGTCATGCCTTTTGGATTGAAGAATGCCCCTGCCCCCTTCCAGACATTGGTCAATCATGCCCTCAGTGGGCTGGAGGCCTTCTGTGTGGCCTACTTAGACGATATTCCGTCTACAGTTCCACCTAGGAAGAGCATTTGACACATCTGGATAAGGTGTTGCAGGCCTTGAAAAGGGCTAACCTCACTATCAAGGCCACCAAGTGCCAGACAGCTTAGGGGAAAGTCACGTATCTTGGTCATGAGGTAGGAGGGGGTCAAATCCTACCTCTCCCCAGTAAAGTACAGGATGTACAGGACTGGGAGACTCCCACTACTCAAACCCAGGTGAGAGCCTTTTTTGGCCTCACTGGGTATTATCGCAATTTCATGGCAGAATATGGAACCATAGCTGCACCACTGACAGCTCCGACTTCACCCAAACAGCCTAGGAAGGTTAATTGGATGGAAGACTGTCAGAGGTTCTTTGATGGCTTGAAAGAAAGTCTGTGTAGGGCACCTGTGTTGTGTGCGCCTGATTACAGCCAGCCCTTTATTGTTCAAACTGACGCCTGCGACACCGGAATTGGAGCTGTCTTGTCCCAGTTAGATGACAAAGGAAGAGAACATCTGATCATATTCATCAGTAGACAACTTAAGGATAGAGAATTTAGGAGGGCTACTGTTGAAAAGGAGTGTTTTAGCATAGTTTGGAGCCTTAGGCATTTTAGACCCTACCTTACTGGGTCTACTTTTAAGGTCCAAACAGATCTTAAGCCCCTGAAGTGGTTTATTCACATGAAGTGTGAAAACCCGAAACTGCTCAGGTGGTCCATTAGTCTGCAAGGGTTAGACTTCACCATAGAGCATAGACCAGGGAAGAGTAACAATAATGCAGACGGCCTTTCCAAAAGGTATGTTGACCGTCTGGATGAGGGTGTCTATCTCGTGGGAGGTTAGGCACTCTAACCTCAGTCTGGGGGGGTCCACTGTGATGCTGGAAATGCATCGTAGGGACAGGGCCTCTGAATCCTTGTCCTTTACTGCTTTCTATTGTGTGTTCTGTCGTGTTTTCCACGCCGGAGTTCATGTGGGACTCCTGGTGGTGCAGCTCTCTCTTTTGGTTTGGTGTACAGACCCATGGGATACCCTTATGGCACCCATTGGTTGGAGTACAATCCTGTGCCCCTAGTGTATATTTTTGGGCACCTGTGTGTGGCCCACAGAGCAGGGTATAGACTAGTGGCAACTCCATGCTAAAGTTGACAGGTGCTCTTAGTATCCTCCATTTTGGGATACCCAGGCCCTGCCAATGGAATCAGTTGATTCCTGATAGGAAACAAGATCGCTCCTGTGGCCTCTTGCTTTCTATTGCTTGTTACCTTGTTTCCCCAAAGTCCTGGGAAGCCCCGAATCTGTCCCTTCCGCCTGACTGGCTGTTGGGTGGAAGTTCCATAAATGGTGTTTTTGTGAAGTGCAGGCCAGACTGGCTGGAGCCTTCCCAATGACTTATGTTGTGGGTACACCCTGTGGGTGGGACCTGGGTGAATGGAGGATGTGACCAATATGCACTTCTTGTTGTGGATGTCGAGTTTCTGGTGTTTGACACAATGACTGAGACAGCCCTTCCCGAAACTGGTATGAATGCAGTGTGGAGTGTTGAATGGCTGGGTACTTATCCCAATACACATAACTTGTTGTGAGTGTCTGGTTAGAAGTGAATGGCCTGAATGCACTATGCACCTGCTTGGCTACCTGCCTGCATGAATGCCCTTCTGACCGGTTGGTTGCCTGAGTGTGACCCAGCAGAATGAATGGGAAATCAACTAGTATATCTGGGGGCCTCTCACTGCTAAGATTCGTGTTCAGAAGCTTAAGTCCACTACGACGAGTAACTGGAGTAAACCTGAAGCTTAACCTTGAAGCCCTGCTGGAAGAGAAGAATTACTGTTGTCCTTCTTCATCAATCTGAAAGCTGCTGTGTCTCCAAGGACTGAGCCAGAGAGGACCTGTTCTCTCTAAACTGTGCGCATGTGCGCTTGCCCAGCTCCCTTCTGGGTTCCGCTCACAAGATTTTTAGCAGTGCACACAGGGATTTCTCACCTATGCAAAAAGATTTAATAAGGCACAAGCCACAGCAATTACCTGACATTTGCTTTCTCCTAAAATAACTAAATAGTCGTATTATTCTGGTTTAGCTCATTTACATTACCCTACTATACAAGCGTGACCTTAAAAACCTAAAAACAGAATGCAGCCACAAGAAGTAAAAACTTATGTGAACATGTGGCTCTGTGAACAGAAAAATCTAACTAAGATATGCTTGCAGTCATTAAGCAGCTAATGTTCCCTCCCTACCCATGAATCCTATGATTCTGTCTACCATGTGCTTACTTTAACCTCTACCCCAAAACATATTTAGACATTACCAGACAACCTTGACTCTTCCTTTCTTGGCTCTGTGAAAGGTTACCAGACAAGTACCTGCATCCACTTATTTTAAGTTTGTTGTAATTTGAATTGCTTTCAAGTACCAGCACTTCTGTTATTCAGCATGCCTTATGAAAAGTTCTTTTTGGAAGGCCTTCCAGCGGCTACCCTGGCATCCCTGAGATGTGTCCTGCATGCTGCAGCACGACTCATGAAAGGACTCTGGAAATTCAACCCTGAACCTCCTCTAACTGCACTTGCTCCCGCTGCAAGCATGTATCACTATCAAATCCGATTTCATCATCTACTACAGCCTTCTCTGACTATGCTCTGGAACCTTCTACCATCAACATCAGACTTACCCCATTACTGCTACAGTTGAGAAAATAGCTCAAGACCTTCCTCTTCAAGGAATGACTCCTCCATAACACATAGGTCCACACACCCTCCACTTCCCATCGTACCTCTGATCTGTCCCCGCTGTCTCCTCCCCTGGTTGCTTGTAGATCTCTTGCTGTAAATTGGCTGCTGTTGCCCTCCCCTTTTAGCTCCCACTCCTTTGTCTGTTTCCCTCACTGTGTTCTTCCCCCTACGGTTGTAAAGCACTCTGGTGATTGCCGAAGCCAGGGCTGTGCTCGGTAAAAACACTAATAATAATAATAAAAGCATCACCACACTATGTAGCCTAATTATCTCAAATATTGGATACCGACTGTAGGTAAACATGCAACTTGGATGTGTAACCTCATCCCATGCTTCCTATTCTTAGTACATATGTCACGCAAGCACTTTGAAGTGGTCCCTTGCATGTTAACACATTATAAAACTCAAATATTAATTTGCTCTCCAAGAATTTTGAGTAGACCAATGTCATGCTCAGAGTCTCTTACTTTACCATTGCTAACATTACCCTATAAGTGGAGAGCATTGCAATATCACTTATTTGGCCTGCAAGGGATAATGGTTATGGGCTATGCCAGGTATACCTCGTATATAGTATTAGGGCAACAGATATTTAGACAGTGGAATGCATTTCACACAATCTGCATCCTTTCTAAGTGTTCACAGCTGCATTGGGCATAGACCTTAACAAATCATATTGGAACTCGATGCTATACAAAAAAGATTTCACTTATCAGTTGTATAAACCTACCTAACAATATAAAGGTGGAATAAATTGGAAACAATCTTGTATGCTCTGCAAAATAATTGTCTACCTGCAGATTCATGACATTTTCTTAAAATGCATATAATATCATGGTCAGGCACTAAATTTGTTTTGCTTGCAAAGTAGTATGGGTATGCAAATATCCCAGTGAATGTTTCACTGCAACATGTTTTAAAGTGCCCTATCAACTAGTATTGGATGCAAGCACAGGAGCTGGGGAAGGCCAGGGTTAAAAGTGCACAGGGGAACACTCTTTGAGGGTGATGACCAAATCAGTAACTTTCAAAAACCAAGTCAGTTGTTTCTCCAGTACAGTGCAGTGTAGAAAATGTGTTTGTTTGCTGAAGGAAAGGAAACTCTAGTAACAGTCTAGAGGACTGCACTTTGTTTCTTTCTATGCTTAGCTGCTGAGGGCTTTACAGTGTAAACATGTGTTTTGTGTTTACAGACTGTAGTATCCCCCTGCATCTTGTTAAACTGATAACAATTAAGTACAGAGGGATTCCTAGTTACAGAAGAAGGCTCTTAAGCTGTTGTACCTCTGAGCATTGATGCTATTAAGCTAGACGGCATGTATATGTGATTTACTTCAACAGGGCTCTATAAGAAAGCTCAGTAAGTCTCTTGTTAAATTTTGTCTAGTCTGTGGTGAGGAAGGGTCGGCAAAATTATGGCTATGTGCGCAGTCATTTTACTTCGTATGTCAGAGTTACAAGTAAGGCTCTGACAAGTATTTGCTTCCTATTTAGAATGAAATTATTTTTCAGGGAGTAAAAAAGTAACTTGCTTTGCCAACACGAAAACGTTAAGCTTGTTAAAAGATCTTCTTTGCCCTTAAAATTAGTCTCGAGATCGGTCAGAAATATTATTAGAGTTCCTTCCTATGCCACTGCTCTGCTGATCACTGATTCGTGGGCAGAAGCCAGGGGTCGGTTCCTATTTGTTTATTGCTTCCTTTTTATTGGGCATATTATTCTGTTTTTAGGGATTAAAAATGGATTGTGTATAAATCTCTAAGCTGTAAGGCTGGGTTTGAGTAACTCACAGGACAAAATAATGTGGATAGTAAGTTGAAGCTAGGGAAATTTGATCATCATATTCCGTGGTGCAATTATTCTGATGCGATTATCATCCTTACACAAATTATGAGGCATGTTCTCATGTGGCCCTTGAATTACTTCATCAAAGTGGCATATGAACTCCTATTGGCATGTTTTCTGACAATTCTTTTAGTTGCCTTGATTCCATCTGCAAATATTGTATCCGGTCTGATTTTTGGTAGCCACATCAGATATGAAAAGCAATATTTGTTTTTTTGTAATACACATCGAGTGTTTTTCTAGTGACATAAAGCACACATTTCCCTCTGCACAGGAGTACTTTTGCTAGCTACTGTGGCACATCTTGAGGTCTAGAACTGGTTAATGAGTTCTCTTTATAATCACATAAAATATATTTTTTAACCTATGTGTTTGAAAAAAGTGTTGTAAAATGCACCTTTTATACAGATTACTAAATAATTGCAGTGGTTTGGAAGGGGCAATTCCTTTCCAAACTTTCTTCGGCGATGGTAGCTCACTAACTACGCATGCTCTCAAAGTGGCTTACATTGTGAGTCAATTGCGCACATGGAAAATAAACTGTGCACGAAAGGCAACCAGTTCCGCACTTAGAGAAAAATAATTAGAGGGAACATTGCTAAGGCGCCCTCTTCCCGAGCTACGAGGGACCATCGTGCACCAGCGGATCTTTGCCAAAGCTCCCTGGTAGACAGACCTATGACAGACTGCAGACCGGAGATGGGAACTGCGGCAGAATCCCAAAGAGAAGCGCCCGGACTGTTGTCCGCCACTGTCGATGACAGCCGTCGCCGACCGAAGCCGCCGTGCTCCTGTTGCCTAAGAACTTTCGATTCACAGATGCGCTCGTCCGCACCGCCGCCCGCCTGATCCCAACGGAGAAGGCCGAGCTGTCGACGGGCCGAGGAGCATTCGCCAGTGGGTTTCCCGTCACCCAAAGACCACAGAGACGCCGACGAGTTGACACCCTTGCTGGGCCACAGTTCTTCAAACTCTTTGAGGTCCTGAGCTATCGACCCCGAGGTGCTCTGCACGCCGCTTCCTTGCAGGACGTTTACGCTTCCCCGTCGATGAGCACCGCTAGGAAAGTAGTTGCCACTGCACCGTCGTAACTCACCCTGTTCTCTGTCGGATGTTCGACGACCCATGACTCATGCCTTAAAGGGAGGGCACTCAAGAAGGGCCGTTGATTCCCCGACAAGGAACGCTACAACACTAGGTACCTTGAGGTTGGAGAACTATTGGAAAGTCTCTTGTGGACAATATATGGACTGGGCTTGTTATATATCTTTATTCTACAGGTTGCCCAGGTGGGGGGATCTCCACACAGAACTGTGTCTAGGTAGCAGGGCCAGTATTCTGCCAATTGTTCTAGCTAACTACTGTCCTCTTATATCGATTGTTGGTTTCCTATTACAAAATGATTTGCGTGACATTTAACTATACAGTTGATGCACTTTAAAGAGATCTCCTAGTAATTGTGGTACCACGTAGAACTGTATATTTGCCATTATAGATAACTGAGTACAAGGTGAGTTATCGTGATATTGTACATAAGCTTGTGTGCGGACATTCCATTGTGGGTGCTTGGGGCCTTGATTGCTCGACCACGTACCAATAATAGAGAATCTTGGCTGGGGTCCTCTGTGCCTCTCCACTGCCATATAGAGAGCAGAAGTACAGACAGCACCCTCTGGTCTTTACAACGACGTTGGCTTCTTGGGGTTGATCCAACCTTCCCTTCAGAGATTCACTTCTGTATTTCAATTGCTTTTCAACTGAGTCACACTGGAAAAAGGCCTTCTTTTATTTGTCCAGCACTGCTATAATATGTTGTGGAAGCATCCATAATTCACTTGATCCAGTGGTCGAAGTGGGCGGGAGCAGTGCTCCTATACTTATTTTAATTAAGTTTTACCGTTCCTATACTTTTATTTTAAAAAGAAACCGTTCCGGAACGGTTTCGTTTTTAAAAAAAAGTGTAGGAAGAAGTTGAAACTTGCACTTTCAGTGCACTGCACAGGACGTTTCCTTAAAGAGCAGGCACATGTTTTTTGGGGGTGTGTGGGGAGAGGTGCAGGCCAGTAGGGAACCTAGATCCACTACTTTTTTTTTGTACACTTCGACCACTGACTTGATCCTATATATATATATATATATATATATATATATATATATATATATATATATATGTTGGCGCTTGCCGCAATCTATTCACTATATAGCTAGCCTCACGATCACTTCATCTGCTTGCGTTACTTTTGAATCGGTACACATATAAAAGGACTTGATATCTTCATTGTTTCTGTAGCATAAGCTTCTTCACCTCGAGCCCGAGATGTCACTTATCCTTAATGCTTTCTTGATGCCTTATAGAATATATCCATGCTATTGTCTCTGCATCTCCTCTGTGCGTCAGTTTAGCTTTGTGTGACGTCATCACCAGTTTGCTCTTTCGTTCATTCGTTCTGCTTCTTCTGGGATTTTGTGCAAATGGCCATCATACTGTCTCGTATGCTGGTATGGCTTCCTCAATGGGAACCTTGCTTCCAGGATTCTTCTTGGTATCGGTATTCTCACTGGTGCCGCACGTGTCTCACACTCTGGTCCCCAACATATAGGCAATATGGGCAAGATGGTTGAGGTGGTGGTACTTAGCTCCTCCTCTACAAGGGGTTGGAGCTGAACATGGCAAGTGACATGTGCCACTGTCAGCTCCAACCCCTACTAAGTGCCTCCTCGGCCCAGCCTTCACCCTGATGGGTGAGGACTGGGCGGGGGACCCACCAGACCTGTAAGTTAACTCCTAACTTTATGTATTTTAATGAAGTTTGCTATAGCAATTTTACTCCCACTCAGACAACTGGTCATGCCTCTCCTTTTGGGCTGCAGGTGGGGGTGGGGGGTTCACAGGGAGGAGGGTAGCGGGTAGGAAATAGGGGGGTGCAGGGTGTGTGTGTGGCGCTAAGTCTTGGAGCTTAGAACCACTGACACAAAGGAATGGCTCGGAAGAGAGTGGAAGAGACACCCGGAGGAGCGAGGGTGTGTCTAGCCTCTCGGCTTTCGTTTTCACAGCTGGCGCGGCTGTTATTGTTATTTTAGAAAGAACCCTGTCAGCAGTGTCCGTGAGAGCGTTCGAGTTTCCAGTGCAGTGTTATTGTGGGGGTCCATATGCTACACCATCCCAGGGGCTTCTACAGAAAGAGCAGGGAAATCTAGCAGTGACGAGGGGCGGAGGGAGTGACGACTGTCTCCGACCATAACTACATTTTGCCGCATGTAATAGATTGCGCTTGCATGTAACAATGACTCTTTTATGCAAAGGTGTCGTTCTTCTTGACTTTCTCATGTAAAAGTGACTGGCACAGTGGCCCTTTATGTTGCACAATTGTGTCGCCTGTTCGTGTGACTCTGTGCACCGGTGTATTTTATTTGTACCCTCATTTGTACCCCAGACATGTTTTTATTTAGTGTGCGTTTGTAACAATGTTAGCAGATATCTGGCAGATATGGCCCAGGCGTTTGTGCTCCTGGGAATTTCATAAAACTTGGCAGCTCTGGCGGGAGAGAGCTGAGTGAATGCTGCGCGTAGGGGGAGGAGAGGGACAGGGGCTGGCTCGGGAAGGGCTGGCTCGGCCGTGTGAGCGCTTGTTGTTGTGCTGCTGCTGCCTTCTGCTGGTGGTTTTGCGGCTTATCTTGTCACGGCCCGCGGCTGCCGCTGCGGACTGTGCTGCCCGTCGGGGGGGTGCTCCCAGTAGCCCAGGGGACTCGGTGCGGGGCTCAGCGTGAGCACGTCCCGGAACCGCGGAACCGTTCATCGTTTCTCTCAGCCCTCTCCCGGCGGCATCCCTGTACCCTGCGGCTGGGGAGAGCAGAAGCCGCGGCGGCGAGACATGCCTTGTGCACCCGCGGAGGGTGGACCCGAGGGCGCCGGAGGCAGCCGACAGCCCGCAGGGGCTGTGGCCGGTGAGTGCGCGTCTGCTGCTGCTCCTTCCTCACTCTACTCGCGCTCCATGCGACCCAGGTCTCTGCATTGTTATTAGCACACACATCCGGCCCTGCTTTGGGTATTCGTCATTATTCAGTGGAAGGCTGTGCCGCCCAAGGAAGCAGATGGCGTATCTCTACGCTGAGCCCGCAGGCACACACATGTACAGGGCAGATGGGCAGCCATGTGCATGGACAGCTCCCTCCCTGAGAGGACGTTTTGAGGTTCCCACACACTCACAAATCCCAAAGAAGCTTCCCAGGGTACCACTGGACCCACAACTGAGCTCCTTGACAACGCTGGCGAGCCATCTGCGTTCGCAACACTTCAGTGTTTCACGCACAGACGCCGTTCCAGCCTCTCCCCACACTGAAATCTTCGACCCATTTTAAGCTGAAATCATGTTATTTATATCTGGTTTCTTTTACGGTAGCCGAATGCTAAGAGACGGTGGCATGGCCGCATGCTGTATTCATTTACTATGATCGAATGTGTGATACGCAGATAGGGGTATCAGATGCTTGTGGTCCGAGAGATGTGGCGTGTCTGCTGCTGGCAAGGCATGTGTGGGGGTCTGAGAGAGCCACGTGTTTTGTTTGCACCTGCGGATCAGTTTATGGGAAGGGGCAACTACACCCCTTGCAAGATAACATGACCTGGGACCAGTTGTTTATCTCGAAAAACGCAACCTAATGGATGCTCCCCAAAACACCTGCGCAACATTGATGCTTCTGCAAGCATCAAACAGGGCACACCGTTTAGGATAAGACCAAGAGTGAGCGGTCGGCTGTGCGTGCTTGCTGAGCACTGGGCGTTGCAGCAGAGTGCGGCCAGACTCGTGCTGTAAGGCACGCAATGATAAATGTCACCACCGTTCATTTCAAATACACGGAATTAATGCAGAGACATTGGACGCTCACAGAGTGTTTTCCTATGGGATCGCGCCATTATAAAGCGCGTCTGTGAATCAGGCCCGAAGCATGCACTTCCGTCTCGGTAATAAATAAAAATAAAGGCGCCATGAAGCTATGCATGGGACTCGCAGGAGCTATTTGTTTCATATGTGGCCTGCCCACGGTGCACGGAGGACATCTTGTAGGAAATGTGATTTCCCCCCACCCCAAAGTATACTTAATCATTTCCATGTTCCGCTGTGAAACACTGAATGCTGTTCAGTTTGAATTCAGAATGATCGTCTTTCTTTCGCCAGACTTGGTATTTTGGTGACAATTGGCCTTGACCTTCGTTTAGTGGGCCATGACTTCTCAGTTGCTTTGGCAAAAAGTGACAAAATTGGGAGTACCATCGCCACTGCTCAGTATGATTGATCAACTGCACAAAGATATATATATATTTATTTATTTATTTATTTGTATTTGGTTTATTGAAAATCTTTACAAAAACACAAAAGAGGAAAAAAAAGGAAAAACACAAATAAAAGAAAATATTTTAAACCTAACCAAATAAAACGTCTACCAGGTACAGAACTTGAAGTGACATACAACTTATAAAACATTGACAGCTATTACATTCTTTTAATATTCCCTGTACCGTTTGCTCGGTACCTTACCATCGTTTTTGCTTTACTTTCATCCTCTATATTAAATGTATTCCAAGATTTTATGAATGCCGCCACAGCCACTGCTTCTGAGGTTCTCACTGCATTCAACAGTCTTTCCCACAAATCTTTCACCTCAAGCTCTCCACGGGACTCCATTAACTTCCTAAAATATACATTTCTTTCTCACTGTAAGGCCACACCTTTCATAAACAAATGCTCAATTGATTCTATCGACCCTTTTCATTCACAGAGTCTACACAATGTTTGTGTTGAATCTATCAGTCCACGCTTTATCAAAATCTCCCTCGTGAGGAACAAATTCCAACAAAGCCTCATAATAACTGTGCGAAAATGACGGCTTGGAAATTGCTTCAAATATGGTGCTATCTCACCTCCAAGCTTGTGCCCATGGGACAAATGACTAAGGGAAAAATAACCATGGAATGTATTGATGGTATTCGTCCAATCCCACTTATAAAGCCCTTTCTTGACCTTCTCCAGGTTATCCCTCAACACTCCGCTGTCGAGGCCTATGTGACGTAACATAGATTCACAATTGACTCTTAGCCTTCCCAGAAACATATCCCCGTTATGCAGTTCCTCCATTCTGAGTTTTAAGGTGAGACTCATGACCATATACAAGTTATCAGTGTTGAGTGATGATATGATTTTTTGATAAAGAGACAGGTTTTGCCATTACACTCAGGCCTTTAAAGAGATGAGGCTCAGCTCGTATCTCATGGTGGGTCCCGGGACACAATTGGGGACCCTCAAAACCTGTCTCCACATTGTACCCTCAATTGTGTAAAGCTATGTATTTAGTTTGTCGATCCATAGCTCTAAGCCGTATGTAAGCTTTGGGACCACCTTCCCTTCATAAAATTCGATTCCAGCTTTAATCGAAAATCTTCAAAATCTTTTATCTACTTGTAATCATTGATTGGTCATAGTCTTGACCTTCATACCAAGAAGGGCTTGTATTTCGTTTCATTTGTGGTTTTGAGGTGAAGTGAAAGCCCCAAAAAAGTTAAGCTTGTTAAGAAATACATGTGCAACTTGGTTTGAGTAGTAGAGGAACATGTACGCGCAAGATCCCTACGGATAAGATCCTGAAACAAGGGTGCGTGCCCGCACCATTGGTATTTAACATATACTAAGCAGATCTACCTGAAAGGCTGAAAACGATAAACACCTGTCCACCTAAAACTGGTGACTGTCGCCTGGCGTGGTTGTCTTGTGCAGACAACATTGTGCTGCCAGATCATACAGTGTCAGGTATACGTTCGATTAACGCTGTATGTAAATATGCTGAAAAAAATGATTTAAGAGTAACCGTAGGAGAGTCCAATTTTATGTATTTTGGACGAAAGAAACTGACTGCACATACAATACATACTTCAACTGGTACGATTGAGTGTACGGAGCATTATTGTTACCTCGACTTGCCTATAGTCACGAAAAGGTGGCTATTGATATGAAGCGGAAGTCTATTATGCTTGGCTGCCTAATTGGCAAGCTGGCCTACAGGTAGGCCCGTTTTAGCATGAAAGGTACATTGATGCGTACAAGCAGATCGTTTGCCCAGCGGAGACATATTGGTACGAATCCATTTACTCGGATGTCAAGAAAGGGGAATGGCTAACGGTGATGAAGGGAAGGCTCTGGAAACTCCTGTTGGGATTGCCTATGCGCGTCCCTATTGCCGCTATAAGACTAGAACCAGGTCTGACCTCATTGATAGGACAGGTCAGATGCAAGAGTGCGCTGGTGTGCATCAACGCTAAGAAATCACCAGCCAGACCCATTCTTGACGTGTTCGATAAAGCTATGGATACCCATATTTTTTGAAAGTGTTCAAGGTTGAGAATGAAATGTTTCTTGAGGAGATAGGATGGACACCAGTATGGCTGAAAGTTTTGTAATTCTTCAGCAGGAACTCAATAAGAAATTCTTGCTGCATGATCACAGCTCGAACTACGATCATTTTGGGGAAATTGAAACATTTGCTCTTCTGAAATTGAAATCATCAATTTCTAAAAATGCAACACTATTTGATGGTGTTCCGGGATCCAGAACTTGGGTCAACTCCCGGCATTAGCAGTTAGAGGGCCACTGTTAAAGATTCCAGAGGTGGCCCGTACATGAGGATTATGTGGCTCAATTGGCCAATTGGAGACCAACCAACACGTAATGACCTCCTGTATAAAAATCAGAGGTGTATATGTGCAGTTCTTGTCAGGATATGTGCATGATGTGGAGGATATAAAGGTGAACGTGTTTTGGAACTATTTCTTGAACACAAGACATTTGGGTGTTAAGATATCTCTGTATAGGGTTTGGAAACAAGTTGAATCTTTCTTAAAAGAAATGGTATAAGACTTAAGTCATTTATTCCGTGAGCATGGGAAAAATGTCTCCCCTTAGATGGTGTTTTGAAATAGAAATAATTATGTGGAAAGCTGTGAAGTTAAGATTTTATTTGGATGCATTTAGAAGATATGTCATTGTGATGTTAATGCCACATTGTATTCTTTTGTAGTTTTATGTGAATGTGTTTTCTTTTTATGGTGATTTTTTGATGTGTTTTAATGATTTGATGGGAAAAGTTCAAACTGAGCTGATCCACATTAAACAAATATTTTGTAATACTGAAAGTAATTAGCATCTGCAGTGGTTGTGAGCCTGAAGTGAACAAAGCAGCAGCGACTGAATGGGCCTCATTACGACACTGGCGGCCGCGGTATGAACGGTGCCGGTAAGGTACCGGCACCGTTCATACCGGGCTGCCACATTACAAGTTTGCTCGTGGGTGGCGGTATGCACGTCTGCTCTGGCCAGACGTCCATACTGGCACCCGCAAGCAGACCTGGATGCTAACAACGGACCAATCATTAACGGGTCCGTTGTTAGCATCCTCCCCATTCCCATTGAGCCCTATAATGGGAATGGGGACGTACCGGGTCCGGGTCCCGAGAATGGGAATTACCGGGCCCGCAAAGGTCAGAATGGTCCGGTAATTCCCTTTTTCGGGACCCGGACCCGAGTTTGGAGGTAGCCATACCGCTAAAAACGGCATGGCTACCTCCAAACTCGTAATGAGGCCCAATGTGTCAGAATGGTGAAATGCCTGAGCTGGCTCCACTGTTATGGCAGTGCGGCAGTTGAGGAAGTGTGGCAGTTGAAGCCTTCCTGGCACCATGGCAGATGGTTCTTTCTGTAGAAGTGCAAGACAGTTTTGAAACATTAGTCTACTGAATATTATTTGAAATTAACTTTTTATAATTTTGTACTGAATTTTCGCTAATTTATCTCCAGGAAAAATCTGTCTTTCGTCTTCTGCACACATGGCCTAGTAGTACGTGAACGGTCATCCAGGAAGGCCAAAGTGCTTTCTCAAAAGAGCCATGGTTTCAAAAAAGCGTTTACATGGCATTTTGGGTCCTTTGCAGACATGTGGTTTTCGGAACTCTGGGCCAGTAAATAGGTCTTGTGGAAGCAACTGATTTTCAGAACACTGGGTCAGGACTCTGTGTTGTGCAAGCATCTGATTTTTGAAACGCTGGCCAGGAATCAGTTGTGTGCAGGCATCTGATATTCAGAACACTGTGCCAGGAATTGCTTTTTGTGCCGGCATCTGATTTCTGGAATGCTGAGCCAGGAATCAACTTTGTCCGGCATCTCATTTTTTAACATTAGGCAAGGAATCGGCCGTGTGCAAGCATCTGATTTTTGGAACCATGGGCCAGTAATCCGTCTTGTGCAGGCATCTGATTTTTGGAACGCTGGTCCATGATTTAGTCTTGTGCAGGCCTCTAATTTCTGGAATGCTGGTCCATGAATTGGTCTTGTGCAGGCATCTGATTTTCAGAACGCTGGACCAAGACTAGTGTAGAGATCTGATTTTTGGAATGCTGGGCCAGGAATCAGTCTTGTGCAGGCCTCTAATTTCTGGAATGCTGATCCATATATAGGTCTTGTGCAGGCACCTGAGTTTTGGAACGCTGGCCCAGGAATCTGCCTTGTGCGGGCATCTGATTTTCTGAACGCAGGACCAAGACTAGTGTAGGAACCTGATTTTTGAAACGCTGGTCCAGGAATCAGTCTTGTGCGGACATCTGATTTTCTGAAGGCTTGGCCTCGAATCGGTCTCATGCCGGATGTGATTTTCAGAAGGCTGGGCCAGAAATCCACCTGTGCAAAGAACAACATCTGGACCCCTACTCTTGCTGTGTGTCTTGTCGAGAATAAGGATAACTGGGCCTCCCACACTCATCAACCAACCTTTCCACTAAAGACAGGTACCGCCATTTTAATATTGCCACTATTGTGGCATCCACATTATGCTTGTTTTGACATCTGTCTCATATTTGGAAGGTATGCAGATTATAGGAATAGGAGATGGCATTCGCTTTTAATGGAGTCGATGGCTTTATTAATGTTGTGTTTTATAATAAATCTAAATTCGAGCATAGTTCATGATACCTGTCCCCCTACAGTTTGTCAGCTTTGGGATGGCTAAGAACTGCCTCCAAAGCAGTGCGTTTCCCGTTAAAGATAACCCCTGCGATGGAATGCAAAAACAGCAGCACAGCATTGGAAAACAGGACGCCTGAGGTCGTACTGGCAGCACGTTCCGCACGTTCACTGTTGAAGTTCACCAGGAGGGCAAGTTTCAGCACTTGCCGGAGACCTGTTACTCTGAATCCATCTTTTGACTTGGCATGCAAAACCTATGTGTGGCAGGACTATGGGAACACATGGGGCATGTGAAATGGGAACACGGCAGGAACTGAGTAGGATGTTGTCCTGTCAGCAGATTAATAAACTTAAGCACAACTTTTACCAGGCATGAACAAATTAGTCTGATATATTGATAACATACGAATGGAATATTGATTGCAATAAATGAACTTCCACTTGCGCTTCCGGGCGCAACTTGCATCACTGTACATAACAGCTTGTGATGCACATGGTGGTCAATGATGCTTCTAGCGCCAGGCCTTTTTGCCCCACAAGAGCCCAGCTTGCCTGTAAAAATAAATAGGACCAGGCCTTTCTACTTAGACAAAGCTTGTTTGCTATTGACTTAGGGCAATGGTCTTCAAACATTTTTGGCCTGGGCCCCCCTGAGCAAAATGTGAGCAGGCTGGACCCCGCAAAAATGTCAGCCAGATAATTTAAAAAAAGAACATAGAAAACAGGAATCCCTAAATATGTTTGATCAAGCATATGACAATCAGGTTTCAGACCAAAACACAGCACACAAACAGCACTCCTGGATCTCAAAATCCAACTTGACAACATCTGTGACTCACGGAAAACTCCCATCCTGCTCCTCCTTGACCTATCAGCAGCATTTGACCTTGTTGATAATGACATCCTTTGCTAACATCTCCTTACCAACTTCCAATTTTCACACCAGGCCTCCCAATGGATTAAATCCTTCCTGAATGAACGCACCTCAAGGGTCTTCACAAACAACTTCACTGCAACCCTATCCCTGTTCCCTGTGGTGTCCCCGAGGGATCCTGCATCTCACCTGCTCTATACAACACCTACACCATGCCGGTCTTTGACCACCTTGACCCACTAGATATCCATACTCCAATTTCGCAGATGACATCTAAGTCTTACCACAATTATCAGGAGATTATGCCCAAGACGTAGCAACTATCAGCCAGACTTACAGTAATATCCAGAACTGGATGGCTACCCATAATCTATTCCAGAGCTCCTTATTTTAGGCGTCGCGCATCGCCTAAGCATCCTGGATCCTCCTTCCCCATCAATGGTAACACCATCCAAGTGTCCAAACATGTTAAGACCCTGGGGGTCTACCTCGACGCAGAGCTCAATGTGGTCCACCACATCAGTGCCCTTGCCTCCACTACCACCTGCACAGACAAACTCATTTCCCTTAACAGGAAATTCATCTCACCCCAAAATTCTCTGTCAATCGCTGAGCTATTATTGGCCGTAAGCTTGATTATTGTAACGTGCTGTTCTCAGGTAACTCTGCAAAAAACCTTGCTAAAGGGCAACTTCTGCAAAACAAGGCCTTGAGATCAGCCCTAGGACTAAAACTCTCAGCCCATGTTACAACATCAAAAAGAGATGCCCACTGGCTCCCTACAAAAGCAAGAATCGAATTCAAAACTCTAACCATCACACACTGCTGCCTGCACAAGAACGCTCCTTATTACCTCACTCCACGCATTTCACCTAAGCTTTCTTCGCCTGCAAACTTATCCTACAGACGCCTCGCTTCAAACTCAAACAGGCAGGGGCCTCCAGCTTTAGCTTCACCACCCCCACTCTGTGGAACTCCCCCCAGATCACATCCAGAACGAACCCTCATACACTGTCTCAAAAAACTCCTAAAAACATGGCTATTTAACAAATATTTATAATTTGTTCTTTGCTCATCATTTGTCTTCACTCTGTAACCACTTACTTTGTACAAGCGCCGTGATACCTTCTGGTGTGGGCGCTATATCAAATGAAATAAAATAAAATAAATAAAATGAAGGTGGGTATCCTGTAGAAAGTCCTATTATGGATGCAAATCCCCTAGCTTGCTCAGCAATCGCCCTCTTTTTATGGTGCTCCTCAAATCGTCAGCATTTTAAATAACACACTAATGTCATGGTTTAATGGCACATGCACAATCCAATATCCAATAGTGTAGAGAGCTACAGTACTGTATGTTGTGGCCATTATACTATATGCTAAATCTGGTCTTCAACATGCAATGAATGTGGTGTGCAATGACAGCCGTATGCAAGTAAATGGTACTATTGCACACAATATTCATTGCATGCTGAAGACCAGATTTGTTTTAGTCTATAGTCTAGACTTCAGTCTAGATTGTAGACAAAAAAAATCACATTTAAATGTTTTTAAAAAAAATTTAAACTGTGGGTGTGCGACCCCTGTACATGAGGCCGCAGCCCCCCAGGGGGTTGCCCCCCACAGTTTGAATAGTGCTGACATAGGATAATAACAGGTGTCACGGTTACCCAAGTCATTGCCACTCAAGTTATGCCTAACTAGTAATGCCAGGCGTCTCATTTTCTGCAGTTTTGCTTTTTTATTTACAAACAAGCAGGGCTCATGTGGAGCAGAAAACAATTATGCAAGAAGGGTATCTAGTCATTGCATCGAATTAAAAAGCATTGAATGCATTTTTTTTTTAAGCAAAGGTGTATTACAATTATAACGGGTTTTGAAGGTTAAAAAAAGAGGGGCTGGAGGGGACCCCGCCATTACCCCATTACAAAAAAGTTTATAAAAATGCATTTGATGCTTTTTTTTAGATGCATTTTTTTCGATGGCAAGGCATTCAATGCTTTTTAATTCGATGCAATGACTATAAACCATACAGAAGCCTACTTGCCCACTCTGCCCCAGTTGCTGACACTAGCTATTTCATGCCATATTGTCTGAATACGCTTTAATACAACAAGCAAAAGTGCACCATTTCATCCATATGGAGCTCATATTGGAGTCCAGGATAATTCGTTGGCAGTGGCCTCTTACATTTACACCTTTAAACAGGTCCCCGCCATCGAATTTTCCTCATTTGCAAGGTGGAGAGTAAAATGAGGGTGTAAAAATGCAGCGTATGTGCATTTAGAATGCCCTTTTGCACTCTGCCATGCAAATGAAGTACACGCTGCCTGACGTAGATGCATGGCAGGCAGAGTTTACAATATGGATTTCTATGGCGTCCACTTGCTTTTTTTTTGATGGTGCAAAAAGCAGGCGGACTCCGTAGAAATCCCCAGCATTTCTGCCAACCTGAAAATGCATGCTGGTGCAATTACAGGAGCATTTGCACGACATGAAGGAGGCGGCACAATCGTACGTTACGATCTGCCATTCCTCCTACGCCGTGCAAATGTATGAAAATAGGGCATAATGTAAACGAAATGCGTCAAAGGCGTTTACTTATTTTGCTTATGTTACGCCCCATCCAATATGAGCTAAAATGTGTCTTCTGGTTAACGTTTCCTAGCGACATCTCAATAAAGTTATCCAGCTCATGTGTACACAGTTTACTAGAAGAGTGATAGCACACATGGTTGTCAGGTGTAGCCTTTGTGTAACCCTGCACCGGTGCAGTGCAGGCTACAGGGAGGTCTAATTAAATTGAAGTACTGAAAATGATAATCTTTTTTAAAACAATATTTTCAAGATGTGTCTCCTGACCTCTGAGGAGCAGAAACCAACAGAAAAGCAAGTTATTGCGGCGTACGTCATTAAGTCGCACACAAGTATGGGGATTGGAAAGTGCTCTCATGTTCATACTCTTTTCCTAGATACGTCTTCTGTTTGTTACAAGAGTTTGCACCCTGCGGCTCTCTAAACTTGGTGCCGCCACAATAAACTGCAGAAGTGCAAATATTTATTTTTGTAATGCATTTTCTTCCCTGTTGCAAAAACGACACTGCACCAGTGCAAAGCTGCTGTAATATGCAGCCAGGGTTTTTGGTCTATGACTCCCATGATTCCTCACCATTAGCTGTGCTGGCTAAAGCTGATGGGAATTGTAGGCCACAGCATCTTCAAAGTATCCTTATTCAAATAAGCTTTCAGCTACTAATAAGCGCATAAACCTCTCTGCTAGCTTTTGATTTGCTGTCAAGTTCTTTGCTTCCCCAGTCCCATTGAGCCCTATGGGGCAAGAATGGGAATGGGGAAGGGGCAATGTTCAATGGGGAATTACCGCCCCGCCAACCATGGAATGGGGTGGCAATTCCCCATTGAACATTGAGGGACTCGTTACGATACCGGCACCAACCATGGTGCTAATAGCGCCATGGTTTAGCGCCAGTATCGTAATGAGGGCCCAGATGTCAGAGGACTGCAGGGTGGAACAGGTAAAGGTCCAAAACGAGCAATAGGAGTGGACAAATAAAGCAACGAAAAGAAATGAAGTACTTTTTGAAGGTAGCTAGCAAAACAAAAGGAAGGAACGGACAGCGAGCAGAGAGAGAGCGGATTCCGAGTAGGAGCCACAAGGGAGGAGCGAGCAACCAGAAAGAGGAAGGCTGGATCCGAAGTGGAGAGAGCAAGGAAACCAACTAGCGTCTTACCCGACTAGACAGAGGGTTGCAATGCGTTGGTTCTCTGCTGCTTTCTTGTGTTTATAGAAACGCGGGTGCCACCTTGGGAATGACTAGGCCTGCAACATGGATTACGAGGATAACGTAACAGCAGCACAGAATGCAGCCATTTCCATCTTCTCCACACAGAGCACCGTCGCGTCATGACAGTATGACCCTTCTTTCTCTGGGTACTTGGTCCAGGTTTCCAAGGAAACGGTAGATGGAAACGTCATAACAGATGGTCGGCAGAGATATGTAAGATGGTTCTCAAGAAATAAACCAAAAATTCCTGCCAACCAGATGTATATCTCTGTTGATCGTTAATTGGACAAAACTGTATTAAGTATTAGAACATGAATATTCTTACATATTTTAACCAACATTGGGCCTCATTACGAGTTTGGAGTTAGCCATGCCGTTCTTAGCGGCATGGCTACCCCCAAACCGGGTACCAGGTCCGGGTTCCAGGAATAGGGAATTACCGGGCCATTCCGACCTTGGAGGGCCCGGTAATTCCCTTTCCCAGGACCCGGTACATCCCCATTCCCATTTGAGCCCCCATAGGGAAACCACAGCCTTTTTGCCACGATATTTTGTGTCCACAGCCATTTTTGCCGCGATTTTAACACATGGAACCGTGGAGGCAAGGAAGTGACATACAGGTTATAGACGCCAGGGGGTAGAGCTGAGGCTTGATGTAGCACGCCTGTGCGTGATGAAAAGAGGGATGAGAACTAAGACACAAACAGCATACCAGCTGTGGATCTACCCTGCAACGCCTTGAAACCTATAAAACAGGAAACCGGAGCACGGAATACCCAGCGTTGTGTTCCGAACAATGCACCCTATCTTGTGGCAACATTTATATGGTTTTCATGGACAGCTTGTGTCGATGGTCCGTGATAGGCCCTCGCAGAGGGTGCTGTCTCACCATACTAGGTGGCAGTTGTCATAGTCATGGTGACCAGGACTCAATGCGTGCAGGCAGTTTTGAAGCTTTCAGTAAGCTTCGAAGTTGAAATGCGGTAAATGAAGAATTGTGAAACCGGGAACAGCAATGTCTGCATACGTCCCCGTGCTCGTAGTAAGCCCAACTGGGGGGTGAAGGCTGATGTATAAATGTGGTATGCTATTGCACGTTTCAGACAAATTTGCCCAACTACAGGAGTGTGCTTCCACACGTGTGGCGAACGTTTAGTATGTGCGTGTGGAAAATTCAAAGCGCACCAGGTGGGGACCCCCATGTGGCCGGATTTGCGGCTAATAATCCGGGGGCATGTTGTGCATGGGTGGGGCAGGACTGAATTAGATGTGCTGCCCCTTTGTATGTGGCGTGGACCACTGATTCATGGCTGACTGTTGTTCGGTTCATGTGTGATGTATGACCCAACACGTTGGTTCATGTGCTTAGGTTGTAAGGGGGTGGTGACTCATATGCATTTTTGATGAGTTCTAGCACCTAAAATATATACAGGACCCCGGTGATCTGAAGTCAGCTGTCAGTACAGGGGCATGTTGCATATAGGTGGCAGGATTAAAGTGAGTCTGCTCCTCCTCTGTGTGCGGCCTGATCTGTCGGGCGGAGGGCTGCTGATTCGCCTGTGGCCTCCTAATAGGGCTAATAGGGATGCAGGGGGGCCTTTTAATACGCATGGGCCATTGACCCAAGGGGAAGGGAGAAACGTTTGGTTGTGTGAATGCAGAAAGGTCAGCAAATAACCCTTCCTTGCTGCAGAGCTTTCCTTGTAGAGGAAGGGACGTTCTTCCCCCCAGTAGCCACAGCGCCTGTCTATGGGTACAGACCAGACACAGAGGCCACAGGTAGGTAAGCCCTACATTGCGGGAAAAGAGTATACCAAGATATCGTTGAGTTAGACAATCACTGTATGGAGGAACAGGTCAGAGAATATTCGGTCGATGAATCTTTGAAAAACTGCGGGGGCATTAACAAGACCAAAGGGCATCACCCGATACTCAAAGTGCCCATAAGGAGTTCTGAACGTGGTCTTCCATTCAACATCCTTCCTAATGCGCAATAGGTGATAAACCCAGCGTAGATCAATTTTCGTGAAAACCTTGGCTCCTTGAACTGCCTCAAGAATGTCCGTCCTTTATAAGGGGCATTGGGTATATGTCACGGAGGGTCAACCTATTGAGACCCCTATAATCGCAGCACCTTGGTGTCCTTTCTAGGGATAAAAAAAAGAGCCCCAGCGGGTTATCAAGAATAAGACCGTTTCCAGGTTGGTGCTGAGATAGCTGCGTAGGGCCTCCTTTTCGGGGATGGATAAGGTGTACAGCAGCCCAAAAGGAACAATGTAGAAGGTATGGGCTTGCAATTTGCAACCGCAGCAGCAGCCTTGTGCCTGAAGCAATTCTTGGAACAAAATTAGGTGGCAAATTAAACAGAGTTGGCTGACCAGTCGATGAAAGGGTTATGTTTTCTTAACCACACGATCCCCAATATGATAGGGAAATGAGCTGCTTGGATGAAATCAAACTGAATGGTCTCAGTATGATCTTTGACTCCCATAGTGAGATGTATGCAGCACTTGTTAATCGGTCCGGAAACTAATGGTCTTCCATCAACCCCTTGCACGGGTTGAGATTCTGTCTTCACAGAGAAAGGGATCTTTTTCTCCTTCGCCCACAAGGTGTCTTTTCTTTCTGGAGATTAACTCTGCCAAAGACGCAGGCCGGGCGACTCTTTCTTATTCGTCCTTAATGTCTTTGTGGAGTCCTCTCAAAAAGATGGTGTGTTGCACAGTCTCGGGCCAGCCTGCTTCAGCTGCAGTCTTCTAACGTAGGCCAGTACATCTGTAGCACCTTGTTTTATATCCATCAATGACTATATGATATGATATGATATGATATGATATGATATGATATGATATGATATGATATGGCATTTATAACGCGCCTATACACAAGTGTTTCAAGGCGCGACCACGCAAGGGAGGGGGAACAGTGGGAAGACAAGGACAACGATCCTACTAGGCCAGGTGAGCGAACGGAAAGAGGAAGGCTGGATCAGAAACAGACAGAGCAAGGAAACCAACTAGTATCTTACCCGACTAGATGGAGGGTTGCAACACGCCGGTCCTCTGCGGCTTTCTTGTGTTTATAGAAACGCGGGTGTCATCTTGGGAATGACTAGACCTGCAACACACGTTACGAGGCTAATGTAATGGCACCAGAGAAGGCAGCCATTAGCATCTTCTGCACATGTGCACCATCGCGTCATGACACAGGGCCCCTAATGGCGATGACTTTTCACAAACAATTAGCATTAGTGACAGTCCGTTAACACGTCAACAGGGACTCCTTGGCTTACACAAGTGGTATTCAAACTTTTTTACGCTGAGCCCCCATATTGAATACAAAATATTGTTATCGAGCCCCCCCCCCTTGAATACAAATATTATTGCTGGGCCCCCCAGATGCCATATCTGCTTATATTTTCTAATGAAAGCAGTCACTTCATCTGCTTTTTGAAGAGCCTCTCACCCACTCCTGCGCCCTCTCCCCCTGCCATCCTTTGGGCCCCCTAGGCGGGCCAGCCCCACGGTTTCAAGACTACTGGCTTACACTGTTTTTATTCCTGGTAAGGAAAACAGAAAAGGATGCAGACAGTGGGCAGTGCCAGGAAAACCATCCCTTTGTTTCACTGCATTTCCTCATTGAATCCGTGTCAATAAGGGTGCTATTACCACCACCCACTGCCTCATTTCTGTGCACCACTTTTCTCCTAAAGAAGCAAAGGGAATAACAGAACTAGAACTTGAATGACCTGCACTTTCAGCTTGTGATGAGGGAAGATAGCTCATGAGTTGAGCGCACGCCTCCGACATTGGGCTAGCCTGCACATGACAAGCTCGAACCATGTGGCAGCACTCCCTGAATCGACCCTTTAGCCTTCTGAATTTGCTAAACTGAATTAGGACGGCCATTGCAGTGCTTAGAAGCATAGCTAATCCGGCTTGAAACGAC
The DNA here is from genome assembly GCF_040938575.1 of Ambystoma mexicanum. NCBI lineage: Eukaryota > Metazoa > Chordata > Amphibia > Caudata > Ambystomatidae > Ambystoma > Ambystoma mexicanum. Next base: position 81,543,777 of record NC_090928.1, on the reverse strand, counting down.
ACATAACGCACAAAAATCTATTGTCATTATGGTCGGCAGTGTCTGAAAAAGTGAAACGTGTGCCATTGATTACATTGCTTCTACGGGGATGACAAGTGTGACAGCATGGCCGATTTATGTGAGGTTTTAAAATATGCCTTGCGTGCGCAAGTCCTTTGCAGTGCAGCGCGATGAAGCCCACCCTATGGAGTTAGTTTTCATATCGGAGTAACGTGAAAAGCATGTGTAAAACATGCCTAAAAACCATGACACATTGTTTTTGCGTTCTACCAGAGTTTCATTCATTTGTATGGTGGAGCGTAGGTGTGGAGTGAAATCACTGGGCCGCCTCTCCCATACTCTCTGTCATACAAATCTACCTGCATTCTGATGTTGTTGTTGGCGATAATGCATCGGCTTCCTATAGAATCCGCCTGCTTTTTACACCTGCTACAAGCAGGCGGCACTGATAAATGCTGCCTACTACGCGTAAAAAGCAAGCAACGTCAACACGTTTTGCAATACGAAGAACAAAGAGGAGTAAACGTTATGTTGCATGTTTTTACACCTTTGTGCACATTCGAGTGCAAATGCAAAAATGACAGGGAGCGGACATTTTTGCACGCAAGTTCCTTGACCGCTAGTGTGATTTTAAACCCCTTGGTGAATAAGAGAACACCTCTTTCCCACGCTGCTCTGAGAGGATGGGCGTGGAGCCTGCAGGGGAAACACTGCTGACTCTGCATGTCGGCTTCCCAGGACTAGGGAAATGTCACACCGCAGCAACCCTCTGCATGCTTGATTTCAGTGCCGGCCTCTGCCGCTTTTTCAAGTCAATTTCCCCACTTGCCGGGGTCGGTGGGCGGCTGTGGGGTGGTGGTCGTGGGGGAGGTTAGCATGTTGAGCCCAACGCCTGTCTAGGTGCGCAAACTCGTTTGTAATCATGCAGTTGGCAAACTTAGCCAGGCAAAGGGGCAGCGCTGCTTCATGCAGCTGTCGTTGGTTATGCATCTGCTTCCCACAGTGTTGGCTGTGATTATTAAAATTATTATGATTGTATTTATAGAGCGTGGGCCTAGCTTCCAGAAGCAACAGAGTGCTTTACAGAGGTATACAATAGTACAGATGCACAACGGAGCGCCTTTGCGACGTAACAACAGAACAGATATTCAGCAGGGGTGGAATACTGAGGGGCACAGAGGAGGGGTACAGCTGTACTGGGTGGCGGAGAGGAGAGGGGTGGACAGGGCCTAGTGAATCAGGTGGCGTGAGGGGCGATGTGATGGTCTAGGTGTTGAGGCAGAGAGATTCCCTGAAGAGGTGGGTGTGAGTTATTTTCTGCATTGTAGGGGCGTGGGGACGAGTCTGGCGCTGATGGGGAGGGGATTCCATAGTCTTGGGGCGTAGGCATAGAAGACTTGTTTTCTGTTCCTTTCCTTTTTGCAGCAGCGGATTTCAAGTCTGCACGTGTCCTGGCTTCTGGTGGTGCGCTGTCTGCCGGAGATGCTAAAGTTCTGCGCAAGGTAGCTGGGTGACTTGAGGGCGACTGCTGATTCGAATGTGGAATCATGAGGGTGAAAACCTGAATGATATATAGGCGAAGGATGGCCCCAAATTATAGTATGAAATACCACAAATGTATGATATGTTTATATCGTTTTTATGATAGATATTTAGGGGCTTCGTAACCCAATAATGTAATTTTTCTGTGTGTATAAAGGATAATATTGTTTTTCTGTTTTCATTTTGAAAATAAAGTCAAGTAATTATAATGTAGCAAAAGATAATGAATTGAAAAAATACAAGATTACAACTTTGTAAAACTAATATTATACATGCTCATAAAAAAATTAGTCCACATGCCTCAATCCCTAATAAAATACCTCAACATCAAAAATGGCTACACTAACCAAAATGGTGGTATTTATCCATGGGTGCAATGAGTGCAAAGCGTGTGGAATGCCTTCCCTGAATTATACTCCATATTTCACTGGGGAAGTTGCACCACCAACCCCCCACATAGTTGTATGTTGAAGATGTTTGTCCACCTCCATCAGATACTCTCCACTTGAGCCTCACTGCACTGTGTTCTGGGCATATCCTGAGGACCATGCCTTGCAGTGACTTTCTCTAGACATAGCCTTTGGCGATGCTGGGTAGACTGACACTTCCTGCGCTACCCACTAGTCTTGGGCTATGGCCATGTCTCAGGCACACTAACACTCCCTGCGTCTCCTGCCGGACATGCATCTATGCCTTTCGCAGTGGTCGATGATGTCCACTGGGCATGGCCACACACAGCCATGATGTAGGGTTGTCCAATTCCAGGCCCAAAGGGCCGGATCCATGCCGGGTATTCAGGACACCCCTGATTAATATTAATGATATAAATGTCCACACAATGATTCTAAATGTATGCAAATATTTCCTCATGAATACTGATGAGGGATATCCTGAAAACCTGTCAGGATTCCGACCCTTGAGGCCTGAAGTGATCAGTGGACATGTTCCCAGGCAAACAGACACAGGTGAGAAGATTACTGTGCCTCAGTTTGGCCGACACCATTGCACTACGCATGCCAATGAAAGTGCATGGCTGCAGCAGGCAGTTCAGGCATAGTCACACCTGGCAAGGCAAGGAGTGTCACTTAACCCTGGAATGACCCTGCGTGCACAAAGGGAAGTGCAGGCATGACTGCAGTTGGCTGTGCAAGGAGATGAGTGGCACATGCATGGCGATAGGGTATGCTGTGAGGTCACAGCAGGGAGTTACTATGCACAAGGCACAGTCACAGGCCATGTCAAGTAGGAACTGCGTAGTGATCAATAGGCTGTGATCGCTCAATTATCATTGGTAGCCACACTTCCGAAAGCCTCGCTATGGGGCAGTGACTGCCCCTTACCTCGTACATGTGAACACTACACTATGGCATGTTCACAGAAAACAGTACATGACACGCTTCAGAGGTTTTGTGTAAAATGATTCCCCTTCCAGCAACAAAGCCCAACATAAGCAATGCCCTGCCCAACACAGTTCACAGGCATTAACCTTAAGTCAAGCATAGAGTTCCCACAGGTGACACTCAAACGATGTTCAGAAGCAAGCACTAATTTCCCTGCCCGGCCCCACATTTCAGATGTCTGTGGCCACCCACAAGGTGCAAGAACAAAAACTGTGTGCCAAAGGTACACACTGTTTCACAACTGTGAAGGTAATCCCGTAAAGATATCCATTCAGCTATCTTTACAGAAGATGCTCACTGCTAAGCAGGCAAATGGGATCTCTGCTGGGTTTATCATGTGTCCTTGCTGACATTCTGCTGCACGTTCAGTACCACCAGGAGAACCAACTGCAAAGTATGTCAATGCATAACTGTGATGTTTATAAGTAATCTTTACATTTATTATATTTTAAATACAAGGTAGGACTTTTACTGTGTAACAGTACTTCAAACGACAACAGGGCATCTATGTGTATACCCTACAATCTCAAAAGGTTGCTATGTATTGTACAGTCCAACTGTACGGAGTTAACAAACATTTTAAATTACCTTAAACGCAAGCTGGCTTGGCCCATAGCCTAAACCGCACCCACAAAGGTAATATTGTGCTGGAACCCCCAATCCATTGCTCAGTTTTACTCATGGAGTGTTGGGTATTTTGAACAATTGCACAAAAAGCAATGATGTAAACAGTATGTAACACTTCATTTGTTGTAAAAGGTGCCCGCATTGTGCAGCTGCGAGGAATGCTGTTGCTTCCCACACATGAATGTTACTCCACTGTAAGAATGCACAGTCAAAGATTCCAAGAAACCTCTCCAACTGTCTTCACTCTACTGAGGTGTTTATGCCCAGGCAGAGTTTACACACTTCACTTGTGATTTTGCCATAGTTTAATGGCGTTCCAGCTCAAGGGATTGGAGATACATTGGCTGCAGTAGCTAACTTGCCTTATCCCCATTTTGCCCCTGTGAACACCAGCGCTTTAACCATGAGAAGGGGGTTGAGTACTTTTTATTCAATATCTTTATAAGATGTGCCTGTACCACTTGCACGTATTGCATATTTAAACTTGCCTTTTGGTTGATGCCTCCAGCTTGAAACTGGGGCCTGATTATTTTGGCTGGAGGCATCAACCGGGGAACAAATTATATCTGGATATGATTTTCCCCCATTATGAAAATGCCATGTATCTGCGATTCCGAATGGGGACTCTCCCGGTGGCTTCCTTCACCCAAAGTTGGCTACCAACCAGCACAAGCAAATGCCCCCTATGTGGTGAGGGAAATGAGACAGTCATGCATTTTCTGTTGCTCTGTGGTGGGACTCTGAAGTTGAGGAAAATGTATTTGAAGCCGTTATTGAGAGAGGCAGGGGTCTGACATTTGGAAGATGCCATGAAACTCCTGGGTCAGTGTAAAGATTTGCAGACCCATTACATACATAGAGCATGGTTTCTTAGGGCACAAGTCCAAGAATTACAGAGAAGCCCAGAACCAGACATTTGTTAATGGTAGATGAGGCTGTGGGCTGTAGACTCTCCTCATCCTGATATGTTACTATACACATTTGAATTTATAATATAAAGCACTAGCACTTTGTAACAATGATTTCATCTTTGTTATGCTGGATTTTAATGCTTTGCCAGGACATGTTAATTCTGATATGCTGATTTGATCATGTTTTATCTTGGTTTTACTTTGAATGTATTCTCTTTTTATCGTTTGTACACTTTTATGGTTGATTAACCAAAATAAACTTTATGATGATGATGATATGTAAACATTACCATTTGACAAGACCGTATGTAGAAATGTAGTTATGTTGCAGTAATATTACAGACCAGTCTAGGTGCTTCAGGCAATTTGTGAGAGAAACCAGATATAAGCATTGAAACCACAATTCCTCGTTCCAACCTTCTCTCACTTGTGTCCAGTTGGCAGACAGCTTATGTTCTTATCGCTTACACTAAAAGATTGTTTTCAGACCTAACTGAAAGTAGACAATTAGCTGCAACAATTACCTCTAGTGCACTCAACTGTAGAACACACTGCCTTCGCCAAATCTTGGGCAGCAGAGATCAACTAACATAACATAGAAGATGACAGGCTTTAATTAATAGTGAGGAATCAATACATTTCTACTCTCTGCAACCTTTAAAATGTCCTTATAATGTTATGGAGCCAAAATGGGGGGTGCACGGGTTGTAATTTGAACAAAGCGGACAGAGTTTGTTGAAGGGGCAGAATCTGGTGAAAGTGCAGAATCTGCAGGTGTAATGTTGGGGGGTGCATACACTTATTTGGGCCTAGTGCAGCAGCAAGCCTAAATATTCCACTGTTTTGTATTTGTATTTTATTGTTTATATAGCGCTTTACTCCAAAGCGCTTTACAGTTTAACAACAAGTTAAAGTTCTCTCATGATAGTCTCTTTGGGTCCTATCATGCCCATACTTTCCTCCATTTTCCTTGCCTTCCTCTCTAGTCCTCTCTAGTAATCATTTTCTCCAGCATCTCTTCCATCAACTTCTCTCTGTCTTCCTCTAGCACTTTCACTACCTTTTAGGTCCCAGCTGGTACCCCTCACATCTTTCTCTGAGATGGGTCCCTTTGTTATTCTTTAACTGACAATCCCTCTCTTTCTCACTAGTTCCTTTAGTTCCTAGAAGCCCCCCTTCTGTTCAACTCTCTCTTGCTTCCTTCCCAGTTGGTAGCCCATGGCACTCTCTCCAAGGTGGTACCCTTCTTCTCCAATTACTTACTTTCTTGTCAAAAATCATTAATAACTTCCCACTGTACTACAATCTCACTTTTCAACTAAACATCTTCCCTACTCACATTCTGCTGTGCTTTCTTCCTGTGATGGAGCATCCCTTTTTGAACAAGGTCTACCAGGGCCTGCTGCTCATCCCTGTCCATCTCTCACCAGGTCTGTCTTCCTTCATCCAAGTCTCATCACATGGGTCTTCCAGGATATGCCATCCTCCAAGCTCTTCCCTGGACTTACAAAGGCTGCTTGAGCTGGATGCATATATCTGGTGGCTGTTCTTCCCCTTGGGTGGGCTCGACTGTGTTAGGCTGCACCTGTGTGCTGTGGGTTGTGATATTCTGCCATTGGCCCGTGTGACTGGGGTTAGGTGGTTGCTCATGGGGCTGGCCTAAAGCTATCTAAGAGTCAGCAACCATTTTGGATTTTGTACTCACTTCTGCTGCACAGGATACTTCATCCCCATCTCTTGAGATCTCTTTGGTGGCTGCCTGCTGCTCTATGTGCATTTGTGCATTCAGCATGTGTATTCTTCCTAAAGAAACATTTGAGTAAGCCCGGGGAAGTGAAAGTCATAATATTTCATCCCTTGCAACACTTGTCTGGAGAGAGAGCACAATGCTTGATACATTTAAACATTGGCAGTGTTCGTTCTTTTTCCCTCGGAAGAGGGGGAAACTGATACAAAATATTTGTGTGAACTTTCAGTATGGTTTTCCACTACAAAGAGGGTGGCTGATGCATACAAAGTAACAGTTGCATTGTCTGGTATTCTGTGCTTTCCCTTCTGTCATTTAAAGGACACCTGTCTATTTTCAATTCTCAGAGACCGGGCCTTCACATGGCTAGCTTTAATCCCTTTCACACCTCTGTGCCAGGTGTTTTCTGACCCTGGATACTCAGCGGCTCGTCAGTCGAGCCGAGTAATGCTACACTGTGACAGGTTCCCTTCCTCAGAAGCACTGCTTCATCACATGTGTCTGACACACCTGTCAGGGTCTGTCTCTTGAAACAAATGGATGATACACAGGGATGTCATTTCACCAAAATGCCAGAGGTAGCGGAAGTGACATCACACGACCCTTGACCCCCTGATGACATCACAGGAAGTGATGTCATTTCACCCCACCCCGCAGTGATATTCCGGGAAGCGATAGACCACGACCTTTCACCCGTTGACAAAACAGGAAGTGGCATCAAATAGCATTGTACACTATGAAAAATATGGCTACAATATCACTATAATGTGATGTACATTTCTTACCCGAATGGATCGCCATATGTATCATTAAGATCAGTGTGTATAGGCCCATATTACCAAATTACTGTGAATGCAAGCAGACGTCCAAGACCAAATGATAATGATGTGTTATTATATAGCACTTACGCTTAAGCGCTTTATATAGAAAAAATATACACCCAATATCAACCAACCTGTGTTGGTACTCATTTATCGACCTCAGAAAGATGAAAGGCTGAGTTGAAGCGTTTAAAAACAGACTAAATCAGTGACTCACCCCCTGAAGTGCGCCTGAAATAAACCTTTAATGAGTCTAGCAATTATTGTATAGAATTCCAGAAAGACACATTATTTAGTATTCCTATTCTTTCTTATTTAGGGTCAGTGCTGAAAGTGTTAGACTTGTGGCACTCCTGTTATTATTTTTCTTCTTTTTTTAAGGGGCCTGAACAAGAAAGCCAGCCACTCCAGAAGTAAAGAGCCACATAGTGCTAAAAAACACTTTTTTTACTCTTTTTTTTCAGAGGTTGCAAGGGAGACCTCCGAGGTCCCAGTGCCAGCCTCTGGCGACCCCTAAATGACGTCCCTGATGATACACCATTAAAGACGAACAATGGTGCTCTAATATTCAAAACGCCCTAGCAAACAAAATTGTGCTTCTTCAACAAAAAATTGTACAAAACAAATCTAAACTCAACCTCGACTCCACCAAACCAAATTTACCCTCATCAATAGAACCTCACAATGACACTAAATTTAGCTTCTCGCCCGTATCCACACTAGACACCATCAACATCATTAAAGGCCTAAAACCCTCAAGATGTAAGGGCGACACCTGTCTGCGCAACCTTGATAAAAAGAATGTGCGTCTGATCTTGCACCCTTTATAACTAACGTTATCAATAGTTAATTTGCCACTAACTCTGTACCACATGACCTAAAAGAAGCTTGGGTCCTACCATTATTAAAAAAAACAACCTTAGACCCCAACATCCCAAATCAATATCCGGCCTATCACTATAGTACCATTCTTATTAAATAATCCTTGATCAGGCAGCCTATCTACAGATCCAAACATTCCTGGAACTCAATAATCTCCTGGGGCTGAGACAATCAGGGTTCAGACCTGGTCATGGAACCGAAACTGCCCTCTTAGACTTAAAAACAAATGGACCACTACAAGGATAAAGGCGATCTGTGCATCCTACTCTTATTAGACCTCTCGGCAGCCTTTGATTTGGTAAATCACAAGATCCTGTGCCAACACCTTGAATCAGCAGCCCAATTTTCCCCTGAAGCCATTAAATGGATCAAATCCTTTCTCTCTAACCGGACCACAAGGGTCCTTTCCGACACTTCCGCAGCCCCTTCGGTGACCTGTGGCGTACCACAAGGCTCTTGCGTGTCACCTACCCTCTACAATGCTTTCACCAAGCTCCTATTCGACAAGCTTGACAAAATGGGTATCTCGTATGCAAACTATGCGGATGATACGCAAATAATTATACCAATTACTGGTTGTTATGCCACCGATATCGACAACCTAAATAAAATGTACTTCGAGATCCAAGCCTGGATGGCTCTCAATGAATTGTATCTTAACAACGGCAAGACTGAGCTCATCCCAATTGGAAAAAAATCTAAGCTTAACAACCTCCCACAAGAATACAAATCATTCATCATCGATGGTAACTCCATTAGAGTAGCCAACGAAATAAAAACTCTTGGGGTCTACATTGACTCTTTCCTGACCTTAAATAGACACGTTAACGCCATACTTTCCTCCTCTGCCTATACGTCCAAATTGATGAGAGCTAGTAGACCCTTCCTCTCAACAGACAACTCCATCACCCTAACCAGAGCCTTGATTCTTCCAGGATTGACTACTGTAACTCTCTATTTCCTGGAACCAGCACCAGGAATATCAGAAAACTACAAGTAGTACACAACGACGCTATCATAGCGGCTCTGAATATTCCCCATAATGTACACATCTCGACCACCAGGAGGAACATCCATTGTCTCCCAGTCCACGATAGGATGAAATTTAAAATCCTCACGCTCACTTATAAATGTCTCACTAACATTGCACCAGCCTATCTCAGTAACCTTATCAACAAAACTCAAACTAACAGACCCACACGATCTTCCAAGACCAACTTGATAGCAACACCGAGATACAAAAGACAGAAAGCAGGAGGCTCAAGTTTCCCGGTATTAGCTGCCAAATGGTGGAACTCCCTCCCTACACAACTTAGAAATTACACCTTAAAAACCCTACTATTCAAACTAGGCGCACCCGGAAGTAACCGCAAGTAAACTGTTTACTGGCCGGACCCGCTTTGACTTGCCTGGATTTTGGACTTCGTTTTGGAAAAAAAAAAGAGAAACCATCCCGTGTGCGAGTGAATCTACACGGCGTTCCAGCAGGAGGAAGTCTTTTCAGGCTGCACTCACTCTGCCTGACTTACAACTCCCCTGTGATTGGAGCTTCTAAAGGAGACTCCCTCCTGGTCCCACCCCCCTTCTGTTACTTAACCCGAGTGAACAGCGCACCGCGAGCGCACCTGGAAGTAACCGCAAGTAAACTGTTTACTGGCCGGACCCGCTTTGACTTGCCTGGATTTTGGACTTCGTTTTGGAAAAAAAAAAGAGAGATCATCCCGTGTGCGAGTGAATCTACACGGCGTTCCAGCAGGAGGAAGTCTTTTCAGGCTGAACTCACTCTGCCTGACTTACAAGTAATGCTTCACGAACTCTGGTGAAAATTGTATGTACATTTTTCCCCTGCTTCAATAAGAAGCGTTCATTTGCTGAGACATTCTAATTCCCCGTTTTTCTTTTTTTTTTTTTCTCTGTTTTTTTAATTCTGCAGCTCCCCTGTGATTGGAGCTTCTAAAGGAGACTCCCACCTGGTCCCACCACCCTTCTGTTTCTTAACCCGAGTGAACAGCGCACCACGCGCGCACCCGGAAGTAACCGCAAGTAAACTGTTTACTGTTCACTGTTCGCAGTGAACTGTGCTTGAGCAGCATTTGTGTCCAAAATTATATCTATACAAAAGAGGTTTTTGTGAGAGCTAGTCTCTATGCAACAGACCAAAATGGTCAAATTGTATTCACTTCGGACTAATATGCTGAATATTGAACCTCTTGTTGATCAAATTTATGGCTTTCATACTACCCCTAAACGGAATTCAAATGGGCTGCCAAGTCATGGATCTACAAAGAGTCGATCCATGTCATATACGAGTGATATAAGAACATTTTATATTGACAGTACATCAGGTCAGGCCGATGTTATTGACAAAGAGAGTACACTGAGCAATGTCAACTCAACGGAGGGTCTACTTGAGAAAAGGGTGAGTCCAAAAACAATACCACATGTCAATCCTATAACTATAGATCTGTGCAAAGACATGATGCTACATGTAACTCCCACAGCTGCAAAATTGTGCACAGGTAATGATAATGATGTAGTAGCGCCCGTTATTCTGACAGATACAGACATCTGTAAAAGTAATAATACAACAGCACAGGTCCCTCCTGTATCAATAGATTTATGTACTCCATCTGACTCATTGCTAGCAGCTTTCTCTGAACGAAGTCTGCTAGGCGATTTAGCCCTCCCTATAAACAACAAAGTGGTGACCGAAATTCAATTTCATGCTGAGATAGACCAACCATGTAACAATGTGTCTACTAAAGACTCGACTGCCATTGATGTCAATGAAAAAAATGCACAAATAATGCAAGTTGAGTTAGAATCTGCTAACACTGAGCTCCCAGAGAATTTATCTGGTGATGATGAAAATGCAGATCACTTCTCCCAATCCCCTGTTCTTTTTCCGGAATGTACTAATGATTCCTCTATTTTGTCAATTTCTTTTACCCAACATTCTCCCAAACGATGTGGACGCAATAAATCTGTACCCCATCAACCACAAGCAGCTATTACTTTGGCACCAACAGAATTAACTCTACAAACTATGAACACTGCTTTGTTTTCTCTAGCTAAACTTTATGAAACACTGGATGCCAGATTACTGGACCAAAACTTTTTACTTAGAGAAATTTTGGAGAAGAAAAGTGACAAATGTCAGCATGTCAGTGTAATACTGAAAAGCCCTGACCCATATAAAATGCACTCTATGTTGTCTGGCATAGTGGAACAGATGTTTTCTAATATGAATGATAGCGAAAAAGCACAACAGAGAGTAATTGTAAGCACTTTAGCTGAGGATACGGAAAAGGTCAATCGTAGAACTAATAGTATTGACATGATCAATAACATACCGGATAGCGACCTAAACCAACATGAAACCAATGATAACTCCATGGTGACGAGTGAAAAAAAGAATAACACCGGATGTGTTAATCATGATGTGACTATAATAGAAACCCTTGAGCACCAAAATAAAAAAGACACTGATTTAACTGTAACAGGAGTTGAACTGGTTGTGACATCCAAAACATTTTCTACTGAGTCGCCTTTGGAGAGTGGAACATATAACATATTCAGTGTGACAGAAAAAGGGAAAAAACAACTGCCCAACATGCATTCTGAGTCTAAAAAAGACAAAAATCAGAAATTGACTAAAATGCAGAAGAATACGAACACGCAACAATTTATTAAAGCCCTAAGTACTCCTGATCAAAGAACACAAGGGAAAAGTGCAGAAATTGTGAGGAAATACATCGCTATTAGTAAAAGCAAAACCAATTTACCGCCTATACAACTGGCTCCTAAAGTAACTAAAAACACAGTGGTCAATGATGTGAGCTACGAGCCACTTGATGAGTTGGTAAATGAGGTTTCCAAACAAGAGTGCCTGGAAACTTCATTAAAGACTTTTCCTCCCTTTCAAATACTAAAAGTAAATGAGCAAATCAGTGAAAATGAAGAAAGTTGCCAAAACAATACATTTAGAACACTGGAAGAAAGACGAGAAGAAATTATGAAATCTATGGGCATATTTGCCTCAAGAGATCTTCATAATTCTGATGACAGGTACTCAAAAAGGAAGGAAAATGATAATAACCTGATGGGAGAAGACAGGATAAGAAACTATGAAGAGTCTGAACAGTTAAAACAATTGCCGCTGAAGAAACAGCAAGAAAATAGAACACCCTTCAGGAATAGTCACAAGAAATGCAATGACATGACACATGTAAGCCTCATCCTGAAATGTCGCGGTGGTGAATTTGGCCTATATGACCTAAATCGATCCTCCGTATTAAACATCTTGCGTAGTGTTCAGGCTCTACAGGAAATAAAGTCCAAAGATTTTGAACAGATTGAATTTATCAATGATCAGGATAGATCTGTAGTAAAAATCTGGATGTCATCTGCTATTGTAAAGTATACTATTTGGCAAGCACGTAGTGAAGTATATCATTTAGGCTTCTTGCTTGACAATCCTATGGCAGAAAATAAAACGAATGGTACTTTACCATCCAATGTTGCCAACATTTATCCCTCACTTCACACTAGCGCCAATATAAACAACATAAAACCCAAGGTACATCCTGCTGGAACCCTCATTGAACCTATGACGATTACATTTTCTACAATAGGTGTAAATGAGATGAAAACTATCACAATTTACCCTCAGAACAAATTGTATAGCAAATGCTAGCTTCCAACATTGAGAAATGAAACAACTTTTAAGCTGGCATCCTGGAATACTAGGGGCCACCTGCACCTTGCAAACTCCTCAGAATCTGTATTGGGTGCTTATGACATAGTCCTGTTACAAGAGACATGGCTCACCCCCCCCCCCCCCGTATGGGAAAATCATTACATCATCTTTGAACCTGCTATTAAGTCCGTGAGAGGCCGCCCCAAAGCTGGACTTCTTACTGCTGTTAAATCAACCAACGGACTTTTTGCTGAATCATGGGCCTCCTTTAATAGCTATATGCAACTGGTTCGTATTTCAGCTGAAAGCTATATTATAGCATGTATAAACATCTATTGGAATCACTTAGACATCACAGAAAAAAGATTTTTCAAAGATCTGATACAGTGTTTAGATAAAATTGACAAAGACCCCTTGATCAATTCTACAGTCATTGCAGGCGACCTGAATATGGACTGTATGAATGACAGGGGTGGGAGGAGAGAGAAACTAAGGAAAAGTGGACTAATTTGATGCATGAGAGAGGTTTTGTTATGGTAAATGGTGGGTCCAGGGTGATATTCCAGCCAGAATTACTTGGCAACAGGGTTCTTTAACCTCCACCATTGACTATGTGTACATCAATAGCAAATTCTTCTCTACCATCTCTTCCTTTGAGGTATCTAAACAAATAAAAAGTGATCATAGTCTTCTCTGTATGACATGGCCCAGAGTGAGTGAATTGGCTATGAGATCTAGACCAAATCATACAACCAACCTAGAAGTCTCTACCAAAGGTCACAAGTTTAAATGGACTCCTGAAAACTTGAACGAACTACTCGTGGCAATATCATATCCAAATGATATCCTGAAACCCAATTTACAATTTATGAATGGAGATTATGTTAGCACCCTTCAGTTATTTAAAAAACCATATGGTGTGTGTAACAAGCCTCAGAAACAACATTGTCATTCTTATGATGAAGAAATTAGTCTAAGGAAATCTGAACTCAGGAGGGATATCCGACATATCACCCTATTAAATAATAGTGATAAGATCCTCATGATTTCCAAATACAAAAATCGCTATAGGAACTGGATGAAGCAACGAAGAGCTGCAATGATGTTAAAAGATGCTCAAACCATGCTTCATTCCATCACCTCTAAGAACTCTGCTTTAGTTTGGGGCTTAATTAAAACTGTGTACACCTCTAAACAATCTATAAGACAAGTAAATGCAGTATCGGAAGAAATTTGGGTCCAATACTATAACTCTCTGTATGCTGAAACCCATTACTCTGATACAATAAACGAGCAGAGCTATGATGAAATACAGGACATTGTATATGATAATCTGGACATAGAAATTTACATAAAAGAATTAAGTAAATCTAAAGTGCCTGGTCCAGATGGCCTATCCAATGTAATGCTAAGATCTAACCCGGAGACATGGGCCATGATCCTAGGAGTGACATTCAAACAAGTAATAGCTAGCAAAAGAATACCTGTATCATGGCAAAAATCCATTATTGTCCCCATTCATAAAAAAGGAGATAGATTGAACCCAAAAAACTACAGACCTATTGCGCTCTTAGATGCGCCTGGGAACATTTTTGCCCGTCTGGTGTTGCGAGATTTCAATAAATGGACCTGAGAAGCGGATCTTAATGATCCCTACCAAACAGGTTTTATTGTGGGTGTAGGGACATCAGTAAATTTGCGTACTCTTGAAGCCATAAAGCAGCACGAATTACAAGCAAATCAACCTCTTTATATGGCTTTTGTAGATTTTGAAACTGCATTCGACTCTGTATCAAGAACCCTTTTGAGTAACAAACTAAAAAAAAATGCATGCCCAAAGCATTTATTACATTGGATCATGCAGTTTCACACGGGGACCTCTATCCAAATCCGTCTGTCGATGGATGGTACATTATCTAGACCAATTCAAACATATAGGGGTCTGAAGCAAGGTTGTCTGCTGGCATCAACCTTATTTAATTACTTCATTTCAGATGTAGTAAAGAAATTTCGCACAATTCAGTCTGATGCTCCACGTCTTGGAATGTATCCCATACCTTGGATGTTCTATGCAGATGATTTAGTCCTTTTAGCTAAAACTACAAACGGGCTGCAAAATCTATTGGACCAATTAGGAAAATGTGCACATGAAAATGAACTGGTAATTAATATTTCAAAAACAAAAATTCTCAAGATTGTGCCCAATAAGAAAACCAGGGTATCTCGTCTATCACTATCTATAGGCATGAATAAATTGGGAAATGTCACACAATATAAGTACTTGGGATTAAATATAAATGACTCTAGAGCAGATGTTCCGTATATTGATGAGCTGAAAATTAAAATTGGCACGTCTGTTTCACAGGCATCTATTATAAATCATAGATTTTGTACCTTTTCTCCAAAACCGATACTTGCCTTTTATTGTCAAAGGGTAGTCGCAATTGTACTCTGTGGTGCAGAAACCAAAATCTGGAGAGACGAGATGTTCTGGCAAAAATTGGAAGGCCAATTTTGGAAAAAGGTTCTACATACACCCATGGCTGCTCAGATATGTCTATTAAGATATGAACTGGGTATTTCATCATTAAACTCCATGTATATGTGGAAATTATGTAGCTTGTATAGGAAATGCATTATGGCAAAACAAGATAATTCTTTA
Organism: Ambystoma mexicanum; assembly: GCF_040938575.1. Taxonomy (NCBI): domain Eukaryota; kingdom Metazoa; phylum Chordata; class Amphibia; order Caudata; family Ambystomatidae; genus Ambystoma; species Ambystoma mexicanum. Next base: position 81,528,486 of record NC_090928.1, on the reverse strand, counting down.
ATGCAAATTCTGTCCAGCTACATAAAAACTAGTGACCATAAAGCAGTGAGTGCATGGCGGCAACAGGTTGAATTTTTTTTTGCTGAAAACTGAGGTTTCTGTAGACTTGCTAGTTACGAACCCTGAACGAGCGAAGGGAAAAATCATTATATGGGATTGGATAAAGACATATGAGGATTGTCAAAAGACCAAGCATGCTGTCCTCCATAGAATCATTCCAAAAACAATTCGGACTAGTGAAAGCTATCTGCTAAAATTCCCAGGTGCCGAGGCAAGAAATGCATTTTTGAGATTTAGAATGAACTGGTGGCACACCAGGAGTAATCTAGCTAAGTGGAATGCCATCGATAAATCTGAAAGCTATTGCAGATTTTGTAAGAAACCTGGAAATGCAGAGACTATGTATCATCTGATAGCAGAATGCCAGGCATTATTATCCATGAGAATTGACTATTTCAAAAAGCACTTTGAGACATGCACATTTCTTACAGTCGAAGACTTTTGGCATCGAATTTATAACACACAGATAACCACGATAAGATTAGCGGTTGTGAATTTTCTCATAGCTTTAAACCTAAGGGAAACGTTGCCAATAACGTGGCAGACTATTGTCTGAATTACGTACAGCCTAACATATCGTTTTGTCTTATCTGCTTTTATATGTTTTAATTTTAATTAGAAATATTTTAGACTTAATTTAGTGGTCGTTACATAAAGGAAGTGAAATTTTAGTTGTGTTATACTTTGATGACCTACCATGAGGGCATGTCAATTTGTGTTGATTATTTTGTGCTGACCAACTTGTATAATGAATTAACTCTTAATTGTTATGCAACTTTGAAATTTTCTTTTTCTGTAAATTTATAAACGTAAATATATATTGAAAAGTTGATTTATCAACTAAACCAATAAAAAAAAAACTAAAAAAAACTAGACTGCTCACAACAAATCCAGTGCCCCACAACACCCAGCTCCTTCGCTGACACTCCAGTTGTTGAAAATTCCTCTACCGTGCATATCCAGTTTTGATTTTGGCTAGGACATCCACGATTAACAACTGTCTCTAAACATACTCTATAACATGAATGTGTAATGTACCCATGTGAACACATGTTTACCCTGTATCCAATCTGTCAAGTATTATCATGGAATGTATCTATGTGAACCTACATGCAACAAACCTGTAACCAATCTCTTAGGAACCAGCGCCTAGATGCCTATGGGCTACGTGCGCTTTACAAATGTTCAAATAAATAAATAAATAAATACACATGCCATTGGTTGACACTAGAGGAGGAGGGGGTGGACCAGGAAATCCCTGAGGGAAGCTTGTGGGAGAGTCAAGCTTGGCTAACTTTGCTGGGTGAGTGCAGCAGTGCTTCAGGGAAACAGTGGTTGACACATATATGGAAATATTTGGAACAACATGTGAGCACCCAAACGTGACAGATGCAGGGGTGACATGCTGCTTGTGATATTTTCACTCCTTCATCTACAATTGCTGTGTGGACAGGGATTGCCAGAATTGCATGAGATCGCGTGAGGGTATCATCCAACTCATGGTTCACACCCCCTGCCATAAATCACTCTTGGGTACATGCACTAGTACAAGAAAATGCATGGGTATTGGACAATGACAATGAACAACCACTGAGACTGATATAGGAGGTTGAGCTTTCAGGTCTGTCCACTATCTCAGGGGCAGAAGAAGTAGTTGTGAAAATCCAATCTATCGAAGATCAGAGAAGATCAACAGATGGAGTCATTGAAAAGCGGGAAGAGACTGTAAATCCCAGGTCTCTATCTTCATCACCCCCATCCACTGTGTCAGACATTCATTATTGTGAGATGGTTGATGATCAAGACAAACATTATGTTCCATCAGAGTCCAGATGAAAGAAGCATTGCTGTTGGAAAGCATCGATACTCGGGCGGCAAAGGAGAATGAAACCACAGATGCAGAGTATGTACTATTAATAGAAGGGTGCCCCTCACCTGTATACATACTCTTGTAGAAATAGCCACCCCATCGCAGATCAGCAAGCACATTGCATTGTTCGTGACATTCAGAACATCAACAACAGCACCAGCATCATGTCCACATGAACCCAATCTGTGTGGTCTAGCCCATTTCCTAAATCAAAGGTGTATCCGTAGTTTTCGGAGAATAAACAGCAACCAAATCTGGCTACTTGAACACTGCCATACAGAGGGGGGAAGTAAGGATTTACCTGCATGCCACATCTGTGCAGTCCCATATGCAGCAGTACCATGCACAAACATTGGAAGTATTGAAAAGATCTGTGATGTATTCCTCCTCGTACCATCAGACTAGCAGCATACATCCTCCAGTCTGCACATTTACCCCTTGAAATACTTCAGCTGTATACGTGCTTGCAAAATGGATACCAAGCTCAACCCCCTGTATCTCAGTGGCACATAGCAGTAATCGCCCATTGCGTCACATGGCTAAAAGTATCACAACTCCCATGACAGAGAGTGCCTGATCAACGCTAATTTGGCTATAATGTTGCCAATAGATCGATTGCCCTACTCATTTTTGGAAATCCCTGGATTCCGGTGCATTATGGGGTAAATCGATCACGTTGAGACGTTGCTTGTCAACGTTGTTCTCTCGCAAATCAGTACCAGAGCTGCACAATGACATTATAACTACAGTGGGACATGCACTACAGAAGTCAGAGGTACAAGCAGTCCACTCTGCAATGATCATGTGAACCACAGGTCAAAGCACTGACTACATTGTTGTTGTTATGTTACTACAGTTCTATAGTTCCAACGCCCTAAGGTATCCAGGTGCTGTCACATACAAGGAAATCAACAGGGGACCAGCCAGTGTCACAGGTATTTACTCAAATAGTCTGGTCTTTAGCAATTTCCTGAAAACCAAATGGGTCGCCTCCTTGCGAAGAGTCTCGGGCAACTCGTTCCAGGACCGTGCTGCCAAAACCGGAAATGCACGGCCATTTCCCCGAGCCCTTTTTATACAATCTACTTTAAGGCAGCAATCCTTTGTGGATCAGAGGTTTCTTTTAGGGTGATAGATGGTCACCTTTGATTTAAGATCCTGGGGGGCGGATCCAAAGATACATTTGTGACATACTGTCAGCAGTTTAAACAAAATCCTTGCAGAGACTGGTAACCAGTGCATCTCTCTTCGGGCTGTGGATGTAGGTTCATTTCGACCCATCTGGTTAACATCACGTAATGCTGCATTTTGTACCTTCTGTAATTTCTGAATGTCTTCTTTGTTAACTTGAATTGATATTTTATTTCTATTGCGCTCGTACACAAGTGTTTCAGAGCGCAACAAGGCAAGGGAGGGGAACAGGGGAGAACAAAACACCAATTTTACTAGGCCCAGTGACATTGAGACCTCGCAAGTGCATGGGAGAGGGGGAGTGGAAAAGTGCATGGAAGGGGGGAGAAGTGGAAAGTGCAGAACAAAGGAGAAACAGATAAATAAGAACAAATAAATAAATAATAAAGGCAACATACTGTGGCAGTGCAGCCAGCAAGTGCTGGGTTTAAGGCACAGACAGGGTAGGTCTGATAAGTGCAGGAAGAAAAAGGGGAGGACTGTATGGGTACAGATACAGACCCAGGTGCAAGCGGTGGCCTGCAGGCAGTGCGAGAGGGTGGCAGTGTGAGAAGGTACCTGGGCCCGGAGGACAGAGGGTGGCCAGGTGCACGTTGCCAAGAGAGAACAGATCAGCAGGGGAGAGGGGGCGAAGGCAGAAGCAAAGAGGAAGGTCTTGAGGTGCTTCCAGAACCGGAGATGGTTCTCCTCGAGTTTTAGAGTGAGAAGGAGGCTGTTCCAGAGGTAGGCCCCAGCCAAAGACAGAGATCTACCCGCAGCTCGTTTGTTTGAAAAAAAAACTGACCCTGAGGGAGTTAGAGGTTGGCACCACTCAAAAGGGCATTACAGTATTCCAACCGAGGAAGTTTCAGTGCCCTAGCTAGCTTTGCCCGGTTATCTTTTGAGATCATGGGGGCGACCTGTCTTAGCACTTTTAGGTGGTAATAAGTGCTTTTTACAATAGCTTCTACATGAGCCCCTGCATTCAGGTTGGCCTCCATATAGGAGCTGAGGGTTTTTACTTTGGGGGCCACTGTTATCCGGCTGCCCTCAACCTCAAAGCTATCAAAAGCCTTGTCCAACATATCTCTAGCATGTTTTGCAACCCATATATCATTAACTCCGTCTTTGTGGCATTTGAGCATAACCAATTGGTCGACATCCAGTCTTTTATAATCTGATAGACATGGTTTAACTTTCCCTGATCCACTGTGTGATTTCTGCTGATCTCTACAGACAACTGAAAGTCATCAGCGTAATTCATTAAACATTTTTCCAGTTCCATACACAAGGCGACAATGTATATATCGAAGAGCAGAGGGGACACATATGCCACCTGAGGGACTCCACAGGTGATAGTTTCTGCTTCAGATGAGGTATCACCCCAATAAACCCTAGATTTACGACCCGCCAAGAATGATTTTAGCCACCTGTTACACACATTACTGTTACAGGACATTGTGTGGCATTGTCTTTCTCCCACAACTAAAAAGAGTCCCAGAATATTTCAAGAGAGCAGCAAGTGTGTAAAATTCTGCACCAGACAACCTTGTTCATGAAATGGTTTCAGGGCAGAAACCACAGCATCATTGTGATCTGGGATAAAGTGGTGGAGATGAAAGCACAGCAGCTCAAGTCTCATACTTTGCATTTGCATTTTGTTGCAGCAGAGAATGGATCACATGTCCTTGCTGACTTATAAATTGGCAAGACAATACACAGCCCCTGCTTCACACACATCCTTCACCTTGCATTAGTATTCTTTAACAGCAATCATGAAGCTGTCAATGTCAAAGAAATGGTTGATGTCATCCAGAAGATCATTTGCCATCTCAGATGGACGTACCATGCCAAACATGCACTGTGCCAAATGCAAGTCGGAGATAAGGCCCTGGCTTGGTTTGCTCCATACCCTACCCCCAGACACGTTCAGGTGTCCTTTAACAGCCTTACTGCCCCACTCACCCCCTTACTATTGGAGTTCCCCACGGGTCTGCCTTTGGTCCACTTCACATATCTCTCTATACTTCAGCTCTTGGTGCCTTGATCCCCACTTGCGACTTCTTCTTCTTCAATCACCTCTTCACTCACGACTCTCAAATATTCTTCTCCTTACCCAATGAGCTGTTGTCAAAAATGTCCAACTGTCTCTCCGCATTAAATATTGGATGGTGTCTCACTTGCTCATACTCAACTCCACCAAGACTGAAGTTCTCTTCTTTCCAGACAAACAGACTATTGCTTCCTCTCCTCTTCTTCTTTTCTACTCTCAAGACTACCTTCCTTACTCTGCTTCCGTCATAACCTTGGTGTCATCTTCGGCTCATTACACACACAACTTCTCCCTCTTCATCTGCAAATCAGCCTCTGCAGCCATACTCAACCTCCTCAATATCCGAAAAATGCATCATCTTCTTCCTTTCAATACTGCTAAATAGCTAATTTCCTCCTTAGTCCTTTCTAGATCTGACTACATTGCCAGTCTCCTCTATGACCTTCCCAGCTATGCTTTTTCACCTATGGACAAAGTCCTCAACTTCGTGGTCTGCACACTTTTCAATCTTTCTCGCGTTACTTCTACCTCCTTTGCCCGTCGCCATATTGCCTGGCTATCTATGAAACAAAGGGCTAAATATAAACCTCTTTTCATCATCTTCAAAACTATCCATAGACTAGCACCACCCTACCTATCTGCTCATCTGATTCCCTCCACTCCTCCTCGCTCACTGCGATCCGCCTCAGCTCACCTCATTGCCACTAATCGAGCCTCCAGTGCACCCTCTCGTTTTCGTACTATCGCTCTCTTCGCTCCCCGACTCTGGAAGGCTCTTCTGTTCTCTCTCCATATTACTACAACTCTACCACTAGTCATATCCAGCCTCACAGCTCTCGTTCTTTCTGAAGAACCTATTTCCTAGCACTCTACGCTACTGCATCACCCAGTTTTCTTCTCGCCCTACCCTTCATGGACAACCCTACAGCACTTTTCTGTCACCCTTCATCAATAATTCTGCACTTTCTCCACCATCCCATTCCTGTGTCATTCTGTCCTGTCCTCGTCCCTGGTTTATGTTTCCACCTTCCCCTGCAACATCTGGTCTTCGAGTCAGTCACATTCTGTCACCCTATTGTAAAGGACCAATGTCCTCTGCTCTGTTATTAATGGTAAATCATGAAAGTGTTTTTTTGTGCCAAAAATGCATTGCTTTCCCTATGATTTATTTAAATAATCCAATCGACATTTGACATAGGCACCCATGAGTAAGACAAATGTAGTCTGATACATTTATTATTACCCTAGAAGGGGGCGCCAGTCAGGATGCTCAGAATGCAAGGTGGATTCTCTGGAATAAGCTCTCATTCCAAGCAGCCTGAGTGCTGCTGGACAGCGGCCCCTTAGCTTTCTCATTTCTCCTTCACTTCCCCTCCCTTCCCCGCTCCCCCCTCACCTCTTAGCACCGGTGTAGTTTCTTACGTGGGTGCTAAGAGTGTTAAGTAAACAAAAAGGAAACGTACCTTGCACTTTTGGTGTGACACAGAGATGTCAACTCTTTTTTTTTTGTTGATAACGTGGTGGTGAGCAACATAGAACACAGACTTGGAAACTACGACGCAGCGCCACGCAGCACCGCAAGTTAAAGGAGAGTTCCGGGACTTTTTTTTTATTGTCCCTACGGGTCGGCCATGTGTTTGTAAGCATAAATCGGTAGATCGTAGGAAACTTTCCTATGGACCTTACCCGACTTTTCGCCCCTTATCGCACTCGAAATCAGCCTCCATTTTGTGATAATCCTATCATTCCGCCGCATCGACCTGGCTCACCTGCCTTTGCGGCACTAAATCAAATCCCCCGCCCCTGAAACAGACTTTATCAAAACATTCATATTCCCCGCCTCTATCCGTGACGTGACTGAGCTGCGTAGGCAAACGCGCCCAGGCGTCTTCTACGCGACTCCACACAGACCCCGGAAATCAACACAGATCAGCTCACAATACAGCGCGCCACAATTCGGAATATGAAACTGTACTTTGAAATCAAACCGCAAGATTGTACATTTGGCAAAGTACGTTTATTGGACATCAAATGTTTAGAGAATATTCAGCGATTTGCATTTTTATTTGCTCACGTTCCAAAAAGTTCGTATTGAGGAACGCGATGGTCCTTTGCTGTACACAGGGTCTTAGAGCATCTCACAATACAGCGCCACAATTCGGAATGTGAAACCGTGGTTTAAAAGCAAACGGCAAGATTGTACATTTGGCAAAGTACGTTTATTGGACATCAAATGTTTAGAGAATATTCAGCGATTTGCATTTTTCTTTGCTCTCGATCCAAATTAGTTCGTCTTGAGGGAAGCGATGTTCGTGTGCAGTACACAGGGTGTTGGTTTACGATAAAAATAAGCTCTTCGGTCGCACTGATAATCGCATGGCTGTTCCAACAACGAGGCACTAGGCCACCACAACGGTAGGTATGTTGCATCTAACCGTTAGTACCGCATAAGGGCATACTTGTACTTGGCGATCGTCCCATAAAATGGTCAGGGTGGTAACGTTGTTCACGCGGAGAAGCAACTGGCGGCTGTAGAAGCCGTCCGCCGGTGTCTGGTACTCGTGACACAGACAGTAGTGAATGATGTACCTAAAAACATAAAAAATGAAATTAGTCTCACCATCAGATCCTTATTAAAATTATTCATTTCATAGCGAGGACAGCGCTACTGGGTGTACACAAGTGTTTAAAGGCGTGGCGAGGCATGGAGGGGGGGGGGAGTGGAGTACAAGGTAAGTAGCATAAAATAATAAATAAATAGGGCCAGCTGGTGGCAAGTGCAAGGTAAGTGCAGAACAAGTGCTGGGAAGGGGGGGCTGTAGGATACTGAGACAGTCCCCCAGTGCAGGGGTTGACAGGGAGGCAGTGCAGGTGGAGAGTGGAAGGGCCCAGGACTGAGGTCGCAGACAGTGGACCAGTTGTAGCAGGGGAGAGGGAGAGAGAAAGCAGAAGCAAAGAGGAAGGTTTTGAGGTGCTTCAGTAAAAGCAGATGTTTCTCCTCAAGATAGTGCGCGGTAGAAAACAATATGCCACATAGAACGAACAAGTACAACTGAGCCCGTCTTTAAAGCCACTGTATAGTAATGAAATTGCGGTATAAACTCATCAAAAGTTACTTACATTATATTTGCATTTTCCATTGTGTCTCTGTGTAGGGCAGACCCGAAACACCACTCCTTCTTTGCCGACGTTACTTCTTCTAATGAACGTGGCTCATCGTTTCGTTTCTGAAATTTTATTCATTATCTTTTCTTAGTCTTTCAGGATGGTCCCGGCCTGTCAAGGTCAAATCACAATAGAACCTTATATTGGGTCGTGGGCCGTTCCGCCACCCGAGCAAAACATCAAAGCAGCTGACCTTCACTTTGAGCGAGCACACATTTCTAGTTAGCTGCAGTTAGTTTTAGGGACATCTTGTCTGCGTGCCTTTTTTTTTATTGTCCCTATGGGTCGGCCATGTTTTTGCAATACGGAAACATTCTATAATTTTTGTAAAAATGATTTATATTACTGTTTGGTTTAATTGCAATGGGCCTGCAACATGAGGAGACTCGAGAGAACAGACAATCAAATTACAATCATTTAAACCGTGATGTGTATTTCTCAATGAGCTCTGCTTTAGGTGGACATGGAACAGAGGCAATGTTGGGTGGCAATGCAGTTGTCCCCTGCATAGGTTCGTTCACCACTCCATGTATGTGCCTATCGAGGACATCTACGATAAGTCTCTCAATAAACTCATATTGCATATCCTCAAACACTGGTTTGATCACCCATTGTTTACTTCTTTTAGTGAAGGCCTTATTGTAGCGAAGCGTCCCTAAAGTTCCGGTCGTCCTACTTTGTTGACGGCCAACATTATGGTTATGTGCCAAGACCGCTAGAAGAGTCCGATTTTTCATGCCTTCCATGCCAAAATGCAATCTTTTGGGCCTGTACTTTAGGCACATATTGTGGAACACCTCCAAATCTCCTGTGTGGCAGAATTCCGTGAGTCCCCTCAAATCTCTTGTTATAGTTTTATCAAATACAATCTTTTCAATGGCCTTGTGAGTGGGTGATGAAGGAATCAACCACTTCTTCTTCCGTGCCTCCTCTGTGGACAAATGGCCATGTTCACATTTGTGGAAATGCTCATTTGTCGACCATCGATGTACGTTGCTACAGTGCAACATTACTGACCGCCATTTTTCCAGTAGAATTTCCAACGACCCTTCACATGTTTTTGAGCTCCACCAAAGATGGTTGCTGATTGACTTGGACCACTGTGAAATACCTTGCATATCTTTTTTTTTTCCTGCAGCCGACAATTTTTTATTGATTGTTTTTGCAAGATGCCATACGTCAAATTGGTGATTTATAGTTTTGTACTCTTCTCTCATTGTCTTGGCAATTGAAACGTGTCTGTCCGTGGCTATCAGGTCGATCACCATTCCCCGCGATTGTAGTTCTTGCAATGATGCTACAAAGCCAACTTTCTCCATGGCCACTGAGGATGTACTTTGTGACACCTGCACGACCACCGAACTCACAATTTTCTTACTTTCCATGTCCTGAAAGTGGTAGGTGCAGTACTTGGCTGAAAATCCTGGGCTGTCGCACTGTCCATCACCGGCTAGCCTGAAGCGTTTGCCCGTGAATGTACTTTCCATTGACATTTTTTCCATTCTCCAAGCTTCGCTGATGGCTGGAAATAGATAATCGGTTTGGTATTTGTAGAACTGACTTTTCGCAATGAAATGGATTCCCACAAACTGAAAGAAATACTGTAACTTTTTAAAACTTGAACCACTAAAAAGTGCGGCCGCTGCACAAAGTAGATTGCCTGCTGGCAGTTGCCCCAGCATGGGTTGTGCAGACCATGCGAACGGATGATATTGTGTACAGGTGGCATGTATTTTAAGGTTAGTGCCTCGAATTGCACGAGTCACATTAATCAATGGCTCCCCACATACTTCCCCACCAACCGAATGCCCACATTTCATCATCATAATAATATCCATCAAACAGCTATCGAATACAATGAATTTGGCCTCTTTCCTTATACTGTCACTCTGCATCCCAGCTGGTTCGGCCTGTAACGTTGAGGACATGTCACTCGCATGAAAGGTACAATCTCTGATATCGTCTTCCGCTATGCTGAGTGATATTGATGGTGTTTCATTGTCGTCCACGTCATTCTCTTCCATTGCAACATCTGTTCCTTGTCCGGAGATGGGAGAAAAAAACAATGTCTTCAACTTTCGCGCGCTCTTATTTTTTGCGGGTGTGGATTCTGTGAATTGATCTCCGACTGCATCCAAACTACCAGGAGGACATTCACTATCAATGGCTGGTGGTGGTATAGCTCCGTTGTCAATCACTTCATATTCTTCCCATTGGCACGATGCATCTCCAGTCTCAAGTCCCTGCCAAAAGGTTTGACAAGCAACATCTCTCGTTCGCTTCACTGTCTGTGTAGATCTAGTTCTTACACCCACTCGCAACTAGAGGACAGATTAGAAAAGGGATGTTCAGTTTAAACACAACTTACAGTATTGAACTATTGACAGTGAAAGACAACATAATATAGTGAACAGGACACTAACCTTCTTTTGCTTTCTTTTCTTTGAAACTTTCTTGCCTCGAACTTCAACATCTGGACGCTGTTGCTCCGACTCGTGTGTGCATGTCTCCACTTCCTCTCGCGCTGCAACGACTATATTTTCATGATAAGCACATCCATCACTCACTGAGGCTCCATCGACACCCTGAAACATAGAACTTTCATTAGTATGTATAATAATATTGAAAACACAAAATGTACTTGGGGACCAATACCCATACGTACATCTCAATAGCAAAACACGAATGAACGCATTGTGTAGAACATTCAAACGACAATACTTCACGCATTGTTGATCTAGTTAGATTGAACTGTCAAGATCCATACCTCGGGCTCCGCATAGACTTCCATTGATGATATTATTGAAGATGACGCTTCAGCAACTCCCTGAAACACAGTAATTGCATTAGTATGCTTTTCTATTTTGTTAAAAAGAACATAAACTTTGAGCAGGCGTCAACGGCTCATCTAAATAGACCTGCACAAATGATCAGTTGTCTAAAATAAATAGATATGTAAATATGATTCGATTTGCTCGATCGTTGGAAGTGTCACCACCCAGAGATCTGCATCAACTACTAGGGGTGATGTTCTTGTAGAAGAAGCTCCGTCATCTCCCTGAAACATAGTACTTGCGTTAATAAAGAAGGAAGTATAGCGGATGTAATCACGTCATATGATTTCGCTTGATCGAACTGTCAGTATCCATACCTCGAAATGCATAAGAACATCAAGGGACGATGTAACTGCGGTGCACACTTCTGCAAGCTGTTGCGCCGACCCGTAACTGCATGCTCCCCCTTCTACTTGGACTAATGCTCCATCGACTCCCTGAAACATAGGACTTTCATTAGTAATGAACACAATATTGAAAAAAGAAGACAAATAGGAGGGCGACGACAGAAGGACATATCAATGGCTAAAAACGAAAGAAACATTGTGTGTAACAATCACGCTACAAGAATGCAAGATCTGATGATCTCCATCGATGGAACTGTCCGGAAACGTACCTCGAGCATCTGAGTGACATCTACGGTTGTCGTCAATGCGTTGGACTCCTCAGCATCTCCCTGAAAGACAGTACTTGCATTATTTTGGATAACAATAATTATAACTGAAAACAAAGACTAGAGGACGAGTACAAGGGTGTACCATTAGGTAAAATAATTACACGATCAATTAAAACTATTGATTTACATGCCTAAAACAAGTCAGTGTCAGAATAGCTAAGTAAGATTACCCGATAGGCGCTTGAAGTGGCTGATGACTGCAATAACGACACGGATGGAGAATCTTCCGCCTTCATATTGAGTGGATACATAAATGGGGAAATTATTGTTAGCTAATGCTACACACTACCGCAAGGCCGAGAGATAAATACGTAAACTTGACTCACCAGTGGAGGGATGTGGACGAATAGAGTGGGAATAGCGGTTGAGAGCAATTTTCGCCTCGCTCGCGGTGTTTTCTTCTTTATTAGCAATGATGTGGAGTACATGTCTGGGCTAAAGTGCCTGCTGCAGATGCGGTATCGATCACCCCTCTTGTCCGCAAAGACTTCTAGGACTCTACTTTCTAGCTCAGAGGCTGGATATCCGCAATATCGGACCCATTCTCTTATCTGATCTATTGTCTTAGGGAAAACATGCATTATAGTACCTTCAGATTTGTTATGGGTCTTCGAAGGGCAACCGCCAATGGAACAGGCAGGCATTATGGAAAGTTCTGAAAAGTAAAGATCAACAATTCTCTATGAATACCAATGTGTTAAAACAGTAAATGACACATAAAAGGTTCAATGCAAGGTCCGTTTTGGTTCTTGGAACTATACACGTTATTCACATGCGGATAAGTATTTCAATAACTTTCAAAAAATAGAAAAAGTAATTTGACTAAACTCAGAACATGTGACTAGTTCCTTGCATGTACTGTCGTGAACGAAAAGAAAACATGGATGCAATTTGATGACTACTAGCAAATAGATATAAATTAAAAAATTGGACGCAAAATGATTATGGTACATGGACTTACCTTGACGAACAAACAGTTAGATGCAGGGATCAGAGTAGTTTCTTGTAGTAGAACAGGGAGCAGTTCACAGGTTGCAAACTGACGAGTTTGCTCAAAGTGGTCACGGAAGTTCACAGAGACGAAGAGCAGATAACCAGCACCTTCACGGGTTGACTAGCAAAGCGCAAAGAAGTTCTCATTAGAAATATGAAGTGGGTTATAAAGAATTCGAACCAGGGGTGTGTTTGTGAATGAATGACGTGTATATGTCGTGGCATTATGTGGATTGCAGGGGGCCGTCCAGCGTGAGGGGGATGCTTGGCAGGAGACACGGGGTCTGGAGGTAGACATGGGAACAACAAACCCATGCTCTATAGACCACTTTGAAGTGTACATGGTCTTTGGCACCTCTTGGCCTTTATCGCTCCCTGACAGCTCCACTTGCCAGCAGCTCAAGTACCCCGGTGCGAACTGCCTTTGATAGGGCGGGGGGTGGATCGGGGCGGTGGTCGTGCAGACAAGACACAGGAAGACTCGTGAATGGAGACACACTTATGTGGATTGCAGGGGGCCGTCCAGCGTGAGGGGGATGCTTGGCAGGAGACACGGGGTCTGGAGGTAGACATGGGAACAACAAACCCATGCTCTATAGACCACTTTGAAGTGTACATGGTCTTTGGCACCTCTTGGCCTTTATCGCTCCCTGACAGCTCCACTTGCCAGCAGCTCAAGTACCCCGGTGCGAACTGCCTTTGATAGGGCGGGGGGTGGATCGGGGCGGTGGTCGTGCAGACAAGACCCGTTTGCCGCAGGGCCTCACCAAGGAGAGGCCATCTAACTGAATGTAAGAGGATGGCTGCAGGATCTACTACATGGAAGGCAGGGGGGTGAGTTTATAAATACCTCACCCTCCCAGGAGAATATACACTAGATTCATTTAAAAAATCAAAACAACCATTGTTAAAATATATGTTGGGCTTTATTTTAGATTTTAATTAAACATAAATAATAAACATTACACATTGTAAAGTTGAGGTTGCAGCACATCGAGGGAAAATCCGCGGTATTGTCCACTGTCACTGGGGAAATGTTGTCTAATGGCAAGTACCGCACAGGCAGGTATTACTCTCCGAACGCGGTGTCCGAGCCTCCCGTGAAGCCACCAAGTGAAGCAACGATAGGCCACCAGCCTGTACCACCTGTGAAAAAAAAAGATGCAAACTGTATTAAACTGACCAAACTTTCTTATCAATGTCGATTCAGGTAACACATGTCATTTTCCTTAGAAAAAAATTATATCTAGAAAATGCACTATATGGAACCAATTTACATGCGTTCCAATGAGATGTAAATGTAATTTTATATGTGGGAGACGACCATGAAATAGTGGTGGCATCACTGACATCACAAACAGAGTATACTTACTCGTTACTCGGATTACGCGGACGAACAGTGCCACGAAGTTCGTGCATAAGCACCATCATCATCCTCAACACTGTCCGTGAGAGGCAGGCTTCCCTGAACTCTGGCAGCTCGGTGATGCATTGCGGACTTGGCTCGCCTTCCTGCTGACTTTGCTCGCTTTCCGAAATGTAGGCCAAGCACCCGGAATTTTCACGGCAGCAGCAGTTCTCCTCCTCAGTTGGCATTAGCTCGCACCGATTGCACGTGCACCAGGTGGAGACGCCGTCCATGCGACATGGTCCAGGCTCTTCATCCGTTGACTGGTCCTCCCAACTGCCGTCCGAATCCCCATCGTTTTCGCGTGCTTGCCTTTCCAGTAGTTCTTCCTCGGTGTACTCGGGCTCGTACATATACGGCATTATTGTGGCCATTGTGCGGTAAAGATAGTAAAATAATTTATAGCGGTGGTACTGGTATCTGTTCACACGTGCTACAAGCGGCGAAGGTAGCTGACCAGAGCACTGAAACGAGTCACAGAATACTCAAAGTAACACAGAGAGAGGAATGGAATCGAAAATCTGCTGCTGTATGTTGTGAAACGGTCTGTTTATACTTATTGGGGAAAGAGGCGTCCTGCCATTTCCATGGCAACACGTCAATAGCTGAGGCGCAGCGATTGTTGACACGAGACGTGCTTGAAATGGGCAGTACGCGTCTGCTGATGTCAGGCTCAGGGGCGGGGGATTTGATTTAGTGCCGCAAAGGCAGGTGAGCCAGGTCGATGCGGCGGAATGATAGGATTATCACAAAATGGAGGCTGATTTCGAGTGCGATAAGGGGCGAAAAGTCGGGTAAGGTCCATAGGAAAGTTTCCCACGATCTACCGATTTATGCTTACAAACACATGGCCGACCCGTAGGGACAATAAAAAAAAAGTCCCGGAACTCTCCTTTAAGTTTCAATTTTTTGAATTAAATACTATAGCACCTGCGTAGGAAACTACACGGGTGCTAATGGCCATAATGATGAGGAACCCAGGCCTTAACGGGAGATAAAGTTCTAGGGCCCTCGTTAAAGCTCTGTGCTTTGCTCAGGCCTTTAAACTATTCTCCAACGCTGTTACCAGCTGGTACAGCCTGGGTTCATCATCATTATGGCCGTAGTATGGAGCCTGTCTTTTGTTTCACTGGTTGTGTAGAAATGCATACCTAGGCAGTGGCTTGGTGAAGTGAGACAGCAAGGCAGGGGTATGGCCCAAGAATGGGAAAACAGAGGGACTTATCAGTGTTAAACGTTCTGGTGGGCATCCACTGCGTAACTGTCACAAATCGAGACAAGGGTTCCATGTCTACAGATTACTATAGTTCACTGCTGTTGCCTACATCTTGGAGTGTGGATGTCAGGTCGGCCAACTCCCCTCTTATTTTGTCCCAATGTAGTACTTGACCAGGATACACAACAACTAAATAGAGACCCTAGTTTAAGTTCTTACAGGGTCACCCTGTTGGAGATGTCAATGCGGCAACAATCAATACAGGGGTTACTACTTTCCCGCCCCAATCAAAACACCACACCAATATTCCTTTTATGTTCAATCTAGCCCTGTCTGTGACTCATATAGAACCATGTAGATCCCTTACCGCAGAGCCATATTACCGCCAAGAATCTGGCCGGTGAGTAGAAAGAATGTATATTTATTTATGAGTAGGAATATTGATATGTGTACACATCACAAGACACGCCACTTTCTCTGTGGCACAAAACAAAGCTTCAATACCAAGAACTCACGTTTTTGGAATAGACATTAAGAAAAGATCTGAAATTACACCACATGTGCGTTTTCACTTTTGGGTTCTCATGTAAATGAAACACAGGCCAAATAAGCAGTTCAAACCTTCTATCACACACAAACATCCCTTAATGGCAACAATGATACAGCACAGTAGTACAGGACAAGATCATAAGGTGACACTCTACTTTACATGAAGTTTTATTTAAATGATATGCAACACTTTTCTATTTACAAATAAAAGTTCACACATGCAGCGCTCTGTATTTTGTATCTCTCTGCACGCTAGGCAATGTCGGCAGTGTTGGTGCACAACAACAGACTTTTAAAACAAAACACTTGAACACCAGAATGCAATGAAGAATCTTTCTTCTACCAGGAGCCACTTTCCCACTCTCAGTAGAGAGTATGCTTTTCAATCAGGAACTTCACTTTATTTCATTTGGTAATACACTTCCCTGCCCCAGCACAGAAACGCAGATATTCAGTTTACATTCAGCACCCCTCTGCTGTGAGGCAGGGTCTGAGGACTGGTGAACAGTTAGGAATTTTGTTTTGACAAGTACACCCCTTCCCTTTACGGAATGCTGGGGTTGGCAATGAGAAATAGAAGTACCCAATTACTTTAACAGACTATGGGACTCATTTGAAGTTTGCTGGTCTGTAATTAACATGGCAGTAATTCCGTTTAGCCAAGAGCTGGAGGTAGGCCAAGCATCACAGGGGCAAAAAACAGCCAGTAATACCGACAATACCAGCAATCGCCCATGGAGTCCTAAGAACTGCATGGAATGAAGAATAACCTACCGTTGCTGCCACCTATAATCTGCCAATAATTCCAACAGATCAGGTAACCAGTAACGGTATTACTGTTTGCTGGAATCCTGGGTGTATTACCTCCAGGATACCAGCAAATTAATAATGAGGGTCTTTATCTATATTCACACTTGAAGCGATATTATTGATTTTGAACTTCATCAAAATAAGCCCATGTTAGTTAACTATAGGGGAGTCAATTACATTATTATTTAGTAAAAATATTAAGGATCTACTAAGTTTGACCCACCAAATTGACAAGGGAAGATATAAATCAAACATATCCCCACAAGACCTGGTTTGGTTGGACAGGTTACTTACCTAAAGTCTCTCTGGGTTTCTCGCTCAGGGATACGATTGGTATCTGGTCAAGTGGCCTCTCCAGGTTCAGTCCTGGATACCTCCAGCCTCAATCCCCTTTGGTGTGCCTCTCCTAGTATGGGTACCAGCCAGCTTTTAGTCTTTCACTAATTTCCTCTAGCAATTTGGTCAGCAGTTCCAACTCAGATGACTTCATACAGATCACCCCTACTTCCATGTTGTGTCCCCTTATGATGCCATAATCACACCCCAAATTATTAAAATTAGGATGTGTCAATTTATTGGCCCTTGATTTGGATTGGACCTCTATTTTGACTCCATTGCAATGATTGGTTCCTGAAGTTACAAGGCATCATCCCAGTGAATGTATGACTCCACCCATCTGGGATAGCACTTTCACACATTTATGATTTCCACCTAAAAACTACAACTTGGTGAAATGCTCTAATTTCTAAATAAACCTGAATATATATATAAAATGTTGATCCAGAAGAAAACAACAAGTCAATACCTTAATTAAGAGAATTATTGTGCATATTTGCAAGCTTTGTGGAATATCTCCACTTCCTCAGGCAGAGATGAAATGAAGCATTTGAAAAACATCACAGCATTACACATTTTCTTCATGCACAGAAAACTTGTACTTTTAAATGTTGCAATTTCTTCACACAAGGCCTTTTTTTTTAATATCTCGCATCAGGCCATCAATGCCCAGCTTTAATCCTGATATACATTGACATTATTCTGGCAATGGAGATTCGTTTTCCATGTGTTCATTGTTCTAAGCTGCAAAATGCATACCTTTCCATCTCAGCTACATAATATGTTTATTTCTATTTTTCCATTATAGCTTTCTTTTTGTGAAAAGTGTCTTTAAATTTTGTTTATAATGTAGTAAAAG
The DNA here is from genome assembly GCF_040938575.1 of Ambystoma mexicanum. Classification (NCBI taxonomy): domain Eukaryota; kingdom Metazoa; phylum Chordata; class Amphibia; order Caudata; family Ambystomatidae; genus Ambystoma; species Ambystoma mexicanum. Next base: position 81,510,487 of record NC_090928.1, on the reverse strand, counting down.
GTAGGCCTCTGATTTTAGTTCTTTGTCATTCACACAAATGGCATCCTTAATTTTAGTCTTTTTGCTTCTGACAACACTGTTGGTGCACTTGACAGTGTTGACATTTCCGTAATGACCTTTCAGTCTGTGATGCCAGATTCCAAGACAGTATTTCTGTATTATTAGGCCCAGGTCAGCCAAACACATTTTCCTTTTTTCTTGGAGTTATTTTTGAACCCCACAACCGATAGAAGGCATAAACAGAATACAAAAAACCCTCTAAAGATAGTTTCACCAGGTAGTGTTTTTTGCATAATTCATTCTGAACATACATTACTTACACATTTGCTATAGTTCACTAGTTTTCAAATCATGCATACACATACACCCAACATGTTTAGTTCCTTATGCCAAATTAAAACATATTAACAGGAAGTGATCAATGTCAGCCTTCCCCTGAAGCAGTTTTTGTTAATATGTTTCATTTGGTATAAGGAAATGAAAAAGAGCTAACTAGGGTGGATGTTGGTATAGGAGACCAAATGGCCAGTAGTGCATGTGCAATAATAAAGAGTCTGAAAACATGCATTGATGTGCTGACAGAGCAGGAAGCGATTATGATATAAGCAAGAAACTTTGTAGACCTTAATACCAAGCCCTGATGAAAACCTTGTGAAGGTCGAAACACGTGTCAGCATTGATTGTTTTGATACCGATAAAATAAAGTTTTGTTATGTTGATTGAAGCTCCTTTGTTGTATACTAATTCACAAATAGGGATTTGGAATATTATTGGAATCTACTACTAATGTACTTATTCTAGACCTATGTTGATTTTACTTGAGAGTTAAGGAGCGCATAGAGTAGAGTCTTACCGGTGCAATTTATATGTATGACCTGGGGCGTAGGTCATTGACTTGAACGATGCCATCACCCTCCTACCTTTGAGAATTTTGTCACCGTAACATTTAGTTCACTCATTAGAAATTGGGAGGTAGCTCGACACAATAACAGCCCACTCAGTTTGATATAAGCAGAGGCATCGCTAGGGGGATGCTGGCGGTGGGGGTGGGGCTATAGAACAGGTTTTTTGGTTGTAGCCCTGGATACAAGCTCAGGGGCTACAATCAAAAGGCTAGCTATCCCTGAATCCCGACAGTCCTGACATTAGCGTAGCCCCGGATCTTTCCAGACCTAGAAAGGCCCCTTGGGTATAAATAATGTATGTTCAGAAAATAATTATAGCCCATTGATGGTTGATGATCTATTTCAATTGTTTGAATATATTTCTGGATAGTTTTTCGATAAAGACTGTTGCCATTAGACATATCTTCATATAAAAACACTACCTGGTTAAGTTATCATTTAGAGGGGCTTTTTGTATTCAGTACTTGACCAGGATTATCCAAATAGCCACCATGTGTTGGTGGCTGTGACCAAAAGCTACTCACAACAAAGGTGACCAAAAGGGATACAGTAGCATGGCATCAGAGCCTTGCTCTGGTTATCGCTTCCTAGCTGTGCTGTATTGCAAGGACTTTCCACCTTTCAACTTGCCAGCTGCAGGTCATCTTGAGTGTTGAGTGTGGGTGTTGGGAGCATTGAGTCTTCATAAGTAATGCTGTCTATACTGTTACAAGTGTAGCCACAACACGCTTTGGCAAGCGGTAGCCATGTACAGGGTGATGTTACTATAGTTTGGTCCCACTGGCATTGCCCTTGGACAGTGTGTGACAATTGGCGAGTGTGAAGTGAGGGTAACCCGGGAAATGTTTTGCTGGACCGAGATGGATAGGCCTTTTATATGAGTTTGTTTTAATGCCCTACGTGCTGCTTACATGTTGCCTAATGGCTGGTTTGCACGTCTGGAGTATGTTGTAGTTTCGGATGCAAAAGAAAATGCAAAATTCAGACAGTCTTAATAAACGGGGCATACATCCTGCATAATGAGGATGCCGAAAGCTTCTGAATGCCCTGGGCCTTACTGGCTTTTCTTAAAAGAGCCATGCATTACAGGAAGGGACTGTTAACCTAAAGGATCTAGATTTATAGTAAGCTATCCTTTATTTTGATGTAGCACCCCCATCCCCCAAGAAGTCGGGGATTTAGCCTTTTGTTGTCACTATGTATGCCTATATTCTAGGTATTGTCTTCCTTGCACATTGTTTTATTCCCTTGGTATGCAATTTTATAGAATGTTTGTTTTATGTTATTGTATATTGTTATGTAATGTGCTTTGATTGATATTTTATTAAGAATGTTTTGAGGGAATGGGATTTTATCAATATTGTGTTTTTGTATTTTGTATGTGTTTGATGGACAATGTATCCGAATAAACATATTGATTGACTGACTTGAATGCCTTGTTCTGTAGGCTAGATAACTGGGTGTCCACACTGACACTCAAGTAGTAGTTGGCTTTAACTTCCCAAGCGAGTGCAGCGCCCTATACCTAATCCCACCAGCCCCCCAATCCTGCCAGCTCCTTTTAGTGGCTCCAGTGGTATTGTGAAAACAGAGCCCCACTTAAACAAGTGGCACTTCTGATAATCATCTGCATACACCATGCCTCCCCAATCTACCCTCCTATGCTAGACCTACCATATGATGCTTGAATCTGGATGAACCCTGAATGTGCAATTTACAAACTAATTTACAAACGAATTCAAAGTTGTTGGGAGCCCCGCTCTTTACACCAAAAGCTCTTGGTCTGCGGAGATTCCAAATCGGCCGGGGAAGACAGAAGTAGAACTAGGGAAGTTCTAGTTGTCAATCCAGATGGAAACCAGGACGATCCAAGATGGTTGCTCTGGGGAATGACGCTCTGCTAATTCAAAATGTGTGGATGTTCTTCTAGGCTTTTTGGGCCTTTGGATGTGCTGAATGGCACTTATTTCTTTATAGTTGTTGATTTAGGTGTTTTGTAGAGTTCTAAATATTGCCCTGTAGCTACCTCAAAGGGCTCTTGCAGCATGTGGTAGGTTTCACAGTGAAACACTTGTGTATGAGCACAATATAAATAAAATATCATATCATATCAAACCTGAGCTCAGATTGATTATTCTTCATGATTGTCTGGTGCGTCTAATGGGTAATTTCCTCTGTGGTTGAAGGGGCTCGCGTTTGTACTATTTGTTACACATGATCTAAATTAAACAGTGCTCAGACTCTGTGTAGCAAAATGGGACCACCATACGTGAATGTAATCCATTCAGTTGTCTATTGGACAATGCAAATTCATTATTTGCGCTACATTTCTGAGTGGTGTATCAGAAGGCAGCGAGCATATTTGTTTTGCCGTCTCATCGTACAGAATGATAGAATGATTGACTTACAGTGCAAGACGCAGATGCAAACACAAATAGGGAAATGCACACCGGGACACACACATTGACACAGGCAAGCAAAATGGTAGGTCTGCACAGTAATAAACATGCCCTTGATCTCAAATAACATAAATGTTTTGTGTGGGCGAAATGTAACCTTGCTGTTGAATTGACAATATTTACTACTGTGAACCTTTACCCTCCAGACAGTGTCCCAGGTTCAGACGCAACTGTTTCATCCTGAGGTGATCTGACCTCCAGGCATAGCAGTTGAGCATAAGACTCTGTGAAAGACCCTGAATCTAGGGTACTTATAAAAGAGCAGACCGTAGAACATACCACGAGAGAGGGCAGTAGAGACACAAACAGGATCCTATACAGAATAATCTCTGACATGTGTACTGTCCTACTCCCCACTGCCCAACAAGACAATGCAATCTATCAAGAATTGGCACAACCCTAACGGGGGCAGGACACCATCAGGCCCTTTCGGTCCCCCACGATTTGCGTTTAAGTGCTGTTAGAACATTAGGGATCAGTTGCCCATGATCTTTGCACATCACAATATGGCACAAACACACAAACCACCCCATGGAATCGATCAGGCCCTACTAGGCACTGCCCATTTGAGGGATGTTCAAGATGCCTTTATACTAAAAGAACAAAAGAAATCAATCTTTGTTTACGGAGACCGCGGGTGAAGAAAGTGTTTACCATCTGCAATACATCCAATGTTATCTATCTTTGTACATGCTTGAGCCAGCTAGGCCTCATCAGCAGGACCATCAAAGCAATGCAAGTTTGCATAGCAGAACAAAGGTCATGTATGTGTAGCAAGAAATTGACCAATCCGTTAGAGGAACATTCTGTCCAGATGAAACATAGGACTAACGATTTATGTCATGGTCAATGGTTGAATAAGTAAAACCACCTACAATAGTGGCAACATGGAAAGACCACTGTTATTGTGAGTTCAACAGTGGATGTAAAGCTTGAAAATTCCCAGGAGAGGATTTAACGAGGCAAGTGAAATGCACTGGCTGCCGGTAGGCTGACCTAATGCTGTGAAGGACTAGAACTATTGCAACGCCCTCCTAGCCGGAACTTCTGCAAAAAATCTAAACAGACTCCAAATTACTCAAAACAACGCTCTAAGAGCAGCATTAAGTATTCCTAAAAAGGACCCTATTTCTCACGCCATGCAGGCAGAACACTCGCTCCCTGTTAAAGAACGCATTACTTTCAAAATTCTTACCCTCACAGACAAATGCCTCACCCTCACAGCCCCTTCATACCTATAAGAGACCATCGCTAAATCCACATCTACATGCCCCACTAGAACCTGCTATTCCAGCCAACTGTACACCCCCCACATCAACAGAGCTAAAGCAGCTGGGATCGGCTTCCCCTACTGTATTGCTCTCCCAAAGTGCACGGACAGTCATCAATCACCAGTACAATTACGGAGCCAATACTTTGAACACAGGAAGACGCAATAACTTACAACCACACACTCTTAGAAAATAATGAGCACTTATATGGCTATTTATTCAAAGCTTAGAAACAACCAGTGATAACATAGAAATAAATCACAGAAGAAACATAGAATTCAAAAGAAAATACATCACCGTGAGCGTAACTGGATTCCTCATCTCGCCAGAAGCGGCTGGAAGATCCCGATAACAGCCAGGCCGAGAGCACAACAGCCCACAGGTATGCCGGACAGAAGCGTCCCCCATGCGGCTGAAGTCTCACCTGACCGCTCAGGGGTTCCGCATATAGGCACCCTTCAAAAAGGGGTGGCGATTTCTCAAACCTTCTGGCAACGCACTTGTGCATTGATGAGCAGCCGTTGGTTGCCAGCTGGTTCAACAGACAGTACCCTCAAGGAGCAAAGTGTATCCCTCCTCTAAAAACAAGCACCACTGAAAACAGTCCCATAGCTCATAACAAGACATAACAAAGTTAGCTTTCCCAGCAGAAATGTCCTTGACTGCATACCAGGTTTGGAAAGCATGTTTTCTTCAGCATCGTGAATCTAACTCTCAGCAAAATGAGTGCAGCTTTTCACTGCGGCATGAAGTAAATATCCATCATGGCTCCGAGCGCTCCCAGAATGCACTGCGCATCAGCGCCATGTTTTAGCTCAAGCATAACAATTCCACCCTTGGATATTTATCTTCCATAGCCCAGTGGCAGAGGAGCCGGTCTCTGAAACCGACGAAATATTAAAACTAAATTAGGAATGCATTGAATACAACAACAACAAGCTATAATGATAGCTAATATAATGCAAATGCAAGCAAAAGCGTAACGTAGTGTACCCCCAACATCAGGAATCCCTGAAAATAACCAATCCCAACAATTCCCAGTATGATCTTGGGACACTTGAGAAATGAGATCCCTCAAATCTCGAATATGACTTTCAATGGATCGTGAACGGTCACTTAGATTAAAACAACACATACCTTCAACTGCATTACAACCTAAATTATGCTTTAGCAATAAATAATCAACAGCAGCTCTGTTTTGCAAAGTTGCGAGTAATTCTTCTAATGCCTGAGAAGTATGATTAAGTCCTTTAACTACTAAACATGCTAATTTAATCAAAGATTTGTAACCCCCGGCAGCTAATCCCAAACTCCCACTAATGAAAGGGTTAATGCTAGAACCTCAGCTTCTGATAACAAATGCACATGTGAATCACAATCGGGGCATAGAGCCACAGACTCGAAAGTTGACCTTTTGCCTCGAGTTATCGCTGGGTGTAAAGGAAACATCATTAGTCCTAATCGAGTTAAGGCACATGGACCTGCGGAAATGTTAGCTGGAATATAAGTGTATGTGATGTTGCCACATGAAAAGAGCCATACGAGTTGGAAGTTTCACATGATTCAAATGACTTGCAGCTATCACTGTATGATTACAAGAGATAGTGTTATTCATGCTGGTACATGTGCGTGGCACTCACGAACATAATCGTTGCTCAAACACCGTGTGATTTTGCTGTTTGGTTAAATCGAGCTGTTGGCATTTGCCAATTTCTTTTGCATTGCATGTCATAAGGTAGCACACATCGCCTTGGGTTATATTATAGGTTATAAAACGTGTCAAATTTCTCCATTTGCGATCAGTTTCCTGGCAAAATCTGCAGTACTCATAGACGGAAAAAGATTGCCTAATATCGAAATCTTGAACCAAAGAATCATTGTGTGTGACGCCGAAAATATGCTTTAAAACCAGAACTGGCGTCGGCACTGCTACTAAGCACGTAGTCAATAAGGCTTCAGCATTGGACACATCAGTAAGGCAAAAGTGCGTAATGTTGAGCACCTGTTATGCCAGGTATATCCACATATTCTCCGTTTGTGTAATCATGGGAAAATGTTTTCGCCGTCCTGAAGATGCCTCTCGCATGACTGGCATCAAGGTTGTTTTCACTTGCTCCTGACGTGTTTGCCGCATTTCACGAATCCATGTCTTCGGTCTGGCTTTTCGGCATCGGCATAAGGCTGCTTTTGGACCTCATTACTCATCATTATCAGTATCCCCTTGATCACTGGCACAGATGTGACATTTTTCATTGGTAGCAGCATGCCGTTTAACTCTCCCAAATGGAGTCCATTTAGCAGGGTCGGACTGGGACAAGAAACAGGCCCGGACACCCCAAAAAAAGTGGCCCATCCCTCGCCTCAAAAAAGTGGCCCGCCCCTCACCTCAAAAAAGTGGCCCACCCCTCGCATCAAAAATAGTGGCCCTCAAACCATCACCTGTGAATCGCGTCAATTCACGACTCTACAGAAAATGCTACTTATGGAGGGTTCATGTGTCTGTTACATTACAACACAACTCATAAAATAACATAACTTTGCATGCAAGAATGGATCACCATATGTATCATTTATATCTGTGTGTATATATCCATTTTGTCAAATTACTGTGAATGCAAGCAGACATCCAAGGCCAAATGATAATATGTTATTGTATAGCACTTACACTTAAGATCTTTTTTATAGAACAAATATGCATACAATATCACCCATGGTACTCATTTATCGACCTCAGAAGGATGAAAGGCTGAGATGGCCTTCTGGGGATTTGAAGCTGCAACCTGCAGATCACGCACACACATCACAGCAGCGAGCACTCAACCCACTGAGCTATCCTATCAGCTATAGTAAAATGAGCAATTATTACGTAGTGGATACCATTAAACTGGTAACTGAGATTAAACAGCAGACCAGTTAAGTTCTGTTTGGCTCGCCCTCTGCCAAACCTTTGTCAAATACCAACGTGTCCCAGCTCCCCCACTCCATCCCAGCTGGAAGGGTCAGCATTTCATCAGTTCTGCGTTTACCTTCTGCTCGCACTGCGCATGACGCACGCTTATCTGCTTCCGCTTGGAGGCACAGCATTATTTGCACCAAGAGTACACATGCACTAAGGATCTGGGTAGGGATTTGAATTAATTGCCAGTTGTGAGCGCTTTAAAAATGCAAAATAAATACAAAAAATAATAAATAAAGCATGAGGTACTGCACCAAAAGACTCCTTCCCTGTGTTCCACATTTCCTGCAGTAGCAGAAAGTTTGGTGCTATGTCGGCCGGGCAAGACCGAGAGGGCTGTAGCGGCAGAAGGAATCCGGATGGATCCCAAACTGTGGGCTACTGATGTGGGCTTGTATGAATTTGTTGCCCTGGTGTAATGGTTGTGCCACTGGTTTTTGCCCTTGGCACCCTATTTCAATTGTGTGCCCCAACACTTCACGTCCAATCACACTCTTCGAAGAACAACTACTGCATCTCACAGAGTAACGTCAGACCCCTCCCTCCAGACAACGACTATACAGCCAACGTACACATCACTGCCTGTCCCTGGCCCCTTTCGGAATACCAATGCCCATATGCCCTCGACAAAGACACTGTGGGGTGCTTCCGAACTGCACACAGTCAGCAACAAAGGCTAGATATCATTCGGGGTCAGACTGGGCCATGCAATTGTCTCAGGCACCAAAGAAAAAGTGGCCCGCAGTTGCAAATGGCTTTTCATTCCTTTTGTGATACTGTTTGAATAGTACCAAGGGGGAACTTTTTGATAAAGTGACATGCAAATTGTACATTTTAAAGAATATTTATTCAGCAACACTGGTCAAAACTACTAGTCGCAGTGTGAATTAACTCATCAAACTGGCCCACATGGGCCAATAAGGGTCCCACTTTGGCCAAAAAACAGGCCCACACCAGCATTTTGTGTTTTTGGTTGGCCCTGGACCTATTGTCCTACAGGCCAGTCCGAGGCTGCTCCCAGGTTGGGTGATATTGTATGTAAATATGTGCTCTGTAAAGCACTTTGGATTAAGGGGCTATATAAATAACACATCATTATCATAATAGGAAGCCTGTTCTGTGTTATGCCACAGAATCAGCTTTGTGCATTTCGCACATGGCCAATTATCGTCTAAAAAATCTATGAACGAATAAAGCCGTTGTTAGGAATAGGGCGGCAGTCTTTTTACTATTTCTAAATCATGAAGCTGCGGCCAAGATGTAGCGCGAAGAGAGAGACACCTGTGGCAGGTAAGTGAGCGTATGTGTCTGAGGGAATGATCTGCAGGGGTGTGAGGGACTGGTGGAGGTGGTGTGGGGGCAGGGACTGTGATGGGCGAATTCGGTGTCCACGGCACCAGCCAAAACAAAACACATGGAAGACTGCAGGAGAGGCACAGGAAACAGGAATGGATGTGGGTTTATACTGACTGATACATCCCGCATTACTTGCCTGCTAATGGTTTTCTGCAACTCCCCAGGTGGTAATTAACTGATAATGGCATTCCAGGTGGGCTGTACAATCTCGTAATGGCCCAGCGAGTGACCTTAGGTAACAACCGTTGGCACACTGTTATCAGACAGTGCAGCCTACCTAGAAGGACCTGATCACAATTAAAGGCCACAATGTTGTGGCTGAAATGAGAAGAAAAGAAAAAAGAAAGCTCATGGAGAGTGTGAGTGGGTATGGTCTAACCTCAAGCACCCCTAATTCCAAACCTGCCAGAGCGCCTGGAGACCGTACGAATGGCAACAGAGCGCTGTGCCCAACAGAACATCTGCTGGGTGAGCGTTTATGCACTTGCGTACCACGGCCATTTGCATAGCTCCCCTCCCCATGTGCCAGGTACAGGTAGAAGCCACCGTGTTTACCTGTGCTGGGGGGACACTTCCAACAAACAAAATGGCAATGGCCACAGAAGGGGGGGCGACTTTCGTTCTATTTTAGAAACTTTGGGCCCGTTTGTGTTAGTTTACCATTTGCCCCCGTCCAGAGATAAGGATGTTAACTGGACTGTGGCAAATGCACTTCTGACACGAGGCAGGCAACTGCCTGTTCATGTTTTACTAGGCCTAGGTGAAATGCTTCCCAATCTACAATCGCCCCAGTCACCCAGGCAGTCTAAAGTAATTTAAACCAACGCATCATGGCGTCCTGCCCATCGGTTGCAACTTGCAAATGGCTTTTACTGGACGCTGTTGCTCCTCCGTGTGTGTTTTGTGGTCATTGAATTGGTTAGGTGCAGACGGTGGGTGGGAAGTTGAGGTGGAGGGTGGGGGAGGCAAACTTTCCCGATTACATTACATCAACTAACAGGAAAAGGCAATACACAAGACACACAAGTGACATCTTCTCTACAGAAGCCACGTTTACGCGGACCTAGTGGACAGACACACACCCTCTATCACTGTTTCACAGGAACTTGAAACCAAACGTAACAATGGATTTTTTTCTTCACCAATGTTTAGTCATTCTCAGTTCATAAAATGCATTGCCAAGTCATCTCATGTTTTTACCAGCGTGGTGTGTGTGGATATCATTTATTAAACCCAGGGATGTCATTTCCAACAGACATGAAAGGATACAGTGCAGGTGGGGGGAGGGGCTTTGCATAGTGCCTTTTCAAGATGCAATGGCCGGATGAATAAAGTGAGCCGGGTGATCTTGGGGCACATGTAAAATGAGGCACATAGACCAAGGACAAGGGACAGTGTATATACAGTATAAAACGTAATCTATGCAAACCAGCAGGGCCCCAAGCTAGTGTTTAGAGGCCCTTGTAACCCACTGAGTTTGCATTTGCTATTTTGAAAGTACCTGGACTAGAGAACTACAAACACAAGACAACATTTAAAAAAAAAGAATTGGTACTACAGAAGCTACTCACTCCTTACTTGGGCTCTGATCTAAGATCATAGCAAAAGTACTCCCATCTATCGCTTGGTTATTTATTTATTTATTTATGTGACAATTTTTGCAAGCGCACAAAGCCCATGGGCATCTAGGCGCTATATGGCTCAGATAAAGATGGAATGAGCCAGAGGGATAGGGCATTAGTTAAAAAGATGGGTTTTGGGTTTCTGTCAGTGCTGGCTAGGACCATGCATGCCACGTGAAAGGGGGGGGGGGTGACATCCATGGGGGGAACCCGAATCACCAGAGCGGTCCAGACTAAAAAAAAGTGCACATTGGGCTGCGACACAACACACTTGGCAAAAGCGACCTACCATCAGGAGTTCAGGAACGTCCACCATCAGAACTAACCCCGCCACGTCCGCGAAAACTTACTGAGCTAGCTGGTGGTGCCAGTGGGTACCCCTGCAGCTCACCAGGAATTGGAGGTCCGGACTGCAGGTTAAATGGTGCAAATACCTGGGCATGCGACAGCAGGACACAGCTAAGGCCCATCTGTACACAAGTCCAAACTGTTGAATGTGCCAATGTTTGTTTTTAACAGTAATTCGGTGCATGGAATGGATGAGAGGACACACATTACTTGCAAATGAAGTGGCTGAAGACATAACTGGTTAAGAGTTTTTTGGCATCAGGAGCACATTTAAAACTGAAATTAAGCCAATAACTTTCAGACGACTGCTTAGCAATAGCACTTGTGTGGACTAGAGTTTTATGTTACTGCTTGAAAGAGCAAGCTCAAATGGATGCCCTGGGGAGGGGCAGGTAGCAGGTGTGAACGGCTATAGTGTTAGCATGGCACCGGGCAGTCAATGGGTGGGTAAATAACTAAACGCCTTCTCACATGCCATCTCCCTCATAGCTGTACTCTCATGTGACATTTTGGGTTTATAAGTGACACTGACTTAAGCACCATCTAATAGCCAAAACTAAGAAATGGCTCATGTTGCGACAGTTCCTGAAGCCTGTGAGGAAAAAGGCTTGCTGCAGTGAACTCCTGCATAGGACTTGTTCAAAGGGAGCCCCCAGGATCCTCGCAGTGCGCAGTAGCAAACTCAGCGCCTCGAGTGACTAGTGCTGAGGCTGTGAGCTGCATCCAGAGAGGGCACGGGAAAGTATAAAGAGTCTAGACTCACTTTTTTGTTGAGTCTCTTCTGTGTTTTTACCAAACCATTTTTACAGTGCTTCTTTTGCTGTTTTTTTGCTGCAAAATTTAGGGGGCAACGAGATCCCCGCGCTCCACCCATCCAATATTGCCTCACCAAAACTCACCATCTTTCTGTACGCACTTGCTGCAAATGTGCACATTAATTCAAAACACAGGTTTCACTGTGCCATGCAGTCGGATCTGAGTGTCACCCACTCACCCTGTCGCAGGAGGCCCAGCACATTTTTGTGCTCTATATAAACACATTACATACATTAAAAAAAAATTCAGAGCGTGCAAGTGCACACATGGAAAGGGTATTGCTGTGAGGGCCGGGGCCAGGAAATAACCCTGGCAGTTTTGACCTGCTGAAAATAGAAGCGCTCGGGCTCGACAGAGGCATTTCTATTGTTTGCTTACAAACGGTATTCACAGTCACTCGCCGCAAATGGGTTCTTTGACCCCCTGTGAACCCTGCCTCATCCTGCATTTGCCAAACCCCTACGAGAATAGTACGAGTCCTTACCTCAGTGGCATACTGGCTGGCTGTTGGCTGGCTGGCTGTTGTGCTGTCTGTGGCCTGGGTGGCACTGGGCACTGTCTGCTGGCTGCCTCGCCTGCTGCCTGGTGGTGGTGGTCCGGACCTCCTGTGGCTGTGTGTGTGGGCACTGGGCACTAGTGGCACTGGGCTGGCAGCCTACAAGTTGGTGAGGTCCACTGGTGTGCTTGAGTTGCACTGGGGCTCAGCTCAGCTGGTGCCTGGTGGCACTGGTGGCTCTCTCTCAGTCTCTGCCCGGCGAGTGCTGTGTCAGTGTGACTGCGGTGTGCCCAAATATATCATGCCAAGCCCAGGGCCAGGGTGGGTCAGAGGCCCAGGGCCAAGGCAATTAGCAAAGAAATAGCAGCATACTGTCAATTGGCGGCCGGCACAGTCTATTGGGCGGGCCCAGCCGAATTTTTATTGGCTTGTTTGTTCCGCGATGCTGGCGGCCCAGGGCCTCAGCCCCCAGGCACAACTGAAGTTGATTCAACTTTGCAAAGAAGTGCAATGTGTTGTCACTTCCTGCAAAGTTGAAGCAACTAGTGTGAAATGTGTCTGTTCTGGCAGTGCCGGCCCCAGCTCTCAGCCCTGCAGACAGGCTGCCCTGCCCCCCACAGGGTCAGCCCGGTCAGGACTTGGAGGTAGGCAGGTGTTACAATTGCTTTAGTGTTGTTTGCAATTGCTTCAGCCTGCCTCCCTCCCATAGATCAAAGGCGGCACGGCACTGGCCCCTGCAGTGGCGGCCGGGGCGGCCAGCACAGCGGCCGGCCGTGGCCCAATGACCGTGATGAATTTAATTATGTTATGCCCAGCATCTGCATGCATCATAAATTATGATGCATGCATGATGCAGATGCAATCATCAAAGCAAGGTAACGTAACAACATCTAATGTTACCTTGCTATGATGATTGTGTGCAGAGTAGACTGCAGACAGTGCAGCCGGCGGCGCTCCCTCCTGGCTCCCTGCCCTGCCCTGCTGCCCAGCCCAGGCGGCGCAGGCGGCCCAGCCAACCCCGTCCCCCCCCGCCCACTCCCCCATCTGACTTTCCAGCCGGTGGCCTGCTGTGAATCACAGTACTCGCGACTCGCAAGCTGCTGCTCCATGGCGCTGCCGCGTGCACACACACACACTAGGCCTGCCAATAAATTACATTGTAATTTTTTTTTTAAAAACGGCCCAGAGGTGGCTGCCGGAAAACCGGCCCCAGGGGACCCCAAAGTTGTTCGGCCACGGGCCGAAAGACCGAAAGGGCCAGTCCAACCCTGCCATTTAGTACCACAATTACACCAGCCAGACACAGGATCTACAAGGCAAACCCAGAAAAGAGATATCAGTGTTGTACATCACTCTCTCAGGTAACATTTGTCTGCGGGCACATATTGCCATTTCTTTCTACCGGCCTCCATCACTAAAACTACTTGGTGTTTGCCTGATGCAATGACATCTGCGGGCACTGGTGGGCCACTTGGCTTTTCCACCCACACCTTCGCACCCGGTACCATACTGTCTGAAGAGCCAAAACCACGATCCCCACGGGTAGTTAACACTGTAGGAGGCTCCCCCTTCTTAATCATGGACAACTTAACGGGAATGATAATCAATTGGGCCACCCGATCACCCTTGTGGATTGGTAACAATTGGTCCCCACTATTCATTAGGATGACTTTGATCTCGCCTTGGTAATCAGCATCAATTACCCCTCCCAACACTTGAACTCCCTTCAATGCTAGGCCAGATCTACGGGCAATCCATCCCATATGCTCTGGGGGAATTTGTACTCCAATCCCTGTTTCAATTACAACAATCCCTCTTGGGTCTAATCTGATTTCTTCATGGAAATGCAAGTCTACCCCTGCTGACTCTGGAGTCGCCCGATAGGGAGCTAAAGAACCTGGGGTAATTTCCCAGTATAATAGGGTTTCTCTGACTGAATTGGGTTGAATCTGTAAAGTAGGAGTCATTAGCCGCATCAAAGGAGTTTCATGCTCATTCACAGCCTATTGTTTAGTACTTGCACTGCATCAAACACACGATCACGCCAGCCTGCCAAACTGCCATCTCCAGATTTGCGCAGCTGTTCTTTCAACAGCCCATTCATTCATTCGTTCAATCAACCCGGAAGCGGCAGGGTAATAAGGCACATGGTAAAGCCACTCAATGCTCTTTTCCTGACAATACTCCTGTATTAGTTTGCCTTTGAAATGTGACCCATTGTCACTTTGAATCTGCAAAGGCACTCCGTAATGTAATATGATCTGATCTAACAAAATGATGGTGTTCATTTGTGTTGCACGCTTGCACGGCAAAACCATCATATATCCTGAGTATGTATCCACAATAGTGCATGCATACTGGCAACCTTTACTGATTGGCAGGGGACCGATATAATCAATCTGCCAAATTTGACCTGGTAGTTTTCCTCTTCGCAATGTACCCCGAACAATCTGAGGGATAGGTCTATGCTTTTGGTGTTGACACACTGGACATTGCAAAATGATCATTTTCACTACCTCTAAAGGAATACTGATTCCTCGAGCTTGTGCCCACCTGATAGTAGCCTTTTCTCCAAGGTGCCCACATTTCTGGTGAGCCCACTTGGCCAAACCCTCCAAATCGTCTTCCTCAGCCTCCGCATCCACAGACGAAATCTTGGTGTGTTCGTCTGCAACAGAATTAAACCAACGTTCTAATGGGTCTGTGGCACAATGCGCGTCCACATGATACACAGTGACTTCACTTTGTGATAACATTTCTGCAATATCTTGCCACAGTTCTTTTCCCCACAACTCTTTTGAATGAATCTTCCACCCATTCTTTTGCCAGGTTGGCAACCACACCGCCAATCCATTCGCCACTGACCATGAATCGGTGTACACATGACATCGACCAGGGGTCTCTTGTTTCAATGCTTGGTAAACTGCGTAAAGCTCTGCAAACTGACTGCTCTTCCCTTTCCCTGACGTTGTCAACATCTTTTTTGTTTTGGGATTGTACGACACTGCTTTCCAGTATCGCTCAGTTCCCACATATCAGGCTGAGCCATCCGTGAACCAGGCATGCTCTGTTTGCTCCACGGTCAAATCGCTGTAAAGTACTCCCCATTTCACAGGAGACTCACGTTTTTCAGGCACTTCCGGTGGTATGTAATCTGAGGGCGGTATGTTGGCTACTTGCTCATGTAATTTCGCAACTCCACCCTTCTCTGATTTGGCTCTGTCTTGAATGTACCATTTCCATTTAATTATGCTGGCTTCTTGAGCATGTCCTATTCTATGCGTTTTAGGAGAGCTCAGTACCCATTGCATGATTGGTATTTCTGGCCTCATCAATGCATCATGGCCCACCATCATTTGCTCGGTATCAACAAGGGCCCAATAACATGCCAGCAACTGCTTCTCAAACGGAGTGTATGAGTTACCAGCATCGGGCAATTTACGACTCCAAAACCCCAATGGCACACGTTTCCTGTCCTGTTTCTGCCACACACTCCAGTTAGCATAATTGTCTTGTACAGACACATTCAATTCCACTTCACCTTCCTTCAATTCCCGTAAATCAAGCACCTGCTGCACGGTGTCTTTCGCCAGCTCAAATGCTTTCTGCTGCTCTTCCCCCCACTGAAACTCATATTTCATGCGTGTCACTTTGTAGAGGGGGGGCAATATCTGCCCTAAATGGGGAATGTGCTGTCTCCAAAACCCAAACAGCCCTATAAACTGCTGAGCTTGCTTTTTGTTCATTGGAGTGGTGAATTCAAGTATTTTCTGTCGGGCTTTTGGCACCATTTCTCGATGCCCATGATGCCACTGAATCCCTAGAAATATCACTGTTTCAGCTGGGCCTTGAATTTTATTCGGGTTAATCTCCCACCCTTCCTTCTTCAATCCTTCCATTATGACATTTAACTGACTTTGCACACTGTGCTCATCCTTGCCCTGAATCAAAATATCATCAATGTAGTGAGAGATTTGTATGTCAAGTTTACGCGGTATCTTGTCTAAGTGCTCTGCCACCAGCCGGTGACAGATAGTCGGGCTATGTATATACCCCATAGGTAACCTTGTAAAGGTGTACTGAAGCCCGCTCCAAGAAAATGCAAACTGCTCTTGACACTCTTCAGCAATTGGCACAGAGAAAAATGCATTGGCTAAATCGATCACTGCATACCAAGTCCCCTCAAACTTTTGGACATTCTCAATCAAAGTAATGGCATCTGGGACCGCGGGCACTAAGGGAGGAGTGTGTTTATTCAACTCACGGTAATCCACCGTCATCCTCCACGACCCATTCCCCTTTTTAATAGGCCACAGAGGATTGTTCCATGCGGTGGTGATAGGGCGTAACACACCCGCCTCCACATACTCTTTGCTGGTGTCTGAAATTTCCTTGTGCCCCCCAGGAATGCAGTATTGCTTCATTGCTACCCGCTTGGTTGCCATAGGCACTTGCACTGGGGGCATCTTCAATTTGCCTACGGTAATGGGTGTACAGGTCAATGCACTCACACCAAAATGGTACGTTTTACCTCCAAGTCCCAAAGTCAACCCTTCCAGAATGTCAAAGCCAATTATATATTCAGGTATCGGGACAATCAACACTTGGTATTTCTGCTTATTCAAATTGCCTATTTTCATCTCCACTTTTGTTTGTACTGCGGGGGTCTCCCCCCCCCCCCCGAGACCTGTAATAGTAAATTGTTTGCCTTTTAATCGTGCTGGATTGCCATGAATCAGAGAGGCCTCCACCCAGGTGTCTATCAATGCTCGCACCCCTTGCGTATTTCCTGGCCCCCAAAAAATCGCAACATCAACATGGGGCCGCCTATCAACTTATATGCGAGCAGACGCTGCCGGAGCTTGGCCGTAGCCCTAGTCAAATTTCGAATGAGTGTGACTTGACTCCGCCTCTAGCATTGCACTCACCACCTTCCTCAAATCAGCATATGTTGGCTGGTACGGGGAAGGTGTCCCCATAGACCCTTCTTCTTCCGCAGGAGGAGCGGAAGGTGAGGTGTCCCCCTGTGGCTTGGTTACTACCTGTTTCTCAACCTGTTTATAGCGCTCTTTGGCTGCAAGTCCTCTTTTTTTGTATAATTCATACATTACTCTGGTTTCAATGCCATCAATTTCTTCTCGTGGCACACCATCTTTTAACAAAGCCAGAAACATGTCCTTTCAGGACACTCGGAAGTGTCTACTATCTTGCCTCCTGCCTTCGGTTCTTCTCTCACTATGCCCCTCTGTCTCCCGTGGCTTGTCATCACTCTTGTCCCACTCCCCTAAATCTGCCAGTTGCCGAATGGCATCCACTACCTCATCAGTGGGTTTGCCCATCATACCTACCAGCAAAGTCATAATGACACTTTTGTATGCGGGTGGCACAGTTCTAATCACCATGTTTCGAGTTGAAACTGAGAGCGGCACGGCCCCCATGTGTCCTGGAGCATCTACGTGAATTGCCTCTTTCATAGCATGCTCGCTAACCTTTTGAATTGCCTCTTTCAAAGTATACCACTTTGTTTCTTCACTAGGCCAATCTGTGGTAATGGGGTATTTACGGTTACATGCTTGGGCTGCTAGGTGCAGCAAAGACACCTGTGCATCTTGACCATTGTCATCAGGGGGCGGCCCTGCCCTTAAGACCTCCTGTACATTGGTGTCAGTTGACATGGGTAGAAAACGCGGTGAGTCCATGGAATCTACCAACAACCCTGCAGCGCCCCCATCTAGCAATCTCTCCATCCAGGTCAATAAAGGTTCCCCTGATTTTTGCCTCAAACGGGTAATAATTTCCCCAACCTCCTGTTGGGTGTAATCTTCCAGCGTGGTTAAATCCACCACTCTGCCTGCCGGATTCTGCGGGTGGGGTCCGGCTCGACGTCTTCTAACGGGCTTATCCGCCACTGTTTTCTGCTTAATTTCCATCGTGGGGTCAGACTCATTTGCGGAAATACTCTCTGGACTGGTGGAGTCAAAAATATCACCATCCCGCTTATCCGGGTCCCAGTGCACACCGGCGGTAGCGATTATAGCTGCCACCTTTCTTTTGTTGACCCCTGCCCGTCTTTTCCTATACTTATACCGGGCTACTCTGTCTGCTGCCCTCTCGGCCACTGCCTGATATGTGTCAGCCTTATCTTTAAAAAGTTTCATTTGAATCTGCTGCATTAACACAGTCTGCCTTTCTGCACCCAGCTCTCTTTCTAATCGCAAAACCTCATTTTTCATTTCCAAATTCTTTTGATGTATTTTCCTATAAGCATGCAAAAGAACCCAACCTCGCCTACCTAATGCAGCGCATTCTCTGCTACGTTCCACTGGAACATGTTACAAGCACACCATTACATCAGACGGATCAGCATCTCCCAATCCCTGATCCCATGTTTCACTTGGCCCTGCGCCGCAGGCCCACGCCTGGGCCAATTTATCATATGGACTCTTAGTCCAGCCTGGAATGATAACATCAGAACATTCACCGCTAGCGGTAACGCTCTTTTTCCTGAACAAACTACTCATTACTGCAAACAAAACAAAACCTCTTTATATCTATATTTTTTTTTTCTTTCCCCACTGCAATCACTCCCACAAGCACGCACACACCGGCAAAGGGAAAATAACAGCTTAACACAGTTCAACACTCACTGCCAAATTACTTTCGCTTGCAAGGTAACCGAAGCCTATCTACGTTCAAACAGATTCTTGAATATTTGGAACAATTCATCACAAATATCCTGTTTGTGACGCCAAAATGTATTGCTCTCCCAAAGTGCACGGACAGTCATAAATCACCAGTACAATTACGGAGCCAATACTTTGAACGCAGGAAGACGCAATAACTTGCAACCACACACTCTTAGAAAATAAATAGCACTTATACGGCTATTTATTCAAAGCTTAGAAACAACCAGTGATAACATAGAAATAAATCACAGAAGAAACAGAGAATTCAAAAGAAAATACATCACCGTGAGCATAAATGGATTCCTCATCTCGCCAGAAGCGGCTGGAAGACCCCGATAACAGCCAGGCCGAGAGCACAACAGACCACAGGTATGCCGGACAGAAGCGTCCCCCCTCCGGCTGAAGTCTCACCTGACCGCTCAGGGGTTCCGCATATATGCACCCTTCAAAAAGGG
This sequence comes from Ambystoma mexicanum, assembly GCF_040938575.1. NCBI lineage: Eukaryota > Metazoa > Chordata > Amphibia > Caudata > Ambystomatidae > Ambystoma > Ambystoma mexicanum. The sequence continues at coordinate 81,491,117 of NC_090928.1, read as the reverse complement.
GTGGCGATTTCTCGAACCTTCTGGCAACGCACTTGCGCAATGATGAGCAGCCGTTGGTTGCCAGCTGGGTCAACCGACAGTACCCTCAAGGAGCAAAGTGCCTCCCTACTCTAAAAACAAGCACCACTGAAAACAGTCCCATAGCTCATAACAAGACATAACAAAGTTAGCTTTCCCAGCAGAAATGTCCTGGACTGCATACCAGGTTTGGAAAACATGTTTTCTTCAGCATCGTGAATCTAACTCTCAGCAAAATGAGTGCAGCTTTTCACTGCGGCATGAAGTAAATATCCATCATGGCTCCGAGTGCTCCCAGAATGCACTGCGCATCAGCGCCATGTTTTAGCTCAAGCATAACACCTACATATGCGCCAAACTCTGGAACTCACTCCCCACAGCTCTCAGAGCAGAGAAATCCCTCCCTGCATTCTGGAAAAAACTAAAAACCTCTCTCTTCAACTAACATTTTGAATGCATTGTATATATCTTTTTTTCTCTGTACAAAACGAGTAAAAATGTATGACTCCTGCAACTAAGATTCATTCTGTAACAAGTGCCATGATGCCTCCGGCATGTTGCACGCTCTACAAATGCGAATAAATAAGTAAATAAAGGACGCTCCACCCCGCACAACACAGACATTCACTACAATGTAACAATCTCTCTTTAAGGGGTAAGGACAATTTTGCACCCTGCGATATACTCATATATCATATGAAATACAACCGCACCTCCCTCTTATCATCTGGGATTAAGGACCGTCAAATTTCCAATGGACTCATGGCAGCACTAGGTAACCACTTTCAGGACAGATTCCGTTAATGGGGTTACATCATGGTTCCCTTCCCCTTGCAACAGCAGACATCCTGCAATGTGTTTAGACAAAGGACCCAGTCAAGGTCATTATATCAGGCTGAGATTCAAGCGCAATAGAAATACTCAGTTTTGTGCACACAATAGACATTCTGAAACTAAGTCTTGCATAATAGAGTGGCCGTGTGCTCAGGCAGGCTCCTCTCCATCAAGTATGTGGAAGTGGGCTACTTCATTTTCCCACCCCTATTGCACCCGATCCGTCCGCAACACATGCACGATGACAATGCAGTGCATGCATGTCATGCACCATCATTCAATCTACAAGGCTGGCAGCTCTACATGCACGCTACGTCAGATACATGGATAGAGGCCAGCGTTAGGAGTCACTCTGCTCCAGCAGACTCAAGACTGAAACCCCTGATAGTGACCAGGGGTGGACTGGCCTATAGGGAACTCTGGAGATTTCCCGGTGGGCCTCTGCACCCTGGGCCTCTTTTGTGTGGCATTTCCAAATTTTCTCATAGGAAAAGCATTGGGCTTGCTGAAAATGTATCATATGGGGCCACTTTGAACATTATTTCCAGGGCCTCTTTTGGTCCCCAGTAATTATTTCCAGGGCCTCTTTTAGTTCCCAGTCCAGCCCTGATAGTGACACATTGGGCCTTCAAAGTGCTGCGTCCAACAATAGATGATCATCTGCCCAGAGCTGCGGATCCTCAGCTGAATCATGGAATACATGTACTATCAAAGGGTTTATCCATAAAGGCTTTTGTTCTGCTTTCTAACCACGTGGCCTCCTCGCTTAGCTCGAACAATCTCGGTGTCCCCTTACTAATCATGGAGGAGTGAGCTGAAATTCCAGCAGGCACAGTAGCAGAGGCTGTCATTAAACAGGAACTCTGTATCTCTCCTCTTTGTGTTCATTGTTTGATCAAGTGAATGGTGTTCTGCAAAATTGGCCTCCTTCTCATTACCAGTCTTTTATCTATGAGGAATGCTGTTAATCCTTAGATAGAGGAAAGTGGTGGGCGTTCAGTTAGATGATTTAGCACTTAGACTTTGAAAGTTGCTATCCTACTTTGTTCCATGGAACACACGTTTTGTATGGTTAGTTTTTAGCTTTGACTGCTAGATGGCACTTTATTACACATATAAAGCCAACGTTATTGGCATAACAGTTCATGTAGGATGGAGATGGGATGTGAGGCGAGACACACAACCTGCATGTGGTTTTTGGCTTTTTACCCACACGTTAATCGCTGATAGCAATGCTAATCCCTACAGATATTCCCATAAACTACAATATCCTCTCCTCCCAAAATACACACTTTTGGGTTCTCTTTGAGCTGGTTCTATAGTGCAATAACATCAAACTATGGCCTTTTTCGGGGCTGCCAATGATATTTCTAAACATTCTTTTAAACGCTAATGGCCTCATTGAAGCTGTAAATCAACTCCTGGTGCAATAAACATGTACTAACCAAGTGTGCTTTAAGGCACAGATGTGTCCCCGCAGTTGGTCATTGCATTGAATTCCTGTCAAAATCAAGCAATGGCAAAGCCAACAGTTTTGCTCTTTTATATGCATTAGATCCGCCTTTGTCAGCCACTTTGACCATGTGACTGGGCGCTTGCACCGTTAGCCAGGTAGTAACATTACGAAAGTGACCTGCAAATGCCTATCACATGCCAACACTAAAGCCAAAACGGTTGGCTTTGCCATTGCTTGTCTGAAAGAGTCTGAGGCGATATAACTAATAAACATGTTTTGGTTTCCACAATGATAGCACGACTTTAATCACTACATGTATGTTTGGGTAAAAACACAAACCTAACATTCACTCTTGTTTAGGATTTCCGTCTGACAAAAAAAGGCATGTATTGAGCACCTTTTTTTGTAAGATCACATTCCACCCTTGGTCCTTTGGGCCCAGGTACCTGCTCACCTTGCCACCCTCCCGCACTGCCTCCGGGCCACCCTTTACACTGGGGTCTGTATCTGTACCCATACAGTCCCCACATGTTTTCTTCCTGCACTTATTAAACCTACCCTGACTGCTGCCTTAAACCCAGCACTTGCCAATTGCTGGCTGCACTAACACTGTTTGTTGCCTTTATTATTTATTTATTTATTGTTATTGATCTGTTTCTCCTTTGCTCCGAACTCTCCACTTCTCCCCCATTCCATGCACTTTTCCCCTCCCCCTCTCCCATGCACTTGGCATTCTCGATGTCACTGCGCCTAGTAAGATTGTTGTTTTGTTCTCTCCTGTTCCCCTCCCTTGCCCCGTCGCGCTCTGAAACACTTGTGTACGAGCGCAATAGAAATGAAATATCAATATGAATATCAGTGCATTCTATTCAAGTCAAGATCCCTGGGGGTCGTCTAACACACATCGGGCCTCATTATAAGGCTGGTGCTCCCTTAATGAAGGGAGCTGGTACGGGACCGCCCTCCTTCATTCCGGGAGCACAGATTACGAGCTTCCCATCGCGGACCCGGATCGTACGCCTGGTAAAACCAGGTGTGCTTTCTGGGTCCCGTGAGGGGAAGAGGGAGGCAATAACGGGCCAGATGTAACCTGCCCGTTATTACCTCCCTCCCCATTCCCATTGAGCCCTATGGGGGCTCAAATGGGAATGGGTTCCTGCAAGGAGGAATTACCGGGTCCTCCTATGTCGGAGTAACCCGGTAAGACCCCATTGCAGGAACCCGGTAATGGAGCCCGGAACGGGAGCAGCCATGGAGCTAAGAGCTCCATGGTTACCTCCATTCTCATAATCAGGCCCATCGTCTAGTACTTTTTGACAATGAGTATTATGCAACTGCACTGTTCTGGGGAAAGCTTTAATGAACACTTCCTTCATGTGAGGAGCTATGTGCAGTATTCTCTACACAAGCTTTTCCCAGTGACTATTATGGAGCATTTTCTAAGCTCAGGATTAGGCTGGCTGCACTTTTCCGAATGCCTTCCAGTTTTGTCAATTTATTCTCTTTGTTTCATGAACTTATAATCGTCTTTGGAAATGACCAGAGACTGGATGGGCAAACATTTCTGCTGTATGTTCTTCGCAGGCATGACGTGTCTGAGCATGTGCAGTTGAAGGATCTGTTGAGTGCTATACATTATTCCCTGCTGATCTTAAGAACACTGCCCTGATCATGTTGATCTGGAAGGTGACTATGTTAAAAATGGTGTTTACAATTGTGCTAAAGAATACTTCAAATCAACCATTCCATTAATTAGTTAGGCTAAGTGAACGGTAGTTTGCCTGGTAATGATGGTATGGGCCACAGTCTCCTTTTATGTGGAGGGCACTGTTCTTCATCCATTGAAAGACTTGATTCAGGCCCTCTGATAGGCTTGCTTGGTTCCCTTTAGACCAGAATCCTTTTCTGCAGGAGACATCTGGGTATCATCCGCACACATTTGGAAATGAAGATAGAAGCAATCTAATAGATTGGCGGAGAGCCTGAAAAGTAGCAGGTAAAAGGATGAACCTTGGACCATGCCCCAGATTATCATGAGGAAGGTACCCATACATATTATTTCAGTGTGATTGATGTCCTTGCATATTCATGATGGTCAAATGTATGCTGAGCGCAAGCACAGGCAATCCATTGTGTGCAAAATCATAAAATACTACAATGTTTAAAAATGTGAGAAATTGATCATGTATGCAGATATGACAAATTCAAGATGTTTTAGAATATGGAAAAACCTGAGGGGCAAAAATAGGCAAATTATGTAAGGGCATCAGCAAACATATGATCTGTCAAAAAATGGTAAATTCTGGATTGCAGCAAAATGATACAATATTGTGGTGCATTTAGCAACACTGAAGGATGATGGCTGGAAGGTTGTGAATTCATGTAAAGGACTGGAATTTCTCAGAGGAACTCTTCAGATCCTCTGCCATGTTGTTAAAGAAGCATAGAGACTAAATGCAAATCAGGCTTGACCCAACCCCAAAAAGAACCAGTCCAGCCCGAAATGTTAGGTGGCATCACTTCTACATAACACTACAAGTAACAGAGACATGTTTTGGCTTCATCATTGAATTGTAGCTTGGGTCTCATGGCACAGTTCTGGACCCATGTTTGGGCATAACTGTCCCATTCAATGTGCCATTAGCAACACTGACGGGCGATGACTGATCAGTTTTAAATAAATCAAAATGACTTCCATTGCTCTGGGAAACCCTCGACCATCCTCTATTTGCCTATATAAAAGGCCAGAATAACCAAAGAGGTTGCCAGAACCTATTGGTAATGTGAGCGGTGTATTGAATATTGTAGGCTTTGAAAGCCGGCTTTGACATAGGTTCTCTGAAACAGAAAACTGCCACCAAATCTTCCTTTTGAAATTCTGAGCTTGCAATTTTAAGTGAATATCTATGTATGGATTCAGCTGCCCATTTGTGCTTACAATACACATTTTAGTATGTTGTATAGCCTAGGAATAACTGTGAAAGAGTACGTTGACGCCCTGGCTGGAGTGCAGATTTGGCCAGGGTTAAAGACCTTTTGAAAGACTGTATTGGCTGTAAAATGTAAAATGGCTCTCCTTTGAATGAGGGAGGGCAGACACAGACAGATAATGAGAGGGCAGGTGGTTCCCATGGTAAATTGTAGGACATGTGGAGATAGCTGCAGCTATATAATAAAGCCTGTGTCTCTTAGAATAAGACACATTCTGTTAAGGTGTTTCATTGTGTGCTTTAAAGTTATTTTCGGAACACAGGCAGGAATACGAATACGTATTTTCCCACAGTAACTAATAGATAAAAATGTTGAAGCCTTTTGGATATAACAATTTAGATGGTGGGTGGGACTATTGAATGTTTGGTGCATGGATGCATTCCACACCATTCATCAATCGGGTGTAACTAGAGGGAACAATTTGAATATAGCAGACCAGTCCCGGTGCTTGCCTAGTTTTGGAGGCTCCAGACAGGGGTCCACGCTTGCATAAGAATGCTCGGCCGTCAAGCGTGGTTTAGGGAATTCATGGGAGAGAGGTACTGGTGTTCAGGAGCGGTGAGGAGAAGAAAGCAAAGAGAGGGCAGAGAGTGAGCAGTGAGTATTATGAATACTTTCCCCTACTTGCATTTCAGCATCTGTACACGTGTAAACTGATCTATATTTTCTTCAGTGTTTCTGTAGCATGAGCAGCTGCATCTCGAGCCCGAGATGTTGCTCATCTTTACCATCTATTCTTCAATTCTTAGAGGATGTTTACGTTACTGTTCTCCATTTCTCCTCTGGATACGTCAGCTCCTTATTTCTTATGATGTCATCAGGTTCCCTTTTCTGTTTACATACACATTACTTCTGGCACTTCATCCAAAAGAATACTATGTCTGCGGGTATTTAGATATGGTTTTCTTAATGGGTATCTTGCTTCAAATGTCTTCTGTGATATTGCCACTCTTACTGCGACTGCAGATGTCGTCATCTCTAGCTCCCAGCATATAGGCAGCACAGGGGCAGAGCTAAAGTGAGGGTGTCTGATTGCACCTCTACAAACTGATGAGAGCACTGTACATTGGGCTACGACTGGGTATTCTCCCTTTGTCGCATATGTGCCACAAATGGAATAATAGCCACTCGTCAATGTGCACTGCATGTTTAAATCAGAGAGAAAGCGTTATACATTTAATGCTAGTCTGTCCATCTTACAGAGACCTCAGGAAACGTTAGCTTAAGCCTTTGTTTTGAGTTATAAATGTTAGAACAACTGTTTTAGCACTGGAACTCTGTGCCAGGTTAGCATAAATGATACAACTACCCATTTGGTGGCTTTTGTGGTAAAGGTTAGATTTCTAGCTGTTTCATGATTGTGCAAAGTAGAATTCATTATCGTTTGGGGCCAATTAACAACAATTTTGATCAACCTTTCTATTTTGTACATGCATGTGTGCAGCTCTGTTGGCCCTGATACTTGTCTATCGAGTTTCAATTTGTACATGTATCTTGTATCCTGACAAGAGATCAAATGTTAGTATGATAAGTGCTTTTTTAGCAGTTAATATTTATTGGTATTATTTGCTGTTATTTATTGTATGCTTTTATGATAATTTGAGTGCGCAGTAACTCAATTGCCATTATGATATTTTAATTATGATGTTTTGTGTGTGCTTGTATGGTTCTGTTGAAATAAAGGTTAATTGAATTTTAGTGACTTCTGCCCTGCAGGATTACAAGCATGCGTAGTGGTTAAAAAAACACCCACTCCGCCCCACACTAAAATCAAATCTGCAATGATCCCAATCATAAAGGTGAAACAGACACAGCCCAACAGGTATACCTCCTGTGCCTTTTGTGGTAGTGCGTGCCGAGAATAGGCTATACTCTTCAGGAGGAGGGTGAGCTGATAACAGTAGCAGCTCAAACAATTTCTGTGAAATTGTCCAAAATATAAGAATGGTCAATTGAGGGTCTATAAAAGAAATAGTCTTTTAATTAAACATTACATTGCAGTCAACTAAGAGAAAATAAAAACAAAACCCACCCCTGTAAAGAAAACACAGAGTGTGCAAACATTTGTACACAGGGTGTCTGAGTAGGTGAACAGGGGTGTTCAGGCACTTGATTGGCTCAATGTCAGTGTTTCAAAACTGTGTCTTGGAAGAAAAGAAGTGGGGAAAGGGGGATTTAAAAGTCACTATGTTCCCACAACTGCACCGTGATGAACAGGGCCTCTTCACAGTACCTTGATTTTTTTGTCTGGTGTGCTCAACAGCTTTGGACATGCTTTTCCGCTTCGAACCTGGAGTCTGGGCACTTTTGGCACTGGGCTTGCTGGTCGGCAGCAGCAGTGGGTGGGTCGAAGAGACCAGGAATGACAGGCGAGGTTTCGGTTGGTGGCGATGGAAGACTGTTTTAACCTTAGGATAGAGAAGCAGAGATTTCCTTTGGTGGCGGGCAGGCTCAGCTAGCGCAACACACTTCAGGACACTGGAGTGGCACCAGCTGAGAGCTCAAATAAGTTGATTACCAGGCGGTGGTATCAAGTTGGTGCGCTAGAAGGCTCTCTTAGATGCAGAGATGGCTGAGCTTTCATGTTGGCATTCAGTGATCTTGGGGATGTGGAGGCAGTTGTACGTCAAGGTTAAGGTCCAGAAGTTCTTGTGCTGCAGATTGGACAAGGTAAGTCTTTCTGTTCTGTACTTATTCTCTAGGAAGCTTGGTTTGGCACCTATAGGGGATCCTTCACCTCCAGTGAACAGCAGCCTTGTTTCAGTGGAGTCAGTAGAGAGGCCTTGGTCCTGCAGCACTTCCACCCCACTGTTCCCCGGGGATGCTTAGGGGACTGAGCTCTCCTCTACCTTGGATTCCTTGTGTCGTCACCTCTCTGGCAGAGGGCTTTGAAATGGACTGCACTGTTGAAGGAGTATCCTTATTGATGGTCCAACTCCCTTCATAGTCCAAAGATTAATTAAAGCATGAGTAAATGCCACTGTCCTTTTAAAGGCAAACTGCTACAGAGGTTTGCCCCAAGAAAGCCTGCTTTAAGGGGTCCAATCATAGCTGTTGTACATGTGCCTTTTGCATTATGACATCCCCTCCAGGGTACCTTGCCTACAGGAAATCAAGGGGACAGGAAAAAAAGGGATCATTTTTTTTTTTTACAGAAACCAAGATGATGAGATCCTTCTCCAGGCCTTTCTTGCCTCTCTGGGTCCTCCTCTGCTGCCCCTTCCCATGCCTGCTGGCTTCAAAGGGACTCCAAAGATCAGCATCCTCATGTGAGGCTGTCTTGTTCATGTTGGTGCTGCCTCTAAAGCACCATTTCCAGGAGACCTCCTGGCCGAGGTTTCTACGCTCTGGTGGGAGGTGTTACCTTTCCTGTATGAGAATCAAAGGGGTGGCATTCTGGCTATTGTTAAACATAGCAGCTGTGTAGACCTTCCGCCTAAACACCAATATACATCGGCACTTTCATAGCTAGCCCTGCTCAAAGAGCTGACACTAATGTGATATCAAATTTCTGTGGCGGTATTACTGTGTGTCCTTAGTAGTCACCATGCCACAACTAGGCATGTTTTATATTTAAGGATTTACGGCCCACCAGACTGACTAAGGCATACAATTATTATAATTCAGTAAAAAGTACAGAATATTAAAATGTCGCCTCTGCCAGCAGAAACCTTGTTCTCCAGCAGCATTCAGTAATGACTATGTGACCTTTGAACCCACTCTGTACCACTGCAGAGCTGGTTCTGTAGATATCAGAAGGCTGGTTTCACCAAGAGCACATGTTTACTATAATTTTGGCATGGGGAATTTATGAAAGTGGGGGGAGCTGATTAGCAGTTCCCTTTCAGAATCAGAATTACCTACATCATTTTATTTAATAAAAATAAAAACACCAGGTCTTTTAAACCTGTGCAGACGGCATTCTTAAAGGGGGATATGGCAGAGGAGACAGAGGGTAGGTAGAGTGGGGCACGATGTGTATGCTAGCTATGTGGATGTAAGCATGTGGTGGGCTTAGTCAAGCAGAAATAGTGTGAGCTACCTGAAAGCCATTGCTGGTTGAGAGAAGATTTGTGGAGGCTAAAATGGAGGTAGGAAGGGATGTGATAGGGTAATATAATGCCATCAGTGACGCCATCACCATGTGGATTGGAATCTATATGGGGAGGATAAAGAAAAGAATTAAAAAGTGGGGAGAAAAGGTCTGTTAGAATCAGGCAGGCGTACGGGTTGGACCGGCAGATTCTGGTTATACGAAGGCTAATTCGCATGCAAGCACCGTCCATAGGAGTGCAATGCAGTAAGAAGAAAGTAGACAGACATTCTAGTATTTAAGTTGTAGGAATAAGGTGGAGGCAAAAGGGGGTCAAGACATAAGTTTAGAACCAAAAAAAGCTAGACTGATGCGCTGTTGTTACAGGAAATAATAGGTGAGGAGAATGTAGAAGGGGAGCAGAATCTGATAGCAAGTTATCACATGAATAACTGTAAGAGGGACTGTTCAAAGAGAGAGAAGTAGCACGCCATATGGTATGTGTAAGGAAATTCTGGAACACAATTTTCAGGAAGAGGGGAGGCGCAAAGAAATTCAAGTGGAAGTGAGTACCAGATCCTTGGCGCGTTAACAAGAGAAGGATTAGCTAAGAGTGTGTTTCTTCTCGAAACTCTGTATTTTCAATTTTTTTGCTGCATAGAAGGTCACTGTGGTCTAAGGACATGAAGAGTCTGTATTTCAGGTACTTCAGGGTATTGCGGCAAAGAGACTTGTATGTGATACCAGCCATCTTGCAGCTGCTGTGGACCTCAATAGGATGTGAGTATTGTTTGATTAGAATCAGGTTGATGTGGTAGAAATGCTGAGTGGCAGAGATCCGATGTACTGCTGCATTATGCATTGCCTTTATTGGAGAAAGCAGATTCTTTGGGTGACCATTAAGGGGAATATTACCATAGTCTAATTTCAAAATGACTAGTGATGGCATAACCGATTGATTGAGTCCACCTCTGGAATTAGGTGCTTTATATTCGATAGAAGGTAGAACCCAAGTGATATGGCATTGGTGGTGATAGTTGAAGTGATAAACAAGACAGACAATTATGTCAACCAAGTCTGAAAGGGGCATTTGAATGGAGAGAAGGACGGAGTAGTTTTAATTTAGTTTTTTGAGAATGATTTTTAACTATTTCTGAGACACCCAATTTTAGATTGTTTTTAGAAGGTTAGTGAGGGGTGCAATGTCTTTTTCCGAGATAACATTTGATACAGATGTGTGTCAGCCACATTTTGATTGGATGGTCAGGTTGTGGACCTTAATCATTTTTCCTGTATGTTCCATGTACTTGACGAATACCACTGGTGTACCCTTAAGGTACCCTTCAGGGCATCTGTCCTGGTGAGTGGTATTATCTCGATTTTCACCAACTGTGAGCAGTCCTTTCCAAAAATTGTCTTCAAGCCTAAAAGATCGAGGAGGCACGCTTCTCTGTTCTCATGTATTTGTAACATATATCCTATAACATTGAGAGTGGTAGTATCTGTTCTGCTCAATGCTCTGAAGCCCACCCAGCTGGTAGTCAACAAGAAGCTTGTTGACTTGATTGAAATATTTGTCTACAGAGCTATGAATTGACTTGACCAGAAAAGAGGGTCCACTGATAGGGAGATAGTTATTAAAATCTGTGACATTGGCTGAAGAATATTTAACTTACTTTTGAGCTACTCTGTAACTCACATTGTCTGAGAGATTAATTGATTAGTTGGAGCCAGTAAGAGGGAAGGCTTTGAAAGGATTCTTTAACCAGAGGGGTTGCCATTGTCACTTTAGAACTTGTTGATTCTGGAGCAATACAAACCTTTTTGAGCGAGTCTAATGAGACGGGAGTGAATTTGAGCCAAAGTGAGTCAGATCTGTCTGTGAGTGAGTTGTCTGGATTAAAGGAGGTACTGAAGGTGTGAACTTTTAAGATTTCCTCAGTAAGAAAGTGAGCAAATCCTTAGTATTTCTGGCTTGGTGGATAGGTTGACGGACATAGGATTAACTGCATGTTTTGCAATTTGAAAGAGTTTTTTCCCATATTTTTCAGTGACTTTAGTGTTTTTTCCTAGCAGCTCGTAGTGTGCACATGCTGTTTTGTATTGAATCGGGTGTTATCAGTCCGGGGCCTGAGTTAAAGGCACAAGCAGATTGAGGGCCTTTAAAGAGGGCTCTGGGCTGATAACACCTGATCTGGCAGGCCGGATTGAGTGTTATGGCCATTAGCACCCCATGTTACCAAAGCAGCAACCTGGGTGCTAAAAAAACCAACATTTTCCTTTGTTCAATGGGACGCCACGCGCATCCTGTTGAATGAAGGAAAATCCTTTCCCAAGATGGCCAGCAGGGAAAGGGAAGGCAGGGCTCTGTACGGATCCCCTCTTTCCCTTCACATGGCTGCCACCCGGAGCACTCCGGAAAGCCGGGAGCAGCTGTGGCGGTGGCCAGTGCAGCTGCTGCCAAAAGGTAAGTGGAGGAAGGGACGGAGGTTTTAAGGAAATATATATTTTTTTTAAATGGCATCCGCCGATTTGGGGAGGGAGGGTGGAAGCCTACGGGTTCCGTAGAACACGGGCTGAGATCAGAGATTTCAGCCCGTGTTCTGCAGAATCTGATTGGCTCGCCCACCGCCCCGGATGCTAATGGGAGTTAAATTAACTACTATGCAATGTTAGTATGGAGTCCCAATAACAACGCATCCCTTGATTTCCTGCACTATTCACGCATGTGCTAGCTAAATTGTCATTTGCAATCTGCACTAAACATGTGGGCATCAGGGTGCAGCTTGCATAACAAAGAGCAACAGAGCAGACAATAATAAAGAGAGAGCTACTAGGCAGCAATTAACAGGTAGTACATTACGTGAAGAGCCAGGGTTTCAATTGCTTGCGGAAGACCCAGGAAGATTGTTCATCTCTCAGAGTTGGGTAAAGAGAGTTTTTGACTGCCATGACTGTGAAGCTCGCTCCCCCTTCTCTTGCTAATCAGAAATTAGGCTGGATGAGCCTCTTAGCAGAGGCCTTTCTGGTAGGTCTTGTGGACAGCATGCTTGAATTTCGGAGCAAGTTATCGGGTGCGGGGGGCAGTTTTTGAAAGGCACTTGTGGGTGATTGATGATAATGTTTTAAATACTATTTTTCCTGTATCGGTAGCCAGTGGGCCTTTCCTCTAGCAGAGGTGATGTGCCGGCAAACAGGGAGTTGCAGTAGTCAAGTCCTGCCCCTATGATGGCACGTGCAATGGTAAGGGTGCTGTCAGCCAACAGGAAGGTTCTGCAAGTAGTTTGGTGGTGTGTGGGCAGCTGAGTAGGCAATAGCATTGACTTGGTGTGAGAGAGAGGGAAGCATCTAGGTAAACGCCCTGGGTTTGTACTGACTGGGAGACAGGGATGCGGTTCCTGTCAATGGTGAAGGATGCATACTGCTGGCTAAGGTTCCTGAGCACTTTGGGCAGCTCAACAATGAGCAACTCAGTTTTGGAGTAAATTAGACAAAGAAAGTTTGTGGCCATCCACTTTTGAATGGTGTGGTAGATGGAATTTAGCGTCTCTGAGTTTTGGTGATAGTTGCCCAACAGGGGAAGGAGGATCTGGGTATTGTCGGCGTGGTTGGTGTAGGAGATACCCATTGTGTCTGAAAGGTAAAAAAAAAGGTTTTGTGAGAATGTTATATAGTGTTGGAGAAACACACATGCCTTGAGGGACACCATAGGAGACATGAGCAGGAAGGGCACTTGCATTGTCAGCAAATACTCTGATTGTTCTGTCTTTCAGAAATGGGGCAACCCAGCTGGAGGCCTCTGGAGAGAAGTTGGTCGACAATGCAAGGTGAAGGCAGAGAATTTTATGATCTACTAAGTCAAATGCTGCCGATAGGTCCAATAAAAGTAGGAGGGCTGATTTCCCTCAGTCCTTCATTTTGTCAAACTGTTTTTTTAAATCAAGCCGGTCAGTTTCTGTCCAGTGTCTTGGACCATGCACTGATTGTCGGGTTCCTAGTATGTGATTGGGCTCCAAATACTGCAGAATTTGGATATAGGCTGCTCTATCTAAGATCTTCAGAAGGAAGGCAACAGTTGTGATGGGCCGGTAGTTAGTCGCAAGAGTGGGGGCTAGAGATGGATTCTTTAGCAAGGGTATTACCCAAGCTACTTTCAGTCTAGTGGGTACTAGGCAGGTGGTGAAGGAGGAGTTCATAAAGGTGGGAATGAAGGGGACAATGGTTTCTGCACAGTCTTTAATATTTTCAGCTGGGCAGGCATCTCTTATACATCTGATGGGCTTTAGACTTTTAAGCAAGGAGGTGACTGGGACCTCACAGATAGTGTTAAAGCAGAAGTGGGGACGTCTTGTAGGGCTATGATGATGGGGGGTCTGAAGTGGGAGATTGTCAAGGTTAGTGGTTTCTTGCTTCAGTAGTAATTCTCTAAGAATGGTGAAGACTTCTCTGGTGTTTGACTTAGAGTTGGTGATTCTTGTGTTGTAGGTGGATGATTGTCCCGGGAGGATAGCACAGCGGCAGCGTGCGCGTCTTGGAAGCAAGACGACACAAAGCAATAACAGGTTCGATCCCCGGGTCCGCGCTTAGAAACCTCCGAGTGTTTAAGCGCGTTATAAATACGTAACTAAGACAAAGAAAAAACCTAATCTTAATCTGTGTTTCCTCTGTAACAGCGCCTCGATGCCTCATGGGCTGCAAGTGCGCTTAACAAATGCAAATAAATAAAATAAATAAATAAAATTTTTCCTCTAGAATGGATGTCTTGTAAGTTTTCGTTGCTAAGCCGAAAGCGTTTTTTAGTAGGTCAGAGGGGGCCTTTTTCCATTTGTCCTCTGCTTCTCGTACCTTGTCACGGAGTGCTAGGCGGTCAGGTGTGTACCAAAAGTTGAGTTGAGAAGTAGGTGTAGCTTTACGTTGAGCAACGGGTGCAATGGTGTCGACTGCATGCTGCAGTGTGTTGGCATATAGGTCAGCGAGCTTGTCAGGGTCATGGTGGGCAGGGTGTGCTGGTTGTAACCTGTTGAGCACAGGAAGGATACAGTCTTTGGTGAGTTTCTGTGAACTACGTACGAGGGCCGAGGCATTGGGCTGGTGTTATGGGTGTGTGGGCTGTTCAGGGCAATGATGAAGGTGATGTTTTGGTGGTCAGTCCAAGGGCATGGGCGGTTGGACGTGGCAGAGATTTGACAGTTAAGGACAGTAATCCAGTCCGGGATGCAACCATTTTGGTGGCTAGGTGCTATGATGCATTGCTTAAAACATAGTGTGTTTTGGGCAGAGGTCACGTTGAAGTCATTGGGGTTGTTAAGACTTAGGTTGAGGTCACGCAGAAGTGTAGTTTTAGAACTCAGTTTATTATTAGTGCTCAGTTGGTGGAGTAGAGTCTCCTTGAAGGAATTAAGGGATCCTGGGGGAAGGTAGATAATATGCCTAGTGATAGTCTCTGTGTATGATAGAGATATTTTGAGGGAGAGTACGTTACTGTGTTTCTTCTGCGTCGGGTGAGTTGTCTGATAGAGAGGGTGCTAGAGAGAGTGTATTTTGCTATCAGTGTGAACCCCCCACCTCTAGAGTCTGGCCTGCCACAGCGAAAGATGGTCTAGTTAGGGGGAATTGCGATAGAGAGACAAGAGCCAGAGGTGTCGTAGAGCCCAGTTTCTGAGATGGCAAGCATATCTAGGTTATTATTGGTGATGAGGTCAAGGATATGGAGGGGGTGAGCTTGAATGGACCTGGCATTAACTAGTGCACAGTTCAGTACAGGGAAATCCTTCATGGGGATGGAAGTATTGGTCGAGCTGTATGGTGTTAGGGTGGTATTTGACAGGCAAGTATGAGGGCCCACGAGGCATCCTTCTTTGTGTAGGTGCGTATTGCAGGAAGGTGAGGATGAAGTGGTTTTAAGGTTGGTGGCTTGGGATCTATTATCAATGGCTGGGTCAGATGGTGCCTGATGGGCTTGATACTCAGTGCTGCGTGCAGAGAATATCCTGGGATGAGGCGAGGCGGTATAGGGAGGACTATGTAGACTCTCACAGTGGAGTGACATTAAGGAATTGTCTCATGAGGGGAATACGCCCTATGCTATTTTGGCAAGGTGGTGCAAGGTTTACAGTCCTTTTATGTAATTCTGAAGTGGTCAGGAGGATCAGGCATTGGCAGCAGTGCATGGCAGGACAATTGCGGAGTGACCTGTGATCAGTGTGGAGGTCGGATGAAGAGTGCTTGAGTTCCTACGGGAAGACCTTGAGGTAGGAGTGCTGCAGAGCATCTGGTCGTGTGTGGGGCAGTTCTGGGTGGCCATAGGCTTGATGGTAGTGTATTAGAGTGATGAAGACTCCCTAGGAGTGTTGGGCATGAGCAGTTTGTGCAAGGAGCTGCGGAAGTGTGATGGCATGGTATGACTACCGAGCTGCGCATTTCTAGTGTGCAAGTGAATTTGAGAGGCGAGCAGCAGGAGCGCAGTTCTAATTCTAATGCGCTGGAGTAGTTTGGCCACAGTAGGCAGTAGCATAGCCATTCCTGGGCTGCTACTTCCCTCCGCCGTATGATGGATATTGCGGGGTCAGGCGAGCGGTGCAGATCTTTGAGGTGACTTTGCATACATAAAGCGGGAAGAAAAGGAGTATGCTTATTTTCACATGGGTGCAGTGTGAGCAGGAGCAAGAATGGGTTTGCAATGCAATGCAGGCTGTATGGTAGCATGTACCTTAGGTGTCCCTTGAAGTGAGCCCCAGGCCAACCCTATGGGTAAACATTCTGATACAAACAAGTGTTGCTGTGAACCAGAGCGCTTGAGTCACTCCTAAAACAATGAATTACTCAGTTACTCTCATGTGGTGAGGTTAGTTCTGAATATAAACAACATGACAATTAAACGTGTTTTTTAGATTTTAATAATGTTTATCTTTTGTATATACAATGATATGCATCAACCTAATATTGTTTCTCTTTCGTATATTCAATAGTATGCATCAGCCAACACTTGTCTTGTTCAAGGTTGGATAACTATTGGAATTCGTATTCAATGCACAGGCTGCAATAGCTTCCTTTTATTTTGATATGATTGTAGTTACTCTCTTGAGCACCTGGAAAAATGTCAAAAGAGTCACTAAATTCCAATTAAGGACTAGAATCTTGATCTTAAATCATATCAAAATGAAAGCAAGCTATTGCAGCATGTGCAAGGATTAAGAATTCCAATAGTTATCCTGCCTTAAAAATGACCCATTTGGTCGAAACACGTGTTGGCTGATGCATATTATTGACTATGCAATAGAGAAACAATATTAGGTTGATGCATATATCATGGTATATATAAAAGATAAACTTTATTCAAAATCGAAAGACCACTTTTAATTGTCATGTTGCCTAAATGTAGGACTAACCGCACCAAATGCGAGTAATTGAGTAATTAATTGTTTTAGGATTAACACAAGCGCTGTGGTTCACAGCGACACTTGTTTGTAGTAAATTATGAACGCAACACAAATTTACATTATGACACACGCATTTTCCCTCTCATTTCTCTTTATCTTTCCATTGGGGCTTTTTTTCCATATTTTGTGTGATCTGTTATTATGTAAGTGAAGGCTTCCTAATGATATATATTCGCCTCCGCGCCTATCCAACCATGTGTACTGGCCCTCATCCTCGACTTTAAATCACATTTCCCAGCGACCCTTGTACAGAATGCATGCCTCCTGCAGAAAAATGTGAAACTAAATGGGTCAGCAGCAAACCTACATTTAACAGAAGGTCTTTGGCCATTTTGCTTAATAATCATAATACATTAACGTTCCACTAAGCAACTATCACGGTGGACCAATGCATGTTTTACGCAGCAGCTAGGAACGGTACTCGCTGTGGCTGATGGCCCGATAAGCACTGGCTTTGTTATTTCTGGTTTATTTATGAGTTTTCTATCTTGGCCGGTTGCATTGTATTTGTATTATATTCCTAGATTTGAGTTTCTCAACTCTTCACATAGTTGTGTTATATTCATTTTTGCAAGAAATGTACAATTTAGTTGTATGCTCACTTTTCCAATGCTGATAGCTGATAGCAGTAGTTAAGTGGTTGCCTCACTTATTTTACTCCCAACTTCCGTCTAAACTAGGGATAGGCCGGAAGTGGACTGCCTGCTTCTCTCTGTGCTTCTCTCTGTGCTCCTTCTGTCTGCACCTGCCTCTCTGGGTCAGGTGTGCTTCTTGGTTGATGCACTGACGTGTTCTTATGCATCTGGCACTACTTGGACGTTCAAGCGTCACCTCACAGTTCGTGTTCTCCCATACGACATACGAGCCCCTTGGTCTGAAACGTAAAGAACGCTTGGCAAGCGCATGCATTGGTATTGGTTTCTTCTTCTCATAAAGTCATGTCAATTAATTAAAGTTATCATCCCATATTTCATAACATGTTTTGTTAACTCGAAGCACCTCTTCCCTTTCCTTACCTACCAAACCCATTGCCCTACCCTTCTACTCAGTGATGTTGGTAATATAGTGAACCACTTATTTCCATGTGTGCCCTTTTCATACATCAGGGTTTGACCCAACCAGTGTCGTTATTTATGCAATAAATGTAGTGTGGAGTTGAAAGGCTCATCTCTCCCGCCCACTGAGGTTCATAATACACTACCATGTTCTTTGTTTCTTCCTCTTCTGCCATCTCCTTTAGTCAAATATAATCATCACCCTGAACCACTTCACCCTGCTGTACCCATTGTATCCATGCTGTATGCCCCTGAAACATCCCCCTAACTTGGCATAAGGCCAAATGAATCATGCATTCTGTCGTGTCTGGTGGTATCTCATGTGGGACAAAATGCCTGGGTGGGCCAGCAGTGTGAGGTATTAACGGGCACACACAGCAGGTATCATCTGTACTCTCTGCCCACCCTTCACATTTTTTCTTGCCACATGTTGTCAGTGTCAGTGCTAGGCTCAGCCCTAATGCTTTTGGAAGACAATTACAAGTCAGGAATCCCTCAATTGTTTTTGATCCTGGGCACACTAACATTTTCTGAAACCATTATACTACTATTACTGGAATCCAAATAACCCCATTAAACAAAAACAACATGAAAAAGGAGGATAGAAACAAAAGAAACATAAGAAAATACAACATACTTCTCATCATTTTGGATGTCTTCAGCCGAGATGAGGGAAACAGATTTTTTGCCTAAAGGAATACATTGGGAGGAAGAGAGTTATTTTGAAAACATTATTACTTCCCTCGTGTCTTGCCCCTTTTCTTCTCCTGAAGGGGGGCTGGTGCTTTTGTCCATTTGGACGTCCATAAGGTGTAGCCAAGTCTTCCTGCTAATCACCATCACAGTGGTTGGAGTGTCATAAATCACTGCAAAAGGGCAGACAAACCTCAGATCTAACCATTTCCTGGTAAAGTTGCAGATATATATCTTGGCCCGTTATACAGCTGGGTTGGCCTCTTCAAAGTCTCTTCCTCTTGCGCTGTTGGATGGCCAGTTGAGGATAATGTCGGCCTTATTCGACGCGGGCCTGTATGCATAGATATAGACTTTAGACAGTTGATAAGCTTTTTACGATGGCCTTGAAATTCAATCCCCTATACCTCGGCCGAACGATGTGCATCAGTATTATGTGAGGAACACGAGAGCGTCCTCACTTCTTTTCCCCCAGTATCCTCTTATCACGGGCCAAGAAAAGGCCATCACTTTTGGATCCCGACGCTGGGGGTTTATGTGCAAGGGTGGATCACCTGGGTGGAGGAGACTTGGGGAGTGGGGAGAGGACGTCCTTAGGAAAGACATGATATCCCCCATTTCCTTTTCAAATTGAACCCTCCATCCCGCAGGCCTTCATAGGCTTTTGCCAGCCCTTTCCCTGTGATCCCCCTAAGGTTTTCCCGATCTTACACCAGTATGGTACTGGGATGAAGATGGTGACAACTTGAATAACACATCCTCAGCGAACACTTATGAACCCCAGTCAGGTACTGGGACGAGAAGGAGGACAACAACAGTAAAGCAGGACTACCGCTTTAATGGTGAGCGGTCTAGTCCTTTTTAGAACAGGAATGAGGCGGGAGCTTAAAAAAATTGGAATTCCAACAGAAATTGAGTCAGCTCTAGGAGAATGGCCACACACTGCTGGATGCAGGCAGACCTCTATGGTGTGCCAGCGGGGCAGGGGGAGCACTCCAGACCCGTGGAAAAGTGCAGAGCATATGCAGCACAAAGTGACGGTACAGGACGCTGGAGGCCAGTGGCACGCCATTAAAAGGAAGCCAGCGAGACCGAGGGAAACAGTTGTGTGAGTGCTGCATCGCAGAGGAAGCACTGCTGGGTGTACGCGAGCCACAGAATACCGCTATGAGAAGACACGTGGGACCGCATGGAGAGAAAGAAGCCTGTGATTGCGGAGGACCTTGCAAGGAGCCGCAAGTCTGACCAGTGAGTGAAACCAGAAAGGGGGAATACCGTCTGGCAGGCGGTCATAGAAATAAAGCTACGGAAATCAAGATAAATGGAAAACATGCATTGTTATGCAAGTTAAAGCCGATCAAAAGGCATTTTGAATACTGAACAAAATGAAAAAGCAAGTTAAAGCAGATATAAAGCATTTTGTATACCGCACAAAATAAAAGCAAGTTGGATCTTGAGAGGAGTGAAAGAAAGATTGTGAATCTTACTGAAAGGATGTTTTTTAACTGCATTGAAATGATTTACTGCATTAGCTGAAAACAAGTGCTAGCAAAGCCAAGAGAACACAAAGAGTTGTATGCATGATATAAGAAATCCAGCATTGGCGAAAGCCAAGAAAGTGCAAAGAATGGTATATCATATGGAAATAAGCATTGGCAAGAGCCAAGCGGACATAAGAAAGTGTAACAAGTGTATGGTGGCCAAGCAATCCAAAATGAAGTGTCAGGAGAGTGTGACACGTGTGACTGAGGCAAGCATCACTGTGAGGAGAAACAGTGTACTGGTGTTAAAGAAAAAGCAGTCAAGGCGAGGCACTGGTTTGACCTGTAATGGGTGGACCGTGTGGTCCAACAACTCCACCTAGACCGCCGACCCTGAATGCAAAAGCCACTGCAAACACCTATAAAGAATCTTGTGTTGTGCAAAGACCTTTTTGTGACTCTGAAGTCAAGTGTTGTTTTGAAAGCTGGAAGATTTCAAATCTTGGGGAAAGAAACCCCGTGTGTTGTTCTGTTTGAAAGCTGGAAGATTTGTACTCTTGAGGAAGGAAATCCCTGTGCTTAATTAACTACTTTGAACCTGGGGAAAGGGGGCTGATTACAAACCAAAGAGCTAGAAGAAGCTTGCAACTTTACTTTGAACACTGTTCATTTTGATGTTGACATCCCTACACATAGTATGCAGTTAGTTGTGAGGGCAAGTATAGGTTTTTGGACACAGGCAGATGTTTTACTTTGGACTTACTGATGCAGACAATCCTTAGTTTTATTTAGGTAGGGAAATCCTACCTTACCTTAGGGAAAGTAAGCATTACGCTACCCTGCCTTTTTGAGTTAATAAACTTTGTTAAAAAAAACTTGAACCTGTTGTCTGTGTCTGACTCTTGGTGCCTTCACAGTTAGTACGAGGAGCAACAAGTGACGTTATCATTCTTCTGTCTGTCACCATCTTATGTGGGGTCAGGTGATGGTCAAAACCAGGCTGGTTTCGCAAGGCAAAAAGTGCCAATGGCAAGCAATGAAGTCAATTTATATCAAGCGTGCGACAACATTTTACAGTGCATTCTTAAAGCAGACTGTTGAGCCTGTCTGCCACACCATTGGCTTGAGGATGATAAGCTGAGCAGAATTTGTGTTAATGCCCAGTAGGAAAGTTATTTCTTTAAAGAGTCGTTCAAAAAATGTGGTCCCTTATCAGACCTCAACACCTTGCAAACACCCCATCATGGGAACGCCCCTCTAACGATGATTTTGATGCAGACTTAGCACCGAAAGGAGTGCATGGGCCACCCTCAAGCCAATGGGAGAACGGACACACCACAATGATCAAATAACAAAATCTGACACACCTTTCAGCCATATTCCCATAATCAATATGGAGATGTCTAAACAGACCTGAAGGGCAAGGCAAGGTTGCCTTAATTGTTTTCAAAATATATTCTGCTGTATATTGTTGGCATGTCACACAATTTGTAATACATGCTGCCACGTGCTGCTGCACATTTGGCATGAATCAATCAACCTGTCTTCAGCAATGTTTTCTTTGGTAGCGTGTGTGGGGTAATGCGTTGTTCAAGAGTAATTGTAAGTAATTCATTTGGCAAAACAGACTTTCCTGAAAGCTGTTGTCTCCATATGAAATACGTAGGGGACAAGGAGCATCCACTTTTTGTCCATAAAACTTTCTCTTCCTGTGGACCCTGCTCTTGCAGTTGTATTATCTACACCACGGGCAGAGCATTATATGGCTCAGTGAGTTGTACTTTTTGGCATGCAATATTGATAAATTTTGAAGCCTGTTCAGTAACATATGGTAAATATGACCCGCGCTATTCCTTTTTCTTGACACACCTCATATGTTGTTCCTGTATACAAGAAGGGCGAGGGGTCTTGTCCGTTGAACTATAGGCCGATCGCCCTATTGGATGCAGATTCCAACATTTTCTCAGGGATAATTCTGAACCATATGCAGTGCTGGATAAAAAACTGCAATATTCTTTCTCGATTTCAATTTGGGTTTAGAAAATACGTAGGGACAGATGCTGGGGGCCTATTGATGAATATCATGCTTGGTAAAGCTTGGAAGAAGGAGGCGACTCCCATATACATAGCCTCCATTGACCTGTCAATGGCTTTTGACAAGGTGGATAGATCATTATTGTGGTGCAAATTAAATCATCCTGGAATGCCTCAAACCCTACTTTCCATTCTGTTAACTCTTCACAAGGGGTCCAATTTACAGGTACGCTTAAATAATCAGGGCAGTCTATCTATCCCAATCGACGCGCCTAATGGTTTGAGACAGGGGTGCGTTTACGCACCCACTATTTTTAATCTTTACGTCTCGGACGCTAAAGGGGTGCTGGAACAAGATGTCTTTGCACGCCCTGTGGTTGAAGGTGTAAGAATCAGTTGGACTGCATATGCAGATGATTTTATGCTATTCAATCACACACCTATTGACCTACAGCGCCTGCTCTGTACATTTCGGGATTATACGGAACCTAACCATCTAACGACAAATGAGAGCAAAACAGTAATCATCCGTTTACATCTACGACCATATGTAAAACAATTTTCATGGTTTCTAAACCACATCAAACTTGTGGTGAGACCACAATTACGGTATCTTGGCTATCCTGTTTATGGCAACCAACAAAAGTCACACTATAGATAGAGTACTTGAATGGGAAAAGTGTATCACTAATTGTCCAAATAAAAAAAAATCAATAGTAAATACAGAAAGTTTTCCATTCTACCGACCCTGCGCTTTTATAAACAAAAGATCCTTCCACAATTTTGTTATGGAGTGGAGCTATTTCTAATATGGATTATGGACGAACTAGTCAAGTACGAACCATGTTTTTTAAGGGCTTTTTTCTCGTGCTTACCTAAGTTTATACCTGTGGTTGTACTGCGTTATGAAATGGGTTTAACCTCCATTAAATGCAGGATTATATAGCAGAAGCTTTCTCTTTTTAGGAAACTGGTCACACACTTGATGATCTTTTGGGTTCAGGTATATGTATGGGCAACATTGCTTCTTTCTATACATCAGATCTGAAACATGAATGTATGAACTATCTGGAAATTCTGGGTCTTACATTTGATCTCTTGGGGGCGTGGACAAGCAGCCATGGAGTGAGGACGCTGAATCCATGAGCTCTGTCAGAGCCGCAGTAGTCTGATCCTGAACTTGGCGCACCAAGCCCAACTACACCTCCACACGGTGCTCCAGCTGCAGCTGGGGCGAAGACCTTTGCTTTGCAGCCTATTCCGAAAAAAATCGGAGCGAGGGAGCCTGGTGCGACGCTCCGGCCCAGCTCCCCCTCTGCTCCGGACAGTGCACAGAAAATGGCGACCGCGGCGCGCTAGCGGTTCCGGGCCGCGCACAGGACCTGCTGGGCAGCGACGCCCGTGGCCGGCTGGGCACACGCACCTGCCGCTGGCTGGCGACACCTGGGCGTGCGGCCAGACCATTGGAGCTGGTCTGCGAAGCCCATCGAGGCACAATGGAGAATCGGGGGGCGGCCCCGAGTGGTCTCCCGAACTACACCCCGGGCGAGCTGACCTGCTGGTGCTGGGCACCCCCTGCAGCTGGGGAGCGAAACGGTGCACTATCGGGGCACGGCCGAGGCACTCAGTCCAGCTGCTACGGACCGGGGCTTCCCCGAGGAGGAATCTGCTTGCCGACAGTCGGGGCTGCCTGCCGCGGCCAGACACGGAGCCTCCCCCGCAGCCGCGACGAGGCATTCACTGAAGGCTGTGCCCTCCCTCCTAGGATCATCGAGGTGAGGAGCTGGGGAACCACACGATACGGCAGCGAGTGCTGCATGCTCCCCGCACTCGGTGCACATCACGGATTGCAATGGGGGAACCTGCCCCGGAGAGTGCGCTGGAGCCGCTGAAGGCGCCACTAGCTGCGCACGGAGCCCCGCGGGGGCCCACGCTCCACACATTTAAACTCCGTGTTATGAACTGAGCCCAGTGGGGCGACCTGATGGGCGCACTTAGTAGTGAGCGACCAGACACGCCGCCCTCCTGAGCACAGGGTTGGACAGCCTGCATTTGATAACGCCAAAGTGTCATAGCACTGCACTCATAGTGGTACACCAACCCCACAACCTTGCAGGTTGATCCTGCCCTCTGCACTACATCTAGTGGGTTGGCCTGCAGTGGTGACTGTGATAGACGGCGAGAGGGCGCTGGTCCTGACACTATCTGCGACACCGGTGTGGTGAGAGCCCACCTACTCAGCACTAGGGGCCGGGCCACTGAGGAGAGTTTCTGCGCTGAACCCCTATGAGGGGGACAGCGAGAAACTGGAGAGGGTCGCGCCGCTCCCTGGCTCAAAGGGGCGTACTGGATGTCTGCACCGCTTGACGGGGCCTGGAGACCCCGCAATGGCCACCTCAAGGAGTAAAGCTAAAAACACCACGATGGATCCTTTTGTGACATCGAAGCCTCACCATGCGGCCCCCTCTACACCGAGAGGCGCAGCAGCACAGGCCAGCCAAGAGGAAAACACCAAGGACAACCAGGTGCTGGAGGCGATTGCAGCACTAAGAACTTTTATAGACACGAAAATAGGCGAGGTCAAAGCTGACATCCAGCTCATACGACAGGATGCCCGCAATCTGACGGAACGCGTTACTATCATCGAATCCTCCCAGAAGGATATGTCGGACGAAACAGCAGACCTTAAGGCTGAGGTGGCAGACCTTAGGAGAAAGGTGTGTTTCCTGGAGGCGAGGTCGGAGGAGGCGGAAGGACGCGCAAGGCGCAACAACATCAGGATACTCGGCATTCCAGAGGGGACAGAGACCACAGACCCGACAGCCTATGTAGAATCCTTAATACAGCAGGAAATAGGAGCGGAGAAGCTCTCACAGGGCTTCGCCATGGAGAGGGCCCACAGGTCGCTCCAGAAGAAACCCCCTCCAGGTTCCTACCCACGTCCCATCATATCGAAGGTCCTCAACTTTCGAGACAGGGAAGTCATCCTGAAATTTTCAAGAGAGGGAGGTGTAATAGAACGGGGTAACTCTAAAATTACCATCTACCCTGACTACACACAGTAGGTACAGAGAGCGAGGAACTCTTTCGTCTCAATCAAGGCCCGACTGAGAAAATTGAACTTAAAGTACATGCTGTGGTATCCTTCCAGATTAAAGGTGATCTATAAGGGACGAGCGATATTCCTGGAGTCGCCGGCCGCGGCCAACATGTGGATGGAACATAACAACTTAGCTGAGGTCCCCGGGGAACCCTCCCATGAGAGTCACGGAGAAGAAAGTAATGAGCGGTAGACGGACGCCGCAGCATGGGCCCCCTCGACCCTTGCCTGGAGCACTAGAACGAGGAGGTACACTACCACCACTGAAGCAACACTACGACGAGAGAAAGCGAAACGGCTACTGGGCTCGCACGGCCTCCTCCACATGTGCACAAACCATGAACCCACGAAAAACAAGTGCAGGCCTGTTGCCAGCATGCACCAACTTGTGCCAGAAACCCGGATGGGGACAGGCAGGGCAAGAGCGCCCGAGCACTGCACCCTTATGGCAGAGGCTGGGTGCACCAGTTATAGTTACTGTTTTCCTGTTACAGTTGAGCCTGCCCTACTTCTGATGACCATCAGCCAAATTGAAGCGGACCTAGGACCGGACCCCAGAGCTTACCAACCTGAGCAAGCAGAGCGAGATGTGACGCCCGACAATGCATTGCCGAATCACAGATATGACGTGGAGTCCACCACGGCAAAATGCAAAGTCACACAATGGCCGCACGACCCAGGATAATCACATGGAATGTTTGGGGGATGGGATCCTACCTACGAAGAAACTGTATACATACGTACCTGAAGAGGAAGAAAGTATCAATCGCCCTCCTGCAGAAAACACACCTCTCAACGGACACTACGGACAAACTGGTAGATTACCGGGGTGGCCAGGGTGGCGGTGCATCCTACTCAAAATATGCACGCGGCGTATACACATGGGTGAGCCCAGGTACACCATTTCACCCAATGGGTGTGGAAGCGGACAGAGAAGGTAGATATGTGATCATATGGGGCACGCTGGAAAACTCTCGGCTGTGCATAGTGAACTCATACTTCCCCCAACACGGTATCCCTTCTCATCTCAAGAAGCTATGTGCCATAATCACACACCACAGGGAGGGCATCCTTTTATGGGGGGGGAGATTTCAATTGCGTGGTGAATGTGGAAATGGACAGATCCACCATGCCACGTACACTCAACACCCCCGCCCCTCGGGCACTTTGCAGCGCGATCGAGGACTTGCACTTAGTCGACGTCTGGAGAGACTTGCACCCCACCGATAGGTCCTACTCATTTTACTCGGCCACCCACGATCTGCATACCAGGATAGATCTTTTTTTCATCGATAGTGGGCTAACTTCGCAAGTCGAATCTGTGTGCTACCTGGGCAGGTCAATATCGGATCACTCCCCGCTGCTAATACAGCTCTGCCTTAGGGGCCCTAGACCACCTATCCCGATGTGGCGGATGCCGATAGACACTTTAACGGACCCCGCATAAAAGGATGCCCTAGGTGAAAAGCTGGAAGAATACATAAATATTAACAAGGGATCAGTTGAGAAATGGAGCACGCTATGGGATGCCATGAAGGTGGTAACTAGGGGCGAGATAATAGCTGAAGCAGGAGGGATCAGGAGACAACTGAGAAAGAAGCTGGAGTCAAAGGAGGAGGAGATCAGACACCTAGAGAACAATCTCCACCCTACCAATGAGAAGGAAACCAGACTGAAGGGGATCAGAGAAGAGTGCAGAATTGCATGGGAGAGGCTGTCCAAATTCGACTTCTCTGCGCGAACTCTTAAGGCACACAAGGAGGCAGATAAACCAGGCAGGATACTTGCCTGGCTATGCAGGAGGAAGCAACCGAGGCAGGCCTCCAAAGAGAACAAGGATAAAGACGGTATAACTCACAGGACACAGCAAGCAATAAACAATGTCTTTTCAGACTTTTATGCCGAACTATATGCCCGCAGAGACCAAATCCCTGAATCAGACATCAAAGATACCCTGGCCGAAGTTGAACTGCCTAAACTGAGCCGGGAACAACGAAATATTCTGGGAGAGGCCATCACTATTGAGGACATTTCAGAGGCGATCAGATCCCTTTCCACAAGCAAAACCCCTGGGACAGATGGCCTTACTCCAGAATTTTACAAGGCCTATTACGAAATCCTAGCCCCCATGCTGCACAGAGTATACGTGGAGGCATATGAGACCGGGATGCTACCGAGTAGTATGAGAGAGACCCTCATTGTACCAATACTCAAACCAGGCAAACCAGCCGACGAGTGTGACTCTTATCGCCCCCTAGCGATGCTAAACTATGATAGTAAAATATTGACAACGATATTAGCTAAGAGGCTCTCTAGGGTGATAGGATCCATAATACACAAGGACCAGAATGGTTTTGTCCCAGGACGCAACACCACGGTCAACCTGAGAAGGCTCCAACACATAATGGCTCAAACAGCTGAGTACAATGACGACCTGGCAGTACTTTCGCTAGATGCCATAAAGGCTTTCGATTCAATATTTTGGGAATAGCTGATTGAGACCCTGAGGGAGTTTGGACTTGGTGAGCATTTCATCCGATGGGTTAGGGTGCTCTACAACAACCCAGTGGCGAGAGTGAAGACAGGAGGCATGGTGTCGGGGGCTTGGGCTATCCAAAGGGGAACCAGACAAGGGTGCCCACTGTCACCAATGCTGTATATCCTTGGCCTGGAACCGGTGGCAATCTACTTCAGGAGACAGCTCTTTGACGCTGGCATCAACATTAATGGGGTAGATAACATAATTTCCCTGTACGCTGATGATGTCCTTTCATACCTGCGAGACCCCCAACTGAATGCACCAACGGCACTAGACATCCTTGATAATTTTGCGAAATATTCGGGGATAAAATTCAGCAGACAGAAATCATGCTCTTTCCCCCTGGCTGGGCTTAAAGGGAAGGGTACAGAGGAACTACCCGAGATAGGGATTCAATGGCAGCCGGAAGCCTTCCGCTATATTGGTCTCACCATTATGAGCACCCCAGCCTCCACTCATGAGTGTAACACGGAGGCAGCAATGCGCGGAGTGCGCAGGTCTATCAAATTCTGGTCGAAGTTACCGCTCTCAGTGGTGGGCAGAGCTGCAATCTCCAAAATGATTATACTACCGAGATTCCTTTATTACTTTACCAACATAACATACTACATACCGCCATCCTTCTTCAGGAAACTGGAATCACTAATCAGAGACTTCTTTCGGGGCTGGGCCAGACACAAACTTACATTGAACACCCTTACGCTTCCATACGCTGAGGGTGGCATTCAACTGCCTGAGTTCCAGAGGTACTATTTAGCAGCACAACTATCGCATGTCGCTAAGTGGCTATTGGATGAACCCACTGCTGAGACAGGCCTCCTCCGACAACTAATCACACCTATGCATCCCAAAGAGGTAATATGGAGCACTCAAATAGGGCCCCCTGACCCACCCATGATAGTAAAGCTGGGGAGGCAAATCTGGAACAAGGTCAGATCATTGCTTGGACTGCAACACTTATATGCACCGGATATCCCCATGCTTGCAGATGTATGCAAAATCCCCACTGACTTACCAATGATGAGGAGCTGGGAGAACTGTGGCCTCTATACATGGGGAGACATGTTCGATGAGGGGCTGTTCAAAGGCATTGATTCATTACAATTGAAGGATGGGCTTGCCACAGGACAATTTCTATGGTACCAAAGGGTGAAGCACATAGCCAAGATAAATTGGAACACTTGGCCTGAGGAGCCAGAAACGCACCCTCTTGTGCAGGAAATGTACAACCTTGGCGACGGCTGGAAACCGACATCGAGGCTCTACACACGAATAAACGACAGGCCTAACCCGAGAAGTGCGTGCCTTAAAGAGAAGTGGGAGACTGATCTGGGGACTGAAATCACGGATGGAGAATGGGCGAGAGCCCTTCCGTACCCGAAGGAGGTGTCACGGAATGCCAGGTTTAGGCTGCTTCAGCTGAATGTCCTTTATAGGACTTACATGACCCCGCACAGGCTAGCCGCTTTTAATGATAAAGTCTCCCCAACTTGCCCATGGTGCCCCTCCGAAAATGCTGACATGATCCAAATGTTTTGGGCCTGTCCCAAATCGCAGAAACTCTGGCACGCTGCTGATCAGACCTGCAGGAAAGCGGGAATGGAGATATTTGAATGGACACCCAAAGAGTGCCTGTTGGGCACTCACCCGAGACTGAGCAAAGTCAGGCACTTAGTGAAACTCGTGGACATGGCGTGTATACTAGTGAAGAGAACGATCGCTATGGCCTGGAAGTCGCCTGCTGGCCCCAGGTTTGAACCCTGGATCAGGGAACTGGAGAGATGGTCCGCCGCTGAAACAAGAGCCTGGGAGGAAGGGAACAACCGGGATGGAGAAGAAGTGAGCACCACACTGGAGTCTTGGAGGGCCCTTATGAGAGATATGATCTTCTCCACAAGTTTCAAACCCCCTTGAGTTGGCTCTTCTGGCACAAACTGTAAGCTTGATACACTGACCAGGACGGTGGGCCTGGGCACTCCCTTGAGCCACCCCCCATGCGGAGTCAATGAAGAGCGAAGGTGTCGGGCTCTGGGCTTGAAGTAGGAAGAATGGAGAACTGCAAGACAGAAGGAAGAGCACAGTCAAAGTTGTTACCACTGTTTTTCTGTTTTGTTTGTTGTTTTTCTTTTTTCTCTCTTTTTTGTGTGTTTTCTCTGTTGTTCTTTACAGTTTACTTGGCAAATAAGACATGCTAAAGCTGATATGACGCACATCTTGTGCGCAACTGTTTCTTGTATACCTATAAATGCCAATAAAAACATTTAAAAATAAATTACATTTGATCTCTTAATCTTTAACCCGTGAAAGTTAAAAAATGTCTGGAATGGTGGGACTGGGATATTTCGAACTGTAAGGTTGGGGTGACCTGCCTCTACAAACATATGGGGGGTCATTACGACATTGGAGGTGTTAACCCCTTAGCGGGTACCGGGTTCGGGTTCCTTGAATGAGGAATTACCGGGCCATTCTGACCTTGGAGGGCCCGGTAATTTCCCATTCAAGAAACCCAGATCCTGAACATCCCCATTAGGGCTCAATGGGAATGGGGAGGGAGCTAACCACGAACAGGCCCGTTGTTAGCTCCCTGGTCTGCTAGCGGGACCCACTAAGGGCACCTGGTTTTACCAGGCGCCCTTTGCGCGTCCCTTTAGCAAACCTCGTAATGCGGCGGTAGGGGTTTAACAGGGCCGGCACCATTATCGGCGCCGTTAAACCCCTACCGCCAAGCTTGTAATGACTCCCATGGTCTCCCATTTCAAAAAACTGGGGAGTGTGCAACCTTATTTAACTCTGTTCCCGGACTTAAATGCTAGACATAAGTACATGCGTTTCAGATTTAATGTACTTCCAACCCATGAAGTCCTACGCGCCCGTAGGGCTGATTTGGGGCTTTTGCAAATATGCAGATTTTGCAATGAACTGGGAGCAAATGAAACTCTGGAACACTTAATGTTAGATTGCTCTGTTTTGAAAACAAATCGGAGTCAGTATTTTAGTAAATTTGTTGCCAGTACTAGTTTGTTAACCTAAATCTATTATAGCGGAAAATGCTGCATGGGAAAGAAAAACCGCTCCGATTGGCGGTAGTCAGTTATTTACAATGTATGTAAACTAGGGACTGAACATGAAACAAATGAGAGAGCTGTGGATCAAGTGGTAATGACATCTACCATGGAAAGTACTTATATATTGGCGGTTTTGGATTAATATTGCTTTCATGTTTCCTCTGGTTTTCTTTTATATTTGCTACATATGATTAGTTTCTTATGGAATGTTTATAGGTGATTTTGATGTTTGGAGGTGTGTTTGATTTGAACTATATTGATCTATATAATTATTATGAATTAATCATTTATTCATGTTGTATATTCTGATGTATATGTGATTATTTCTGTATTGATTTTGTATTATTTTAATCTAATGAAATGTTTTAAGTATTTTAAATTTTGTAAAGGTTAAATAACAAGAAACAAATAAATAAATAATAATAATAAATAATAATATGCTGCTTCTTTAGCGACTGTATCTGCTATGTTCTTACCTTGGGAGACGAAATCTGTACCATTGATATGGGCGGCACACTTCAAAACTGCTAATGCAGAAGGTAGTGGCAATACATCAATCAATCTGGAAAGTAATTCTGCATGTTTTACCTTCGTCCTCACCATCACTTCTTTCCTCACAACATACTGAGCCCTTGTCTGATACCTGTTCCTCCTCCTCCCCTGTCTCTAGGAGCGGTAAGGCTGGTTCATCAATTAGTTTACTATCAATCTTAAAACAATCTCAGTCCTGCTGTTCACTTATCAGTTGGTATTGTCGCGCCCGCTGTTCCTCTTTCTCCTGTGCTGCTCTAATAAGCTCCTCCTCTGCCTCTCTGAGGACATGCTCTATTTGCCTTTTTGCATTCTTCTCTATACCAGATAATAGTGTATTTTAGGGAGCTTGTCTGTTGCTTACTGATTCGATGTTCCCTACTTCTTTGTCCCTTTTTTCCTTCTGCCTTGGGTATATGGTGAGGGTTAGTGTAGGCCGCTGCAGGCTGCAGAGGATATGTCCTGTAAGGGTGCAGGCCGATGTAAGTGAAGGTGATGGCAATGGTGTTTTCTCCTCGCTCATGGATGGAGGAGCAGGTGCCAGCGGGGCAGAAGGCTGCACTTGTGCTGGTGTGGCAGAAGGCTGCGCCTGAGCCATTTTTTCCTCCCTCAATCTATCTGCTTCACAGTTGGGGGCACTGGCATTCTCTTTACCTTTACCTTTCTTATCATCATGGAGATCTAACTCTTCTTCGAACATCTTCCAGAGTTCAAGAATGCTCTGTTTTTTTTCTTTCCTTTGTAGTGCGTCTACATGTTTTCAAGGATGGCCCTATCATGCATGCCTTCTCTTGGCCAGGGTATGAATATGCTATTTTAGTATTTTTGCCCTATACTTGTTCCTCATATGGTGCCCTCAATGTGTATCTATATCTTTCCAACAATATCTTATATTTAAATCTCTACCCCCTCCCCAAAACCCAATAATTTTGCACATATTCAAAGACCACCCCAATTTACATGTGTTCAATTGTCACCCCACTTTAAACAGTTTTCAATTAATTACTGTTTCTGCTTTTCAAACACTTTAAAATCACACACCACCCTCCATTATTGTTATTCACAACAAAATATACTTACCTTACAACAACCCACACTAACAAAAAATAATATACCCAAGCTCACAACATAAACCTCTCAACACTATATTTTTACAAACTACAAAAACACTTCTTTATTATAGTCACTCCCTCACGGCCCCCACCGTGACAAACCAAAAACACCATCCTATACATTCGAAATATAAATAAAAATGATCAAAACACTGTCCCCCTTACTGGGACCAAATAACACTTCCTCTAGTTGTACACAGTGCCATCATTCCCCTTATATGAGGAGAAATCTCACATCAATGCACATTTCTACTCTGTTATGGCATCATCATCTCCCACAGCGGGGAATGATCACCTCAATACCTTTTTAACATATACAATACTGCTACTACGCAACATTGCCCTTCCCTTTTCTAAAAGAGAGATCCCCTTTCTCCTCAATATACTACAAAATATTAAATAATTTAAAAACCATATACACAATATTGCTTCTTTATGCAGCAGTATTCTCACATCGTTCTGGATTTTCCGAGCACCCTCGATGCTGAGACTCCACTGAACAGCTTGCCTGCTTGCGTCAGCTTCCTGCCCCAAGGGATCAAGCAGGTCTTTTCGATAAAAGGGGCACCTACACTTCTCTTCAGGATGGGCACATGGGACACTAGTCTCTGTAGGCTAAAATCACTTCTGCCAGGTGTGAGGCGGGGTAGCCCAGCCACTCAGGGGCAACTGGAGGATCTCGCTGGGGCTTGTAAAGGTGCAGTTGTCCCAAAACAAACCAAAATTAGGAGTTCAAAAATGCTCAAAAATAGAGTACACAAACTGCAGAAAGAACACAGCTTTATTTCCGGAACAGCTGGGAGAGAGCACACAACATAAAACTGGACACTGTCTTCAAAGCTTAAAATTATCATTATCATTATCATATCACTACACGTCACAAATCCCCAATAGAAAACTTTTGTTGTTCTTCACAACCTGCACCTGCACGCCCTGCAACTCCCATCTCGACACAAACCACAAACCAGTACGCCATGACCTTCCCGCTATCTCCTTAATGAACCACCAAGCTGAGGTACCACTGTTTGAATTTTAATTTCAGCTATTGTCTTCAAATTATCAAGACAGTTACCTCACAATCCGGGCTTTTCATGGCACTGGGGGCACTGTGTTCACGCTCTAACTTTGTAAATTGGCACTGATGCCATGTTGTGTCCTTTCTGTATTCATTAGCATTTTGTCTTGGACTGCACCTGCTTGTCTGGAATTGACTTTCAAGTAATGGGGGCTGCTTCCTTTGCAACAATTAATCAACGTCTGCTTCATCTACCAAAACATCCTGACCTTGAGATGCTTGCACTCACCACAAAACAAAATTCAATTAAATGGGGCCCTAGTTCTAGAAAGCAACTTAGCAGAACAACATGGTTACATTTGCGGCCTGTAACTCTGATAGTATACTAACATAGCCGTTCTCTTGCTCACAAAGCTAATGACAGCTCACACTATCGAAAAAAACAAACTCGATAATGGGGCATGTCTGAACTGTACAATCTAATATAGCACTATGCTTTATGAAGGGAAACTATGTATATATAAAATGCATGCAAAAGAAGAACTCTCTGCCCTAATATATTTAAAAGCCTTTGCAACACATGTTTTCCAATACTTTGCTGCATGTATATTTTTGCTGAGTACATGTTGCTGTGTGCATATTTAACTATCATAACATAACTTACACGTGTCTAAGCGACATTCACGTTACCATTAAAGGCCTAATATCTAGATAATGGGGGCTTTCCCAACTTGTATCTGCGCGTGCTCTTAGAACGCTGCATCTGCATATTTTCACATGACGGAGGGATGCACAGCGCATGGGTGTTGGGTTATTTACCCAACCACTGACCGCCCATAGCCTTGAGGCCATTCACGGCCCACTACCCGGCCCTCCCAGCCCAAAACACACCCTCCTTTGATCTCTAAAATATCTGTATGCTAGTGTTATTTCTAAGCAGTCATGTGAAAGTTAATGGCTTATTTGCCACTGCAAATGAGCCTCCAGTGTAATAAAAAAGTGTTCATTCAGTCTGCCTCCAGCCACATGATTTTTCAGCAATATGTGCATCCTTGCATCTGTGCCTTATACTGAAGTCCTGTTAAAATGAAGGATTAGCATAGTCAACAGTTTAGGGTCTTGTAAAGGCATCTTAAAGCACAACAAACCTTTCAGAACACTTTTTATTTATATTTGAAACCCTTTTTCTTTCAGCACTATGCAAGTCAAATCTCCATTCTCTCAGGAGCCACTTTCAGACTTTCAGTAGAAGGTGTGCTTTTAAATCAAGGACTCCACTCTGTTTAACTTTGGGAAGAAACTGTTCTGTCCCAGCACACAAAACCCTAATTATTCAGCAGTAGGCAATTTCATTTCTAATGCACCCCCTTCAGAGAATTTTGGGGTTGGCAAAAATAAATAGGAGTACCCAATTACTTTACAGACTATACTTTTATCCACACTGGAAGCAAAGTTGTTAAGTTCGAATTTCAACAAATTCATCCCGTGTAATTTGGCTATGCAGGAATTCATTAAATTATTGTTTAGTAAAAATACTAAGGATCTACTTTGTGTGCCCACCCAATCGATATTATCGGAAAACTATTGAATGAAACAGATCCCCACAAGACTTTGGTTTTGTTGGACAAGTTTACTTACATAAATATCTCTGGGTTTGTGCTCAGGGAAAAGGATATCAAGGCTCAGGTAATTGTTCAGGTAAAGGGTTCCATGTGTTAATATCCCCACAAAAATATTGACATACAAAAATATCGCCATATTTTTGCGGCGATAATAAGGCATGGAACATGCGGGGCCCCCCCTGCAACACCTGTACTATTTTAAACGGAGCGGGGGACGGGAATCATCTGAATCCAACATCAGTCATGGATACTCTCCACACTCAATCCCTCTATTTTGCCTCACCTTGGTCGTAGGCCCCAACCTCTGTTCACTCTCCCAGTCTCCTCTAGTATTCTTATCAGCTGCTCTAGGCCAGGTATTTTCAGGCAGACCCGCTGATTGCCATTGTGCACCCCCTTATGAATCTTACACCACTCTCACAAAAATGTCTAAATGATGACATGCCAGCTCATTGGTCATTAATTTTGATTGGACTACTATTTTCCATCCCCGTATTCAAGGGATAGTCCCTGCCCTTTGATTGGTACCTTCAGTTTAACCAGGCCACATTTGGGATGGGCAAGTTGTCCCATGTGAAATTAACTTTTCCACACATTTCAATTTTGTATTTAAAAACCTTTAATGTGGCAAATATTTTTTAATTTACAGTTAAGCATAACAATATATAAATGCCTGAAACGGTCTGCCCATGCCGGTCCTATTGAAATGAGTGCTGTGATTGCATGAGGTTGCAGGTTTGAACAGGGGGTTTTCTTGGTTTATTCAAAAATCATAACAGTTATCAACCTGAAACTTTCCATACAGATATCTAAGTTAATAAGTTATCATGTCCCCTAATCTCTGCTTTGAGACATTTTCTGGGAAGCTATCATCACATTTCAACTTATAACTTTAATTTTCAAGGTCAGCCATTACTGTGTGACTTATGGCTCCTTAGAAAATGAGCAAAATATGATTGTCCATCTACACTAATGGCAATCTCTAAACATATAAGCATATTTTGACTTCAAATACAATTACGTTTTGTTTCCCCACTCAAAATGAGATCTGGACATCTGTTGCCTCTGTTGGTTTTGCCTTCAAAAAATCCCATTAGCATTCTTGCAAGGTCAACGGCCGGCCATGGGTCTGTTTATCTTGAAAAGCAGAGCAGATCCCCCACCTCCATGCTCATAGAAATCCCTCGAGGACAGGCCTGTGATCAGTATCTCTGAGCGGAGACCACAATTTGAATTTTCTTTTCAAAGAATTGTTCAAATTTCAACCCATTAAGGGCTGGCTCTCTGTACACCCCAATAACTTCTCTGTCATGCATGAATACAGCCTCCTCTCTGGCCCTGAAACTTCAAAGACATTTTCTTTCAGATAGAAAGTAGAGCAGATGCCTGGCATCCATTGGGAAGGTGGCTTTGAATCTCAGTGTTAAAGTCAGCTCTAATTAACAGAAATCTGTACTTTAAGTGTCATAATTTCTTCCCTTAGACATAAGGCCTGCATATATATTTGACCTCACCTCATTTGCAGTTTTCTCATGTACCATGCCATCAATGTTTATCTTTACATACTGGTTTATATATTTTGTATAATTCTGGCAATGGAGATTCATTTTCCCATGTGTTTATTGTTTTAATCTGCACAATGCACACCTTTCCATTGTAACTTTCTCTTGGGAAAAGTGCAGTTGTGGGGTCTCGGTCACTGGTATTCAAAAGTAAGCCTTTAGTTTTGGGGCTTTTTCAATTGCATGCAGGGTCCATTTAATTGTATTCCTCTGGAAACAACATTTTGATGTGACAATTGAGAATGAAATGCTGCCTTTTCAGTTTGGCAGTCACCACTTAGCAAGCCCTGCCCACCTGGTGCTTTCCTGCTTGCCGCTCTTTTTCACCACTTAGCAAGCCATGCCCACCTGGTGCCTACCTGCTTGCCGCTCTGTTTCCCTACTTAAGGAGCCCTCCGGCTTCTTTTCCTTTGCAGATGGGGAGCGGGTGAAGTGGATCTAGGTCCCCTGGCCTAAGCCCCGGCCACCTGGTGCCTTCCTGCCTGCCGCTCTTTTTCACCACTTAGCAAGCCACGCCCACCTGGTGCCTTCCTGCTTGCCGCTCTGTTTCCCTACTTAAGGAGCCCTCCAGCTTCTTTTCCTTTGCAGATGGGGAGCAGGTGCAAGAGGATCTAGGTCACCTGGCCTAAGCCCCGCCCACCTGGTACCTTCCTGCCTGCTGCTCTTTTTCACCACTTAGCAAGCCCCGCCCACCTGGTGCCTTCCTTCACCATCACTGACTTGTGGCCAATGCTGGATTTTACTTTTATGGACTTCATTCATTCACGGTGCGTCACTCTTTCTCACCTCTCATGCTGGACTTCCTTTGCATCTTGTACTCATGGTGGCCCTGAATCATGGTGTTCCCATCTTCATCTTGTATCCTGGCTTGCAACATTATGTGTTACTAATGACTTCTGCAATTGTATTCGCTCTCCACTCTTGCTTCTCCGCTCTTTTTGACTACTTAGTCTCTTTTCTCTCCTCCTTTCCCTTCTCCCTTTCCTATCTCCTCCCCTTACTTTCTCCTATGCACTTACTCTATCGGAATTGTCCCTGGACCTAATATGATAGCAACCTCGTCTGTTTCCTCCACCCTCCCATTACTGTTTTTTTCCTCCCCACCACACCTCCAGCACTATCTGAAATGTCGTCAAGCCTAGTATGATAGTCGATTGTTTTGTTCCTCCGCTCCCTTTCTGCACCCCTCTCCCTCACCTTTTGTTTTTCTCCAGCTCTACCAGAAATATCGTCAGGCCTAGTACGGTAGTCACCTGTCTGTTTCCATTTCCTTCCCACTCTCCTCCTCCCTTCCTTATCTATGTCTTAGCTCTTAGACTATCAGAAATGTCGTCAGGCCGAGTACGATAGTTAATTTCACATCCTTACTGTTCATGGCCTGTAAGAATGTGGATGTATTTTCCCTTGTTCCCTCCCTTGCCTTGAAGCGCTTTAAAACACATTGTGTATAGGCGCTATATAAATAAACGATCATATCATATAATATCTCTGTGTGTTTTCAATGCTCTGCATTTTAGGCCTAACGTAGCCAAATTGCAGTTTCCTTTTTTATCTGGGGGCTTTATTTGAACCCCACAGCAATCAACATACTCTGATTAGTTATGGATTTGTCATTTGAAAAACATGTGCTCACATGCACTCTTCTCAGGCCAGAAGACTGAATGAGGATAAATAATGGTCTATTCACAGCCTATTTAAATTAACACTCACAAAATGCCCTTGTGTCTCGAGAAAGAACAAAGACATGCCAAGACAGAAAAGGACAATTATACCCTCTTTGAATTTATTGGAGTACTGTACCAATGGAGCAACTACTGAGATGGGTTTATAGATTTAGACACAGGAACAATGTCCTTCAACCCAAATGTTTTGAAGTGAAAGAAGGAGGTGGTGTGGAGAGTCAGCTAAGGAGGAGATGGTGACAGTAGGAGAGATGGTTTTGGCAGGGGTCAAGTCCTACAACAAAAGTGGGGCACTAAGTAAAATTCGCAATGTGATGTGAAATCACCAGAAATTCGCATATCAAGGTGAAATATGCAAATTGTATTCAATTGGCTTTACATAACTACAAATTGCACAGGATGAATGCCATTTGCCTTTCATAAAATCAACACACACAGAAAAGCAAAGGAGGATATCTTCTTCTAATAGTGTTTTGAAAACATAAACAGGTTTGCATGTTTTAACCTCAAATCACCAATACCAACGTTTTCCCTGAAATATGCAGTCCTTGTAATTTGATGTTACCTTTAGCTGTGTGATGTTTTAAATCAGGTTATATAGTGTAGTGGGGGACTGCGGTTCTAGCCTGAGGTTGGGGTAAATTCATAAATTCAAATAAAACAGTCAATGCTTTGCGTTTTACACATGGCCTCTAAATTACCCTGGGGAACAGCGTCTGCCCTAGGAAAGAAAGTGGGCGGATGCCGTCCACCCGCATGTACCCTCAACTTGAGCCCTGGAGTTTGGCGAGGAGAGTAAGAGCCAAAGGGGAGGTGCTAATAATACAAGTAGTCGGTAGTGAAAATAGCAGAGCGCACCGAGTAGTGAAGACAAGAGTGGAGGAGACAGTGGTGAGGAGTAGCTGTGAGTCGTCAGACTCAATGAGGAGGACATGAAAGGTGGAGCTGGAGAAGTGGCAAGCTCTGTGGGAGACCAGCATGGGTAAAAAGAAAACAGAGGGCAAAATACACACCCCACACCTAACTGTATGTTTCAGTGAAGTTGGAGGAGGAGCGAGTATGTGTTAAAGCATCATGGAGGAATGGCAAGAGATAGGAGGAACAAGGGAAGGGTGACACAAGAGAAGGTCCCTTAGGAAAAGGGCTACATCAGGGCATTGAGGAGGGTGTGAGATTAGTCTAGTGGGATGCATATCCAGTTTCCTCTCGAGCCTCTCCTTTCTACCTCTCTGATCTGTACAAAGGCATACAATTCATCGTTGATCTTCAGGAGGAGTTTGCTTATGTGATAGCATATCTATGCCTATAAAGAACAGTTATTTGTAAATTAAATGGCATCAAAGTGTACGCAGAGTATTATAACAGGTATAGTCAACCAATTAGGCTGTGCATCGAATGGCCCCTTTCCATAGCCTGACAGAGAATAGCTTAATAACTTGCAACATGTGAAAGCTATACATGTTTTAAAAGAGATATTGGGATATGAAAGGGAGTTTAGCTGTGTCACTTCCATGCCAGTAGAACATTATTTTAATGTAAATTACATTCTCACCTTTCTCTTGCCATTGCACAGTAGGGGAAGGACTTTGTACCTGTGGGACCCGATCTGCGAACTGAAGTGGAAGGGGTATTCATCTCTGTATTAGAAAGTAATAAAAAAACTTTCTCCTATGTTGGGTGCATGAAGAAATATCATTTTCATTCTAAATTGCTAGCACTTCTTCACCAACCCTAACCTGCAGAATTAGATAAAACTCATGATATCCCATATTGAAATTGCATGCACATACAAGCAACCTAATGCACCATATTTACATGGGATGGGGGGAATTTATTTTTAATTGAATGATAATATTGATATTTACACATACTTTCTCTGGAACCAGTACATGTTATTGATACTGGAGAAAATAAAATGTTCTAAAATTGGTGAGTGATTATAAGGAAATTAATGTGATGTACAACTAGCACAAAGCATGTTAACACACTTCCCGATAAGCAGCAATGTTATCATTGAAATATAATCATTGATATAAAGATCAACTGTGTGTATGTGTCTATGTTAAACCTCTGTGAAAAACAGAGGCAGGCGGATATTCCTCTGTAAACAAGCTATCCATGTGTATGTCTATTTAGTGTCTTGGGTTGGCTTCCCCTGCCTCAAATAAGGTACCCAACTTTAATTTTCTTTATTCAAATAATTGGATTTTTTACTATAACACGTCCTGTTTCGTGTACCTGAACTGTGGGCACGGCTTGTATACCAGTGAGTGTTATATCTGGGATTGCCATTTATTGAAAAGAAAGACACATCAGCAAATATCTCAACAACTGCAATCATATGCCAGCTAGTACTATCACACATCCACTCATTCCCAGCATATGGAAAGGGGGAGTGTGCAACAGCAATTGAGAGGCCATCACATGCAGTAAGCAGGGTGTGTGTGGGTGGGGTTAAGCAGGCGAGGCACCAATGGAGAAGGTCAGGCAAGCAGGGCATAGGATATAATGTGATGTCCGAGAGCCACAGAGTGGGGAGGTGCATGGGAACTGGGGCAGGGGCTCAACGGACATTCGCCATGGCTCAGCCCGGCTTGAATGTGGATTCCAAGATAATGCTTGGTAATGCTGCCTGGAATTTGTTCAGATTCCTCATTCCTGATTCGAAAAAGAGTGCTGATCGTATTTGAGGCCTGGCTTCTCCTACTATTTTTGATTTCAGATTAGATCCCAAGTGCTATCATGTGCAGTCCTGCATTTTCTTATATTTTAGGGACCTACATCATCAGTTATATTTAGACACCCACACCGTTTGGCAGGTTTGGTCATCAAATGTCCCAACACTCACTCTGTGAGGAGCCATACCTGCATACAATAAGCATTGCCTGAATAATGACACACAATTGGGCTAACAATAGGACAAAAGCACAAAGTGGCTGAATCTGAAAACCTTCTTCATGCCAATTATGAGATAAACTAGGACATCTCAATGTATTTGTATTTGTATTTTATTGAATTTATATAGCCCTTTACTCCAAAGTGCTCAATGATTACTCCCCAAAAGGTTGTGTCCTATTCACAAAGGGCATATGAATGCCCACATCATAGATGTGCACATTCAATGTTTTCCCCCATCTCCTTCACACATTTGAGGAAATAAGTAGGAATTTCTGTGCATTTCAATGCTCATTTCAAATTCAGAAACAGGAAGCGCTTGAAATGCAAAGAAATCAAACACATTCCCTGCACCTGTTCGGAACAGATGCAGAACGATATGCAGTTCATGACAGGATCAACCCTGAACTGCAGCTGCTCCACTTGCATGTCTATCACTCATAAATGGATCACTGTTTATTTGTAACTTTTTTGTTGGCATTTCACAGTGACAAGTCCTTTAAGGGCCTTTCCCTGTGCAGTGCCTTTCCAGCACCATTAGGGTTGCTGGCAGCCTGCAGTGCACGGTTATATGTGATTTAAACACTGAGATTACATCTAAATAGACATATAACGAAACATTAACAAGTTAAAAAAATAATGACATGCCGTTTACATTGTGCATATTATCTGCATGCAGTCTGTTTCTATAGTCTATAGACAGCCATCTCGTGGACCTTTTAATAATTAGAATCCTGGTTTTGTGTTTTCTAAATGTCTTTTCACTAACTTTTCACTTTCACCATATTACTTTTATCCTACTTTTGCCTTGCTAATATCCTTTACGGGGGACACCCTCTGACCCCTGTGTCAACTTATACATGCCTCTTTTTCATCCTCCCCCATTATACTATTTCTAACTGAAGTCTATTTGGACAATTTTCCCCCACTTAAACTAAAACCTACAACACTATATAATTGCCTATATTTCGTAATTTTTTCATCCTGACACTGTTTTTTGCCCTCTTTATTTTTGTAATTAGTTATTTTTACCCCTTCATTTATTGTCTCTCTATTTTCCCCTGCACTGATTACCCAATACAGTAGTGTCAGGAAAGCTCCACCAACAGACTGGCCAGTGCATCTTTTGAAGTGTTGCCTAGGCCCCAAGTAATGTGGAGATCACTGTTGTGAATAATGTGAAACATAGATTTCTTAAAGTGGCTCATATAAAACAAGCACTTCTTTAACCATCTCCCCTTTTTGAGAAACAGTCTCACGTATTTTTGTAGTGGTGTTTTGCATGGTGCTATACACTGAGCAATCAGATTCAAAGGGCATGGGTGGAGTGGGGGAACATGGATTGAAGGGAGTAGAGGACTGATCCTGGCATACTCGTAGGTGGCTTTCAAGGTTATCATGCAAATGTATAATTGTATCTCACAAAGATAAGTGTAAGGGGAACGGCTACCTGCATTGGGAGTGGGAGTTGGTATATGTTTACTGTCTCACACATTCTCAAGGAGACTGCCTTATGGGGTTTTAGTTTTTTTAATCTCTTGTGATACTATTGAAGTCTTAGAGTCATGGCGAGAGTAGTTTTAGGCCTCTGACATTTTCTAACCTCCTCTGTGTGATGTCATGAGCGTGGAGGTGCAGAATATGTGTCCTATTGAGGATCTAAGACGCCTTGTTATGGGTGTATGTTCTTAGTAGCATCTTCAAGTATTCTGGGTGGAGTATTATAGAATTGAATGGATGAGGCAAACTACATGGGAGGTGATATACTTCTGTTCATATGCCTCCCTGGCGAATTATGGATGTACAGTTTTGGTTGTGCCCAAACACTCTATGCCTGATTCATGGAATTACTTGCATTAAAAGCGCAGATTTGCACGCCTTTCTGCCCGAAAATCCCTGTTTGAAGTATGGGGATTTTCGTCCAGAAAGGCGCGCAAATCTGCGTTTTTCACGCAAATAATGAATAAGGCAGTGTAAGTCTTGTCTATGGTAAATGCATTTTCATCTGGTGTTAAGGCAGGTGATGTCAGGACCCAGGTCGATGAGTGTGAGGAATTGCCATCTGGAAAAGACGCAATGCCCTGGCTTTTTTGATTTATTGATTTTTATTAACAAATAGAATG
The DNA here is from genome assembly GCF_040938575.1 of Ambystoma mexicanum. Lineage (NCBI taxonomy): Eukaryota > Metazoa > Chordata > Amphibia > Caudata > Ambystomatidae > Ambystoma > Ambystoma mexicanum. Next base: position 81,447,837 of record NC_090928.1, on the reverse strand, counting down.
ATGAGGGTAATTCCATCTCCAAAAGAGTCAATCTGCCAACCAGATTCCCCTTTTCCGTTGACTCCATGCAAAAAGAATAGTGCACGCATGCCCTGCCACATCAGTAGCCTTATCCACAGCACCTGCTTTACTTGTGGCACAGAGCAGGTGCCCACTTGACAGCCGCACAGACAGCCAAGTCACTGCATTTAAGATATATCCCCCACATACCCAAAATGTAGACAATCATAAACCGCCCATGATGGTGGCAGCGTAAACTCGAAATAAAATCTATTCCTACATTAGGCATAGTGCGTGGTACGACTTATGATCACAACCACCACATTCCAATTGGTATCGCACATGTGTCAGCACATGTAAGTGAGCTCTGCTGTGGAAGGTAATGCATGTTCTAGTGCACTGGGTGTAGCCTGCCAAATGGCAGGACGAGAACCTGGAGGGTCGGCCTCCTCTTTGCTCTCTTTGTGAGGGCAGGTAAAACCATCGCCCGAGACTGCAGTGCAGCAGGCAGTTGTACTGGTTCTGGGCATCTATAGAGCACACGATTCAAAAGGAGAAGCCTCACACCAGGTTGCTGCATCTCTAAAGGCTTTTGTTCTCAGTGAGAAGGGAAGAGGGCAGGATTATGATAGACAGGAGGGCTCTGGTCAAGGGAAGGAGGCATCCACCATCTTGATTTTCACTGTCTCTCTGTCTTTCCTGCCCCCTCCATTGCCTCTGGAGCAAAGCGCATTGGGTGTGACATCCTAGGGGCAACGACCACTCAGTCCAAGAGCAGGGAATGGACCACTAAAGCAGGCTAGATTCCGTCCAATCACTTGAGGGTATTTGCCCTTAAAAGAAGGGGTCTTCGACCACTTCATCAGATTCGCTCAGTTTCTCTCATTTCCTTTAAGGCCGCAGATTCGTTCTCATGGGACTTCCTTTGGGAGAGTTGTACTCTTCAGAGCCCTCAGCCTGAGTCGAACATGGAATCATCCAAAGCAGAAGCAAGGTCTGTGCCCTACCACTCCCAGGGCACATTCATTTTATTGTATCTATTTATTGTACAATTGTAAGGCGCTTATACATCAAGTAAATTGTGTTTCAAAGCACCCATAGGGCTACAGGGAGGGAAAATGGGAATGTAAATCAAATATAACAAAGAAAGGTAGAGGTGGACCTATAAGGTCTTGCGAGCATTCAGAATGTGCAAGTGCAGCGAGAGAGAAGGGATGAGGGAGTGGGGGGTAATTGATAGGTGTCAAGAGGGAAGTGCTAGGGAGTGAGCAGCTGTAAGTGCCAATGGGTGTCAGCTGCCAATAAATAAGTGCAGACCTGTGGTGGCATAGGCCAGTGAGTGTCAAGGCAAAATGCTGGGAGGGATGGAGGCTCTATGCAATTGGGTGTGGGAGGCCAGGACTCCGGAGGACAAATAAGGGCCCTGGTCACCAATCTAAGCAAATGTGAGATTTAGCAGAGTATGGAGGAAGGGAAGGAGAAGGTGAAAAGGAAAGTCTTGAGGAGCTTCTGCAGTTTGAAGTCATCCGGCACAAGACGAAGCGGAAAGGGGAGGCTGTTCCATAGGAGGAGCTCGCTGTTTAGTGAAACTCTTAACAGACACAGAGTTGGTGCCGGAGCAACATAAAGATATTGAGGGAGAGTGTTTAGTGAGAGCAAGTTGTAGATAGTGTGGTGTCTGGCCCCAGACAGCATTGTGGATGATGCAGAGGGATTAGAATTTGATCCTTACAGCAACCGAGAGCCAGTGCAAAGTTTTTAGGACTGGAGAGATGTGTTCCCTGGGATTGAGGCCTAGGATAACTCGCGCAGCCCTATTCTGGATTAGCTGCAGGGGTTGTAGAGAAGAAGATGGTATATTAAGGAAAAGGCTATTGCAGTAGTCTAGCCTAGAGAGAACCAGAGCTCTAGAGACATTGAGATTCTGGGGGAAAGTGAGGAAAGGAAGAATTTCTTTAAAGAGGTGAAGTTGAAAGTGGGACTTCTTGGCAAGGTCCTGTATATAAGGTAAAAAGGAAAGAGAGGAGTTGAAGATGACTCCAAGGTTCCTAGCTTCATATGAAGGAGAAGGGGGAGAGCCCATAGAAGATGGCCAGAGTGAGGGACAGAAAGGGGGAGCAGGAGTCGCAATAAGAAGGATCTCAGTCTTGCTGGCGTTGAGGCAGAGATCATTGGAAGTACACCAGGACTGAATGGCAGATAGGCAGTCATGAATGATGGAGGAAGTAAGAAGAGGATCAGAGGGAAGTTTGAAGAAGAGTTGTGTGTCATCTGCACAGCTGCACAGCACAGCACAGGAGTAACCTATGCTGTGGATCAGGACCTATCACTCTGCACCGGATACCCCCGAAAGGGTCTCACAGCACCTGGAGGGCCAGACCAGCCAAAGCACCCTGTTCACCGTACCAAACTGGTTGCTACATGTGCACCGCCCCTGGAAAAAGAGGGAAGTTGTTGATGCTAGTTGCTGCACTCCTCCTCCACATCGAACATTGCTTGCACCTTTAACCAGCTAAATACTGCATCATGTCCCAGCCAAAGCTTGTCATTTTGTAGGCCTGAAGCGACTGCTCAATGCGGGGATCTGAATGGAATCAGTGGAGAGTTACTTGCCAACTCTAACCGGTGGTTACAACTACGGCTCAGCCCAGCTAGGCCGTGAACTGCCACCTCATTGATCACACATCAACGTACTGAAGATCACCAATAACTTTGATGACCATTGCCTGCTGTCTCGACCTACTGGAGAGACACTCACTGACCCCTCCCAGGGCCTAAGCCCCAAACTGCATCCTTGAAGAGCTGCCGTTTTACCACACACAGTACCCACATTCACCCATAATCGATGCCTGCTTGCTGCTGGGCATCCACAATCCTATTTGGCCGAATTGAGCCTGAGCAGCTTGCATTTACATTCCACCCCATGTATAAACAACATCGCCCCACCAAGAACTGAATCCAGATACAGTTGACTCTGAACTGCCGCCTTGGTCCATTTGGACCATAGAAACGGGTTAGGTCACGATCGCTCCTGTTTTCAACAAGATATCCTTTTTGTGGTAAGTACCTTACCTACCACCCCTCGAACTACACTCAGATTGCTACTTTCTCGAGTCTGTCGCATATTCTCTGTTTTTCCTTTAGGGTGGGGTTTTGGACAATATTCTCTATTTGTGCTATATGCAATGATGTGTTTAATTAAAGTGTTTATATCTTTACAGGACGTTGATTGGATATTTGCTTTGTTTTGGACTATGATACTGTGTTGTTTGAGTCACTACTGGTTCACCTTCACACCCCTCTTCAGAGTTCCGCCTTCCCTCGGCCCATGCAAAGGGCGAAAGAGGTATATCTCTTAATTGTCCCTATTTTACCTTTATGATTTTGTTGTGCTCTGGTTTGTAGTGTGTGGACTGAGTGGGCCATTTTACCCCTTCGCATCCTTGTACTACTTTGGAGCATAATCCAATTTGTTACAGTGAGAATTTTAAGATCATCGGTGTAGCACTTGAACAGGGTGGGGAAGGAGTCGAGTGTGGTGCTGAGAGCCAATGGCAGAACCTTATTTGAGCCCAAGGGCAGACAATGAAAAGAATGAACTTACCTTCAAATCATAAACACCAATTCCTCTTGGCTGTAATGCATTTTCAGTGTTATTTATGCCAACATAATTAACACTCAAAACACACTATAGCCAAGAGAAGTGGTGTGCCTGCTCTTAAAGGTATGTGTTTTCTTTTCATTTGTTGTTTTAAAACGACTTTAGCGCCCACATTTTGCATTTGCAGGTGGTAATGAGTTGACGTTGTTATGTTCCAGGACGGACAAACACTGTTGGTAATGGCACTGCTGCCCATGTTAAGAGACCCTTGCTTCACTTGGGCACTTAACTTGGGTGGTGGGCCACTACCAACAGGGTCAGCCTACCCTGTCGGGTAATAATGAGAAGTAAGGATTCAAGCGAATTGAGGGCGCATCCGCCATTGTGAAAGTTGTGTTGGAGGGGATGGATGAGAATAGTATTATCTTCTGTGTCATATGCCACTGAGAGGCTGAATAAATATGGGACAAATCATAGCAAAAAAGGATTTATCATGTCGTTTTCGTAGTTTGCATAAATAATCATATCAGAAAGTTTCATTTTCTGCTCCAGCTATATCCATGCATTCATTTCTTTTTTTGAGTAGTCTATGCTATCTTTGCATTGGCCTCGTGTACCCTTTTTAAAGTTCAGGATACAGTTTATTAAGCATGTGTATGTTTTAACAGTTCAACCAATTTCAACATGTCCTATGTCACATTTGTGCATAACACATGATAACTTTGGTTACTCTTAAAATAAGCGTAGAAATAATGTGAACAGCGTCGGGAGGTTTGTAAGTAGTGCTGTGACTTTTCTGGACATACAGTTCTGAAGTGCATGTGAGGCCAGGATAAAACATAGATACAGAACAACACCACATGCAGTAGGCATCTACTGCAAAGCTTGCGAATGGACTACCTCCTTCCTCCAAGAAAGGGCCATGAAAGTCTTCTCTGACTCAGCCTGTGCCACCCCTAGCCACATCACCTGCGGTGTGCCTCAGGGCTCATGTATCGCGCCCACGCTTTGCAACCTCTTCACGAGGCCACTGTTCAGCATCCTTGACTCCCTGGGCATCTCGTATACAAACTATGCGGATGACACCCAGGTCCTCATCCCACTCACAGGCGACTACCTGGCAGATACTAAAACTCTTACCACCATCTACTCCACTATCCAATCATGGATGGCAGATAACTGGCTATGCCTCAATAGTGAAAAAACCGAACTCCTCCTCATAGGAGCACCTTCCACGCTGGGGAACCTCGGTGAACAGTACACGTCCTTCACTATTGACAACATTCCCATCAAGGTCTCCAATCACGTGAAGACACTCGGAGTCTACCTAGACTCCGACCTGTCAATGGATAGACAGGTCAATGCCATTGCCTCCTCCTCAGCCTATTACTCGAAAGTCCTCAACGCTGCCAGACCTTTCCTGTCATGCCAGAATTGCCTCATCATTGCTAGGGCAATAATTGGATCTAGGCTGGACTACTGTAATGCCCTACTCGTTGGGACCTCCAATAAGAACCTGGCCAAACTTCAGCTAGTTCAAAATAATGCACTTAGGGCGGCCACAGGTACTGCGAGAAAAGACCACATCTCCGAAGTCAGAAGACAGGCACACTAGCTTCCGGTGAAATAGAGGATTGTTTTCAAAACACTCGCCCTCACTCACAAATGCCTCCATGAACTTGCTCCACCCTACTTAACCCAAAGAATCACCAAGCACTCTGCCACCAGACCATTAAGAATGTGCTATTCCAACACGATTGTCACGCCCAAATCACGCAAGGTGCGTGCCGGTGGTGCCAGCTTTCCCACTCGGGCCGCCACCCACTGGAACGCACTGCCACCTCACATCAGAATGATTGAATCCCACCAAGCCTTCCGCAAAGCTGTTAAAACCAAGCTCTTTGTATGAAACGTACATGACTGCATTCTGTTACTGTATTACGAATATCATGCCTCACCTGCAACTATGCCTGTAATTGTGTATCCATAAGACCTCTGGTCTCATGCATATCTGCTGAATTAAGAATCCAATACTTACTTGTAACAGCGCCTCGATGTCCATGGGCTGCAAGTGCGCTATACAAATGCGAATAAATAAAATAAATATGTGCAGGTTTCAACCCAAGCATGAGCATCAAAGCTAGAGGTGCACCAAAGGTTGGCTTCGGCTAAGGAATTGGCTGAAAAAAAGGCTTTTTGGTTATGGGCGAATAATATCTACCTGTTTGTCTCCACCTGCATACTTTGTCTTCTCATTTTAATGAAATGCTACAACTCAGAGATGCAAATGCGGAGTGCAGACTGCAAAGAAAATTGAATTACACATGTCAATGTCTGAAAGCTTTCCTGATAACATAAGACATAGTATAACACACATAACACTATGGTGCATATGTTTGTTTAGTGGAGAGAGGTAGTGGTGAGGATAAGTGAGAGGTGAGCATGGTTTGTTCCTATCGGAAATACCTATGTAGGAAGTTGAAAAATTCACAGCATGTGCGGGAGTCCAGGGCTTGTGCAGTCAATTATGTGCCAGGCAGAGTGGCATGCCTCCATCTAAGAGGCCTCTCAAAGGAACTTCCTTTTGGGAAATCTATCCACTTACCCTCTAGGCCACTCTGCCAGTGGGAGTATGGAGAGGTAGATGAAAGAATTCTGCTTTTATGGTACATAGATAAATAACTATGTTCGGTCAGTGAAACTGGTAGGAGGAGAGGATGTTTGGAAAGCAGAAGATTTCCTAGCAGGCTGGCTGCCTTTTCAAGTCAATCGGGATGGGGACGAACCAGTTATATGTCAGGCATCGGAAGATGCGGACAACATTTCCCAACCCACAGTGGCATCTTGGGAGAACTTGCCTATTTTTTTACCGGTGTTGGCATGTCGAATGTGATCACCTTTTATCACGTTGGAGCAATGTTGGCAATTAAGGCAAGGATGAGTGCCATTTTTTGGTTTATTCATCTTATCAGCTCCAATTTTCAGAGTCTCATGGCCACATCATAAACATTCTTGTTTTTGACAATTTGTAATAGCTTTATCTTCAGCGGTACCCGTTATTTACTTTTCTCCGTTCTCTACCTCTGCAACTTTTCTTGGTTGTCACATTATTGAGACAATGTGAAATAGCTTTATCTCCAGTTGTATCCATCATTTACTTTCTTTACTTGTCTTAGAAATTTCCGTCCACCACATCTGCAACCTTTCTTTGTTGCTACATTATTGAGACAGTTCTCGCATAAACAATTTGGAATAGCTATATCTTTCGTGTAGCCATCATTTACTTTACTTTTCTTACTTGTTTTAGGTATTTCCGTTCACTACCACTGCAACCTTGCTTTGTTGCCACATTATTGAGACTGTCCTCGCATAATCGCCATCGGCGCATGTGCGGTACTACGTCATTTGTTTTGGATGCCACGGTGCATGCACAGTCTTTCTGTCATAATTTTGACGTTAGTCTTTATATATGGTTAAGCGTTATGCGCATGCGCGGGTGAGCACTGCTACCTCGCATGCACCAGTACCAATAGGGTATTTAAGACAGAGCTCCATGAGTGAGCACCATGGTTCTCTCGTTGTCTTCCGTGACTTCTAACTAAAAGTAAGTAGTAGGGCTGACCTTTCCGTATCCTTACTTACCTGACTACGCTCAAATTAAGTACTCAATTGTTTCTCTTTTCTTTTCTTGCCCCTGAAGTTGACTGTCAACAACAAGGTGACTTTTTGGACACCATTTCCTGAATGTGACCTGGAACTATATCTCCATTTTCCTTTACAGTTACACTCTCTGTGTGACATTAATGTGACTACATGTAAGTCCATTTCTCTCTATATATATATTTTTTCATTTCTTGAAAACATTTGCATTCATTTTTGGGGATTCCCTTATTTTACACTTTTCTCCTGCTGTAGCACGGTTTCTGACACAAAGTAATATTGTGACAGTCTCGGAAGGACCGCTTCTTTGAACCATCACAACTTTTGTTTAATGAATTTGCCTTGTCCCAGGTGGTAAGTGGATTGCACATCATTATCCCTTGAGAATTAGCTCATCACTAGTACTTAGATAATATGTATAAACTCATCTAGGTTAGGTCTACTCCTCCCCTAAGGCTGATTGTTTTTGAGTCCTCCCTTGTTTTGGCTATCCTTCTATTTAATGATTTTCACCACTAACATTTGTGGACTCAGTTTCCAATATGTAACAATAAATGTCCAAAGAGGGATTTTATTCTAAATTTGGTGAACTGTATTTTGTAATATCCACAAAAATGTCTAAATTTAAATAAATGAGTTACTGTGTTCTATAAATGTATTTGAATACTATTCTAAGATGTACATTTCTCTTTACTTTTCTAGAAACTTGTGGAATTGTGATATTGCCCCTGAAGAAGAGTGTTAAACTCGAAATGCATTAGGCTTAATTATGTATAAGAAATCATTATATTTTTTTTATATAAACTTGTTTGCGAGATAGTTATTTCTTCATACTGTTTTACCATCTCAACTATTTTTCTTTTTAAAAAATGGTGTTATACTGTTTGCACAAAAATTCTTTGCAAGATTGTTAAATTATTGATCTGTATTTACAGTTAGGAGATAGTGTGCAGGGGACGGGAGTTCCTGAATCGTTCAGGAACAACCACCTTTTGTTTCAGATTCAGTCATATGTCAGGCTTTCCTACCTCTGCTCCCCCCCTGTGTGCCGCTCTGTGAGAGGCCTCTTCCATGTTTGTCATATTAGGGAGGCAGTCAGCCCTTTAAAACAGCAGGGAGATGAAATGCATTTCTATTACATGTACTCTCAACTTGTGTCCTAAATGAACGAACAAAAACCATTTACACTTTACTATGTGAGCTATAAAGAAGGTTCCAAAACTCACTTTCTACCTAAGCTTCCTTGTAACTCGCAAGGGGTTGTAATGTGTGCGAATTGCAATGACCATTACAAATTGCATTCTTGAAGCCTGATACTTGAAGTAGCGCCGGTTTTGTAAAAGCCACATCTTTCTGTACATCTGGTCCTTTTTGCTTTGTTAATTCATGTTTTTCTGGCATTGTGTACTTTAAATAAGGATGAGATGATAATTCAAATGAAGAGAAATACATGTAAAATGGGAACACTTATTTAAAGTAGTGCTTCATTCTTTTTTTAGAAAGTTTATTTTTCATGTTTAGAGCATGGTTTTTTAAATAAAACTTCTATTCGGCTACTGGCAAATAGTTGACACACTATTAGGCAACATTTTTAAATATGCTATTCAGTGCATCCCTAATCAGAGTGCACAGGTCTTCGTAAGCCTGCGGGGTATTGACAGTTCACAATAATTCACGGGCCCGGGTGCCAGACCCTGTTTCTAGTGTGTCCACTTGTTTATTTCTGCAAAGAGCGAATGATGACACAATTTGTAACAATATCTTTTTTTGGCAGGAACACTTTATTCAATTAATTATGTAACTGCATAGCTAACCATGGACAATTACTGCCTTAAAGCATAATACATCTGAGCTAATTAAGGACACTTTGTCCATGTTTGCCACCAGTGGTCATTGTTTACATGTACTAGAGCATGCATAGAGCATGCATTCAGCTTAAAAAAAAAGTTCAGGATCGTGAATATGGGATATAACAAATGTAATCTATCACATTAAGTTTAATTGAGTCTCGCCATAATACATGGTGAGTACTTACGTAGGCGCTCATTAAGAACCCGCCTTCTTTATGGATGTGTCTTTTACCGAAAAGGTTTTCACCAAACGATTTTCATTGCTGGCATGATAACCTTTGAATGCTCAGGACAGCAAGCGTCGGCCCGGGAGGCCGATTATTTTAGGCTTAAACGTCATACTGGAACTGTTATCCATAATTGTTGAAAAGTTCCTAAAATAATTGGTTGAAATCATTATACATCGACTTCGTGTTTTTAAAATATGACACATGATTTATTCTATCCAAGACATTGCATTTGATGCGACTTCACAACTTCCTGGGACTGCAGATATGCATTCTACACTAATATTGCTAAACTGGCCTCTATCAATGAACCATAATCATCCCAGGTACTCTCATCATGTGCCAGGTATTGCCCTCATATACCTAGGTTGTCCCACATTTTGTCAGGATGTGGCATCATATGGCCACATATTAACACCAGTGTCCAGCTATCAGTATCGTGTGTCCAGGTCTTCACACCATTTTCCAACTATTGATATCATTCCCGGGCTACTGCCATCATCTGACAGGGTTTCCTTTAATGTCATTCCATGGCTGCCTCCGGAAAAGCAGAAGGAGCTTCGAGTAGTTCCCTTCACCATTTGTATGGCTGACAATGTTTTTGGTAATTTATTAACTTGAGAAATGTCTGGTGTACTCTGCGGGCCACACAAGCACTCAAACGCAAGCCCAAGTTGTACAGGAGTAAAGAAGACCCAGACAATGCTGGGCATAGACATGGAGCCATGGTAATGGCTTTATAGTTAATCTTGCCTTTTGGAGCTCCCCTGTAATTTCCATGAAGGCTGTTTGGGAGTCCCCATACACAAGAACTCAGGCTTTCATTGTAAGGATTCACTGTGAGGCTTCTCTGATCATTGGATGGTGCTTAACTTGAGTCCCAGGAGCACCTCTTTACACGTCATAGACGGGAGAGTTCTATCACCCACATGGTTAGCTAGGAAGCCAGAGGGCAGGGAATCCTCAGCCACCTTTCTGAGCGGTTGTGTCTGCTGTCGTTCCCTACATCTCCAACATTGCTCCACCAACTTCAGGCCATCCAAGCGGATGGCTGGTCTTTGTACAGCACAGGCCACAGAGGAATCAGCCAGGGAGTGCAGCATGCAGGGCTCACAAAACATTGGCTACATGGTCTGACAAAGTTAGTGACTTGACCTCCTCTTATGGGCCTCTGTCCGCTATATCCCGGGAGGATAGCTCAGCGGCAACGTGCTCACCATGGATGCAAGACGACACGAAGCAAAACAGGTTAGATCCCCGGGTCCGGGCTTAAAAACCTCTGGGTATTTAAGTGCGTTATAAATATGCAACTAAGATTAAAAAAAACAATTACGCAACTAAAAAACAAACAATTCCTGTAACAGTGCCTCGATGCCCACGGACTGTGTGTGCGCTTTAAAAATGGAAAATAAATAAAGTCAGAACATGGCGGGTCAGCAACGTTAGGAGTCGTTTGGGTTGGCAGTCAGATCACACCAATGCTTAATTTGTAAAAAGAAAAGTAAGTGCCAAGGGCCAAATATTTTCTAGCACTTCTGTGACACTGCGGGTGCTGGCACCACCCATAGCTGCTCCAAACAGTGTCGACATATTTGAGGTTATACTACTGCTTGCACCTGCTCATTGTGGTTGATGGATGCCATGACCATCACCACTTCATAATTAAAGTGAGTCTGAGACAGTCAGTGCCAGGGCTCAAAAATAAGTGCTGGGCCTGAGACCTGGCAAACAGACCCACAAATTAAGCACTGGATCAGACAGATCCAGAAGAACATGGTAATAGTTATAGTCCATACCTCTGCTTCCTAAATATGTTTCCCCAAAAGTATTTAAGGTTGTAGCAGGAACCCATGCCAACGGACAATAAACAGCCCTCGGGACACTGATAACCATGGTGTCAAGGGCCATTGAAATTCTACCATTGATAAACGTGCATGTAGGACCCTCTTGGTCATTCATTAAAGAACACTAAAACCTGAGGAGAACATTCTGAAATGCTACCTAATCTTCCCTACTATCTGGTACCTTTTCGGTTAGATGGGTAACCCCACCAAAGCATAAGTATAATGCTAAGGGAAACACATAAGGCACATCAATACAGCTGGGTTTTGTATGTTAGCAGAGTACTGGGACGAGGAGGCCCTCTGAAGAGGTAAGGACTGAACAGATGAACTGCTTTCAACATTATAGTTGTTTTACCAAACGTGTCATAAAACGAGATGAGGGGCAAAACCACGAGAGAAGTAGTAGCAGAAGTGGCAAAAGATTGGAAGGTAGTTGCAGGGGAGACCGAAAGAGGGAGAGTTGCTGGGGTAGGAAGGACAGCAGTGACTGGAGGAAAAGCAGAAGCAGGCCGAGCTGACAACAGTATGAAAGGAAGAGCGCGCCACATAGAAAGGCGCTGGCAGAGCAGGCATTAAGGAAAGAAGTGAAAGTATGCTGGAGAGCCTTAAAGGACGTCCTCCAACAAGAGTTGCCTCCTGGGACACATGGTTAGCGGGAGGTAAGACAGCAAGCACCCATAAAAAGAATATTAACAAAGTCTGTGTTAGTCTGTAAAGCGGAATGGTCCACAACAGTCCAAGTGAGGAAGGTGAAAAGCAAAGAAAGCTTTCCTAAAGAGCGCAGTGACAGCTGGGGACGCCAAAGGCATTGGAAAATAGTGCAAACTTGAGGAAGGCGTAGCTCCCGAAGGAGAAGGCGCGGCAAGGAGCGCCTACCTCGTCTCCCCCACACCCTCCCAGCAGACAGCCAGTTAGAAACCAGAGGACAGCGGGAGATTCGAACAGACCCACAGAAGAGGTATGGTCTGTGGGGATATTACAAAATGCAGTAAGTGCTACAGAAAAGTAAAACAAAAACGGGAAAACGTTTAAACATGGCAGTTGGGTGAATAAACATCCCCTCATCGAACACCTGATACCACCGAGTGCTGAAGTCCTAAAACAGCCCAGGACAGGAAAGTAACCCAGGCTGTAGGAAACATAAATTAGGAGAGCCCCACTCTTCCTTGGCACAGTTAAAAGGAGAAAAACTGTAGCACCAAGACTACATTAGGAAAAGAGAAGAGCCACAACTAAATAGTTGTGCGAGACAACTTGATAAGAGGAAAGACCAGGGGGCGTGGATAGTCCACCCTCCTGGCACTACCACACTCTGTTAAGGGGAATAAAGCCACTTTGTCTGACAGGACCAAAGCACACAAGCAAACATTACTTGTAACTTTAAGACATTGGGCCTCATTAAGACCCAGGCGGTAGAGGGTTAACAGCGCCGGTAGAGCTGCCAGCGCCGTTAACCCTCTACCACCTCATTACGAGGTCTGCTCGTGGGTCCCGCTAGCAGACCAGGATGCTAACAACGGACCCGTCATTAATGGGCCCGTTGTTAGCATCCTCCCCATTCCCATTGAGCCCTATGGGGCCTATGAGCCCTATGGGGCCTCAAATGGGAATGGGGATGTACCGGGTCTGGGTTCCAGGAAAGGGAATTACCGGGCCCTCCAAGGTCGGAATGGCCCGGTAATTCCCTATTTCTGGAATCCGGACCAGTACCCGGTATGGGGCTAGCCATGCCGCTGAAAGCGGCATGGCTACCCCCATACTCGTAATGAGGCCCATTGTGTTTGAACTACCTAATATTTATTATAGCATTAGACAGAAAAGACCAGGGAAGAGGATTGTCCCCTTGGCATTATTCTGTCACTAAATACCGGAGGAAAGCCACTTCCTTATACAATAGTGTTGTGGAACTGTTCATTATCCCTGTGGTGAAACACTTGGAGTTTTAGTTACCTTTTGAAGCTGGGTGTTAGAGAACATCATCAGGTTGCAAAGAAGCAACTGGAGGACCCTTTTATTTTCCCCTTTAGTAAGGTTTTGAAGCAATTGAGTCTGAAGGTCAGACAAGGTTTTAACACAGGACGGTGAACATTATTTGTAGACGTTCTGACAAAGACTAGTCCGTTAGTTAGTTTAATTCAGTCAAGGAAATCCCTCACAGAATTAGGGTCAGTGAGCCTTTTTCCCACGCCCGCTATTGTTTGAATACAAACACTGTGGGCAAAACCACTACCTGTGTCAGTGTCTCCTTACTGCGACCCCTCACATATGGTGTCAGAAGTGCGATATGGCTTAGTTCACACAATCTGGGAAACCCACCAAAAGAACAAGATGGATCAATTGATCTCTACTCTCGGAAACCTACCTATGGGAACAACTGGACCAATATCATCTTTTCCACCAGTAGGTCCTTTTCCCTGGATGACCAGTCCAACAGTAATGCCCTACGAGCACAAAAGCAGGGTCAGTTGAAAAACCCTGAACCCTGCAACCATCTAAACTTTAAAGAGCTTGTATTCCAACCATTAATCTCCCAGGCCATCCCCCCAGTAGGAAGAAATGTAGAAGGGAACAGTTATAGTCTTTTTTTTGCCCTAGAGATTATTGATCCCTGGCCAAGATAAGGTTCTCATCTCTTTAGCGCTGCGGGCAAGTCTCCCCACCCACGTTGCTATGTATATCATGCCGCCTGGCAAAAATTACAGAAGGGAGAGATCAAGTTACTACCCCTTTTTTCAAATGGGGACAAAATTGTGTTTGTCCTCCTGAACTATTTGGCAACCGCAATTAACGTTAAAGGGGTAAAGGCATGGGACACTTGATCTACAGCCTAGCGGAATTCTCACCCAGTACCATCCAGGAAGAGAAACTAAATACCAGGACTCAATGCAAAATAATGAGGAGATTATCCGAGGAGGAAGAGTACAACCTTCCTAGTTTCGTAATCCACCAGGAAGAACCGTTGGATAAATAATAACCCCTCCCCAACACTCTCAGAAACCACAGGTCCCTCCCAGAACATTTAAAACCAGAGAGTCTTCTTCCCGTCCCACATTGAAACAGGAGGATCCGCAGAATAAGGAAAAACGTGAAGCTCATGTATGACCTGAGGAAGATACCACCTAGCTACTTTCTTGTTCCCTTACATGAACCAGATTCCTCATGGAAAAAGAGTTTGTGTTTCCCCGGGGTATAGTTTAATAAAAGATGATATATATTTACATTCACTAGATAAGTCGACGATGTCTAAGAGGGAACAGATCAAGGAATCTGAATCCCTAGATTTCTATGGAGAGGAAGACACTGTTGGCTCATTCCAAACAGATCATCAGAAAGAAAATAATGTTTCCTTCCTAAATCTTCCGCTCACAGTCCTTGACATGCTATCTGGCAACCAATGTCTGTGCTCAAGAAACAAAACCACATATACAGATCTGGCAAGTATGAAAGGTAGACTGGTGTGGGCCCAAGTATAGACACTGGGTGTAAAAAGTGTGCTATTCAGCCAGAGTTGTAACTAAAGGATGGAGGGAGTTCAGGAAGAGAGAAGTCGGATGTGTGCAGGGAGACACCCAGAAATACCCTATAACTAAGCTCCCTGTTACTATTTTGGGGAAAAAAACTTGGGTAACAAGCTCAGTGATACCCAACCTGCAGTTCCCAATTATCATCGGAAGTGAAGTACCCCAGTTTTCAAGATGGGCCTTCCGGATAGTGCAAATGGAACTTGGAGGAAGAAAACAAGAGCCATGTGGGCTCCCCACAGAGAATCCATCCTATGTGAGATCACCAGAAACGGTATCATTTTCCTCAGAAGGGGAAGACACTGAGTTAGGGGGAATGGTATGTGACGAAGCCAAGGACAATGTCACTCGTTTTCTACCAACAAGCACTATTTCATTGGTTGACTCAGAACTTGACCAAAAGAGTTTGTATTTGCATTTTGTATTTTGTTTATTTGTATAGCGCGCCTGGCCCAAAGGCGTTTGGGTGCATATCTTAAGTTACATACAGGAAGGTAAACATACATGTATAGATAGAGAGATTTAGCAGAAGATTACAGAATTACAAAATTACTAAATATTTACAGTCAAAGGCTATACAGAACATTGCAGGATTACAGAATATTTACAGTCAAAGACTGGTTCGAAGTAGGATCAGTGGGAGTGGTAGATTGGCTAGCGGGTGGTTAGGGCCTGAAGGAGTTAGAGGGGTCTTGTGTAAATAGCCATGCTTTGGCCTTACTCTTAAAGGCGTGAAATGAAGGTACAGCTCTAAGGGGGGTGGGCAGTGAATTCCACAGTTTCAAAGCAAGGACTGGGTAACTCGATCCGCATGATTTCTGTAGTTTGTATCTGGGTACGTAGAGACAGTGGGCCTGGGCAGCTCTTACGGGGCGGTTAGAGGTATGGTGGGTAAAATGGCAAGCCAGGTAACTGGGAGCTTGGTTGGCAAGACATTCGTGCATCAGTGCAGGTGGTTTAAGTGAAACTCTTTGAGATACTGAGAGCCAATGTGGGCTCTGTCTGAAGTCTGATATGTGCTGATTCCTGGGGATATTTAACACAGCTATAAAAGCAGTGTTCTGAGTAACCTGGTGCTTGTTGAGGTTACGTTGACTAGTTCCGAGATAAAGGGAGTTGCAGTAGTCGATTTTCGACATAATCAGGGTTCTGGCAAGTGTGGTGCAATTGGCTGTGGAAAGGAATGGACGGCAAGCTGTAATGAGCTTGCAAGTATAGGCGGATGCTGAGATAACAACATTGGTTTGTCTGGAGAGCGATAGAGTGGCATCAAGGTAGATACCTAAAGTTTACCTTCATCTGCCACTCTAAACTCTCTTCTGTCAGAACAACGAAGGTATTTGAGCCGCTGAACAGCAGTGACAAGAATGTGTAATACTGGGATGAGGAGGCCCTCCGAAGGGATAAGGACTGAACAGAGGAACTGCTTTCAACATTCTAGTTGTTTTACCAAACGTGTAACATGTAATAAAACGTGATGAGAGACAAAACCACGAGAGAAGTAGTAGCAGAGGTTGTAGGAGCAGTGGAAGGTAGGTGGGCCGTCCACCCACAAAAGTTACCTCCTGGGACGCATGGTCAGCGGGGGGTAAGACAGCAAAGACCCATAAAAAGAATATAACAAAGTCATTGTTAGTCTGTAAAGCAGAATGCTCTGCAACAGTCCCAGTGAGGACAGTGAAAAGCAAAGAAAGCTAACCTAAAGAACGCAGTGACAACCGGGGACGCCAAAGGCATTGGAAAACAGTGCAAACTCGGGGACGGCATGACATCCGAAGGAGAAGGCGCAACAAGGAGCACATAGCTGTTCTGCCCCCCTCCCAGCTGGCACTGGCAGCCAGTTAGAAACCGGAGGACCGCAGGAATTCGGAACACACTCAGAGAAGAGGTGGGCTCTGCGCAGGGAGCAGGGATATTACAAAATGCTGTAAATGCAAAGAAAAGTAAATAAAAAACGGGAAGAAATTTAAACGCGGCAATTACGCAAATAAACTTCCGCTCCCTCAACACCTGATACTATCGAGTGCTGAAGTCATAAAACAGGGAAGAGGATTGTCCCCTTGGCATTATTCTGACACTAAATACCGAAAGAAAGCCACTTCCCTTATACGATAGAGTGCTGTGGCACTGTTCATTATCCCTGTGGTGAAACATTTGGGAGTTTTGGTTACACTTTTGAAGATGTTTGCAAGGAAGCAACTGAAGGACACTTTTATTTTTTCCCTTTTGTAGGGTTTTGAAGCAATTGAGTGTGAGGGTCAGACAAGGTTTTGACACAGGACAGTGTATAGTATTTCTGGACGTCCTGGCAAAGACTGGTCCATTAGTTAGTTTAATTGAGACAGGGAAACCCCTCACAGAGTCAGGGTTAGTGAGGGTTTCCCCCACCCCCTATATTATTAGAATAAAAACACTGTGGGCAAAACCGCTACCTGTGTCAGTGTCCCCTTACTCCGACCCCTCACAATAGCTAAAAGTGCCATAGGATCCTCATTCCCATATTGGATCTTCCCAAGGAAAGGAGTCTGCAGCGCTGCTAAAGACTGAAGCCGCATCACACCCCTCATTGCTAAAACCTGTATGCCAGGAGGTAGGCCTACCCAGGCCTGGAGCCACAAGAAGACAAGTGTCAGCCTTAGACTGCCTCTTTTATTATGACTATTATTATTAGAGTATTTATTGAGTGCGGACCTAGCGCTTTACAAACACAGGAGGAAGAACAAGGTGAGGGAGTAGAGAAACAAGGGAGTCAGGAATCTAAGAACAGGGGAGTGAGGGCAATTGGCAGCTATGGATCTACAAGCAACCAGGGAAGAAAACAGTGGGGATAAGATCAACCAGTCTCAGGTTGGGTGTGGATTGCAGGCGGTATGTACCTAGGTGTTTCTGCTGGGGCTCTTGTGGCTTCCCTCAGTTGGGTTCCCTGGATTTCCAACCCAAACTGCCTCTCCTCCTTGCCCTCTCACTTCATGTTTAATACCAAAGGATCTCCTCCGTGATAACTCTGGCTCCTCGTGTACTCCCCCAATGCTCTGCCAAATGCTCATTCCTCCACCTGCCTTCTAGCTCAGTATACAATTTCCCTCCACTTCCTTAAGGCCCCTTCTCCTTTACTACTTCAATGCCACTCTGCTACACTTAATATTTCTTGTTGCTACACTTAATATTTCTTGTATGAGCTTGTTTTCACTTTCCTCTATCTCCCTCTCCTTCTTAATCTATCTCTTCTCTATGTTTGCCAGCTCTTTATCCAGCAGTTCTTTGTCCTCCTTCAATCTACTATTCAGTCTCTCCTCATTTCTCATTCCAGCCATCTCCATCCTCTTCCAGCCCTCTGAGTCTATTAATTCCCCTTCGTCAAGGTCCTTCTCTTCCCAGGCTCATAGATCTTCCCTCTGTCCTTCCTCTCCTGTTCCAGCTCCTCCTGCTTATGAACCTAAGAGGTATAGTGGTAGCTACAAAAACTAATAGACCAAACTACAGTGGGATTCTGGCAAGTGAGGTGGACACTATGGGCCTCATTCAGAGTAGGGCGGTAAGGGTTAACGGTCACCGGTAATGAAACCAGTGCCGTTAAACCCTTACCGCCCTACTACGAGTTCCCTTTGCAGGTCCTTCCTTAACGCCTGCTTTTAGCAGGCGTTAAGGACGGGACCCGCAAAGGGACTTCGGTGCTAATAACGGTACCGTAATTTACGGTACCGTTATTAACGCCTTCCCCATTCCCACTGAGCCCTATGGGGGCTCAAATGGAAATGGGGAAGGGCCCTGGTGAATGGGGAATTACCGGTCCCTCCAACCTTAGAATGGACCGGTAATTACTCCATTCACCAGGGTGGAGTCGGAACGATTTTGGAGGCAGCCATGCCGCAAATAGCGGCGTGGTTACCTCCAAAGTCGGAATGAGGCCCTATATCTCTTAAAATGTGTGTTGGACACTTTATCCCTTCAGATGTAAGCTGCACACATCACTCTAGCAGCGAGCTCAGTAAAGCGGGCACTACATTCCTAAATGCGGGCTTTGGGAACTGTATCAGTTTAGATGGGAGCTTCAACAGTGAGCTTGGCACTATATCGCTAAGAAGGGTTTTTGGCACTCTATCCTTTCAGAAGTGATCTGTGAACTTTATCAATGCATCAGTGAGCTGGCCACTTTATGCCTCAGAAGTGAACTGGATACCATGCCCCAGAAAACCATGCCCGTTGCCCATATCCCTGAGAATGGGCTTGAAAGAGGAAGACATGAGCCAATCACTTTACTTCTGGATGGATTGCAAGTAGAAAGCTGGGTGTTACTAAGTATACCAGAGACTGTGTTTTTAGAGTGAAGAGTAGCCTGGGATAGATACCGCTGACACTGCATTTTATTTAGCGTCAAGAAGTGGGCAGGGTGCTATAACCCTGAGACTTTGCCTAGGTTACAAACCAGAGGGAGACCAGTATCCCTTTTCAAAAGAATCCCAAAATACACTCTACTGTATCCCTTCCTTGCACTTGCTTTGTTTAGATTGGCCAAAAACAAGAACAGTGCTTTTCTTAGTTTAGATGAAACCCCTTAGAACATATGGGAGTTTGTCCCCATCCCATCCCGAACAGTCCTGCGTATTGGGGATAATGCTTGCTTTCTTTCAGAAGTAGGGAAAGAGGACAGAGTTGAAGTGTGCAGAGCACTATATCCCTGAGATTTAGATCAGTTATCCAGAAATAGATCCTATTAGACAGCTTACCTAAATGCACTATAATTTGTCCCCCTTCTTCACCTTTTGTTTTGATAGGAAAAGAAGAAAGGATCTTCCTTTTAATCTGTAGATAAAACCCTAGCGTCCTTAGGCATTTATGCCAAAACCCATCTTCACTAATTAAATACCTTTAGAAAGTCTCTAAGGCACCTAGCAGCTACCAGCACACAGTCAAAAGGGAAGTGGTGGTCCATATGGTTTAGCATTTGTGCCTCTCGTTCCCCTATGGACCACACATTGCTCCACCCACTCTGGGCTTCAGCCCCAGCAGTTGAGTTGGCCCACCCCTGAACTCACCTCCTGACCTGAGTGAAAGGGCCCAAAAGTGCATGAGTCACTGAGGTTGGTCGCATTACAGGTTCATCCACAGAGCTGGCTTGTCTATCACTGCAGCTTATAACACAGCTCTGCAGCATGATGGACCAGGCTTAGTGCAACACCAACCCAAGTCAGGAAAATTAGTTTCTGGGAAGTGGGGTGTGACAGCCTCCCAGTGTAACAATAGAGCCCTTTCTTAACCAACTGGTAGAGCTCTGACTTTATATTTGAACTCGTTGTGTAGATGACGAGTTCTTTTTGTCAATGTACCTATCAGAGGAATCAAATGAACTCCCTGAAAGGTCAATTAACCTAAAGATGTATGGATGCCACCGGAACCAGCCAGCCTGCAAAGGAACAACAAATTAGCAACAGAGAAAGACAGAGAGCCAGCAAATAACGGATACTTAAGAATGTAGTACCTGAATTAAACCTTGAATTGCTGCAATGTGGCTATTCCAAGGAATAATGAAGGGCGTCTAAATTCCAAAATAATGAATATAATCAATAACCAAAGCAAGGAGCAGAATCTAATGGAATGTAAATAACAGAATGGTCTTACCACATGTGAGTTGATGTAGATTACATGAATGAATGAATGTCCATGAAAAAATGAAGTGGGAGCTTGAAGAAATGATCCACCTACCTACCGACGGCACGAGGACGCCTAAGAACAATAATCCAACAAGGAAGTTCAGGTCCACCTCAACCAATGGCATGCGGACGCCTAGAACACTGAAGCGTCTCTAGTTCATCAAGAGAAACTAAAACTTGAAGTATTTTCAAGTCCAAAAACACACCGTGAAGAATGCCAGGTCAAATATCCATAGAGCAATGTAGCAGTAGAAACGTAGAGCAAGAACAAACACAGGGAGCCGTAATCCGAAAGACAGTCCGTTTAAACGTTCCAAGATTCATAGTAAAAATCAGCAACCAAAGCAGAATGGGAAGCAGAAGCAGGAATCCAAAAAACAAGCCGGTTCGTAGGTTTTCCAAAGTAATACAAAGTACGTAGCCAAAGAAACAAATTCAGAAGCAAAGTGAAACTGAAAAGGCGGGGCCTAAATACGTGTAAGCACATCATGTGACCGTAACTGGGATCACTGTGCAAAAACACGTGACCCCAGATACATGGAGCGTCCGCGTTTCCAAGGTAATCCCCAGCGCTTCCTGAAAGAGTAGCAACGTACTGAATGGCTGAATGTACGTGTGCGGGGTCTTTGCTTCCCTATAATGTCGGGGGATTGATAGCGCGGGGTAGGCAGAGAAATAGACGTAGGTGTTTGCGTAGCATATTTACCAGGATATCTTCGTTCCCTACGATTCCTGACACCCAGCCGATGAGGAGGCTTGTAACGGGGTCTTTTCCACACAGGGAAAGACCCCGCTCCAAGCCTCTTCCAAGTGGGAGGCCGCCATCTTCCCTCCCCGGGACCAAAGGTAAGTGCGCTCCCCGAGTCCCCCGGCCCTTCCACCCACCCTCAACCCCCTTTTCAACATATCCTAACCCCTCTCTACCCAAACCCCACTTACCTGCCCTCCTCTGTCCCTCACTGTTGTCCCTTCTCCCCTTTCCATGGTGGTCATTTAATTTTCCATTAATTTCAATGGCTGCCATGGAAAGGGAAGAGGGACTGCGTGTAGTCCCTGTGCCGGGTCCCGGGAGGCCATTTATTTAGCTTTTTTTTTCTCCAGTCGAGAGACGGTTTCAATGCTGTTCCTCAGCTTGAGAAAAAAATGCTATTAGTACCCTGGCATGATGTGCTGGGGTACTAATAGCAATAGAACCCTTGGAGGGGGCGTTACCGGTCTGGTAATGCCACTGGGGCATTACAAGACCGTTAATGCCCCACTCCTCTGGTTCTATTGCTTCAATGGTACCCCATTCCAGAAGTTAGATGATCCACTGTTCTGGGCGCTCACAAGAATACAGCCTGGTTCTGTTCCAGGCATTCTGAAGATTGCGGCCGGGCGGGCATAGTGTAATTCACTCAGTGTGTCAGAACATGGCAGATCATGAACATGGCAGATCTGGTAGCCAAGGATCTCCCCTCCCCCCTCAAAGAATTTGACCCAAAACACGTGAAGTATTGGAAGGCTAAGGGTGTTCCGGTAGCTTCTGCTGACTAGTTTTACTAGGAAGGAGAGGAGGCAAGGAGCTCCCTTCGGTGGTAGCCATATTGTTCCCTCCACTCTAGAACAAATGCTTTTTTTAAACCTGAAAACATTATTGAAAGTTAATCAAATTTAGCAAGTTTGTGTTCTAATTTGGCCAGTCCTGCTTTTTTGCCATGTTTGGTGAACTTAAATGGGCATGGTCAAAGACTACATAGTAAAAAAAAATCTTCTTTTCGTGTCCTGCACCTTTAACTATCTATATATACATATAGAGTGGGAATATCAACTTTAAAAAAAATAAAAATAAAGTTACAATCTCTAAAAAATTAAAAAGTATAAAGTTTGGGAAAGCCAACATTAGGGTTTAATGAAATATTAAATATGAAACATAGAATAAAACCAAAATTAAATCCAACATTGCTGAAAACTTAAATTACTGTCTTTTCTTTTGCATTGTTGTTAATTTGTTAATAGCATTTTGTGTTTAGTTTGTATACTGTTGTTGTATGTGTGTTTTTGTAGTTTGCTGGTGAGATATAGTTGTTTGATGCAAAAAAGGTGGAAAAGGTGGTTTGAACACTTTACTAAGAATATATAATGTTGTGAGCAAGTTCTTTTTGTAATTGTCGGTGCATGGTTCGAGTTCCTTTACCCCAATGGAGTGCAAACTTTGCCATGCCGAGCCCCCCTTGAGTAAAAATATTGATGCCGAGCCCTCCCTCGAGTAAAAATATTATTGCTGGGCCCCCCAAATGACATAGCTGCATGTATTTGCTATTCAAAGGAATCACCGTACTCTCTTTATGAAGAGCTTTATGCCCACACAGACATCCTTCTGCCACCCCCCAGTGGTGGTGCCAGCCCCACAGTTGGAAGAACATTGCTTTTTGGTGTGATTGTGGCTGTATCTTTTGAGGTCAATTAATATAAGGTGTACATTAATCCTACTACTTCAAAGGGTTAATAGTGTGTGTTTTTAGAATGTATTGTATATCTGCTGTGTATTTAGTTTTTGTTGATGTAGTTTGGAAAGATATACCTATGTGCTGATAATACTTTTTTACTTGTGATTTGTGAGAGTGAATTAACATCCCCCTAATGCTGGTTTTAATGTAGTTATATTTTATGTGCAAAGAGTTTATTATGCAATAAAACCTAACATTGGCAATACCACTATTAATAGATTTTCACTTTTTACAGGTAATAAGTAGTAACCTTAACATTTTTCAACATTTCTTTTTCCCATTGTTTATTGGTCTTTTCAAGAGAGTTTTGTGTGATTTATATGCAAGTTATGTTGACAGATTTGCGTTTGGTGAGGTGGGTAATTTTATGCATTCCATGGAATATTTTTCATTTTGCATAATGTTTTTCATGCGTTTGTATCCATTCCTACTGTGTATGTTTAGTAGCCCTACGACGTGTAGGGTGCCGCAGAAATCTTTTGCGTTCCACAAAATAATATTCCTTTTGCAAACGTTTTCATTTTGTTTTGCGTTACATTAGTTAATAGGAGTGTGTGTCGTGCCTGCAGAGGACTTTGTACATTTTGCTGAATAGTTTTCATTTTGAGATATATTTTTCAATTTGGTTTGTCCTCCTCCCCAACCCTTCTTTGGATGCATGAAGGTCCTACCCTGTGTTTGATGTGGCAGATCTGTTTGTGCATTTTTCAGAATTCTTGCATTTTGTGATATGTTTTTATTTTCATTTTTCCCCTCAAATCTTAGTGTACATGACTGATTAGAGGTGTCTATCTGTTTGTGTATCTGTATTGCTGCTGTAGATTATTCGGTGCATTTTTAGGAATATTTTTCATTTTGTTTTGTCCACCGGACCTCACTGTACATGTTTTTGGGGCCAGGGCCACACAACAGGTTTGGAGAGGCAGATCATCTTGTGCATTTTGAGTAATATTTGTAATTTCCCACACATGACTGAACAGAGTCACAGAGGAAAGCGTCTTTTAATTTTCCTATGTAGAATTAATTGAACCCTTAACTATGGTGCCGTGTGTGTGTGTGTGTGTGTGTGTGTGCTCTCTCTTAACCACTTTCTATAGTCTTGCAAAAGTTCTTGCTTGTGACCGCCGTGCTATGTCTCAAACCACAATCACTGGGTGCATCTTGGAATTAAGAGTTTCTTTAGGGAATTTCATGTCTACTAACTTCCAGTTATATAACGTCTAATAAAGAGATGCACTAGCAATAAAGCCTCATGAAGAGAAAGGAATTTCACAGGTTTAGGGATTTATTGGTAATAGAGCCTCAAATAAAAGAACAAATGAAGCTGGCACTTGGACAGTGTTTTGCGTCAAGACAATTCTTCAAGACAGTATAAAATAGCCCTGAACATAAATACAAAATAATACTTGATTAGTTAGTATGTGACTTCTGCATCGGTTAATACGTTTCCTTGTAGCTCAATGTCAAAAACAATTGTGTTGAACACTTTTAGTACTTCTGAAAAATGCACCCATATAGTAGGAAATACATACAAAATATGTAATAAGAATAATGTAAACAAATGTAAAGAAAAAATAAGCAGAAACCAGATAAAGGAGAAAGTATGGACAAAAATATAAAGTAACGTACATGTTGAATCACAACATTGATTTGTGGGAGGTGTTTTATAGTGTTCTATTTGAGTAATCTGTTAAGTGATTATAGTGTTTACGACATATAGGAGGTCACCTCAGTGAGGACCAGTACGCATTTCACAATGTTCTGTAGTTTTCTCTATTGTCAATTCATTCACAGGTGTGTCTTGTGCTAAAGATAAAGTCAATTTATGTCTGTGAACGTTGTAGAAGGGCAGTGAAAATGTGAGCATACATGACAAAAAAAACAAAAAGCATGACCCTTGTCATCAGAGATTTTTCTCTTGCCGTTTGTTACATCAACCAGATACTTCTCGGCATCCACACGATTATTCATACTTTGATATTTGACCTTTCTTTTCATTGCAATGCTTATGTTGAAAATGTTGTGGTCTGTTTCTGTGTTTAGAGTATTTGCCTGACACAGAAGCATTGAATCCTCTTTTCAACACGTCTTTTACTGCGTACCTTTGCACTTTGACAGTGCCATTGATAGTGCGTCCGACCCCCTCATACTGTAATCAGATCTTTGAATTTCGCTGAAGAACTTTGTAAAAATCCATGTTGCAGTGATGTGATTTTTGCTCTCTTGGATTACATTGCAAAAGCATGGATTAAAAGGGCAATTGGTAGTGCCCCCTAATTGATACTGTTTGATTCTTTTTTATGATATTACATATTCGTTTTGTTGAATAGATTTTGAATGGTCTTAATAGTTGTTTTTTAAGGTTTTTTATTATATTTAAAATGGATAATGTGTATCTTGATAGTAAATGTTCCCCAATGAATTAATGATGTATACACTTGAATAAGAATGTTGCCAATATAAAGATATAAATGATGATGAATGAAAACCAAATAATAATATGATATTAATGACAATAATGGTGTTTCATATAGAGCCACTACCACCGGGAATGCGGTTTCAGAGGAACAATGAAGAAACATCATTCAGGTGCATCTGAATCCAGCAAGGATTAGGAGTAGGCATGTAACAACTCTGAGAAAAAGGAAGTGAGGAGTGGAGGAGTAAGGAGCACATGGTGAAGCATTGAGGAGGTTGTAGAGCAGAGGAAATTGGAGTACAGGGGAGATCAGAGCAAAGGAGAGGAGCGAGAGGAGAAGGGGTCTTGTTAGGTACATGATTGCCACAAATTGTCCCAAAGGAAGGTACGGTGTTGGAGAATAGAGCCAGGTTTCCCATACAAGAAGAAGGCATCCAGCCCAACTGGAAGAAGTACGACATCCTGCCCAGCTTGCAGACAAGTCTAGGTTGCCAGGCCCTGGCTCTTTGTAGAAGTTATGGGATTGACCTGATTGCAACCAGACCCCTCTATTGCAGATGCCTAACCCGAATAAGCACACATTGGCCCTAGACCTAGGGGGAAGAGTCTCCTGCAAATTGGAGTGACCAGGATTAGAGGAAGAAGACACCAACCTGAAAGAGCACATAGCAAAGAAGGTACACATGGCATGAACCAAGTTTCCAACTTGTGGAAAATCAAGCCCTTAGTCTGAGCAATACAATTTCAGATATGCTGTCCAAGCCTTGGTCCTCTCCCACCTGGATGGTGGCAATGCACTCCTGGAATGCCTTTTGGCAATCATCCTGGCACCCCTGAGATGTTACCTATATGCTACAGCATGACTCATCAAAGGACCGTGCAAATTTGACCTCATCAAACCGGCACTCATCGAACGCACTGACTTGTGCTGTCAGTACATATTACCTTCAAATTCTGCTCCATCATCTACAATGACATGGCACTCAAGCCCCAAGCTGCATCACTCGGTAAGAAGCTTAGAATTGCCCAAGGCCTACAATCCACTAGAAAACAGGACATGTGCAGACTTAAAACCCTATGGTGCACAATGGAAAGAACCAAAAGACTGGCCTTCTTTGTGCCCCTGAAGTTTGAGACCTCCTCCTTGTCAACACCAGACTCGCCTCCTTGTTTCTACATTTCAGGAAGGAGCTCAAGAATGGTTCCTTCCATAACACTTGGTACACCCCCCCCCACTCCTTGTCTAACCTGAGACTGGGTGGTTTTCCCCCACCCCGTTTCCTCCCGTGGTTGTTTGCAGATCCCTTGCTGCCAAATTGCCCACTCTCCACGACCCCGTTCTTAGCTCCCAATTCTCTTGCATTGATCCATTTTTATCTGCTTCCCTTGCTATATACTTCTCCCTATGACTTGTAAAGCTCTCCATTGCACCCGAAGCTAGGTCCCTGCTCAATAAATACCCAAATAATAAGTATGTGATCTGTTGACCACAAACTATTGATATTGTGCACAGAAGCCTTCATACTGGAGCCCCTGGACTGCTGAGGCAGAGTACCATCTCAGGAAGTTGCGGGTGCAGAGCAGGTTTAATGTATATGTATGAATGTTTGGGTGTAAGTATATATGTTTGTTTGGGGGCGTCGAGAGAAGGTAAGTATGTATGCATGCATGTTTAAGTGTATGTACGTGTTTGTTTCAAGGGTGCGATGAGCAGGTACGTGTGTACCTATGCGTGTGTGTTTTCTGCAGGGACGGGAGTGCAATTTTGGGACAGGGACAGAGACCAAAAGTGAAGTTTGGGGGTGAAACCCCACTATGCAAACAGAACCAGGCCATCGCAGAAGTAGGTGGGGTGGTGGAGTTCCCCAAGTGCAGCTTCGGGGGATGAACTCCACAAATTGGGCATTTCCGGGACATTGAAGGCCGCTGCAAATCAGCCTTAAAAAGCAGCCTTTTTTGGATGAGGCCTTCAATGGGCCAGATTCAGACATAGAACCTAATAATATAATAATAATAATAAAAGGACCAGGATCCCAGAAAAGAAATGCAGGGACATGTGAACCCTCAACTGTGAGTGACTGAAAACTACTCAAACTTTCTGGGAAAGATTCCTATATTAAAATACGTAGTATTGCATCAGGAGAACTTTTATTTTGTAGTAAGAGAATGTTTGTTTGGTTGTTTTTAGTTAGTGAAAAGCCATCCTTTGATTTGTTGAACTTTCTTTAGTTGCCCAAGTCAAGTACCCTTCCAGAGTAAACGGGCTTTCAATAACTAAGCAAACTTCTTACTGATGTCAGTTTGTGATTATAATGTTCAAACCTAGGGAAATGTTCCACCAGAGGTTTATCCGGGCCACAATCCCTAATGTGTCAGCAGTGCTAGGATTTACTCTGTCAGACTTCTTGCTCAGCTTTTCTTATGTAGAGGAAAGAACAAGGACACTTAATGGCATATATCCTTTTGTGCTGACACAATTGTTGTATGTACATGGTCAATTTAAAGTTTACATTAGAGGTATGCTACACTCCATCCACATTTGAGATGCCCCACAACCGGGGTAGCCCCACAGTATGACAAAAGGAGAAATCCTTTTCTTGGACGGCTATGTTTTAACCAAGGTTTGCCTCAAGTTATTGTTTCCCTTAAAGTCTTAAAGGGATGTGTGTACTAAAACCACTGACATGTTTTTTATTCAGGTGGCAGTTGTTGGATATTGTTTTTTTTATTTTGTTGAGATCTAAAAGTGGTCACACAGACCATTTTGCTGTTGAGATGTCTCTCCTTTTTCTTTGACCATCCTCTCAGTGTGTATTGGCTGCTCATTGTAGCATGTTTGATCATTCTATGGCGAGAGGCTGTTACGCTCACCTGGTTCCCACAGGCGCGTCGATCGGACCCGGACAGCTGCGGTCTCCACCAACGTGATGCGTAGTGAAGAGATGACAGTCTGAACTGGCCCGCCTAATCTTGTCTGCTGGACTCGTAGAAGTATCCTCCTGCAAGTGGAGAAAGGGATTTAGCCACCCGTGGACTTTAGTGATGGCCCCCCAGTTGTCATTCTCCTCACTAATCACCTCCGATATTCCCTTTTGGTAACCTCACCTTATGTTTTTAAATGGTGAGCTCTCCATCCTGCATGGCATGCAGGGGCGCATAGATACCAGTTACTTCACTGGGTTGAAGGTACTGGAGGAGTTCCGGAGGAATATTGACTCCAGTGTCTATAAAGTTCAAAGAGTTCAATATGTCCGATGTTCACTCTTGTTCCATTCCCTCGTTAGGTTGCAGCTGGGTCCAAAAGAATTTTGCCTGGAGGCAGCTGATGGCGTTCAGGTAAGAGTCTGTATTACCAAACACTGTCCGGTAAAAGTTGCATGAGTTTAACTTGCTGTTTTCTCTCCCTTTATAGGTGCGGCATAGGAAGATGCGGCGAATTAAAGAATAATACCTCCGGTGGTAAAGCAGGTAAGCCTATGGTGTCAAAGAGATTGTCCTTGTTGGTTTTCTCGGCTCATCTTGTTATTCCTTTTGTTTTCCCCCCAGGTGCTGGGTTTCGACGAAGAAAATGATGGAGGCAGCGCCGAGTCGAAAGATGCAGTGGACTGGTGAGTATAACACGGCGCTGCTGCTGGCGAAGCGACTGTGCTGAAATAATGTCCTTTCCAGGCTCGGAGATGTGCTGGGTACGGAATCAGGTAAGGAATCAAATAATGTCTGTGATCTAACCTCTTCTCCTTTCTTTGCCTTTTGTCTAGGAGCTCTGGATTCGAGGCGGGCGTGGCAGAAGACTGGATGCTGACTTGCAGACACGGTGAGCGTCACGCTGCTGGATGCAGAATAACAGCATGGTCTGCATAAGGTAAGTAAAGTCTATGAGCCTGGCGCCTATGGCGCCAGGACTGATTTCTATGATGAGACTGGCACCTAAGGCGCCAGGACTGAATCCAAACAGCCCCCAGCCGGGGCTGTTGGGGTTTTAATGAGTTTCTGGATGCCTGCTCCCAGGGCTGATGGACTCGATCCGGATGCCAGGGGGTAGGCATCATGACAGCACTCCCCCCTAAGGCCCCTCCTAAAGTTGTTCTTCCCCTTGGCCCTGGCTTGTCTGGGAAGTCCCGATGGAATTTTGTCACCAATCGAGGAGCATGAACTAGGTTCCCATGACCTTTCTTGTGGTCCGTAACCCTTCCAGTCGATTAAATAAAAAAGTCTTGATTTAACCATTTTAGAGTCCAGGATGTTTTTTACCTCAAATTCAGGTTCTCCATCTATTAGGATGGGGTCAGGTGGTTTGGTTAATCTTGTCCCGGGTTGAACTGGTTTTAGAACTGAAACATGAAAGACAGGATGAATCCACATATTAGAGGGTAATTCTAATTTGACGGCCACCGGGTTGATAATAGCCTTAATGGTGTAAGGTCCCAAATATCTAGGATTAAAAGTCTGAGTTCCTTTCAGAGGAATATGTCTTGTAGCCAGCCAAACTTGGTCTCCGATTCAATATGGTGGAGTCTCACTTCTATGTTGATCAGCATTTTTCTTGTATTTCTCTTTTACTTGTTTCAAATGTTTTGTTGCCTCTTTAAAGGCTTGTGTAATAGTAGAATGCAGATGAGTTACTGCCAGCATTTCTAAATGCTGGGGCGAATCGAGTTCTGAGGTTCGAGGATGATGTCCATATATGGTATAAAAGGGGCTTTGTCCGGTTCCGGAATGTACAGAGTTATTGTATGCGTATTCAGAAATCCATAAAATGCCCTTCCAATTACCTTCGGTTTGGTGGAGCATACAACGTAGGTATTGTTCAAGAGTCTGGTTGGTTCTCTCCGTCTGACCATCGGTTTGGGGATGGTGACTGGTTGATAACCTTATGTCGATTTGTGCCAATTGACAACACTTCTGCCAAAATTGTGAAATTAACTGACTACCTCGGTCAGAGATCAATGCGGAAGGAAATCCATGTATTCGAAAAATATTTTCGAGAAATTCCTTGGCCAAGATTGAAGCAGAAGGTAATCCTTTTAAAGGAATAAAGTGGGCCATCTTGGAAAAAAGATCCACAATAACTAGAATGGTGTTGAATCCATTACATGGCGGTAGATCTGTAATAAAGTCTAAAGACAAAGTGTGCCATGATGTGGGTGGAATATCTAAAGGTTGTAAAAGACCAGCTGGTTTCTTCTTTTGGCTTTTGTTCTGGGCGCAGATGCCACAAGACAGTACATATGACTTTACATCTTTTCGCCAGGTGGGCCACCAGAATTGTCTTTTAATTTTAGCTTCAGTTTTTGCAATAGCTGGGTGCCCTTCCATCAGAGCTTCATGGTAATTGGAGATGACTTGTTCTTGTAGTTCCTTGTGTGGTAGAAATAGACACCCTTGATAGTAAGGTAGGTCATTGACAACTGAACAATCTTGGCCCTTTTTAACCCAGTCCTGCAGGGCTGCTGAATCGAAAAGTTGTTGGATCTTTAAATGAATATCTTCTAAGGTCTGTAGAGTAGTTATCCCAAGAATTCTTTGTTCAGGAATTATAGGCACCGGTTTCGGGTTCGAATATGCTTCTCCCCTCCCGATTCGGGATAAAGCGTCTGCCTTACCATTCTTACAACCTGGTCGGTAAGTGATCATGAAATTGAATTCGGCAAGAAATAAGGCCCATCGAAGTTGACGCGATGATTGGGCCTTGGCTGTTTTTAAATACTGCAAGTTCCTGTGATCGGTGATTACAGTAATGGTATGCCTGGCACCGAGAAGATAATGCTGCCAAGCCTTGAAGGCGGATTTGATGGCTAACAACTCTTTATCGGTAACCAAATAGTTTAATTCGGGGGCAGAGAATTTTCTGGACCAAAATGCTACTGGATGAAGTTGACCGGTTTCTGGATCCATCTGGGACAGGACAGCCCCCATGGCTAAACTGGATGCATTGGTTTCAACTATGTATGGGAGCTCGGGGCGTGGATGCTTTAAGACAGGTGCCGACGTGAATTTCAATTTCAGTTCTTGGAAGGCTTTTTCAGCCTCTTCGGTCCACAAGAAGCGTTTGTTTTTTCGCAAAAGTGCTGTGATGGGGTGTACAACATATGAGAAGTCAGGAATAAATCTGCGGTAGAAATGAGCAAATCCAAGCATGCTTTGCACCCCTTTAACTGAACTGGGTGATGGCCACTTGAGAATTGCGTCCACCTTTCGAGAGTCCATTCGGACTCCTTTTGGAGTCAGGATAAATCCAAGGAATTCAACTTTTGTAGCATGAAAAACACATTTTTCCAATTTTGCATATAACTTGTGCTGGCGTAGTTTCTCAAGGACTGCACGAACGTGCTTAACATGGTCTGATTCTGAGGAGGAGTACACTAGAATATCGTCTATGTATACGACAACACAGACCTCAATGAGTTCACGAAGGACATCGTTCATAAAATACTGGAAGGCTGCTGGTGCATTGCACAACCCGAAGGGCATCACCTGATATTCGAATAATCCGTACTTGGTGCAAAAAGCGGTCTTCCATTCGTCACCCTTCTTTACACGTACCAGATGATATGCCCCTCGGAGATCTAATTTAGTGTAGATGCAAGCATCCTTTACTTGGTCTAGTATTTCGGGGATCAGAGGCTATGGATATCGGTTCTTCACCGTGATCTGGTTTAATGCGTGATAGTCTATGCACGTTCTGAGGTCACCTTCCTTTTTGGGCACGAAGAATAAAGCTGAAGATGCAGGGGACTTAGATGGACGAATGAAGCCATTAGCAAGGTATTGGTCCAAGTATTGTCATAGGTGACGGTTTTCGGGTTCCGTAAGGGCGTAGATTCTACTGCATGGAGGTTGTGCACCGGGTATGAGGTCGATTTGACAATCGTATGATCTATGAGGTGCTAAGGTGTTTGCCTGCTCTTTTTGGAAAACATCCTGGAATTCTTGATATTCCTGAGGTAACTGCATGACTGGATTAGCGACTGTGGCCAGGCTTTTGCTCAAGGTTTTTTCCGGGTGACAGGTGTGTGCACACTCCGGGAAGGTCACTCTCTTCTCTCGCCAATCTATACAAGGATTATGTGTTTACAACCAAGGTATCCCCAGTATTATTTGGAACTGCAGGGCTTTAATTAAGTCAAACACAATAGTCTCTCGATGCCCATCTTGACCCAACAGTGTCATCTCTGTGGTGGAATGAGTTACGGGCCCAGAGGCAATTTCAGTTCCATCGACTGTGGTGATAACATCCGAAGTGGTCTTTTTGCAGAGGTAGATTCATCCTAGAAGCCAATTCGTGGTCCACATAGTTTCCTACGGCCCCGCTATCAATGTATGCCCTAATTGCGTGCATACGTGATGGCTGCCTTGTATCAATAAGGACCATTGGTATGATTAGGTGCGAGGTCTGAGTGTCCTTCTTTAAGCTCGGCAAGCGAACCTCTACGCTTGTCGGGCGTGGTCGTTTTCCGAATCAGGCTCTGTTTGATTTCTTTCAGCAACTCCGACTACTTTCTTGGATGGTTTTATAGGGCAATCCCGTAGAAAATGTCCCGAGACCCCACAGTACAGACACAACTGCATCTGTCGTCTCCTTTCTCTTTCTTTTTGAGTTAAGGGTCCCTTAACCTCCCCGATCTGCATTGGTTCTGATGCATCTGTTCCTTTGGGAGTAACATGGGGTTTAACCAATACCCGATTCTCGAACTTAGCTTGATCAGCTTTTCTATTCTGAAGTCCGTGGTCTAGCTGGACCACTAAGTCTATATATTCTGCGTAATCCTGAGGTGGGTTCACAACTTGGGCCAAAACATCTTTGAGTTCACCCCGAAGTCCACGATGAAATAATGTAATTCGCTTTACCTCTGGCCATCTGGTTTCCACCACCAACCTATTGAAGGTTGCGATATAAGTTAGCAGGTCCTGGTTTCCTTGTCGTAGGGATAGAAGTTCGTTATCCAGGGCCTGTCCCTGTGAATGTCTGGCGAATAATCTTTCCATGCTCAATAGAAAATCCTGAAAATCCCGAAGAGGAGGGTCATCCTGGTTGACTAATGGAATTGACAAATCCGCTGCACTGCCACTAAGGTATGACAGTACAAAGGCTACTTTGGCTTGGTCGTTTGGAAAAGCTCCTGGTCTGCATAAAAAGTGCAAGCGGCATTGGTTCATGAACACGGCAAACCTTTTCGGGTCCCCAGCAAAGCTTTCGGGTGGAGCTAAAGGAATGCTCCCTGGTAGAACCACTTGCACAGGGCTGCTCGCTGAAACGGGGGTTGAATTCCCCCCAAGTCCAGGTAGTGGTGTTTGCCCGGCTTGGTTTTGCAGCAGTTGTCTGGCAAGATCATCAGTGCGCTCCTTTGACACAATCAGTTCTCTCCTGAGGGCATTAGTTTCTTGGCGCAGCGAGTGCACTTCTGCCCTAAGTTCTCCTAACAATTGGGCTAGTTGATCGGTTTCTGAGGTCTCCATTATGCCCGGGTGGGGATTTGTAGATAGGCTTTGCGTTCTGTTACGCTCACCTGGTTCCCACAGGGGCGTCGATCGGACCCGCACAGCTGCGGTCTCCACCAATGTGATGCGTAGTGAAGAGATGACAGTCTGGACTGGCCCACCTAATCTTGTCTGCTGGACTCGTAGAAGTATCCTCCTGCAAGTGGAGAAAGGGATTTAGCCTCCCGTGGACTTTAGTGATGGCCCCCCAACAGTTCGTGTTCTCCCCACTAATCACCTCCGATATTCCCTTTTGGTAACCTCGCCTTATGTTTTTAAATGATGAGCTCTCCATCCTGCATGGCATGCAGGGGCGCGTAGATACCAGTTACTTCACTGGGTTGAAGGTACTGGAGGAGTTCCGGAGGAATATTGACTCCAGTGTCTATAAAGTTCAAAGAGTTCAATATGTCCGATGTTCACTCTTGTTACATTCCCTCGTTAGGTTGCAGCTGGGTCCAAAAGAATTTGCTGTTTTCTCTCCCTTTATAGGTGCGGCATAGGAAGATGCGGCGAATTAAAGAATAATACCTCCGGTGGTAAAGCAGGTAAGCCTATGGTGGCAAAGAGATTTTCCTTGTTGGTTTTCTCGGCTCACCTTGTTATTCCTTTTGTTTTCCCCCCAGGTGCTGGGTTTCGACGAAGAAAATGATGGAGGCAGCGCCGATTGAATGATGCGGTGGACTGGTGAGTATAACGCGGCGCTGCTGCTGGCGAAGCGACGCGTGCTGAAATAATGTCCTTTCCAGGCTCGGAGATGTGCTGGGTCTGGAATCAGGTAAGGAATCAAATAATGTCTGTGATCTAACCTCTTCTCCTTTCTTTGCCTTTTGTCTAGGAGCTTCGGATTCGAGGCGGGCGTGGCAGAAGACTGGATGCTGACTTGCAGACACGGTGAGCGTCACGCTGCTGGATGCAGAATAACGCAAAGCATGGGCTGCTGTTCGGCCGTGGTTTAAATAGCCTGCAAAGTAGTCCCAGGTAAGAAGTTCCCCAGAACCACACCGAGTGAAAAATAGTCCCTGTAATAAAATAGTCCCATCCAGGCCTCACGTTGGCTTGGACTCATTTGCAGCATGGTCTGCATAAGGTAAGTAAAGTCTATGAGCCTGGCGCCTTTGGCGCCAGGACTGATTTCTATGATGAGCCTGGCGCCTAAGGCGCCAGGACTGAATCCAAACAGCCCCCAGCCGGGGTTGTTGGGGTTTTAATGAGTATCTGGGTGCCTGCTCCCGGGGCTGATGGACTCGATCCGGATGCCCAGGGGTTGGCATCATGACAGAGGCATCATCTCATCGTAGGCATAGGCTGCAGATCTTGAGCATAAATGCCAATCTCGCTCATCTTGCACAATTCCTTCTGAACCTGGAAAAACAGTCATATGCTAAGTTTGATTTGAAGCATTGTCATTGGTAGCGGTGTATTCTTCTTAGCAAGCTTTCTGAATAATTCTATGTATATTTTATGTCCATTGATCACCACAGATAGACTCAGGAAAGGTACCTTGTTTTAGTCCCAGTACTAAGTAATTTTCACATTGCAGTCTCACGAATTCAGCCACCCATCAAAATCAGTGAGATGTTGCTCGTCTCCGTGCCAAATCATGATATCTTTACAGTATCTAGTGACACCTTGTATGAAAAATTTCACAAAATTGTCCACATGCGGGTAGGACAGATACAGGCAAAATGTTTGACCCTTTGAATAATTGTTCTTTAAATAGGAAGAGATTTTCTATGAGAGCTACGTGGGTGCAAGCTACAGCAAAGTTTTTAGGAACATTGGGCCTCATTACAAGTTTGGCAATAATTTAATGTGAATTGCTACTAAACATCTTTAGCATTACTGCCACTCGGACCGGTGGAATTACTGCCAGACTATGGGTATGGGAGTGGTGGTGTTAATTCCAATTATTGCAGTGCAGGGTACTCAGGGAGGTTTTTTGAGGAATTACCACAGCAACTCTTCCCACGCTAATTCCTTCTGTTTTTGACGATAAAGTGGAAGAATTACTTCCTGCAATAAGATGAAGGTATCTCCTCCACTTGTCATTGAAGGTATGTCCTCCACTTGTCATTGGAGCTCATGATTTGGCTGTGCGAAAAAAAGTGGCTGAAAATTGGAACTAACAGAATTACCATGCTTACTGAAATGTTTACCTGCAACCCCAATTCGTGCCGAGGCTCATTGTGTGGGGGAGGGTGCATATTTAAATACTGTTTTATCACGTTGAGACTCACCTCTAGTTGAAAATTGGTATTTAGGGACTTGATGTTAAAAGACACCAAAAGGTCTGTTTCCATAATAAGGAGACCTTCTAGCAGGTCAATCACCTCAGTATAGTATTTTATGCATGAGGGCATTTATGTGACAAAAGGTTTGAGGGATAATCTATGTGAGTAGATAGATACTCGCAAATCAAGCTTATAGCCATAACTATGGGTCTCCCAGGTGGACTTCTTGTGGTTTTAGGCACTATGGAGGTAATGTAGAATGCTGGTATCTAGGATCATCATGGCAAAGCTGGAGCTACTTGGATATACCTATCAAGTCCCTGTCATGTGCGTACATGGCTAGGGTGTTGATGATTTTTGATAGTCTATTAGTTGCATTATTATTCCTATTATGTGTATTTAAGAACTTTTGTGTTGATCCTGCCAAGTGAGCTACAGTGATGTAGCTTTGCCTCTGATTATCACTCATGCAATAGTTGATTTATGTGTTTGTGACAGATATATACAAATACATCTTAGGTAGAAATCTGTAGAGCAAAGGATCTGATTAATATATTTTTCAAAGAGAATATTGAGTTAATTATAACTCCTTATTTTCTTCCTTTTCTTGAGATGTAATGATTTTGCCCACTCCAAGGATTTCTGTGTAACATTTCCCTAACTCTCTTTCTTTTTTCTAATGAGACATAAGGTGGGACCTTGGCCTTTGTCTGCATTTCAGATGATCCCATTTTTACTCTCATTCATAGATGTATTTGACAGAAAACATGAATATTTTCTTGGTTCCATCTTGGTAATTATGAAATTTGACTCCCAGGCCCCCTAACATTTCACGTTAGGGTTGCATATGAACATTACATATTAGTAGAAGTACAATCCTTGAAGAATTGCAGGGGGGTACACTTTCAGATTTCAAATTGAACACACACCCACATATGAACGCTGGGCAAACTGTTCTGTAAGAACAGCTTAAATACATGATTTACTTCTTGTAACCAGAGGTCTACAACCTCGGGCTCTCCAGATGTATTAAACTACAACTCCCACTAGCCTGATCCAGTATAGTCAATGTTGAAGGAGCATGGAATTCCTGGTCCAAAACATCTGGACAGCTGCCAGAGGTTGCATACCCCTACCACTCTTCCCCATGCCACCTCATCACATCCTGTCAGGAGAGTAGTGTTGTTGAGAGTGTCAAAAGCGGTCGATGGATCCATCAGTCATTATCCATGATGTGCATGATGGTGTTTTGTATGTCAAACAGTGCCATTTCAATGCCCCAGTCTGTTATAAAGATTCCGGCTGTCAGTCTCCTAGGAGATTGTTGCTTTTTAGGAATGTCTGCCATTGGACAGTAAATATATTTTCAAGGATCAACAGTGAAAAAAGCACTTAGATATAGTTTAAGGTCCAAATTGGAGTTGTCAGCAAAGGTGTAATCCATGCTTGTTTAACATTAAAGAATGGATCGTGCTCCAAACAAGCATCTAATTAATTCAGTGATTACATGTCCTAACTCTCTCTGGATTTCTTAATAAGGATTGCTGAAAATGGTTTGACTACATAGTTTGCCCCATTCATAGACTTAAGTGGTGCTTCTGGTCTGCTGATTTGTATACTACCTTGTCCTTATATCATTGTTGCCTATTTTTGATTGAACTTACACATGGAAGTTGATTTGTGCTACATTCAATGTCAATCATAATGCTTTCTATTTTTATACAGAAAATATCCATTAGTTGATCAAACCAATCTGTGGGCAGTCTCAATATATTAATGGATGAATTTGGGATATCTAATGATCTAAGGATCTGCAGTAAATTTTCAGAAAAGTTAGCAGATGCCTCTATGCCATGTGAGTATATATCTTTTTATTTGAATGTATGCAAGTTAATGTTGTTTTCTTTTTACCCTTACTTTTTTTTGTAACCATCTATGAGACTTTTTCCAATTCTACCACATTTTCCTTAGTGTATCATTTTCTTTTATTAAGGCTACCATAAACCATGTATTGAACAGCTGCTTTGTATGTGATCGTGGTCAATGAGGTCAAAATATCTGTAATCCTGCTAAGTCATTAGTTATAAAGGATAGCCGAGGGGCAAGGGTAGTTTATCACTGGTTGATCTATTTAATTGTATTCATAAATTGAGCTGCTGCTTTATGGGTAAGATTCTAACTGCCTCTACTTATCCCCTGCTTCAAAACCAATTTCACTCTCTCTATTAAAATAAGAACATGCTAAATCAAGATTTATGGCACAATGACATGACCTATGCAGTTTTTCAATCTTCATATTTAAGGGAGAAAGGGAAGCCCTATCTTAAATACATTTCTTTTTGTGGGTTGCACGTAGTATAGATTGTCTGCAATTGGATAAACATGCTTTTTTATCACCTGCTGTATCATTAAACAATTGTACGCAATCTCTCAGTGCAACAGACTCCTCATTTAGGATTAGTAGATCAATAATTCAATCTAGAAAGTTTGACTGCAAGAACTAGGAGCCATTTTGTAGGCAATATATTTACAATGGTCAATACTACTTAAATGTAACAATAATTTTTGTGCTATTTTAAATAATATGTGTAACATTTGACAAAGTACTGTTTAATGTCTGCTTTTATAGTTTTCAAAACTCGCTGTGCTCTTATGCATCCATGGTTGTGCTATTTGTAGCACAAAATAGCTAACTATTTTTACAAAAGCAACATTTGAACAAATGCTTTTCTAAAAAAGAGTGCCTGAATTTGTCACTTTTTAAAAATATATTGGGCTGCAGGAAAAGGGTTAAAAATATAAAAAATAAAAATGGTAAGGGGAAGCAAGTCAGTGAAAGTGGAAAGAGTAGGTGAACTATTAGGGGACTGTCAGTAAAGTAGAGGTTTTAAAAGGTTTTTTCCAAATGTCTTTATAACAGACTAATTTTTGCTGCCTATTTCAAGTAAGTCTTATTTGTTTAACCCTGTACTTCCCATGTTTTACCATCTTTGTTTACCTTTTTTCTTCCTGTTTCAAATCCTGACTTTACATTTTTTATAGTGTTTAAATGCCATTTTTGTAAAATAGCTGCCCTTTACTAACTTCTTGAAACATAGGATTTGCGATTTACAAATTTAACATTGCACAAAAAATGATTTCAAAGATTTATATTTGTGATTTTAAAATTTGGAAAATGACATCAAGATGAGCGAGAACGGTTAGCTTGTAGCAGCAAATTCCAAATAATTACATATTTCTTGCACAGCATAGAATAATGCATACTTCTTTTTCGTTATACCTGATTGGTGGCACATCATTCCAAATATTAGATTCTGTGTTTATCCACTGGCATGAATGCTCGTATATTGTTAAAGGATTTTGAAAGCATGTTATGCACTTGAGTGAATATTGTTGGATCGAGCAGAGCACAAAGCATCTAGGATAAATGAAACTGAAGATGTCATTTTCACTTCCCATCCCAACCTAATAATAAATGGTCAGCAATGTGAGCAGATGATGGTAATAGCTATGCAGTGACTCTGTTGTGCATGTATTGTATTAAAAAAAACTCAAAATAAGGAATAGTTGGCAAAGGTCAGTTTCTGGAAAATATTCTGAGTATTTATACAAAATCTCAAACTATTGGCTTTCTAAATACATGTTTTACAATAGATTATTTAATCAAATATATTTGAGTTTTGCACATTTTTATGTTTTGGATGCCATGGATTTCTTTGATTAGGTTTATCATTTGAATCAATTAGTTAACTTTGTAATTGCATCGGGTCGAAGTGTGTTATGATCCCTAGAATGTATGCAATTAAGCCATCTTAGAGCCTCTTCTCCGCACAATTATGGATTTGTGATCCCAGGTCCAATAGAATTGCTTGAGTCTCGGTATTGCCTCAACAAAGAAGTAGTTTTGTGGCAGTAATGGTGCTGACGTATGATAATAGTTCATGCTATTATAACATTGTCAAAGATAAATGGAAGAACCTATATATACAGTGAATCCTGGGTCAGAAAACCTATAAAGAAAATATGAACTTGTTTCACCTTATTACATTAAGAATGCATAATGACCGTAATAAATCCAGAAACATTAATATTACAATGAATTCTTGGACATTATATTTGGATTCCTTAAATCAAGTTTAAATCCAATCTTGATGAAAAATAAGTATTCCAAAACTATTTTGTGATAAAACAATTTCTAACAAAAACAATTTCTGTTTGGCCCCAAAAAACGTAGTTTTAATTATTTCTTTTTTAGACAGCTATAACTACCGAACATCAAGTGTTCATAGCTGATACATTAACACTGAAATAAGTGGCAGTGGGTGTCCATTTTGTACTATAATGATGTTCAGTCCAGAGTAATCCACTTATGGTTCAATGTCCCATTAGCATAGGACAACAAGTATTGTTGCCCCTGCCAGTGATGTGGAATTTCTGATGCAGCCTTCCCTTACATTTTCCTGTAGGTATTTATTTAACTTGGAGTCCTTCCCGACCTTAAGCTCATACATCTGGCAATAAGGGATTTTTGAATCAAGTAAAACCTCAATCAGACAAATCATACTCACTTTGTAGAGGTAACTGTTGTGTGTCTTTCTCTACACCACTTTAAGTAAAAGGTCACCAGCAGTGTTCCCTCTAAGCTGTGCGCATGTGCACTTGCCCAGCTTCCTTCTGGGTGCTGCTCAGAAGATTTTTAGCAGCGCACACAGACAATTCTCACCTATTCAAAAATATTTAATGAGGCACACGCCACAGCAATTAATTGAAACTAGCTTTCTTTTAAAATAAGCAACCAGTCTTCATATTGTGCTAATTTGCATTACACTACTATTCAAGGGTGACCGTAAACACCTAAAATCCCTAACAGCAAAATACACACAAGAGGTAAAAAACGAATATGAAAAACTGGCTCCATGAACAGAAGAATTTAACCCAGATATGCCTGCTCACATTAACCAAATAATGTTCCCTCCCCACCCATGACTCTTAAGCTTGATTCTACCACAATTTGACCTTATGACACCTAACTTCTGCCCCAGAACACATTAAGCTAGTACCGGACAACTTGACTCCTCCTTTCTTGGCTCTGCGAAAGGTTAGCAGATGTGTACCTACATCCACTTGTTTTATGTTTGTTGTAATATGAATAATGTTCACGTGCCAGAATTTCTGTTACTCATTGTGCATTACCAAAAGCGTCAGACACACAATACAATCAAACTACCAGCTACAATATTGGATACTGACTGTAAGTAAGCAGGCTACCTGGATGTGTAACCTTATCCTATACTTCCTCTTCTTAGTACATACATCACGCAAGTGCTTTGAAGCGGCCCCCTTGCAAGTTAACGCGTATTAAAACTAAAATATTAATTTACCCTGTAAGGATTTTGAGAAGACAAATGTAATGCTCAGTATCTCCAACTTTAGCATTACTAACGTTACCCTATAAGTGGAGAGCAACATTGCAATATCATTTACTTTGCCTACACGGGATAATGGGTATAGACTATGCCTGGGATTACTTGTCCATAGTATCAGGGCACTGGATATTCAGACAGGAGAATGCCTTCCTTTGGAAATAGACCGGCACACATTATATGGTAACTCGCTGCTATGCAAAACAGTTTCACTGAGAACTGTGTAATCCTACAAAATGATATAAGGGTGGGGTATGTTGCAAACAATCCTGTATGCACTGCAAAAGAATTGCGTACATGCAAAGTCATGACATTCTTAAAATGCACATAATATTTTGAGTATTAAATGTGCCTTGCTTGCAAAGTTTTGTGGGTCCTCCCCTAAGCATCAGAATGGTTTCGCTTTGGACCTTTAAAGCCAAAGTAAAGAGCTGGCTCTTCGATAAGAAACACTAACGGTCTGCTAACACGCCCTCAATAATTTTGTGCCTGCTCAATCTCTCTGTATGTATTTCTGCAATACTATACTAACTTTCTTACATGTACTGTTTCAACCTCCGACCTGTCTGTAACCATCGGTCGACCTGCAGTTATTGTTGTTATTGTGTTGTTGTAAATTCTTCTATATGCCTGTAACACTCGCTCAAGTTCTAGCGCACAGTTACTGCATGGTTCGGTGCGCGGTACAAATAAACTTAACTAAACTAAACTGGGTCTGCAAATATTCCAGTGAGTGTTTACTGCTACAATCCCTCACTTTTTACAGTGCTCTATCAACCAGTATTGGAGGCAAGCACAGGGGCCGAGGAAGGGTATGGGTGTAAGAGCACAGGTCATCACTCCTTGTGGGTGATGAACAAAGCAGCTAATTTCAAAAACCAAGTCAGACGTTTCAGCAGTATACTGAAGGAAATGTGTTGCTTGTTTGCTAAAGAATAGGAAATTCTAGTACCAGTCTAGACAACAGCACCTTCGTTTTCTTTCTATGCTCAGCTGATGAGGCCTTTTCAATATAACCATGTGCTCTGTATCGTCTCTAGCATCTCCCTGCTTCTTATTTAACTCATAACAAAGAATTACAGAAGAGGGATCCACAGTTACAAAAGAAGGGACTCAATATGTTGTATCTCTTGAGATTTGATGCATAGAGATCCACAATAAACCTCAATAAATCTCTTGTTTAATTTGTCTAGGCTCTGGTGTGGAAGGGTGACCATAACTATGGACTATATTATGTTCCCTGTCATTTCACTTTCTATTTCAGGGTTACAAGCAAGGTTCTAATCAGATTTTGCTCCCTACTTGGAGTCAAATGATTTTTCAGGGAGTAAAAAAGTAATTAACTTTGCCACTAGGGATACTTTCTGCTTGTAAAAAGATGTTCTTTCCCTTAAAATTCATGTTGCGATCAGGCATTCATATTATTAGAGTTCCTTCCTATGCCACTGCTCTGCTACTGGTCACTAATTCGTAAAAATATCAGCGGAGCTTTGTGGGTTGAAGCAACAAAATGTTCATTGTTTCTTGTTTTTGGTGGGCACATTTTTTCATTTTTATGGAGTACAAATGGATGGTGTATATGTCTCTTAGCTGTAAGGTTGGTGTTATCACTACCCAAAGGACAACCTAATGTGCATAGTAAGCAGAGGCACAGGAATATTTAATCATCATATTCTGAGGTGCAGTTATTCTGATGCAATTATCATCCTTACACAAATTATTAGACGCATGTTGTCCTGGCCCTTGAATTACTTCATTAAAGTGGCACTTGAACTCCTATCAGCATGTTTTTTCACACATTGCTTTTAATTGCCACTAATCCATCGGCAAATGTTGTATTCTGTCTGCATTTCTTGACAGCCACATCCGTTTATGACAAGAGATATTTGCGTTTTGTATTATACATGAGTGATTTTCCAGTGGCATAAAACGTTGGCAAGGTACTTTGGCAAATGTTTGAAGTCTTGGACTGTTTGATGAGTTTTCTGTTTAATCACATATGACATATTCTATTTTAGCGTATGTGTTTGGAAAAAGTTTAAGATTAGTTAAGAATTGCAGTGGCTGGGAAGAGAAAATTACTTTCCAAACTCTCTTCTGCAACGGTAGTTCACTAAATACGCATGCTCACAAAGTGTCTTACCTCATTAGTCAGTTGCGCACATGGAAAATAATGTGCGCACAACAGCAAACCAGTTCCGCAGATAGAGAAAAATAATTAGAGGGAACATTGGTCACCAGTTGCCTTCCCTAATCAATATTGGGATTATGCTTCCTTAGCCACAGTGTGCATAGAATGGCCGGGCAGTCTGGAGAATGTTTGACATAAAACTGAAGCTTTTCCAGATGGCCAGCTTGCATTACCATAATCATTGGTTTAGTCTTCTTACATACTCTACCTGATGTTAAATGTCTCCCATACTCCGCCCATAAAAGTTTTGGCCAGCCCTTTTACAATGGAGGAATCCCAGGCATGGCTACAAAATCCTGATCAGTGAAATCACCAGAGGCTCTAGAATCTAGTAAAGCAACTACCTCTTGAGAACATACAATGAGTGACAAAACAATCTGCACAGAAATGTTGTTTACTGGGAGCGGGAAGACATATTTCTATCTTCTACTTCTGCACATTCTTCACAGTCGGGCATTGGTGTTTCCCACCCATGCCCAGCATGGACATTTCTTTATACAAGGACCTGGCTTCCCACAATCCAGATGCAAATTCCCTTACCTACACCTTTCTCTTTCTGCTGGGGTTACGATTCTGTTCAGATTCCCAATCTGCATGCACTCTCCTCCCTCCTCACCTCCTGACGAAGAGTTGGTGTAGTCCGCACCTAAGATCTCATACAATGTATAATCTTTTCTTGACCCCTGGATGGATCCTGTTTGTCAATCTGTAACATAAGGCTTTATTGTAGGGGGTGGATTAGCCAATAAAGACATCAGATCATTCAGCTCTTCTTTTAACCCTGCTTAAAATGCATTTGATGCCGAAGTAGCTGTGCATTGGGCTAGCACTTTCAATTGTTAAAAGCTTGCCATATCACTAACCAAATCCATACAAATCCATAGAACCCAGTCTCATTGTAAGTGGTTCCATGCGTGCTGTTTGAGTAGGTAGTGTTGTTCAAACATAGCTTTCAATTGTTCTAAAAACATCATAGTCCTTAAACTATTGGCTCTTCTCCAAAATTAAAGGTGTAGTAAATACTGGAGCATATTTGCATGAAAGAACAATATGAAGATGG
The DNA here is from genome assembly GCF_040938575.1 of Ambystoma mexicanum. NCBI lineage: Eukaryota > Metazoa > Chordata > Amphibia > Caudata > Ambystomatidae > Ambystoma > Ambystoma mexicanum. The sequence continues at coordinate 81,403,189 of NC_090928.1, read as the reverse complement.
TCTTTACCTCAACATAACCAAAGTGTTGTGGTTTGGCCATGGAATGTAGCGGATACGAGGTTAGAAAACTCGTGAAGGTTTTTGGATCCCTTGAAATATCTCACAATTAGCCAAACTTAAAGCCGGGGGAGCTATGTTTAGGGGTGGAGCGATATTGCTCCCGGTTTTCCCATGGTCATTAGTTACCTGTGAAACAGCAGCAGATAGCCTGGCTTCTAATTTAGTAATACTGCCTAATAGGATGACTCATCCAGTTTGGGCTGACTGTGCCTCATTCTAAATCTCCTGGATGGTCTGTGCTATTCACATCAACGGGATGCCATCCAAGTTCATTTTGTAATGGCTTGGAAATCTGTCACATTTGCAATGCAGTGCACCTGGTCATGGACGCCAACCCGTTCCCTCCCCCCCGACCAGAGAACACCTAGATGAGTGCTACACCCAGGAATACCACTGCCCTGGCAAAGGTGAGGAGAAAAAACAAGGGCAGATGAGGAGCAGACTCTTTACAGGATCCCCATGGAGTGCAAAAGGACAGAAAGTAGATGCCAGCATGGATCAGAACTAACCAAGAATAATGTGACTGATTCAAAGGACTTATCTGGTAAAGGGCTTAAGGTCCTGGTGCCCTGCAGACACCAACCTGCCCCTCACTGTCCCCTGTAGTTTTGTTAAATGGCAGCAAAAAACCCTGTTCAATTTACCATAGTAATTCTGAGCCTTTTGTGAAGGAAAAATAGGATACCAAAAAGAAGAAAAGCATAGAAGTCAAAATTGTCCAAAAGCAGGCGAGCGGAATGACTGCACCATATAAAAGTGTGTTGGAAGAGAGCCACGGAAAAGATCCATCGAAGGATACTATTCAGCAATCCTCTAAACTACCGTTCCAGTTATTTATAGTCAAGTCAGTACCCTTAGTAAGGCTAGTCTTTTGTCTATGTTTTATCTTCATGTCTAATCTAGGGCTATCTTAGACAGATGACTGGTTCCCTAGAATAATTTAACCAGAACCTCACAGAGCCCTTTTACTCTTGGTCTCCTCGCTGCCTTCCTACCCAGTCTCCAAATGCGCCATATCGTCCAACATACCTGCACCACGGTTCTCGTAAACCTGTACTTCTGCCTTCTTCTTGTTCCTTGGGTCCTGTGAGTCTGTCTCCTTCTTGCCATGATTCAGACACGTATAATTCATTGTATTACTACGTTGATTAAATCTAGGTGGAGTACAATACCACCAGAAAATCAGTCTAAATTAAAGGGATGTCTGGTTCACTGCGAGGACAACCCTTTGAGCCACTCTTAAACATTGTTGTAATACAAATACCTGGTCATCCCCGCACAAAGTCCAATACGTGTCCTCAGCATTGAATCCCATGCCAGTCTATTACCTTGAAATAATTGATAATATTTAACGTCTTCCCTTTTTGCTTGTTTGCCTCATCTATCTTTGAGAATATAGCAAGTGACACAAAAAGTGTGAAATCTGCAAACATTAAAAAACTGTTCTCTCGCGATGACAAAGCTATGAGGTAATTGAGCAAAGGCTAATTCGGGACCCTCTAACATGAATTGGCATACTTGTTTCAAAGGTAATGACAGTAGCAGTCAATGGGCTTCCACTATCTGTCTATGCCCTGACAAATATAACACAAAATAGACAGTAATTGTTTTATTAAAAAATATTATTTATTCCTAGGTCTGAGTCCCTAATGTTAGCTTTCTTGCCCTGTGTGTGGATAACTCATACCCCCATAGTGTAGCACACCCGTGCCTAGCTGACGATGATGTGCCGCCTACAAAGGGTATGGGAATCCTTGCCCTCAACTCTCTCACTACTTTCCTCAGTCTAGGTGACAGGTGCACATATCATGGGGGTCGGTGTATTATTATTTATTATTGCCGCCTCCAGTCTATGTGTCTTATAGTTAAGAAAAATGTCTTGACCAAATGGTCAAGTACATGGCTTAAAAGAAAAGTTCTATCAATCAATAAGGTGGCTTTTATGGTGTCCGGTCAATTGGTCGACAACAAACTGGTCGACTGCAATTTGGTCGACACCATTTGGTCGAATGCCAAATGGTCGAATTTTTTTTTTTTTATATATGTGTTTTGTGGGTTTTCGTGTGGGGAAAAAAAAAAGAAAAAAATGGGGTTGGGGGGGGACCCCCCCCAAAAAAACCAAAAAAGGTGTAAAAAAAAAAAAAAATTCGACCATTTGGCATTCGACCAAATGGTGTCGACCAATTGTCCTGTCGACCAAATGTTTTCGACCAATTGACTGGTAACCGGCTTTTATATTGTTTGGATAGAGTTAAAAATGATGTATTTTAGTTCTGCGAGCCCTCGCCTCAGACGTATGTAGGGTCTCGGAGTTGTGGTCATCAGCCTGTCAACTCTTAAGAGTAGTCAACCGGTTTCAGCGGTCCTTGTAGTTAGCCGCCTTCTTCAGGACAGAGAATCCTGCATTCTCATTAACAACATGATTTCTTCACATATCTCCACATCATGGAGGATTTTGAGAGGTACTTCGGGTTACCCACGGGCGCTTTTGCTTGCGTCCCGATCCCTGTTGGGTTACAAAAAATGGACAAAAAAGGGGGGGATAGTAAGTGGGGAAAGTTCTTGATTGGTGTTCAGTTATAGGAACTGCCATACACCTGTAGTTACGTTTTTTGTTCTCTGGTCAAGGCAGATCCACCTGTGTTCTTGGTGACTTCCTGCTTGCACAACCTGTGAACAGATATCTTAATATGTATTATACTGTCCCAACTGTTGTGCAGGGTTGTTATCAGTGTTCGGACATATAGATTATATTCACATTGTGATATAATACCTGTAAAGTGGGGGTCCCACGTCTCAGGTTCTGTGAAAGCTGGGTTTGGGTGCTGGATGTTCAATTATGTCCATTCTTCTTCATGGTTAGTTTTTGGGTACCTCTGTGGGGTAAATACCAAGATCAGAGCGTTTAAACTAGAGTCTTAGATACTATGAGATCAAAACACATATGGTAAAGAGCACGAGTGAAAGTCTGTTGTGACTACAATATCTCGCGTGTGTTTCACTCCCAAGGTTGGGTAGAATATACGGGCAACTAACTGTTGTACAGACATAATCACACTCTGTTGTGGCTCACCCTAAGCTTTTCATATGTATAGCGCCCGTTGTAAGGCGAATTAGCATACAGCCTAAAAGTGTTTCTTTGAAGCCCAATGTGAATCATTATAGCTGGCACTATACATTTTGATGTACGTGGTACTCGTTATAGGCTAGATGATTGAAAAACAGCCCAGTAACGTTTCCCTAGAGCCCAATGTTATTCATGTCCTACACAGTCCATTCGACTAGTTTAGCAAAAGTAGTGTGTGCTGGTCGTAAATGCCCCAGTGCACACAAGTGTTTCCTTAAGCAAAAATTGTGTTTTACCTGAAAACCACGAGATAATTTCTCTCGGACACGGGCTGCTAGTGAAGTGGCCGCACAGACGCCCGCCATCTTGTTTGTCATATATACAAAAACAGTAGCCCTTAGCGATCACGTGCAAGCACAAAACTGCAAGGCTGATGGGAAATGTAGTTGCCTCACTTGCAGTTCGTGCATGTGTTGGGCATGTTGATGCATGGTCATGTGTCGGATGGAGATTACTTCTGCTTCTACTACATTCAAATAATAAGGTTCTGACAAAAGGATTGACAAATACAGTTCTACTAATGCTACTGCCACCTAGTATTATAGGCAACTTCAAGAACACTAATGGACCTCTACAGGTTGTCCAGGTACACTTCTGTCTTGTTATTGCAAGAAAGGGCAGCCTCTTTGCCTTTCCCTTCTGTCTCGCAGCTACCACAAAATATGTCGGTGGCTCCCAGGCTGCTTCTTCTTAACTTGAACAGTCTCAGCCCTACAGATGTAAATGAGTTGTTTTTAACAGGTACCCAGCTCCCTTCCCCAGCTTCATATACACCTTATTTTCCCCAGTAGTTCCCCAGAGCTGTATTGCCACTTTACCAGGAAAATTAGCACCAATGGACCTCAGCTATGAGGTTGGCAAGATTCTTCTGAGACACTTTTTACATTCAAAAGTCCAGTTTATTAAAAAAAAAACAAATACAGATGCTATTCACTTATAAAAACCATGTGGTCCCAAAAATTTGACATCACCAGATTCATTCCACCCTACATACACATACTCACTATCACACGTCCAATGTAAATTCTGCAGTAATATGGGTTATCAAATACATAAAACTTTTAAAACCACCTAACATAGTAGAATTCTTCCCACCCGTACAAACTATAAGTGTGTGTTTCTGTTAAATCGCAAACAGGCTTCTTAACAATGTCGACACGTGTTTTTGGTCGCTATAAAGGGCTTTAAATGTAGCCTTGCATTACTCTGACCTTCTTCAGGACGATGGGCGGGGCGTGGATGTCGCCTCACCCTTACAACACAATCCAGTAGAAGATGTCTTCACAAAACTCTCCAATCTGTACTTGTGGCGGTACTGTGAACTGTGGAATTAATCCTTAGTGCTCCAGGGATTTCACCCAATATCAGCAGAGCTTCCAGTATTACAGCATTGGCCCCTGTTGTGTCTTAATGTCCACCACCTGTGAGGCCCATTCTCTGATTTCAATTTATTCACACAGTATGTATTATGGAGTCAAACATATGTACTCCACTGCACTGTAATTCCCGTATTACATTGTCCAATATGAGCTGCCGGTGTGTCTTAATCTCCATATTCCGTAATGGCGCTTCGCCGATTTCAATTCATCCGTATGGTATGCGCTATGAAATCATACACATGTAATGCTCTGTGCTGTAACTGCAGTATTCACAACTGCTCCCTTCTTCTCTATAGTACACAAGAACTTGCCACTTTAGCAGCCTTGGATAACCTTGCCACCCTTCTAACAGAGTACTCTGAGGTTCCAACAGCTTCACAACAATGTTGTTCATTTCTTACTTCAGCTGGTTTCACTTTAACAGGGTTTGGTCTACTGGCTTGGGTATACTTGTTCTTCGTTTGTCTTCAGCAACTTCTGCTACTACTACATAAGTGTTTTTTTATGTTACAAGAAGATAGTTTCTTATTCGAAACGAAATTAGGTACACACAATTCTGTTCTGGTAGTGAACTACCACTTCAAAGATGTGCGTTCCCTCTTTTCAATCAGTGTTATACTTCAAAAGACATTGGGAAACACAGTTTGAGGTGTGTGACCTCTTTTGATGTGAAATGTACTTGTTACATTGCGAGAAAGTCAACATTTGCTTCATAAGGCTTACCGGCAATGCTCTCCTCTTAATAGGCGCCACGGGACCGTTCAGCAACAGTTTATATTTAACACGATAACATAATAAGAGAGGATTTCTCTACACACGGTTACTTTAGCTTCACTGATATGAGTGTGTGCTACAATTCCCTTGTTAAAATGACTTCCCACTTCTGTGAACAACTTTCACTTGCTTTTATGTCTATGCAAGCATAAATTAAGCTTGCTACAGTTACCGGCAAGGCATTCCTGTTGATTTAGAGTACCTCCACCGACTCCATAATCACAGCAGCAGCGGGTTGTTTCTATTTCCCTACTTAATTTCTTCTGCTGCTACTGCTACAGGCTTTCTTGGGACCCACACCCCTCTGCTGCACAGATGTCCCAGATCTGGCTTTGTTAATGGAGAGTCTTCCTTTCTCCACCCTCCCTCGGCTTGCTTCTCCCCATGGGCCTTGGGTGGGTGCATGACTTCAGCTCTGCATTCACAGCAATTAAGCGCACCTGGGAAGATTGCCTGTTTCTTCTAGTCTCTTCCAATGCTGCCACAGCCAAACAGGGTTTGTGAAAACAGGGCCACCTCAGAGCCTGCAGGTGAAATCTGCTCTTCCTCTGCTCCGGCGACCCTTCTGTGGTCCCACTTCCTAGTGAACTGCCAGCCTTATGCTCTGCTTTTTCTACTACTACTCCTGCCAACCTTCCAGCTCCTGCTCCAGCTACTTTCTACTGTTCCTTCCTGCTGCAGCCTTTTCTGCCCCTAAGGTGGGTTAATTGGCTTCAGGTACAGGCCCTTACGACTAATTGCCTGACCTTGTCAAAAGCTATTAGGCCTGCCTGCCTGTCCTTGGCTCCTACATGCCTCTTCAGCCCTCTTCTTCGTTACAGTCCCTGAGGTATTCTGGGACATGTAGTCCACTTTAGAGAAATTCATTTTTCCTACTTCTTTAAAATGACAAAAGGCCATCAGAAGGGCGGGGTAATGGGGAAAGTTAAAAAGGGGTTCCTCCCAGTCTTCCTGGTCTGATTCTTCTCCCACGCGATCCTCCCGCAGTACACCACCCCCAGGGTTGGGATAAGTGAGTGCAGGCCTTCCCCATGCCACATGAGAAGGGTCCCAGACCAGGTTCCTGGGGGGAATCCCGTCAGATTCTCCACACATTGCACAAAACGTTCAATTAATATTTTAACAAGCAAAGGAGAAAGGGCAACACTGTCTTAGACCCCACTTGACTCTGAACGACCAAGGGTCTGCACCACAAAGTCGAACCACCAATGACATATCTTGGTAATATACTGGAACTCTCAAAATAAAAATACCTGTTAACCCCATTCTTGCCATGACATCCCAAAGAATTTACCAGCCCATATGATCAAACGCCCTTTATACATTAATAAATGAGCAGACAAGTCAGACCTTCATTCTACAGACGGATGCCTCTGGGATTGCGGTAGGTGTCATTCTTTCACAGGAGCAAAACAACTGTGAGCATCCCAACCTCTTTAGAAGCAGAAAGTGTATCCTGATTACATTTCTCAACTGGCTTGCTCGAAGCATTGATACAGATGCCTGGGTTCTTTGGTGGCTATTACCCTTACAGCCATACCCATTCTCAGTAGTCCACTGAGAGGGACGCATTCAAGCTAATGCAGACTTCCTGAGCAGATGACCCTTAGAAAACATTGGAGTAGCTCAGAGGAAAGAAGGGTGGATATGTGACAAAGTCCCTTGCCTTACCTGTTGGGTAAGATATTGGGAGGCCATGGGAGAATAGTTCAGCTGCTCGCTAAGTGATGCTGGGTTAGCGGTGGTGAAGGGAGAACCCCATGACTTACTCCAAAAACCCTCAGTGATATTCCAAGGGCTTGCCACAAGAAACATGCACATGACAATGCCACTGTAAGGGACCCTTGGGAGGTGGCTTCATCTAATAGCAACATAATCCATTCTGATTGTAATGCACCCTGAGTGGGGGTTTATCCCAAAATGTGAATCCTTCGCCTAACCCCATGCAGTGTAGTAGAAACATCGGCTTTTGGATCAGCGGATGTGCAAGGTTCTATCAGAATCCGACTCCTCCGCCCCCAATTCTAAGTCACTCCAAACCCCTTCCTCCTCACCTGTGAGTTCTAGCTCCAAAGTTCCGCCAAACCTTTTCTTCCACAGTTCCTCCTTCTTGCTTTCTTTTTTTTGTAGATAGGGTCTGCCCCGAAAGGAAGCCACCCTGACCCCAAAATAGATGGTCTGGGTCCTCCTCCGGTTCAGACCAAAAAGGGGAAAAAGCTGTTAGGCATAAAAAAAACCTGGCTGGTGGTCTTTGGCGGTATTCCCGAAAGGAGATGGGTATAGTTGAGATGCAGGTAATGGGAACGGTAAGCAGTTTTGGTAACAGCCGGAGAGAAAGGACAGGAGATAGAGGGAGAGCCTAAATGCAGAACCAGAACTGCCAGTACAAATAGCCTAGAGGGCACAGTAGGTCGAGGAGGAAAAAACCCAGGAATGAAGGGGGAGTCCTAGGACCTACAGGAGACAGGGGGAAGGCAGAATAAATGCAAGGCAGGAGTGGGGAGGCAAAGAGCAGTGCAAGGGAAAAGAGCTCAACACGAGCCGAGAGGAAAACTTGCGAGCGATCCAACCCGAAAGCCTGACGTGAGTAGGTTGCAACGCGCCGGCTTCCGGGTTGGAGCTACTGAAAAAAGGTCCTCCCCGGCGGCCGTCAGAGAAGCTACACCGCTGCGGGGCGTTGTGCGGAGACGTGGCGGGGCGGGCTTATGGCTGCTCCAACGCCATCGGCTCCACACACGCCAACCGCAGCGGCGTGTGACAGTATGCCCCCCTCCATTGCCCACACCACCCGGTTTAACCGGATGGAGCCGATGGAACCGACGAGTCAACCTAGGTGCATGCACATGGGACTGTGGTTCCCAGGAGTCCTCAGAATGGGGATACCCTTTCCAAGCCACTAAATAATCAAGTCGCCCCCTTCGATACCTGGAGTCTAGAATACTCGATACCTCATACTCCTCAGGGGGGGAATGCTGACCCACAGGCATAGTTCCTCTTCGTTTGTAAGGGGTGCCTGGATCAACAGGTTGTAGTAGGGAGGAATGAAACACAGGGTGAATCCAACGCAAACTTTTTGGGAGTTGTAGTCTAAAGACCACAGGATTTATCTGTTTGATAATCTTGAAGGGACTCAGAAATCGGGGAGAGAGTTTAGTTGGGTGAACCCATCGAGGTAAATACCTGGTGGACAACCAGACTCGATCACCTACCTTCCAATTGTGACATGGTAGTCGAGATCGGTCAGATTATTCCTTATACCTCCTTCTCGATAAACGTAAACTCTGTTGGGCAGACTTGCGAGCAGAGGCCATCTCGGCTAAGTTAGACTCAAGCGTGGGTATATTGGAGAAGGATTTGAACATGGGAAGTAATCCCCGCGGGTGTATTCCGTAGGTGCAGAAAAAGGGACTGAGACCTGTAGTTGAGTGTTCGGAGTTATTATATGTAAATACTGCAGTAGGTAGAAGGGCCACCCAATTGTCTTGCACGCTATTAATGTAACACCTAAGATATTGCTCGAGAGAGGCATTAAGGCACTCCGTCTGCCCATTGGTCTGCGGATGAAACCCAGAGGAAAGGGCACGTTCGATCCCCAAACACTGACAGAGTGCTGCCCAAAATCGAGAGGTGTATTGATTGCCCCGATCGCTAATAATCTTCTCAGGTAACCCATGTAACCTGAAAATATCCTTTAGGAATATTTCCGCCATTGCGGAAGCGGATGGCATTCCTGGCAGTGGGGAGAAGTGGGCAAGTTTGGTAAAGGAGTCCACCGTAACCATCAGACACGTACAACCCTGAGACAAAGGTAAATCAACAATAAAGTCTGTCGAGATATGGGACCAAGGCCGAATAGGTGTCTGTGGTTGTTCTAGAAGGTCATAAGGTTTGTGAGTCGGGTTCTTATTTCTGGCACAAGTCTGACAAGCTCTACAATGCCTTTTGACATCCTGAGAGAGAGTGGGCCAAAAGAAGGAACGAGAGATAAGCTCCAAAGTACCTCGTACTCCTCTTTGACCTGCTGTCACATGGTTTTGACCCCAGCCTAAGATCTTCAACTGTAAGGCTCTAGTGGGGATGATCAATCTCTGTCCTACTAACAACAGTCCGTCGGACCATCGGGCCTGGTGTTGTTGGTTCCGAGTTACTCTTGCTTGAAATTCGGGCGTAGTGACCGTTCTGACCTCCTGGAGAAAGGAGGAAACCAAGCCTACAATACGGTTCCTAGGAAACATGTACTCTGGCACAGGAACTGACTGTACTTCAGGGGCATCACGCCAGGCTGTTTAGGGTACCGGGAATATACGTTATGGTAAAATCGTATTGGCTAAAAAAGTGAGCCCAGCGTGCTTGTCTTGAATTAACGCACTCCATATTCCTGAGGATCTGTAGGTTTTTATGATCAGTGCGTAGTGTAAATTGATGAGAGCTTCCTTGTCACAGGCAGCCTTCAATGCTAGCAATCCCTTCTCTGTCACAGAATAATTTCTTTGACTGGTAGAAAGGCTTTTAGAGAGGTATGCCACTGGATGTTCCTTCCCGTCTCTGACCTGAAGAAGAACTGCTCCTAAGGCCCTAGCCGATGCATCTGCTTCTACTATGAAAGGCATGGTTTGGTCTGGCTGGCACAGGACCGGAGCAGTACAGAACTTCTCTTTCAGTGTCATAAAGGCTTGGTTTGCTTGTTCCGTCCAGAGAAAGAGTTGTGAATCCTTCTTAAGTAGGGCAGTGATGGGTAAAACGATCTGAGAAAATTGTCCGATAAACTTCCTATAGAAGTTGGCTAACCCCAGGAATCGCTGGACCTCCTTAAGAGAAGCAGCAGTGCTTCTCTTAAGGAGAAGCACTTAAGCACTTTTCTCCTTAAGAGAAGCAGGAGTGCTTCCCCAAGATGGCCGAGACCTTCCTCGGGTCCATGGTAATGCCTTCTGGTGAAAGGATATAACCCAGATACGGAACTGATGTGGCATTAAAGAGACATTTCTCTGGATTGGCCAACAGATGTTGGGATTGAAGACAATTGAGTACTGTCCTTAGATGCTGGGTGTGTTCTTGTGGTGTGTGTGAAAACACCAGGATGTCGTCAAGGTTAACTATGGTAGTTTAAAAAAGTACATCCGAAAAAAGACGGTCCATGAAGCGCAGAAAGATGGCTGGTGCGTTGACTAATCCAAAGGGCATGACCCGATACTCGAACAGGCCAAAAGGCGTCCTGAACGCCGTCTTCCACACATCTCCTTCTCTAATACGAAGGAGATGGTAGGCACTCCGTAGATCTAATTTAGAGAAGACTGAGGTGCCTGGAACTGCCTCTAAGATGTCGGAGATGAGTGGCATCGGGTAGCGATCCCGAATAGTGACCTTATTCAGACCTCGATAGTCAATGCAGTCTTAGTTCCGATGAATCTCGTTTGGGTATGAAAAATAACGAGGCTCCTGCTGGGGATCTTGATGGTCGGATGAGCCCGTTAGTCAGATGAGAGTCTAGGTAGGCGCGAAGGACCTTTTTCTCTACCAAGGATAAAGGAAACATGCACCCAAAGGGTACCAAAGCGTCGGGTAGCAGCTCTATGGCGCAGTCTTCCGGTCGGTGCGGAGGCAGGTCCAGAACTGAACTTTCCTTGAATACTTCTTGGTATTCGGATAGTTTGGGAGGGATACAATAGACTTCACAAACTTCCTTATGTTCTGGAGTAAGTATTTGTATGGATTCTACATGCGGTTATGGAAGGCAACTCTGTTGACAAAAATCAGATTCAAATGCCATAGTGTTTCGAGTCCAATCGATGGTCGGATTGTGTTTTCTAAACCATGGAATTCTGAGAATAATAGGAAAATGAGCAGCTCGAATAAGATCAAACTGCATCTGTTCAGAATGTTGAAGGATGGTCACAGTTACAAACTCGGTAGACTGGGTGATGGGTCCGGAGGAAAGTGGGGTACCATCCACCCCTTCTACCTTCTGGGCATCTTCACACTGGAGAAGGGTGAGACCTTGTTTGTGGGCCCATACCGTGTCCATGTAGACCCCCGCGGCCCCACAATCAAGCAGTGCCATAGTGGTAAGTTCCGCGTGTCTTGTCTTGAGTTGAATAGCCACTGTCATGAGGGGTGAATCCATCGTTGCGACTTGGGATGTAACAGTCACTGTAACATAGGGACTGAGAGTTAGACCTTGGATACTATTCCCCATTAGGTCCGAGGTCGGTCGTTTCCCGCCCGCCTAGGAGATACGTCTGGGCAGTTCCGTAAGAGATGGGAATTGGATCCGCAATACATGCAAAGTCTGGTATCTCTCCTTCATTTTGTCTCCTCGGGTGTCGAAGGGGGCTAGGCGGATCCAATCTGCATTGGTTCTTCCTTACTGCTCAAGGACGGCACAGGAGGTAGAGAGGAGGTCCCAAGGGGATGATTGACTGGGGTCTTATGCTTCCTCCTTTCTGCTCTTCGCTCTGAAAGCCGATGTTCTATCTGTAATACAATCGACATCAAATCTGATAGGGTTGAGGGATGAGCGATGCATGCTAGCTCGTCCTTAATCTCCTCCTTTAGACCTCGGCGGAATATAGTATACTGGACCTGTTCCAGCCATCCTGCTTCTGTAGCCAGTCGTTTCAAGGTAGATATGTAGGAAAGTAGGTCATTGGATCCTTGCTGTACTTCAAGGAGCTCTTCTCCCGCTACATGGGTAATATTAGGTTGTTCGAAAGTCTGTTTGAGCAAAGACGGGAAGGCTCCATGGTCGCGGATGACTGGGTTGTTGGACGTCACCAAAGGGGTAGCCCAAGCTAAGGCATTTCCGGTCATATTAGACACCATGAAACCCACCTTAGTATGGTCCGTGGAGTAGGTCTGAGGGGGAAAGGCAAAGTAGACGGAACAGGCTTCCAGAAACTCCTTTAACCGTTTTGGGGTTCTGTCAAACTTGCCTGATGAAAAGGCCATGGAAGGTAAGTCAGATTCATGAGGTTCTCGGTTGGCGAACAGCTGCCTCAGGGCGGCGTTCTCAGCTTTAACGTTCTGCAAGTCCACATTCATAGCCTGAACGGCGGCTACCAACTCCTGAAATTGCTTGGGAGCAGCCATTGGCGTCTTTGGGCGTTGCAAACTATCAGCATCCGACTCCTCTGCCCCCAATTCTAAGTCACTCCAAACCCCCAAACCCCTTCCTCCTCACCTGTGAGTTCTAGCTCCAAAGTTCCGCCGAACCTTTTCTTCCACAGTTCCTCCTTCTTCCTTTCTTTTTTTGTAGATAGGGTCTGCCCCAAAAGGAAGCCACCATGACACCAAAATAGATGGTCCGAGGGGCCCCTCCCCTGGTTCAGACCAAAAAGGGGAAAAAGCCGTTAGGCATAAAAAAACCCTGGCTGTTGGTCTTTGGCAGTATTCCATGAAGGAGATAGGTATAGTTGAGATGCAGGTAATGGGAACGGTAAGCAGTCTTGGTAACAGCCGGAGAGAAAGGACAGGAGATAGAGGGAGAGCCTAAATGCAGATACCAGAACTGCCAGTACAAATAGCCTAGAGGGCACAGTAGGTCGAGGAGGAAAAAACCCAGGAATGAAGGGGGAGTCCTAGGACCTACAGGAGACAAGGGGAAGGCAGAAAAAAATGCAAGGCAGGAGTGGGGAGGCAAAGAGCAGTGCGAGGGAAAAGAGCTCAACACGAGCCGAGAGGAAAACGTGCGAGCGATCCAACCCGAAAGCCTGACGCGAGTAGGTTGCAACGCGCCGGCTTCCGGGTTGGAGCTACTAAAAAAGGTCCTCCCCAGCGGCCGACAGAGAAGCTAGACCGCCGTGGGGCGTTGTGCAGAACGTGGCGGGGCAGGCTAATGGCTGCTCCAACGCCATCGGCTCCACACACGCCAAACGCGGCGGCGTGTGACAGGTTCAGACATGGCCAGTAGTTGTGCGAAACAAAGTCAACGACTGTGTATGAGCAGAAAGTGTTCCAAATTGCAAGTCCTGTAACCGTGTTGGTGAAACCCATGGAGCACGGAGTTCTGATACACCCCCTCCAGATAAGGCATGAGTGAACTAAAAATCGAACATGGCGCTGGGACAATATAAGGGCTCAGTCCACGTTCCTGCAACAGAGGAAGGCATGGACAATAGCGTGCCATGGAAGTCATGGTCAAACATACACTAGCTAATTCCATTTCCACATGCAAAGCCTAACACACATTAACATAGGAGTTAAGTGAAGGACGTTCACTGAGTTGTGACCAGGCCCCTATGTAAGGGATGGGTGTTGTCTGGAGGTTGTGGGGTTACAGGAACGTTGTTGAAGAAGAAACAGGTGCTGGAGAGGAGAGAGGAAGTTGGATGAGAAGAGGCCTGAGAATGGCCCCTGAAAGAGTAAGAGGAGCTGGGGAGGAGAGAAGGACACTGGGGTAAGGAGGGACGAGAGGAGGTGGATGTGAGGTTTGGGTCTATTTGACCTAAAACATTTGACCTAATCACATTTGATCTAATATATTTGACCTTTTCTCAGTCTAAAATGCGAGGGGAGCTCCCAGCAACCACTGCCCACCCACCCCCCACTACTGCCCCTCAAACTAATCTATACCCTTACCCACCCCCATATATATATTTAATTAAATTTGACCAAAAAAAGGTCAAAACAATTCAATCAAATGTTTTAGGTCAAATATTTTGTAGGTCAATTATGCTAATACCGGATGTGCGGGTGGAGAGCAGAGAATGAAGACGGAGATAGCAGGAGAGCACATTGATGGAGCTAGGAGGGCCAGGGAGGGGGATGCCTTCTTTGATTCCCCGCTCCATGTTCCAGTGTGTCGACTGCCAGAAGTGTGTTCCTAGTAGCACCATCCATCATGCTCATCTTTAAGCATAATGTATGGCACCTTATGGCCTAGAATGTCACATTCACAAGCAGAAGTACGCATGCTAGGGGGCGGGTCGTTAGGATCATACGTGGAAACAAGCATGCAGCTTAATCAACAGGAAGTCAGGTGTTGAAGGGAGCACGCTGCCTTAAGAGCTAGGAAGCCGAAGCAAGCGTGCTTTGGAGAACTGAGAAAGGTGAATAATCAGAGGTGAGCATGATGCTTAATGAAAAGGAAGTCCGGTGTTGAAGGGAGCACGCTGCCTTAAGAGCTAGGAAGCCGAAGCAAGCATGCTTTGGAGAAGTATGAAAGGTGAATAATCAGAGGTGAGCATGCTGTCTAACGATTAGGAAGCCAGGAGCCGAAGGTAGCAAGCTGCCCAATGAACAGGAGGGTAGAGGCCACAGGAAGTATGCCAGCTGATGAGCAGGATTTTCGATCAGAAGGCAGAAGCCTAAGGGAGAATGGTGTCTAACAGCTGATGGAGAAACTGCAGGAGAGGGCACAATTCATGGGTGAAAAGTTAAGTGTGAAAAAAGTGTCTGTGTGCGGCTTGCGTGTGTTGGTTGTCAATGTAATTAGTCTCTGTGCATGTGGGTGTGCAATGCATGCAGGCCTGGACTGACCCACCAGGAGTTTCCCCATTAGGCCTTAGGACATAGGGCCTCGTTTCTTGACGTAAGGATACATAAATAATGAAAACACACTTTGTTTGCTTGAAATGGTTCAGTTCATTTTGATAACCGTGATTAAAATTGCAAATTTCAATTCATTTTCTTGTGCTTTTTACTTTTAATTTTGCAGCTTAAGTGACTGAGAGTCATGATCTCTGCCGAGCAGTTTGTTTGGAGCTGGGTAGCCACTGCTAGTCAGGCACGGTGGCGGTACATAGCCTGACCGGGGACTTGGGGGAGGGGAACATCACACCAGGGACAACCATCTTGGGTGTAATGTTTGTTTGCATGATTCTTTCTGCCCATGGATTTGGGGTTGTGCGCTTGTGCTTTGTTGGAGTCACTGGGCATAATTAGATAACCGCACATGCGCTAGTGTGCTTGCATACAATGCGCAGGTGTGGCCTAGCCTTGCAACGCTCCAGCGAGGAGCTGCATCATCCTTTCAGCACAGCACGTTGAAATGCACGACCTGCTGTGAGTCGAAATGCACGACCTGCTGTGAGTCTGCGGCTCTAGGCTGTCTGGCTGCACTGACTGGGGGCCACAGTTCTGAATAGGTAAGGATTGGGCGATTGTCCCTCTTTCTTTTCTTTTTCTTCTGGTGCCTTGCATAGGACAGGAGTTGTGCTTAGCAACACTTTTTGTTTGGTACAAGACGGTGCGTGTTTTCTGTATTTGTGACATGGGCAGGATTCCAGGGCCGGACCGCAGGTCAGAGCTGAGACATCTGGTGGACCATCTCACATCCGTGTAGGTAAAGGGGAGGGCCACCTTACATCAATAAATGACACCTGAGTGTCTGTTATTGCGCCAGCCTTGTCCTGTTAAGGGACCCGTGCAGATTAGCATCAGCTAGCCAAAGAGGCTCATAAGGTGGCCCATTCCTTTCCCTAATAGTTGTTGGTTGCGTTTCTGCCGTAGTTGGATTTCTTTTTTGGGTGACTGCTCTCTTGCTATGGCCAATGATGTCTTTCTAGTGCAATATGTTCTTTCCACTAATATTTCATGTCATTGTGAGGCCCTAGCCTAGTGTCAGGTGGTGCGGATGCAAGAATTCCCTTCCACCTCAATACACAGCGGCAAGATAGGCCGACATCCCTTGCTTTCTGCACTCCTGAAGGTGGACATGTGATCCTCTGACCTGTCACCACGTTACAATGACCACTATAGATTTTTCGCAAATCATTGGAAAAAAAGCTAACCATGTGCCTAAACTGTCCCGAAATAAACGAAAAGACCTAATCCTTGTTTTGTGTAATTGATTTGGGTTGATACAGTGGGGGTGGTGGGATTGGAGGCATGCAGGAGCTGGTTTTTAGGAGCTTTGTTGGTACCTCTCTCTGAAAGCTCGATAGCATTGGTGGCCACCTACTTCGCGATGCCTGCTGACATGTGCCCACTGTGCGCCCTTGCATCGAGCCCTATAGTGTAATATGCCTGACTGACCAGATGCTTTCTTCACCTGATGCACTGCTGTCATGCCATTACCGGTTATGTGCATTTGTTTTAAATGCACATCCCTCTTTTTATTTACTGGTAATGTCTGTAAACTGCCCCTCGTTTCCCTTTCTTACGCAGCCTCAACCCTGCCCCCTGCCGTGAAGTGGTTTCTACATGGTTTTTGTTATTTGGGGGGAATTGGGGTCGTGGGTCCACTGGTTGGTTCCATCCGCGCATTTCTTTGTACAACGTGCGTTCTTGCACAGATCGTTGCTCATGCATACTGCTTGCTTGGGGGGGTAAAGAGGGGAGGAGCAGGTTAGTGCTTTGAGTCGTTGGGGGGTGAGAGGAAGGTTAGTGCGATAGAAGGAGAAGAAGTGAGGCACAGCAATAAGGGCTGGTGGCAGGGACGGTGTCGGGCCTTTCAATCTTTTCAAATGAAAGTGGCCTCAGGGGGGCCCCCCAACAACTGCTCCCATGTTACCAGTCCGCAGTCTTGTAACACAGCAAAATAGTTATTATTCTATGTTCGTTCTGGGCCTTAAAATGAGTGCTTTGTAGTGCTCGCAATACAAGCTGCATTTTCTCTTCCCTTGCGACATACAGAAGTGTTATCACCTCATTGCCTTCTTACACTGGTTCCTTCACATTTGCCCCTTGCTAGCAAAGAATGGTTTAGAGCTCTTCAGTGGGCCTTTAGTGTTTAAGCTCCAAGCTGGCTCGCAGTCTTGTTTCAATCGGCAGCTATTTACTTTATCAATGTTGCCATTTTAATGAATGCACCACACGGGTGCCTCAACCTGTTGAAATGGGCCCCCACACATCTTCATCCATGCCTGCATGGTGGTGAGAGTGCACAGCAGAGCGTGTCAGGCAGAAGGAGAGAACAGTTATGCTCGACTGGAGATGTGTCAGGGCTTGTAGGGGCCCATTTCAACATGATGTTTGGGGGCACCATGGCCTACAGCTGGGAAAAACACTCATAATGGACAACTAAAGGCATGTATTGAGGGGGTTAAAGGCTGCAGATTATCACAGGTCAGGAAGCCAGTGGGGGGCTGAAACACCAAATGGCCTCTGAAAAGTTATTAATTGCTCTTTGTCAGCAATGTGCTAATGTACTCGAAACTAGAGTAACAAGCCACTATTTGGGCTTTTGTGCAGGCATCGAAAAGACACTTGCCAAGCACAGCCCTAATGGTATTAACTACTCATTGTTGGTAGCAGGTGCAAAATGGTGCAAGTACCTTGGCATATAATAGCAGTGCCTGGCAACAGCTTAAAACATTTTAACAAGCCAAACATGTTGCCTTTGTCAATGCTTGTTTTAAGCAGGACTTCAGTGAAGAACGCAGAGAGTGCTTATAAATCAAATGGCTGAAGGCAGCCCTGATAAGATATTTGTATTACTCTAATAACGTTTACAACTCCAATTAAGTCATGAACTCTCATAGGACTGCGTTGAACAAACACTGCCCAGCACTTTGAATGCAAAACCTGATGGTAAAGCTTGATTAAAGTGAGCTCAAATAGTTCCCATGAGGAGGTGTTTTGAGCAGGTAGAGGCAGGAATGGTTGGGTATAACCATAGAGATTAGCATGGACAGGCAATGGTTGGGCACACAACCAAAATACACATACAGACAATGGGGGTCATTCCGACCCTGGCAGTGGCGGTTAACGGCGCCGGTAATGGTGCCGGAGCCGTCAACCCCTTACCGCCTCATTACGAATCTGCTTGCGGGAACCTGCTAAGGACGCCTGGTTTTACCAGGCACCCTTAGCGGGTCCCGCGAGCAAACCAGGGAGCTAACAACGGGCCCGTTATTAATGGGCCCGTTGTTAGCACCCTCCCCATTCCCATTGAGCCCTGTGGGGGCTCGAATGGGAATGGGGATGGCTTCCTTGAATGAGGAATTACTGGGCCCTCCAAGGTCGGAATGGCCCGGTAATTCCTCATTCGAGAAACCCAGACCCGGTACACGGAAAGGGGGTAGCCAAGCCGCTACTAGCGGCATGCTTTCCTCCTACTGTGTAATGACCCTCAATGTGTCCCTCCTCTTATGTCTTTCCTCCAGATCTGTACTCCAATGCAATAAGTTCTCCTTATAGGATAGTCCCAACTAAAAAGGTGAAAGGTCTTGTTGTGGTCCTTAATTGTGAGTGTGTAGGGCCACAGAACAGTGGTGAAATTGAAGAAGCAGCAGCAAGTTGACAATGCACAGCTGAGAGGATGCAGAACCTGTGGGAGTGACAGAACATGTGTAATTGGGATAGACATGAGGGGGAGCACTCATACATCATTTGAGGCATGGGTGTAAGTGTAGGTTAGAGTGTGGCAAATTGGAGCGAAAGTGAGCTAGCAAGACTGAATGAGAGTGACAGAATGACTAAGAGCGCAGTGCTGGAAGTGAGCGGTACAGGGTGTATGTTGCATGGTAGAGAGTCTGGGTGAGAGTGACAGTTCAAGAACATAAGAGAGCAGGTCTGCGAGCATAAGAGCATTGTGAGATATGGGGGCAACTGCAAAGTGGGGGTAGGCATGAGTGAGCAGGGGTTATTGCCAAAGAGTAGCGGCAAAGGCGAGAGAGCACTGGTGAGGGCAGGGGTGTACTTGCCTGTAGGGAGCTCTGGAGATTTCACAGTAGGCCTCTGCATCCTGGGCCTCTTTTTGTGGTTACCTATTTTATTTCTAAATGTTCCCAAAGGAAAAGGGTGTGGGCTTGCTGAAAATGTGTAATATGGGGCCACTTTGAACATTATTTCCAGGGCCTCTTTTGGTTCCCAGTCCACCCCTGTGTGCATGTGAGTGCTGGTGCATGCATGCTAACAACGTTCTGTATGAAGAAGGGCTCCATCTTTACTTTGTGAATGAGCCTTCTACATAATGCAGATTCCATTCCTCCACCAATCAAGCTGTTTGCAAACAGTTGTTAGATTGCAGGAAGTAAATGGGCGACGATACATTGAGTGACACAAGTAACAACGAAGAAGACAAACCTCCCCATGAAGCATGAGTTAGGCCAGTAGAGGCCATGTGAAAAGTTGGGCGGAGGTGAAGGCTCTGACCACGCCTCTCATTTCTGTAATCTGCACAACTCCAAACATTGTATTACATATCCCTAACCTCTACCTCCAAGAGTGCAAAACAAACCCACCTGGTGCACCCAAGGTAACAACGAATTGGGCATTTGGCAGAGTGTTTGATCCAATTCATTGTAAACATACTGCATTAGCAATGCATTGTACATATGAAGAGTCAGATAATTTAATAATAATAATAATAATAATAATCATTAGCTTTTTATATAGCGCTTCAATCTAAAACGCTATACATAGGGCATATTTACATACATTACTATTATTACTCAATCGAAATTGGCAGTCAATACCACTTAATCGGATATGAGGCCTTGTTATAGGTTTCAGTTGCTTTAGGCCACTTTGTCGTGGTTATTTTAAAATATATGTGAAAACGATGTTGATAGTTTATTTGTATAGCGCCTATACACACATGTGTTTCAAGACTGTTTCAATGAGAAGAACAAGCTACAGAAAACCATTGAAACAGTTCAAATCTGAACTGGGGTGCACCATGCGAGGGTACGAGGGGAGGCAAAAGAAAAACATGTAGTCTATGTGTGTAAGCCAATAAGCCCTGGTATGTGTCCGTTATCATTTCAAACAGTATGGTGGCTGTTTTGCCCTCGGGGCACGGAAACTCTGGCATGTGAACAGAGTTTCCGAGGAACAGCAGGTAAATCAGATGCCAGTGCAAGCCGCCCTTTCGTGGGGCCCCCGGGGACGCGTCTTCTTGCTTAGCCTCACCCATTACAAGTTAAGCCTGCGATATTTTCAGAAAGGATGGGCTTTTGTTTTCACAAATTACAGCGAGGAAGATTGTGCATGTCTATAATTCACTGTTTGAACTCCGTATTTGACAACTGAGTCCGAACGCTAGCCCCTGTTTTAGACAACGTGTGTGTATTGTAAAAGTGATTACCACACGTCTGTGTTGATATATTAAGCAAAAGTATTTAGCAACATGATTTAATGTGAGGTTTCAAACTCTGGAAAATCTAAGCCTCTAAACGCAGTTTGTTTCAAATCTGAAAACCTATCTGTAGCATGTTGCCTACGTGTTAGGAGGGGGTGGGGACCCTACTGGCAGAATGAATGTGTTCTACAGTGGCACGCTGGCACCATATATCTTGCAGGGCAATGCTGGAACAAATTCATCAAAACTCTGCACAATGACTTTCCGGCAAGTATTGGGCACAACCAGCTGTTTCATTGGCAATATTGGCATTTAATTTACAAAGGCAGCATGACAATGTTTACAGTAGCACATTGGAATATATTGGGAATAACTAGTAGATGTGTTCTTACATTAGTAATACTGGCATTTATTGGGCAGAGCCCCAATGAATATATTTTACCATGGCATACTGGCATACATTGGATGCAACCAGAATGAAAAAGTGTTCTTACAATGGCAAAACTGTCATTTATTGGGTACAATCAGCATGAAGGTGTGTTCTTTCAGGGTCAAAGTGCAATTTATTGAGTACAGCCATCATGAACCTTTTTACAGTGGCAATACTGGCATATATTGGGTATACCCAGCTTGAAAGTGTATCTTAAAGTGGAAATGTTGTGTCAGTACTGGCTTATATTGTGATCACAAGCATCATGAAAACTGTGTTGTAAAATATGGATGTGTGCGGTTGAAAACCTTGCATCTATTGGATGTTTTCAAGTGTTACCCTACAGAAGTGTTTGGCAATTGCATATCTTTTACCCAGTTGTAGTTGTCCTCCAAAATTGTGCTGTGTGAAGCACCATTTCAAACAATTATTTCAAAAAATGTCTTGGGGGAGCACCCCCTCGAACCCTCCTTATCTTGATTACAGCTCCCTCTTACTACGCTTGGACGTTTGTACTAATCTGGGGAAAATATGAATGAAACCCTACTAAAAATCCACCTTGAATGATTAATTTAAAATGGAGGTGCCCCCTCCGGAGCCCCCTGTACCTCTGATGTCAAAGACTGCCTCCACTACTGGGAGGGAACTAAAAATGAAGAGGTGGCAGGTATAGTAGGGGTGGCGAGAGGGGATCTAAGAATCTCTGAGCAGATGGAGAGTTCGGAGGAGGGAGGGGGGGAGAGATCAGAGGGAGGCAGAAAGGAGTGGAGGAAGTGTGATGCACAACCAGAGGAGAGAATGAAGAGAAGCACTCCCCGGGAAGGGCGAGAATAATGAAAGATGAGAAAAGGCACACCACCAGCCTGAGAGAAGTGCAGAGGGGGGAGGGATGTGCATGTGCTGGAGAACAGAGCAGGGAAGAGTATAGAGAAGAGGAAGTAGAGTCTCTCTTAGGAATGTGACTTCCCGTGCTCATCATGGAGGCACAGAAAGATGTTGTTTGGTGGAACAGAGACAGGTCCCCCGGACAGGGAAGAGACATAAGACCCCAAACCTACCTTGCAGAGTAGTCTAAGTGACCCGGCCCCTGGCGCAACCTTTTGGGCTTGGTCTGAAAGAACTCTGGCATCCCCTTTTGTTGCTGCAAAGGCCTAACGTTCAGATTCAGATGCAACCAGACCCTGAGATGCAAGAGAAAGGGTCTCCAGAGAAACGAGGATGAGAAAAAGCACACTGTGACCAAAGAAAGCAAGAAAGAAGTGAGTGCCTGAGACACTTCTGGTCATCATTTCAGATTGAGAGACTTAGTGTTGCATCCAGAAACTTGTACCTATTTGAAAGCATCGGGGAAGCACTCCTGTGGCTAATGTTCTAGTAAGTGTTAATGGCATGCAAGGGGCTGCCGACGTTAGCACGTGCATGCGATTTTCAGCGTACAAACATAAACAGTAAAAACAGGCAGATCACCTTCTCTTTACTTTTGTACCCACCTTGTTAAAAGGTCAATTCTGCCCACAAATTTACCAATGGATTCCTATGGAATCTACCTGCTTTCAGTGGGTGATAAATGGAGGCGGATTCCATCGGAATACGTTCATTCTACACCTGCATGAAAATCTCACGTAGGTGCAACAAAAATGTACTTTCAAGATGGAGGAGTACAGCATCTTGGAGATATTAATGTTACACATTTGATTTCTGAGTATGTCATCAGGACGGATCTATGTGATTATTGCGACGGCCTAAAATGCCTTTTTTAAAACCCCTTTACACCACATATATATTCTGGCGGAGACCTCCCGGAGCCCTCCCCACATTAATATTATATTCTATGCCCCCTACATATATATACATGTGGTGTAAGGGGGGTAAAAAACAAAAGTCGCCATTTTCGTCCGTCGTAATTGTGAGGGCGACATTTTGGTACGATTCCCATCAGGACAGATGGCGCAGCACTCCATTGTAGAAAAGTACATCTTTATACACATAGTTACAGGGTTCTAGTTACTCTCTTGGTCATAATTATCAGGGCACATCCACCGGCCATCCTCAGGCATCCCAGCTCGGGTCTCAAGTGACACATTCAGAACAGTCACGCATCATCATTCATCCAACATTCGTGGGCTGCCAATCACCCACATTACCAACATTCAGAAATGGCAAGCAGGGATGACCAGCAGGACATCTGCAAAGGGGAATACGGTGCATTACCATAATGGCAAGACACAAAACCTCAGGGGATTGCTCAGGGGCAACGCGTTTGCCTTGGAAGCAAAACAAAGCAGCGCGACACAGGTTCGAGTCCCGATCCCATGCTTAGAAACCAATCTCTGGTATTAAGCGCGTTATAAAAGAGCAATTATACTTATAACACAACAAGACGTGTGAATTAGCGAAGAGTTGGGGTGACAGCACAAAGTCTGCTATACCTGGACTCCCACCTTGGAATAATACAACCAACCACTTAAGGAAATCCTTGGAGTACCAGCAATGCTTCATTTCTGCACTGAACCCCGGTGGGTACTGCAACGTCTATGCATAGGGGAATACAACACCTTACCACAAATGACAAGACACAATAATTAATCCCACTTCGTTCCCCTTCTCCAACCATCAGATCTATTGAAAAAGGGCCAGAGATGTAAATGACAGGGTACAGGTATCATGCTTTGTTTTCACGCCTTCATTTACCACTCAGCCTCATATAAAATGACTCCCACTGTGATTGTCTTACCCTTGTCTTTAGTGGGCTCACCCTAAATGTGTTTTTTGTTCATTGGACAGCTATCTGTGTCCGTCTCTCATTGCTTTCACTCAGCTCTATGACGGGGGCCTTATAGCGGCATTGCCACTTTCATTCAAATGTGCTCTCATGCCATGGATAAGGCTGGACTGCTCACTGAGAAAGCCAGATCTTTGGCTTCTCTTACCAAATGTTGGCTGATGGCACCCAGATCTTCTCCTTCCCCTTATTCTCCCCTGAGATATCGGAGATGCAACCACAACTCCTCTTAGACCAGCCACTAATGTCAACCCCGCCCTCCTTTCCCCTATCACCTTTCCAGCAGACCTTGCATCCTTGGGGGTCCTCCTTGACAGGAAGCTCAAACCAAATGACTTCATCACTATTAAATGAATGTGCCTTCCTCCGTGACAATGCAGAACATCAGTTTACCTTAGGGAAGGTGTCAGCTGCTTTTCCTGGTCAAACACAACAGATAATAATAATAATACCAGTTTTTATATAGCGCTAGCTCACCCAAGGGCATCAAAGCGCTGTAATAACAGTTGATATCATTACCCACCACGTGGTACTCAATGTATCGATCTCGGAAGGATGAAAGGCTCCATTGGCCCTGCTGGGATTCGAACCTGCGTCAGCAGGCTACGCCTAGATGTCAGATCAAGTGATGAAGTGGTAAGCAGGAGTGCTTTATGCGGATGAGGAAACCGACCTGTTATTTTTTTTATTTGTAATATAAATATACAAACAAAATTGCAGAGTGCTTGCCTTTTCCTGATATTTATTTAATTTAACATCACTTCTTGATACACATGCATCCTTGCTTTCTGTCGCCATTGAAATGTAAATGTGGCAACATAATTTGCTGTTTATAGGAAAACAGCACATGTCCTAGTTTCACAATGAACAACAAGCCAGTGATGTGGGGTTCTGTGATAATGTACACAGAAGATCTGATTTATGGCAAATAGCTTCTCAGTGTAACTGTATGTCCATTGTGTAGACGCTAGATGTTGTGAAAACATGCCTCCCCATACTAGAACAGTCACTTCTTGGCTCAAGGCAAGTGTGTGGTGTAGCAAGTATATGTGCGTGAGTCAGTCGCAGCATGAGGCGGTGGTCACGTTGCAAAGTTCACGGACGTAGTGCGTTCATGGCTGATCGTCAATGCTGGTGCGGTAGATTCAGCCTTTTGGATGAGCCACTGACAGCATGGCTCATTGGGGCTCATTTTGGCTATCCCCTTGATCCTAGGGGCTTACAGTTCATCATGCTGTGCCCGGTCAGAGAGTTAGGGGGGGGCATCAGCTCATTCTGCATGCCACCTACCCGACCGCCCTATTTCAGGTCCTGTTTTGAAGCTCGAAGGAGGGTGACACTGGCAATCCTGTTTCGTACAGAAATACCCTTGAAGATGGAACCTCCTGATAGAATGTGGCTTGAACTTGGGATTTGGTTAAGAATATTTGCAAAGGATGAGCCTGCTCTTCACATCTGACCACATTTAGCCCACAGGATGGTACATTCATGGTTTGTATGAAAACAAGTTCATGTTTCATATATTAGCAATGTCATCCCTTGGACCTCGGTGGATTCAGAGCTCATACATTGGTAAATTAATTGCTCAACTCCTTAGTAATTAATAGCACAGATTGGTGCGAAATCAAGGTTCATATGCAGGCTAATATGATAGCCTCCATCTAAGCAACCATGGAACCTACATTTCGGCTTCTACAGAGAATTTTCGCAACTTATGTCTCATTAATTTAATTTCCCCTATTGCCAGAAGCTGAACTCCCAACAGGTTCCGTAGGTGGTTTCAAAGTGCTTTTTGATAATGACATGCCTCATTTGGTCGAATGTTCATGGCATGTTTGTCAGACTCAGGCGTTTGTAACTCTTCCTCCCACATGGCCATTTGGGGCTACTTCACTCCCATAAACAGAGGCGTTGCAAGGGGGGGCTCAGGGGGCTATAGCCCCAGGTCTTTTGGTTGTAGCCCCGGATAGAATCTCAGGAGCCACAACCAAAAGGCTAGCTAGCCCCCAGTCCCGACAGTTCCGACATTAGCGTAGCCCCGGGTCTTTTCCAGACCTAGCAACACCCCTGCCCATAAAGGAACGCTTGACTGGTGTCAAAGCTAACCACAAACGATTACACCCTTCCAAGAGGTCATTATACCTTCCAAGTGCACCCCCTGTGTACTTAAGCATCACAATAAGCATTTGTACCTATTCATAATTCAATTGCCTGCTTTATTGCTCAGTTTTGCAATCTTTCCTCCTGATTGGTTTGGACTGAACGAACCTGAATCCACGATGGGATTTTGCAATCCCAACTAGCATCATTTGTATTAAGGGTTTGGACACGGTAACCTCATATTGATTATATTAGCCACCTACTAGTGTACACTTGGCGTTTTAGCTAGCTCAGATGTTTGGCTTCTGGGTTCCACTTAGACTCTCCTTTTGCATCATGCCTCTGCTTGGAATGGCCTGGAAGATAGCTAGACCCATCTGGACACTTCAGACATTGAGGGACTAGACATTGGTGGTCCCTGTCTGGTCATCACTGGAATATGCTTTTCATTACCAGATTCTTCTGGGCACTACTGAACTACAGTGGACATCCTGGGCACCACTAGTTCCCACTTGATCACCACTGGACTGCACTGGGCATCACTGTACCTTAGTGGTTCAGTTTACATTGCTGGCCATTCACTTGACCATGCTGGCAGGCCTCCTAAAATGTATACCCCAGGGTTTTCTGATGATCTGCTCCCTAAGGAATGCTAACCAGCCAGAGCCGCATTAACGCATCAAGGCTTTGGGGTGTTCAGTTGGTTGGCACCATCTGAGGATCCGTCCATGCCACACAGCTTCTTAGAAAAGCCAAGGAGCTGGTTCATACCATAAGCTTCAACATGGCCAAAGTGTGTGCTGTTGAAGGTATTGTTCACTTTCAGTCCCCTGTAGTCACATGTTATGTTATGTTATGTTATATTATGTTAAAGGTTCTCATAACACGCAGGGTGGTAAATTAGTACTGAGCGGGAGGAAAGAGTGGGATGTGATAAGCTGTTGGCAGCTTCACTTTGGTTGACAGAGTTCACTGAGAGTAGGTGTGTTTTTCCAATTGGTAGCCGCCATAGGCTGTTGGGCGAGGCTATGTGTGGTTGGTTTTATTGTTGTGGTATAGTGAAGTGTAGTGAAGTGTGTGTGGTTTGTTGTGCTGTAGAGGTCTGGTTGTGTTTGGTTGAGAGTTTGATGTGTATGCAGGAAGATGACTTTTTAGTAGGGTTAGTTAGTGGCAGTACCATATCCTACCCCCTCTGTTTCGATTGACTTTGGCACATATTCCTCCCCATCGTACATT
Organism: Ambystoma mexicanum; assembly: GCF_040938575.1. Lineage (NCBI taxonomy): Eukaryota > Metazoa > Chordata > Amphibia > Caudata > Ambystomatidae > Ambystoma > Ambystoma mexicanum. Next base: position 81,376,339 of record NC_090928.1, on the reverse strand, counting down.
CCGGTGTGTTACAATTATTATTCCTATGTTGTGTGCAGAAGTGTGGTTCCTCAATAGGGTTATTCAGTGGCAGTACCTTATCTATCCCCAGTGGTCACACTAAGTGGCGTCCATATCCCTTGCTCTTTAGTATATTTTGGTGTGTAGCAGTTACCCCCTGCCCATGTGTTCCTCCAGTGGGGATGTGCTCCCTGTGCCCTGTGGTCCATCAGTTCCGAGATTGCGACTCCTCTCTCTCCCCTTTTTCATCTAAGGCCCACTCTCCGTGGTCCAATTATGTCAGACCAATCTCTCTACCCTGTTTCCCGTTTGACCCTCTATAGGGAAGGGTACACCTAGGTCTTCCTCCCATTCAGACGCCTCTCTTCTTCTCTGCACTCCACTCCAGTCCACCTACTCGCCAGTCCTTCTCAGTTTTGTGTTCCTTTTCATGGTGCGTGGGTGTTGTTCATTCGTTTTTGTCCCGTTCGGGGTTGAAGAGACAGGTTTTTAGAAGTTTTCAGAATTTTAGATGCTCCTTCATAGTTTGTATTTCTCTGGGGTGGGGGTTCCAAAGTTGCATGGTTAAGCAAGAGAATGCTGATCCACCAAGTTTTTTCCTTGTGTATGGTTTAGGTTCTAGGCAGATGTTGTCGCTGGATCTCAGTGTTCTAGTTAGCTGGTAGATGGTGATGCCGATATTCTTTTGTATGAATTCTGCTCCTAATCTGTGGATTGCTCTGTGTCTTATGCACATTATTTTGAAGGTATTTCGTTTTTTGACTTAGAGCCAATGTACCATCCTTCAGTAAATTGTCTGGCATTCTGAGGTATAAGCTGTTGGCGTAGTGTATCCTGGACATGATGAAGGAGATGACGGCCAGTGTTTTGTGCATGAAGGAGAGGAATGGCAGAATCTTTTTGATTTTGTGTAGATGGAAGAAACATTTCTTAATTATCGCGTTCACTTCGGTTCTAGGGCTATCTTCTTTTCCATTAGGATTCCAAGATTTTTTACCACTTTGGATGGTGTTGGTGCTGTTGCCAGTTCTGTAGGCCATGGGAAGTACTGGTTGCTTCCTTGGGTTTTGGATGTAATCATGATTTCCGTCTTGTCCGGGTTGATTTTGAGGTTGCTAGTGTTCATCCATTGGTAGAGTTCTTTGAGACAGTCTATTATCGTTGTGGTCTCCTGTTGTTCATCACCGATTTTGTAGACAATTTGGGTGTCATCTGCGTAGTTGTAGCAAGCGAGCCTGTGTCTTTTGGTGGGGTTTTTTAGTGGTGTAATATAGATGTTGAAGAGAAGTGGGGATAGCGAAGATCCTTGTGGTACTCCACAGGGGGTGTCCCGCGGTGCAGATTTTAATGGTTTTATCCATACTGTTTCGGTTCTTACAGACAAGAAAAATGTAATCCAGAGCAGCGCTGTGTCTGTGATCTCTATTTCTTCTAGTCTCTTGATGAGGATGTTATGGCTGACTGTGTCTAATGCTACAGAGAGGTCGAGTAGTATCAGTGATGAATTCATGTTGGAGTCTGCATTGGTCTTTATGTTGTCCCATATAGAGAGACGTGCCATCGTCATCCCTCTCATGGGTATGAAGCCAACTTGTGCCTGGTTCAATAGTTGTAATTTTCTACGTGTTTCAGTGTGTGTTCGTATACATAGGTCTCTAATAGTTTTGCTGGATAGGGACAGTTTGAGGTCGGTCCGTAGTTTGAGAGGTCTTCCACATTGCCTGTTGTGTCCTTGAGGAGAGGTTTGATGTAGGTAAATTTGAATGTTTGTGGTACTCTCCCTGTTGAGATTGATAGGTTGAAGGTGTAGGTAGCATTCCGATAGTGTACCCTGTGTAAGGATTGATACATAGATGTCAGGTGGGTAGGGGTCCATTGGGGAGCCTGCTTTGTTGCTTTTTTAAAACCAGGCTGAGGAGTTTTTCTCTTGACATTTGGGTGAAGCTGTTCAGCCTGTTCACTGGTCCCGGGATAGGTAGGGGATTGTGCACGGTCTAGTTGATTAGACTACTTTGAATGATCTGGTGTATGTTGGTGATTTTATTGTTAAAATGTTCTGCAAGATCATTGCATCATGTTTGTGAAGGTACCAGTGTGTTATTGCATCCAATGTTTTTGACTTGGTTGTACTTTTTCCTCCATTCTTGTTATAGTTTCCAGTTTGTTATTTTCATTGTTTTGAGGTGCGGCATGAAACAGCTTCATCTTGCCACTGCTTTGAGGGTTTTTTCCAGGGAGATGTTAATTGTTTCGACAATCCATTTTTTGATTAGGTCTGCCTTTTCATCTAGGTCTGTTGTGTCCAAGATTGTCATCAATGGTTTTGAGTAATCTAGTTGTTTTTCTAAGTTACTGCTTTTGAAGGTATCCCAGTTTCTTTTCGAGATCAGGGGGTACTTTTGTGGCTGTTTGTATGTTTTGCTGCTTGTTGGATCACGAATGGTATAATGAGGTGGTCGCTCAATAGTATTTGTATTGGTGGTACAGTTGAGATTCGTTTTTTATTGAAGAAGATTTCATCAAGAGTGTGTCCTGCCGTGTGTGTTGCGCCTTTCAACATCTGTCGTAGTCTCATTGTCTCAAGCTGCTTAGTTAGTGATTTCTGCGAGTTTGTGTTCTCTTCTTCGAACCATATATTGAAGTCCCAGAGGATGATCAGGTGATCACGTTTGATGGCCAGGTTCGTGACATGGAGGAATCCTATTACTGCTAAACCCTGTATCTGGCCCATTGGAGCTCATGGATTGTTGCCATTGGACAATCGACCTAGCACACAAGAGATTCTGGTATATTGGAGCACAAGGCCTTGTGAACTTGAAGAACGATAACATCAGATGCTTTGGGCATCCATAAAAGGAACACCAGCTACTGAGTTCCAAGCACTTTTTGATGTTTGATCCTTTGATACTCTGGTATCATTGAGCTTGGAATCCAGTATCCGGAATCCTAAGATTTTACTTTCTTCATACTTTGAATCATGGATTCTCGACTAAAGCATTCAGATTGAGGATGCTCCAAGCTCCGGTTTTGGCATGTACAGTTTTGTCATACTTTCTTTTCTTCATTAGTTTTGGCAATTAGGTGGCGCTGAAAGCACTCCCCATAAGCCAAAAATATTGTCATGGGAAGTGAAGATAGGCGAGAGCTGAGATATGAGTAGGAACATAGAGGCTGGCCTGTGGCTGTTATTTACCCATGCATTGATTGCCCATGGCCATGCTAGTCCCCGTGGCTCTCCCCACCCCCAAACTGCCCCTCACTTTCCAATACACACACCCCTGCGATCTCTTTTAGTCTCAAGTTGTCCTTTCTGAGCAATCTTCTGAAAGGTAATGGCTTGATTGCAGCTATAAACGGTTATCTGGCCTCATTACGAGTATGGAGGTAGCCATGCCCTTAATAATGAGCTTAATAAGGGCATGGCTGCCTCCATACCGGTTCCAGTACCGGGTTCCTCCAATGAGGATTTACCGGGCTATTCCAACCATGGAGGACTCGGTAAGTTCTCATTGGAAAAACCCATCCCCATTCCCATTTGAGCCCCCATAGGGCTCAATGGGAATGGGGAGGGAGCTAATAACGGACCCGTTAATAACGGGCCCGTTATTAGCTCCCTGGTCCCCTCGCGGGACCCGCTAAGGATGCATGGTTTTACCAGGCATCCTTACCGGGTCCCGCAAGGGAACCTCATAATAGGGCATCCCGTAATGAAGGGTGCTGGTCCCATACCGGAACCCTTCATTACGGGAGCGCCATGGCCATAATGAGGCCCTATGTCTGTTATTTGTTTTCTATGGATTGACCTATAAAATGACCGACTACACCTGGTCGCCCTTACAAGGTGACTGACTAGTGGAAATTACAATAGAAAGGTTATACTTGATGGCCACTTAGTCACTGACAAAACAAACTGCTCTACCTGAAATCTGTTTTAAGATTTATGATCTCTTTTTTATATACAGAGTATAGCCACCCACCTCTCTCCGCTGTTTGGTCGGAGGGCTCCCCCCTGAACCCACGTCTCCTGATGCTCCCTTTTGTCTGTCCTTATCCCATTACACAGTACCACTTTGAAACACCAACTCCATCATTCCACACCCATCCCATCACTCTCCCTGTCCCTACGTCATCCCTGTGTTTGCTCACCCCGCAACCTGACTCCACCTCGCCTCACTGCCGAATCAACCCTCCACCATTACCCGGATCTTAAATTCGTTGTTCAGGCTGGAAGGTCGACCAGTCTAGCCTGACCACCAATTTATGACAACCTGATAAAACCAACTATCACTACTTGGGGGTGAATCAAGTGATCCAACGTTTTATAAACCAGCCAAAGCAGCTCCAGGTGTAATACAACTCTCTTAACTGAGTGTGCCTAGCTATATGTGTGTCCTTGTATCTGTTCCTTTCACTGAATTTCTGTTAAAAACAAGCATTGATAAAGCCATCCATTTTGACTTTTGTATAGGCATTAGACGGGCGTTTGCCAGGCACTGTCCTAACACTTCCAAGTGCTAGCACTATATGCTAGCTTTTGCCATCTTGTATCCAGGTGGTACGAATATAGCAGTACTTGGAAAATGATAAAGCCATCCATTTTGACTTTTGTATAGGCATTAGACGGGCGTTTGCCAGGCACTGTCCTAACACTTCCAAGTGCTAGCACCATATGCTAGCTTTTGCCATCTTGTAGCCAGGTGGTACGAATATAGCAGTACTTGGAAAATGTGGAACAGATGTCTACACAAAAGCCAAAAGTGCTGGCTTTGTTAGTGTTTATATTTACTTGCACTGTAACTTAACCTTGGTGTCATGATCACTGCTTCCAAGGAGCCAGGACCAGCCCAACGTCCTTGGAAGCAGGCCCCTAACCCTAATCCTAGGCACCAGCCGGTCCCCACGGGAACCTTTTGGACCTTGTCCTGGCGCCGGTGGCACCAGGCTCATCAGAATCATCGGTCCCGGCACGGGAAGCGCCGGGCTCCTAATATGTGTGCAGATGCTTGGGTGGACTTGCCTGCAGCAGACCATGCTGCTTACTTACCAGCCTATTAGAAGTCCTCTGTGAACAGGAACTACTTTCTTACCTGGGTGGGGCAACCTCCACTCCCTGGATTCAGCACTGGAAAGCTTCTGGAACTGGAACTCTTTTCTTACCTAGGCGGGGCCGTGGAGGAAGATGCCTCATCACTCCAAGGCTATTTAAACCACACCCGATAGACGAAACGTGCTTCGCGTTATTCTGCATCTGCAGCAGAACGCTCACCGAGTCTGTTCCAGCCTTTTTTCTTACGATCCTGAATCTGCAAGAATCATACTCACCATTCCTGCATCCTGAATCTGCAAGAAGCATACTCACCATTCCTGCATCCTGAATCTGCAAGAAGCATACTCACCATTCCCGCATCCAGTCGAGAGCAGCACCTGCAGAGACAAGAAACAGCAGGTTAGCAAGGCAGCCTTAACTCGCAGTGCTACTCATCTGATCCATCGGCTGCGGTCATTTTCGGCACGCTGCACCCCCGCCTGCGAAGATAAAAGCATTGTATCTACTTACGGACATTCCGCGGACTCCGGCGCTGCAAACCAACTTCTGAAAAACAAAAGAAGAGACATTAGACAGGTATTTACTTACGCCCATCGCGCTCTTCGTAATAGAACGCCTGCAATACTCCAGCGTCTCTTCGGCACGAACTACGCTGCAAGGGAAAAGACAGTTAGAGCGCTTGCATTTACTCACGCATTTCCAGGCGCTTCACTCCATCTTCCTTAAGAGTCCTGCAAGACAAAAGGGAGAAAAGCATTATACGAAGTCCTGTTCAATGTTAACGTGCCTTGCACCTAAAGACTATAAAGACTAAAAAGGTGTCTGGAAACTCACCGCTCGTGCAGTTAACGACGGTAACGGTCTTCTGAGTCCAAGAGGCCTATGTTTCACCAGTGAAGGAACTGGCAACAGCGCCCTGCGCCCGACGCAGATGGAGAGCCCAGCATTCACCTATCTAAGGTGAGCACGTCGACCTGGGGGCTCTACGGAGAGGGAGAGAGAGGAATAGGGACATTGAACAACCCAGACCATTAACCCCCCATATTCTTTCACCTGCAGAAACCTCACCCTACGAGTTCGACACACAGTGCGAAGAGGTTCGACCCCAGAAGCCCATCGGGTTCTGCACATCACCTTTCGAGTCACAGACACCTTCCTGCCAAGATCAGCGCCTCCATGGGAATCAGGTGAGCGTTACAGAACGCGAAGCCCACCGCAAAACTCCTACCCAGGCGCAATGGAAACCTCAGACACTGATCACTTAGCCCAGTTGCTCGGGGAATTAAGAGCAGAAGTACATGCAGCTCGTCAGGAAACAAGCTCTCTAAGAAGAGAACTGATAGTTTCCAAGGAGCGAACAGAGGACCTCGCTAGGCAATTGCTACAAACGCAGGCAGGACAGACACCCCTGCCCGCTCCAGGAGGAAGCTATCCTTCTGCATCATCTGTAAATCCAGTGCAAATCAATCTACCTGGTAATGTGCCCTTGGCTCCGCCCGAACGTTTTTCTGGTGACCCAAAGAAATTTGCAGTGTTCCTCAACCAGTGCCGCTTACATTTCTTATGTCGACCAGCTGCATTCCCAACAGACCAGACCAAAGTGGCTTTCGTGCTTTCTTATCTCAGTGGCAGCGCCGCAGATTGGTCGATCCCTTTAGTCACCCAGGATGATCCGGTTTTACATGATTTCCAGGCCTTCCAGTCCAGCATGGAGAAACTGTTTGCAAGACATGCACAAGGGCAGGCCTTGGACAATGAACTTCTTTCATTACGACAGGGTAATCAAGACCTCTTGACCTATCTAGCCTCATTCAACAGACTCATAGTGGAAACTCAATGGCCCGAGGATAAGAGAATTACGCTTTTCTACAGAGGCCTGCGTGGAGAGCTCAAGGATGTGTTAGCTCAAATTGTGAACCCTCCACAAGAATGTTCAGACTATATTGACTTAGTCGTCCAATTGGACCACAGATTACAGAACAGGAAGGCTGATCGTTCTAAATTTGATACCCGAGTGTTTTCTAAACCACAGACTTCTACTAAGGGAGCTGACACTGTGGAACCCATGCAAATAGGGGGGATGAAAGGTCCTTTAACCCAAAAGGAGCGGGAAAGAAGAAGACAGCTGCAATTATGCCTCTATTGCGGGAACTCGGGGCACTTTCTTCAAGACTGTCCAGTGAAACCAGCTAAGAAGGCTGTAGGAGCCGCAGATTCCAGTACCTCAATTTCTGAGCAGGGAAACGACCTAGCCCGGCAAGTGTAGAGGTCCTCTTGCCGAGCGTTAAGATCTGTCCCGTGACCTCGCATTTCGTGGTGCCCATGGTCCTCATTAGTCCTGCACGTCCGGATCGTTTGCATGCAATTGAAGCTTACATCGACAGCGGAGCAATCGGCAATTATGTGGACAGTGAAATGGCATCAAGGATGAATCTACCCCTTGTCCCTAAGGCAGTAAAAGACGTCATTACTACAGTGGATGGCACGGAGATAGCCTCCGGACCAGTAACGCACGCCACCCAAGAAGTGACGCTAGTGAGCCAAGATGGACACCGGGAGAAAATCTTGTTCGATGTGATCAAGGCCCCTCAGTTCCAGATCATTCTGGGAATCCCTTGGTTAGAGAAGCACAATCCTCAGATCAACTGGCGAGCAAAGACGGTTCAGTTTCCAGGATGTTTTACCACTTGTTATCCTCGGCCTGAAGTTTCAGTGGCGGCAATCTCTTCTGAGGTTCCCACATTACCTCCCGACTACCAAGAATTCCAAGATGTCTTTTGGAAGGATCAAGCTAACACCCTGCCTCCTCATAGGTCTTATGACTGTCAAATAGACCTGATAACCGGAACAACTCCTCCTTGCAGTAGGATTTATGCCCTCACCGAGCCAGAGAATCTTCACCTAAGGCAATATCTGGACCAATACCTAGCTAACGGGTTTATCCGTCCTTCTAAATCTCCAGCTTCCTCAGCTTTGTTCTTCGTTCCGAAAAAGGAAAGAGACCTTAGAACTTGTATAGATTACCGCGCCCTGAATCAAATCACCGTTAAAAACAGATACCCGTTACCTTTGATCCCTGAACTCCTGGACCAAGTCAAAGAAGCATGTATATATACAAAGTTGGATCTCAGAGGAGCCTACCACTTGGTACGAATAAAAGAAGGCGATGAGTGGAAGACGGCCTTTCGCACCAAGTATGGGCTATTCGAATATCAAGTGATGCCCTTTGGACTTTGTAACGCTCCTGCCGCTTTCCAGTATTTTATGAACGATGTCCTTAGAGAACTCATAGATGTGTGTGTTGTTGTCTACATTGATGACATCCTTGTCTATTCATCATCTTAAGAGGAACATCAGAGACACGTTAAAAAGGTTCTCGAGAGACTGCGTCAACATAACCTTTTTGCCAAGCTTGAAAAATGCGTTTTCAACGTAACTGAAGTTGAGTTCCTGGGATTCATATTGTCACCTAATGGGGTTCATATGGATTCAAAGAAGGTCGACGCAATCATCAAGTGGCCATCACCAACCTCGGTAAAAGGAGTTCAAAGCATGTTAGGCTTCGCTAACTTTTACCGCAGATTCATTCCTGAATTCTCTCGGATAGTCCAGCCCATCACCGCTCTGTTAAAGAAGAACAAACGTTTTGAATGGTCTACTGAAGCAGAACAAGCTTTTCAGGACTTAAAAGCTAAATTCATTTCTGCACCTGTTCTAAAACATCCTCGCCCAGAACTCCCCTACATCGTGGAAACGGATGCTTCTAGTCTTGCTATGGGGGCAGTGTTATCACAAAGAGATCCGGTCACACACCAATTACATCCAGTAGCCTTTTGGTCCCGCAAATTCTCAGCTTCCGAGATCAACTATTCAATTACAGACAAGGAACATTTAGCTATCAGATCGGCCTTTAAAGCCTGGCGGCATTATTTTTGGGAGCCAGACTCACAGTCACCGTAATGACTGACCACCGCAATCTACAATATCTGAAGACGGCCAAAGCTCAGTCTTCCAGACAGCTTCGCTGGGCTCTGTTTCTGGCTGAGTTTGACTTTCTAATTACTTATCGACCCGGCAGTAAAAACGGAAAAGCAGATGCCCTCTCTCGGATGGGAGTAGATGAACATTTGACCAATCCACAACCAATACCCATAATCCCAGAACAAAGGATTTTGGGGTTGGTCAGCGCTCAATCCTTTGAAGACATCAAGACTACAGTCAAGTCACTCCTAACTCCGGCCGATTTGCAGGACTGGCAATTAAAGGGAAAAGAATTCTCAGTGGATCAAGACCTACCATATTTCCAAAGGCGATTGTACTTGCCCTGTGAGAAAATACAAAAACAAGTAATCTCCGGTTATCACGACTCTCTAATGGAGGGTCACCCTGGCATTACCAAAACCATGGAAAAGATCAAGAGACATTTCTGGTGGCCATCATGGAAGAAGGATATTAGAGACTTTGTAATCTCCTGCGGTGTGTGTGCCCAGAATAAAAGTCAGGTGGAGAAACCAGCCGGCCTTTTACACCCTCTGGATATTCCTCCCTGTCCATGGCATACCCTGTCCATGGATTTCATCACGGACTTACCTCCATGCTCAGGGTATAATACCATTTTAGTAGTCGTGGATCTATTCTCCAAGATGGCTCACTTCATTCCCCTGAAGGGCCTACCTTCGGCTTCGGTATTGGCCCGAGAATTCTTAGAAAACATCGTTCGGTTACACGGTTTTCCCTCGGTTTTAATCTCCGATAGGGGAAGTCAATTCATCTCCCACTTTTGGCGAAGTTGCTGTCGTCTAGCCCAAATTGATGTGAGACTTTCAACCAGTCACCATCCCCAAACTGACGGACAAACCGAGAGGACAAATCAGACTCTAGAGCAATATCTGCGTTGCATGCTCCAACAAACTGAAAACCCTTGGAAGGATATCCTTTGGATCGTTGAATACGCTTACAACAATTCGACTCATTCTGGAACCGGGAAGACTCCCTTCTTCCTATTATACGGACATCATCCTAGAACCTCTAATCTGGATCCTCCCCAAGAATTCGAAACACCTGCTGTAGATCATTTGCACTCTGAGATTACCCGTGCTTTTAAAGAAGCCACTGCCCATCTGCAAAAAGCTAAAGCTCAAGTCAAAAAGGGAGCAGATCGACACCGTAAAGAGGCCCCTCACTACGCAGTAGGAGATCAGGTCTGGTTATCCACTAAGCACCTGCCTCTAAAAGGACCCCGCACCTTCAACCCGAGATACCTTGGACCTTACCCCATCTCTACCATAGTTAATCCGGTGGCGGTCAAATTGGAATTACCTGCGCATATGAAAATACATCCAGTATTCCATGTCTCCTTAGTAAAACCAGTACAACCAGAAACCCGATTGACTGAACTCCCAGAACCTGTTTTGGTAGACGGAGAAATCGAATTTGAAGTAAAGAACATTCTAGACTCCAAGATCTCCAAATCTAAGTTATATTATCTGGTTGATTGGAAAGGATACGGCCCCCAGGAAAGGTCTTGGGAACCCTCAGAATATGTCCACGCACCTCGTCTGGTCAGGAGATTCCATCTGAATCATCCCGACAAGCCAAAACCCCGGAGAAGACACGCTTAGGAGGGGCCTTGAGGGGGGGTACTGTCATGATCACTGCTTCCAAGGAGCCAGGACCAGCCCAACGTCCTTGGAAGCAGGCCCCTAACCCTAATCTTAGGCACCAGCCGGTCCCCACGGGAACCTTTTGGACCTTGTCCTGGCGCCGGTGGCACCAGGCTCATCAGAATCATCGGTCCCAGCACGGGAAGCGCCGGGCTCATAATATGTGTGCAGTTGCTTGGGTGGACTTACCTGCAGCAGACCATGCTGCTTACTTACCAGCCTATTAGAAGTCCTCTGTGAACAGGAACTACTTTCTTACCTGGGTGGGGCAAGCTCCATTCCCTGGATTCAGCACTGGAAAGCTTCTGGAACTGGAACTCTTTTCTTACCTAGGCGGGGCCGTGGAGGAAAACGCCTCATCACTCCAAGGCTATTTAAACCACACCCGATAGACGAAACGTGCTTCGCGTTATTCTGCATCTGCAGCAGAACGCTCACCGAGTCTGTTCCAGCCTTTCTTCTTACGATCCTGAATCTGCAAGAATCATACTCACCATTCCTGCATCCTGAATCTGCAAGAAGCATACTCACCATTCCTGCATCCTGAATCTGCAAGAAGCATACTCACCATTCCCGCATCCAGTCGAGAGCAGCACCTGCAGAGACAAGAAACAGCAGGTTAGCAAGGCAGCCTTAACTCGCAGTGCTACTCACCTGATCCATCGGCTGCGGTCATTTTCGGCACGCTGCACCTCCGCCTGCGAAGATAAAAGCATTGTCACTACTCACCGGCACTCCGTAAATTCTGGATTTCTTCACACTGCATCGCCGCCTGCGGAGATAAAAGCATTGTATCTACTTACGGACATTCCGCGGACTCCGGCGCTGCAAACCAACTTCTGAAAAACAAAAGAAGAGACATTAGACAGGTATTTACTTACGCCCATCGCGCTCTTCGTAATAGAACGCCTGCAATACTCCGGCGTCTCTTCGGCACGAACTACGCTGCAAGAGAAAAGACAGTTAGAGCGCTTGCATTTACACACGCATTTCCAGGCGCTTCACTCCATCTTCCTCAAGAGTCCTGCAAGACAAAAGGGAGAAAAGCATTATACGAAGTCCTGTTCAATGTTAACGTGCCTTGCACCTAAAGACTATAAAGACTAAAAAGGTGTCTGGAAACTCACCGCTCGTGCAGTTAACGACGGTAACGGTCTTCTGAGTCCAAGAGGCCTATGTTTCACCAGTGAAGGAACTGGCAACAGCGCCCTGCGCCCGACGCAGATGGAGAGCCCAGCATTCACCTATCTAAGGTGAGCACGTCGACCTGGGGGCTCTACGGAGAGGGAGAGAGAGGAATAGGGACATTGAACAACCCAGACCATTAACCCCCCATATTCTTTCACCTGCAGAAACCTCACCCTACGAGTTCGACACACAGTGCGAAGAGGTTCGACCCCAGAAGCCCATCGGGTTCTGCACATCACCTTTCGAGTCACAGACACCTTCCTGCCAAGATCAGCGCCTCCGTGGGAATCAGGTGAGCGTTACACTTGGGTCTTGAGTATGCTTTACATTGGCATAGTTTAGATCTTCTTTACAATATTTTTTGAGTACTGATAGGTTTAGTCTTGTGGTTTGGACAGAGTTCAATTCAGATTCTGAATGAAATCTATTGATGAAATATTTTCGAGAGGATGATGGGACATTTTAACTGTGTGGTTATCTCACGGGTTATACGCTCATTTTAACACGAGGCAAGCCTTCTGTTTGCAATTGTGAAGCCTGACATGGAAATCTCGGGCTTTCATTCTTCTGCAATAGAGAACATGTGTCTCATTAAATGGTATACTCAATGATAAGCAGCCATCTGCCATGGTATTAGCATAATTGACCTAAAAACATTTGACCTAAAACATTTGATCACATTTTGTTGACCTTTTTTTCAGTCAAATTTCATTAAATATGTATATGGGGGTGGGTAAGGGTATAGATTAGGTTGAGGGGAAGTGGGGGGGGGGGCATTTTAGACCAAAAGAAAGGGCAAATAAATGTGATCAAATGTGATTAGGTCAAATGTTTTAGGTCAAATAGACCCAAACCATGTGCCATGAAGGGCTATCTAAAACCCTGATGTTAATAATGGATAATTGTCATGCTTTTCTTGGGTAAATGTTATGATCATATCCGTGCACACACTTTTGCTGATTACAGCGTTTCTTTTATTCAGAAACATGACTAAATAATTATTCTATGCTGATTATCATATTTGCTGATATGTGACAAATTCCTGCTGATAATGCGGCCAACCTCTTGATGACTTTATGGGCTGTTTAGGGTTGCTATGGAGAAACTGTAAAAGCAATTCGGATGTGCTTTTGTTTCATTACCTCACCAGTATAAAGTGCTTTAAGAGTATTATGTACCCTTTAACCTTGCTGTAAAAAGGCACTCCAGAACACGTTGCAATAGCTCCGCCAGAATGTGTTCTGTTTACAGTGAACTGGCCTAGTGGTGCTTTCAAATGGACAATGGTGCTCCTTTTTAGTTTTTGGTATTGAGTGGTGCTGAAAGCGCTGTCAATGAGCCAAAACCTTTCTCAAGGGAGGTGAAGGTAGTAGAGAGGTGAGATGTGAGGAGGGAAACACAGCCTGTGAGTGCTGTTTGGCTATTTTTCCAACCATTGACTGTCCATGGCTATGCTAGTCCCTAAGGCCATTCCCGCCCACTACTTGCTCCAGCCTGCCAAAAAAACACACACCCCCTAGGATCTCTTTGAGTCTAGCTCTGTGCTGTCTGATCGGCATTCTGAAAAGTAATGTCTTAATTACACCAATAAAGCAGCTAAACCAGCTCCTGATGTAATAGAACTGTCTTACCCAAGTGTGACTTTTACACTTGATGTATACAAAGTGTGTTATTGCATCTGGTCTTGTACTGAATTTCTGTTAAACACAATTAAAGTTTGGGCTTTTGTATTGGCATTATGTAGGTATTTGCCAGGCACTGCCGTACTATGCCCAGGTAGTAGCACACACTGCGAGCTGTTGCCATTTTACGGCCAGGTAGTACTGTAGGGTATTTTGTGGAGATTTGGGGCCTGACGGTATTTTATTACCGCCGAAAAATAACTTAGCAATAATCACTCTTTGTATTCAGATTTGGCCATGTGCAACAATAATACAATGGACATGCATTATTTCAGCACCCAGACCTGCATATTTGGTATACGTGGGTGGTAGGCGCGGTTGGTGGTATTTTGGTGAGCATAATTCCCTTGTTTTATTTGTGGCCCCAATGTCCAGAATCCCTTATCTTTGCTTAGATTTTTGTGTGATCAATAGAGAGACCTCAGACCTACATTTTAGGAATACCACATTTTCCAGTGATAGTGTTGGTGTGCCACCATGGGCGAACTCACTGACTTATTTACGACAGAGAGCTATATATGGTAGTCTTGTGGTAATTTCCACTACCTTATATACGGTAGGGAGCTATGTTCAGAGAGTCTCTCTTCCCGTTGGCTCATGTACCTCCAACAAGCTATGCTACAGTCACTCACAATTATTCATACTGATTCTGACATGCACACATCTGTCTTAAAATGACCATTGCACTGTTTAAAAATCTCCCCACATCATCGGCATTGTAATGGTAAATAGTAAATACACCACCCGTCTGTTTTCAAATATTTTTCTGTATTATAAAAGTTGCATTTAAACACGATCTCATTCTTTACAGAAATAAATAAAATGGTACAGTAAAAGCATTGTCTATGACACACTGCAAAGAGAGTGGCGGAGAACAGAACTCAAATTGCAACATTGGTATTTGATTAAGACACGCACAGGAATCCCCTTTCCTACACTGACTGCATATTTTCGTGCACACACGGCTCCCACGCTTATGTAATTACCTTATCTGTTCAAAGTTTTCTTCAGCTGATCTCCTTCGGAATGTGGTTCCCTTGAAGATTAACCCCAGTAAAAGGATCGCCTTTCCTTCTCAAACCGGGGTCATTGCCTGGAATTCTTAGCTTTTGCAGATAGGAATGCCTGCAACCAGGAAAAGGTCTTCCTCCCAGCTCTGCCAAATCTTGACTGTAGCAGGACGCAGGAATCTGCATTCAGTCAGGAGTCCCACAGCCAGGTCTTCTCCCCAGTAGTGCAGAAAAATGTCTGCCTGTCTTTTTCCCCGATACTGCCCACTAAAACTTTCATCTCAGCCCTCTGTATGACGTGTCCCAATGAAATCCATCATCTCTCATCCTCCTACTCTCAACAATAGCTTCGCTTATACATTTGCAATTGTTGCAAATCTGACTTCCTTCTTCCTGCAGTTACTGTGCACAAAAACACGGAGAAGCAGGCAGAGAAGAGAAGAAAAAAAATCTGCACACACATTTAAATGGCTTTCAGAGTATGCCTAATTCTGCAGTGGAGAACACATTTTATTAGTGGGTTATGTTAAATAAAGTTTTATTAGTCAGGTTAATGGTTAATAGGTTAGCTGTTAATTTTCAAATGTGTCTCTCGCACCATAGGCATTTCAGGTGAAAATAGTGTGCATTTTTAAATGAGCACGTGTGCTTTTAACTGTAAAAATAGATTTGCATCTTATATGTTAAAATCGTTTTTGACTGAATAGTCTGTCTTTCCTTGTTAATCAGGTAACCCATATAGCAATGCACCGCACCCTTGTGGTGGTGCTGCGAAAAAAATTGCTACCTGTGCAGTAGTGCTGTACTCTGTGCTGTTTGCTACCTGTGTAGTAGTGCTGTACTCTGTACTGTAACACGCCAAATATCCTTACAGTACCGTTATGGCAATGTCTGGAAAATGCAGATCCCAGGCCTAAGCCAAAACTGATGGATGTGCCAATGCTTGATGTTAATATTATTCTGCGGAGGGCCTCAAAACAAATATAATAAAATTGTGGTCTCTAAAAATACTGCACTAGAAGTAAATTAAAATTGCCAATTTGTCACCTTTTTTAGACTTTGCCACAGTTGTCACATGACCTTGTGCCAGGTGTGCACATGCTTCACCTTCCAACTGGCCTTCTTTTATGGCAGTGGTCTTCAAACTGTGAGGCTGGCCCCCTCCTGGGGAGGGAAGGATGTCCATGGGGAAGCACGAGGCTCTTCCAAATGGAGTAGGGTATTTTTAATAGAAAATATAAGCAGATATGGCATCTTGGGGGCCCAACAACAATATGTTTCCTCAAGGTAAGGGGGGGTGCAGCAATAACATTTTTACTGACGTGGGGCTCGGCATAAAAAAGTTTGAATACCACTGTTTTATAGTCAACAGCACAGATTTGCTTCCTTTGTGATCGAGGTGGTCGAGCCTGGCGGTACCACCGATGCCACGGGCCCCACCATTTAAAGAAATGCGCATTTATTTGTTTTTATATTTGACCATTTCTTTCCTCTTTGCCCGGGTATTCTCTGCCCAATGCCCCGTGACCCTCCACTCAGGTGATGCTCCCTCGCTTGTCCACCCCTAGGGTCGGGATCCAAAAGCAATGGCACTTCCCTGGCTACGTGAATGGAAGATCCCGGGGGAGTAGGTGAGAGAACACAGTCAGGTTTCTCACACCTACTAGATGCAGATGCCAAGATGTTTACAACTATCCTTTTAAAGGAGCTGGAAGCCTGGGCTTATATGCATGGACGTTTGATAAAAAAAATTAAACAGGGTTGTGGAGTGGAGTGGGTACCTCGTTAAACGGATACATGATTGATCAGAAATAAAAAAAACTACTTGGGCCAAGAATGTCTTTCTGTATTTATGGCAAGCATTGATCTGTCACTTGCATTTGACAGGGGCAATCATACGAGGCTCTGTCAGAAACTAAAATACTGGGGACTCCCTAGAGGATTATTGAATATGATAGTCTACTTATATAGTGGCACTGCCATTAGTGTTAGATTGAATATGCAAGGGAAGCTCTCCAAAGCAATTGCAACACAACAAGGAACCAAACAAGGATGCATCTTGGCACTTTGCCTTTTTCATCTGTATACCTAAATGTATTTGTTTGCCCAAAAATTAATGTAGTGAAAATATTTCAAGTAGAATTACAAAGACTCCTGTTAGCATTAGAAAAATATACACAAGTTAACAATCTGAAAATATATTAGAAGAAATCAAAGATTTTTAGGTTCATGAAGGTCAATACATCCCTTGGCCTCAAGGGGCAGATAAGTTAATGAGCTGAAATATTTAGAAATTTTGCTCTCAGCTAGACCGAATAAAAGCGTATTATTGGAAAACATTTAAATAAAGCCATCCAACTTGCCAAATGGGATGCATTAAAAATAAATACGGACCATTTTCTCTCGTTCCTGCTATTAAGTTTTATGAAGAGAAAGTAGTTCCGGTACTCATCTACGTACTAGAAACACATCATTTGTCAGATGAGTTGGACCTAAATGTGACAGAAGGTCTAATTTGGAAGAAAACTTTGGCCCGTCCAAAGGGGCTCTCCATTTCTATGATTTGTTTCAAATTATGGCTTGTATCACTGAACATGAGATTAACATGGCACATGTTTTTTATATGCAGGAACATTTTATCACCTTCAATGAATTAATTGTATGAACATTTTAAATTGAATATATGTGTTGGAGTAAATACTATGTAAGCAAATGTATAACCAAATTCGAGATCATGGGGCACACAATAGAAACCCTATTGGAGAACCAAGCTCGGTGTAAAAAGCTACTATGGTTAAATGATTGGTGTGAAACATGTCAAAATATAAAAAATATAAAGTATATATGTAGCATCCTGACACCAGGATATCACAGATGACATGACAAATGTCATTGATGACATCACTGATGACATCAAATGTCTGGCTTACTTATATTGTGTCATTGAAAAATCTAGGCCAGGTGGTTTTCTTCACTAACAATCACAATATAAAAATTGAAAAGGTGCTGTACATGAAAACGTTAACCTTCTCATATGTTCTTAAAGTACATGCCTTAGGGTTTGCTCTCAGATCATGGTACACATGCATGGGGCAATAGGAGGCATCCAACACAGACTTAATTTGCATACAGGAAGATAAACTTTAATGCCATTAACATTTTCTGATGATGCTGTTTCTTTCTTCCTTCATTTAGTTTCCCTGTGTGTGCCTCTAATTTGTATACATTGTGGGTCTTCATATGTATAGTTTCTACTACCACAAGTGTATATGCAGTCTTGCATTGTTAGCTACTTATTGCATGTTTACCATTACATAAACACCGCTCACATCTTGCTACCAACATAATACTCACAACCCCTTGCAGATAGGCATTTTACATTGACATTATTTTCACATGTGATGTCATCAGTGATGTCATCGATGACATTTGTCATGTCATCTTTGATATCCTGGGTGTTAGTCTTAGCAGTGCACAGTGGTGACGGGAGTTATGGTTGCTTAGCTGACATAAAAGAAAGGGACTAAAGATGTGATGGTGTCAGTGATGGCATCAATGACATGTGTGGTGGCATCTTTTATGTTCGGGGTGGTAGTGGTAGCCGTGGAGAGTGCTGATGGGAAAAATGGGTGATTAGCCTACCATAACTCCCGAATTTCAGGGGTTTTTAGATTTTACTTGTAATCATAACATCCTTTTTACAAAGTTTTTGTACAGAATGGCAGCAGTTTTTAATAGGGCAACTTAACCATAACGTCCCTTTAACAAAGTTATTTTTGTAGTGAATGTATATATATATATTTCTGCTTCCCTGGGGTTAGTCCCACCACTTCTATTGCATGAGACCTTCTATTAATACCTCAGCTACTGGAATAGTCTATAATCCTCTACAACTCAGTGCACCCTTCCTTATTGCTCTGTTGTCTGTGTGTTCCAGCCTTCTTAGTGAGGATAAATCCCCATACACTTAACCACTGTTGAATCACAATGACATTACTCACTTCCTATTATGCGAATGTTTCATTTATTATTGCATTGATATGGATTAATGGTTGTCATTTTAGTCATTATGGTGAGACCACAATTTAACACCTTTCTTTATTGACACGTTTAATACGTTCTTTGTACAGTTGTGAATATCTCCTCCTATAACAGCACAAAAAGGAACATTACATTGTAAATGATCTTTGCTTTCTCAGGGCTTTTAAAGGAAACCTTGATACAAAATAAGTGAATT
The DNA here is from genome assembly GCF_040938575.1 of Ambystoma mexicanum. Classification (NCBI taxonomy): domain Eukaryota; kingdom Metazoa; phylum Chordata; class Amphibia; order Caudata; family Ambystomatidae; genus Ambystoma; species Ambystoma mexicanum. The sequence continues at coordinate 81,357,512 of NC_090928.1, read as the reverse complement.
TGCTGAAAAGTTGCTTCTAATGATATGCGGCCTGCAAGAATTTGTGGCTAGAATTGGATCTTGTGAGTATGTCGGATATTGGCATGACTTGTTAGGACTTGCCAGTGTGGCAATATATTAGTAGAGAATAAATGTGGCAAAATATATGATAATCGGCCGAAGGGATCTTAATGCTTTGGCTTTTTAAGGATGATCTACAGGGTTTCTAAGTCTTAAGCAAAGTCCCAGGTATTACAGTTTGGAAACCTCTATGCTAACCATTCCACAGTAAAGCCATATGAGTCAACCCTTCATGTCCTTCCAGATTCACATTTACTTTATGATTAGACCACCTAGATTGATCTACAGCCCTAATGACTTTCTGCATAATATTGTGTGGCACAGTATTTTTCAAAGATACGTCACAGACTGATATTCTTGTTAGGACAACAAACAAGGTATTGGTTCAACCATTGCGCATAGATCATTAATCAATCCTTTCCTTAATCTATAGTCTTATCAATAGGTATTGGTATTAGTTCCAATTATCGAAAATGAGAGATTTTCAATAGGTTTTTCACATTCAGATCTGTATTTAATTTCAATCGGTGATTAGTATGCTCCTGCCAAAGATACTCTTGTTATTTTGGCATGCATTGATCTAGCCTTACAAGTCAAAATCAAATCTCTCTTACACATAACAATTTTTCATCTATTCAAAAGTCTTTAGTATTAGTGGTGTTTTCTTATGAGTTTACGTTTAAAATCCTACACCTTCTCTTCTCGCTTTCTTTCTTCTTTAGATATCTTCTCAGCCACTTGTTGGTGTTCCCTTTGCTCCAGGTCTGCTCTTCTGACTTCACACTCCTTAAACATTTGATTCACCTTGTTTTATGCCAGAGTTGCCTATGTGATGGTTGTGGTGCGGGTTGCTTCATATCGTCTTCTAATAAAATTGCACTCTTCATCTTCGGCAGCTGTGGTAGTTCTTGGAAAGGTCTCTTGGTAATCTCACTACACATCTCCCATGGATGAAGGGGTCTTGGGAATTTTCCACACCATGTTAGGGTGCCTCCTCTTCGAAAAGGCCATACATTCTGTAAGCTCTACATGCTTCTCATGTGTCTTTGAATCACTTCATAAATCAGGAGGTCCTTAAGACTTCTTAAATCCTTTACCTCCAAGGTATATCTTGGTTTCTTTGCACCTCATATGGAAAGTGCTCCTAAAGGCTCTCTGACATCAAGTGTTTGTCTTCACTCTTTAATGCCACCTGTGTCAGTGCCTTTGTGGCCACTTTAGCACTTCCGCTGTCAAGTGCATCTCTTAAATTCCGAGAACTTCATGCAGAAAGTGTTAACCTTGTCTGTTCCCCCCTTGATGTGGCAACAAGTCTTTTTGGCTTTTCAGCACCTCAGGCCGTAGGTGTTTGGGGCGCTTGTCCTCAAGTGGCAAGTGGCCCACTCAGCTCTGTAATACCTCATATAGGATGTGTTCTACTCGGCCCCTCTGCACCTTATGTGGCATCTTCTCATGTAGACTGCTCAACACCCCATGTGGCTATTGTATCTGCTCAGCTCTCTAGTACACCATATATCAAGTGTTTGGCTCAGCTTCTCTGTACCTCTAGTGTGAAGTGTTTATTTCGCCTCTTTAGCAGCTCGTGTGACAAGGTCATAATTCACCTGTTCAGCAGCACCTAAAGAGGCAGGTGATGTGCTAAGCTGTTCTGGTCCTCAAGTGGCAACTACTTGTTTTTACTGTTCAGCCTCTCAGGGGCCAAGTGCTCTGCTCAGGGTCAAGTGCTCTGCACATCTTCTCTGATCTCCTTCTGGCAAGTGCTTGCTTTGCCTGTTCAGCATGTCTAGAGTCAACTCTGATCTGTTTCTCTACTGCCTTCTTGTAAGTGGTTGTGTTGCTTGTTGAACACCTCTGGGGGCAGGGGACTTCTCTGCAAAACATTGAGGGAGTGTGAGCGGCTCACTTTTGGTGAGCATACATATAATCTAGACTTTTGTTATTTGGTTGTACCTCTCCTGACATTACCATGGGCCCATGTCTCCTTCTGTTTAGAACATAATTCTGCATAGTGGGCAATTTGGTAATCTATTTTGGAGCTGCATACCAAATGTATTAAATGAATGTTTTATTTCCCAGAAATATATTAAGCAACATATAAGTGTAAGCTTCCCCTTCATTGCTGCTAGGCAATGAAACCCCCAGCCGCTCTCCCCCAGAACAGAACACAAACACCTCGCCTTTCGCAAAGCCATAAAAACTGTTATTTACTTAAACCTTTTCATTAAAGCCTGCACCGTTACCATGCTAGGTCACGATGTGCAATCATTTTAAAATAGCTATATGTAATGTTTCAATGTCACAAGATGCATTAGAGTATGAAAGCCCTCTGTAACTAACTCGCTTCCATGTAACAGCGCCAAATGTTGTTTGTGCGCTTATAAATACAAAAAATAAAAAATTAAGCATTCAACTGTTTTCTTGTAGCTCCAGAGACATCTTTCAGTAATATGGAGGTTATTGATAATAATTAATTAGTATCTTATGACTTACATTAATTTACAAATGCTGAGCATATGTATATTTAGTCAATGTTCATGTCTTTGGTTTAGATCCACACATGCCTAAGCAACATTTATGAGCGTTGTCTTCAACCTGAGGAAGGCTTTGCCACAAATGACTGGCGTGGGGAGCCGAAACATATGTTGCTGGAAAAAATGGTGCTTTGAATATTATTGAGGGTGTGCAATTTTACTAAAAAGTGGACAAATGTTCTAGAGTTCTAGTTATTTGAGGAATTTCCATGAAAATAGTCCCTCATATATGATGTTAACCTAGATTCATGTATTACGTTAACGTTAGAAACATTGTTTGAAATGATCTAGTAAACTAACATTCTTTTTGTCTGTGTCGTTGTTCACAGTGGGAGAGGTGATGGGTTCACATGCTGAATATTTTGAGCATATGTTGGTGATCTATGTAAAAACATGTGTATATATCTTTTTATCTATTAGTCTATCTTTTAGATTTCAAAACACCTTATTTAAGGCTTGTTGAAAGGTTGCAATCTACTTGTTAGATTCTAATTGAATGAATGAATACATGTATTGTTGTATATCAGATTTACTATTGTTCTTCACATTTACTTCACACTGGTTAAGGTGTTTCAATGAATTATTAGAAGCTGTTGTATGTGTTACACACATGTATTTGAAGGTGTCCTTATTCAATAGCATACAAGTTCTATCCCCACCTTCTCTGCACATCTGCCAAGTGCTCCACACGGCTTCTCGCCATCCACTCTGTGCTCCTTTGGCCTGTTAAGCACCTCTAGAGTCAAGCGATGTGCTCAGCTTCTATGCGTCGTCTCTGTTAAGGGCTAGTTTTGCCTCTTCAGCATATGATTGGCTAAGTGCTCCTCTTTAATTCATTGACCAACCTCTGACAAGTTATTGCTTAATCTGTTCAGCCACTCATGGACCAACTACTCCACTCGACCTCTCAGCTTCCACTCATAATCAATTCTAAGTGGATGAACAGAGGCAAAGTGCTTGCTTTACCTATTCAGCACCCCTGGGATCAAACTCTCCACCCGGCATCACTGTAACACCATGTGAAGTGCTTGCTTCACATGTTTCACCTGCCATGAGTTAAGTGCTCCAGTTGACTTCTAGGCACCCCTCTGTCAAGAGTTTGATTTTTGGGCACCCTGTGGCTAAGTCCTCTGCTCAAGTTCTCTGCAATACTTTGCTTTGCGGCATCGCCTGCATTAAGTGCTTGCTTCATCTTTTCTCCTCCTCCCAAGGCCACTGTGTATCGACTTGCCTCCTTATTCCTACTACAGAGAATGCTGCTCTGTATATGTTCTCCAGCCCTCTCCCTTAACCCTGTTGCCCTCTTCTCGATCGGACTCCGGAATTTCCCATGGGATATACTTCCTTGATCTGTACTTGGCCAGGAATTTGGTCACCCACCTCTTCCAGTCTTCACTGAGGTTCTGCTGATGTAGCGTCTGCCATTTTGTTTTCATACGTCGCCTGGTCGTATTTGTAGATGCATCAAGACTTTTTTATTTCTCACATGTTTTAGCTGGCGGCATTCGGCTCCATGTGTACTCACACAATCATTTTACATTTAGGCTCCCATCGTCCCAACGCACCTCTTGGAATCTTTTTTTTTATTGTTTAAAGCACAGACCTAGATCAAGAGCAGAAGGGCACTGTACAAGGTGTGGCCACGCAGCATGTGGGCTGGTGTCTTTAACAGTAGTGCAGTACTGTGAGTTGTGGTCTGTGTGTCCATTGGGATTAGACCATGGGCATACGTTGTTTTGGGAGATTTGTGAAATTGGTGACATGTGTGGCCATTCTGAGCTGCTACTGGGGTCGAGTTCCAGTGGGTGAGTTTACAGAAACAGAAGGATTCTTTGAGGGTCCGCTCTTTGCAGACAAGTTTTCGAGTCAGTTGGTCGATTTGCTGCACGAGGAGCGTGTGCCACCAGATATGTGGAACTGAGCCACCAGGTACACTGGTGTGCTACTCATGGCTGCTTTGTAGAGGATACATGCAATCCTGAACCGTAGCCTGGCCTGGAGAAGACGCCAATGTTGAATAGGCGTCAGCTCTTCTGTACTTGTATAAAATCCATATTAATAGCATAGAATATGCTCATTGGGGTTCACTAAATCATGTATAACTCGCAGGCTGGAGCATACTTCGTCACTGTGCAATTAGTAGACTTGATTTACTTTAATTGAATCTGCTATTCAGTAGTGTGATCCTCAAACATTCCCTGGCATCTTCAGGGCATCAAGTCTCTCATTCGGTGAATTTATATGCAAGCAAAAAGAAGATATTGCTGAAGATTTCTATCTGACTTCTGTTGTGCGTTTTGCGTTTTCTATCTTCATTTCTTGTTGCCGTGCACATATTTGGGCTTCTCAGGTAGAATAACGGCCTGGGCTTAACAACCCCTCGTGCAGTGGGGTGTAGAGTGCTAGGAGACCACTGTCATGCACAGAAAGAAGCACGTGCTCCTATCTGCCCAGTTGTGCCGTTTCCAACTGGCATTCCAGTGGCGCCCAAAATACTTAAAGTAGTAAACTGCCAATTTTACAGCTTGTACAGGCAGAGAAAGATATAGATGTGTAATGCCTTACCACCTGGGATTTTTGTCTGTGCCTAAATAAACACAGCCTGTTCAAACGGTTTGTTGTGGGGGGTGGGGTTGAGGGGGTTTAAACCGTGGCCCTACAAAATCCAAGAAGCATGTGAAGCAGATCCATCTGAAGACAACGAGTAAGCATCAGGGGACCACAGCAAAAGACTGTAGACAAGGCACACTCTAGAACGCTCTAGACTGGAAACAAGACATGTAGATGTGTGTGCCGTTCCCTGAGACGTCTCTGCATCGTAATGCTTCCCTTTTGAGAAATATGTTGCATTGTGAGTACAGCCTAGTAGTCATGCTCTCCCCTTAGTGATGCTCTGTCTTCAATTCATCCGATTCACTTGTGGGTAACCTGTATGCATATTTTGACTATTATTTTTTATTGCATGTTATAGGTGTAGGTCCTGAGGAAGACACAACGTGCCTGAAATGCATTGATGACATTTTTTTACAGTTTTGATTACATTTCTATAAATTCCTTTTGAAGATTAATGACACTGAATATTGGATATACATGAGTTATAGCCAGAATATAACGCCTTTAACAATTATTGAAGGACTTAATATCTAGATAAATTCATCATAAGAATAAGAATAATTTGCAATCCTGTTCTCATTGGATGTTAATTTAGTTAGAATTCATGATTATGATCTCATCCGCAGTTGGCATCACAAGCAAGTAAAGACTGATGCACTAAAGCATTCCTTTTATTGGTTTAATCACAAAGGTATCAGACCTATATATATAGCAGTGGCTCCTGTTAAGAACTATCAACTACTGTCTGTATTCAACATATAATTCACAAATCAAGTACTCTCACTGACTCTCTCTCTCTCATTCTCTTTTTTGCTCTCCGTGTCTCTATGTCACACTCTAGCCCTCTGTCCCTTTTGGTTTGGTTGAGAGCCATTTGGCAGATGCGTGTTTGCTAGAACAACTACAGCTGTTGCTGACAGCTGCATGACCAGAGAAAAGAAAAAGAAATCTTGGTTGAGAGGGGGTTATGGTTTTCACAAACGCAGCTATTAAAACAGTAGATTTTTATGTACTGTCTATTATTAACACATACCCTGTCTATTATTTCCATTTTACAAAGTGCATTTGTAATGATTGCGTCTAGTATGTATTTTAGTCACAAATCACAACACAATAAGAAAGTTACAGTTGTCTTACTTAGGAAACCACATTTTCAAAGCTAAGAATAACTCTGTACATTATTTTATTCTACATGGTTATCATTCCAAGATGGACACTCCTCTTGTACCCTTTTAAAATACCTCTATGAGAAAACAAAGGACAAATAATAATCCAGCCTACTTTGCATAAAATCAAAGAGCATTTTGGGAACATATCAATGACCACATATCTTTATAGTTCACAAATATGTCTCTGCTAAAAGGGTGTATGCTTGAATCACTAAGTACATAATGCACACAGGGATTGATTCTCATTTGATGTTCCATAACACTCACCCTATAATTAAAATGTGTGTGTAAGTGAACCATATAAAAAGATCCAAACAGATCCAAACAGTCTCAAAATATGGCTGTGAGGATAGAATGATTGTAACGTCACTCACTCCATTTGGTCTCGAGATACTGTTTCTTTCTCCTCAGAGTTTTAGCCGAGTCTCCTTAGCAACCATTCTTTTTATTTTTTTAATTTTTTTATTTGATTTAGCTGAAATCAATCAACTTTTCAAAATACATGTTGATACAGATAAAATCAATAATTCAATAAACAATTCAAACTTCACATAGAATCAACAAGGATTAGGGAAAGTGACATAAAGTGACATAAAGTGACATAGGAGCAACTTAAAAAAATTACATATGTACATATACATGTGATGCGCAAAAACGCATATACATTTGTAGACCTCACGAAGGAAACCAAAAGAATGTATCCAATTAAATTAAATAATAAAGTAAAATATAATGAAATAAAATAAAATAAAGAGCCCATAACAACTAAAAAACAAAACATGCATATATAGGCTCGAAATGTATCAATAGCACATTAAAAATAAAATTCCGTTGGTACAATGGTTTCCAAGAAGTGTACTATGGGCTTTAAGATCGAAAATCTAGAACTATTTACTAAAATGCTCCATATCTCACCTTCGTCCCGTACCAAGAACAAATTCATTAAATTAGGGAATTGTTTGAAGCGTATTGCATTTAAATGAGGACATGTTACTACCAAATGCTGCAATGTTTCTATGACAGTAGGAGATTCACAAAATCGACAGCATTTTTGGTCAACAGGTATAATTTTTCGCCACACCAAGACTTCCCTTGTAGGCCATAAATTCAACCTTACGCGTAAAAACTGATTCCTGATTTTTGCTGATGGACAGTTTACAAGATAGCCGGCCACTTGCCCCAGGCGTTTAATGCCAAAGATTTTGGTGTTAAAGTCTCTGTAATTCACACATTTCATAGTTATAGATCCATGCCCATTGAAAGTATTTATCTTTGGCTGTCACTGGGTTTTCGATTAGATATTGTAAAGAAATATCAGCTTCCAATAAATTATTCAGGACTGAACTGCGCCATTTGGCAGGAAAATACTGATTGGAATTTTTTGGAGAGTTTTAGCCGAGTGTCCTTAACAACCATTCTTTTAAAAACCCATACATAAATGAATTCCATCACACGACCAGTGTTCACATTTCATTTGTTAGATACTAATCACTTTTTAAACTATTAAATCATTGTATGCATATGTGCTTGTAACCACTGCAACCAACATAGTGGACCTCTGGACCTTTCCTACTTCCCCTTCCCTCTTCAATGCAAAATGCTTCCACCACCAGCCAAAGGAGTCGACAAGGTTACATGTCTTCTCGTGTTCTTTTGATTCTGCAGTCCTGACATACTGTCTCAAATCTGATTAGACTTCCTCTTTAATTTGTTAAAGGGCATTCTTGGGGGTGGGGGTCGCAGATAGAGGGATAAGGCAGTGCCACCATTGGTAATCACTCCTCATTTTTGTAAAAACAGCTTCCCTTGGTTTGCCTGTGAGCAATTTCAAACACAGCGCAAACTGTCTGTGTGCCACTGCCACTGCCAAGCCAATTCTCATTATTATTCTCTTATGCACATTTCCAATTTACTCTTCTACGTGCTCAGGTAAGCATTCTAGGGGAAATGCTTGAAACCTGAAAGATAAGCTGAAGCTCATCTATTATTTTTATCCAAAACGATTGTGAGGCACCTGAGGGGATTCTCCCATCTACTCCCCCTGGATCTTATTCTCAGGTGGCCAGGGAAAGGCCATCACTCTTGGATCTCGTCCCTAGGATGAATATGCGAAGGAACATCACCTGACTGGAGGGACCTTGAGGAGTAGAGAGAGGATGTCTTTAGGTGAGGCATGGTATCCCCCTTTCCCTTGTCAGAATGAACCCTCCCCTTCCCCTACCTTCATAGGTTATTGTCAGCCGTTTCCTCTTTCACACACACAAACTGTCCCACAATCATATTCCTTTAAGACCTGGAAGAGGAGAAGGCAGCTTGGAGTTATGCACACTTCCGTTCATTCACACCACTTTGGTACTGAGACAAGGAAAAGGACTATGGAGAAATACTTTTACAATGGCCAGGCATGTCCCACTAATAGATTCAACTATGGTCAGACAAAGGACTTGCACCTGCAACCAGAGGCCACAAGTGAATAAAAGGAGAGACCAGCAGAAGGAAGGGAGAAACCCGCCTGGTGAGATGGATGCAGCGACCCGACGTGGAGCATGCTGGAGAGAAGCCTGCAAAAAGGACGCTGTGTGTTGCAGAGGTGTGAGAGGTACACCAGGACAAGAACAGGCCACGAGAGGGTCGAGACACCTGAAGTCCCCTGCGCTGTGTGTCCATAGCCAGAGCTGTGGGACACAGAAGACTCCAGATTGCTGCAGACCGCTGCAGCAAGGTACACAGGAGTTCCTGACAAGCCAAAGGTGAGTGAGGGAAAGCAAGAGCAGCCACACACCAGTGAGTGAAAGAAAGGGAACACTCATATCGGGGCGCTCCAAGGGCTGGAATTGGGCAGATGGAAGTGCTGATCGAATGGAAGCTAATAATTGGGTTTGAAGATCGAATGGAAACATTTTGACTAATGAATAAGATGTAAAGTACTTTTGAAATGCAACAAGTATTATTGAATACCGAACTAAAGAAAAGATATGAAAAGTATATGCAAATACCAAACGAGTGAAAAGAAAGTGATGAGCATTTATGAACGCAGTGAAAACAATAAGCATTGATGGACAATGTGAAAGTATGAACAAAGTGAAAGCTATTAATGAGCACTCATGAACCAAGTGAAAATCAATTGTTAAGCACTAACGGACAATGTGAAAGCAAGGTGGTGGAAAGGAATAACACCACAGAGTGAGTTGTGTGATATTCATGTTGTGGCATAACCAAGATACTGCCAAGGAACAGCAGAAGTGAATGTGGACTTGTGACACAGGTTCAGAAAGAAAGCCTGTATTGGCAAGAAAATCCAAAGAGAATAAATAAATCTTACAAAGTGCCATGGGTTATCGGTTGCATGACCTGTAATGAGTGGACTGTGTGGTCCGGCAACTGCGCCTAGACCGAGTAACCCCTACTTGGAAAGAACCAAGGAAAGTCAAGATACAGAAGTTGTTTTGTTTAACAAGTGCTGAAGACCCAAAGTTACTTAATTATGCAAATTAACAAGGGGGAGTCCTGGGAGTCTCTTGTCAATTTGCATATTCAAGTAACTTTGGGTCTCACCCTACGTTACTAGGGGAATCCAGACGTGGATCCCTTGCTCACTATTCTTAGAGAGGTACAGCTCCTCCCTACTGATGAGGTCCAACCAGACCGAAACACGTGTCTGGGTATGCTGTTGGTACTCTTGTTCAGAGGAGAATTGCCTAGCATTTCGGTGCTGGACTGCCCCAGGGCAGGACAAAGACTGATATGTTTGGGATATTTCTTCTTTGTGAAAGATAGTGAGCTAAATACTCTGGGTAAGTCTCTCATAACCAGGACTAATGTCTGGCAGAGAGACTCCCAGGACCTCCCTTGTCAATTTGCATATTCAAGTAACTTTGGCCCTCACCCTAAGTTACTAGGGGAATCCAGACGTGGACCCTTTGCTCACTATTCTTAGAGAGGCACAGCTCCTCCCTACTGATGAGGTCCAACCAGACTGAAACACGTGTCTGGGGATGCTGTTGGTACTCTTGTTCAGAGGAGAATTGCCTAGCATTTCGGTGCTGGACTGCCCCAGGGCAGGACAAAGACTGATATGTTCGGGATATTTCTTCTCTGTGAAAGATAGTGAGCTAAAGACTCTGGGTAAGTCTCTCTTAACCAGGACTAATGTCTGGCAGAGAGACTCCCAGGACCCCCTTGTCAATTTGCATATTCAAGTAACTTTGGGTCTCACCCTAAGTTACTAGGGGAATCCAGACGTGGACCCCTTGCTCACTATTCTTAGAGAGGCACAGCTCCTCCCTACTGATGAGGTCCAACCAGACCGAAACACGTGTCTGGGGATGCTGTTGGTACTCTTGTTCAGAGGAGAATTGCCTAGCATTTCGGTGCTGGACTGCCCCAGGGCAGGACAAAGACTGATATGTTTGGGATATTTCTTCTCTGTGAAAGATAGTGAGCTAAAGACTCTGGGTAAGTCTCTCGTAACCAGGTCTAATGTCTGGCAGAGAGATTCCCAGGACCCCCCTTGTCAATTTGCACTTCAGGATGTCAGCTTTCTTGTGAGCTCCAGCATAGGGGAGCGACACGCTCCATATTTGGAGTGGATCTCCACGGAGGAAGCCTAGTACCATGAGACCCACAGGGGGGTCTGATCCGGGCCGGTCCCAGATGGTCGCACAACAACAGGAGCTGATGGGACTGTGGCCCAGGAGTGGAGGCTGGGGTAGATGGAGGAGGAGTATGGCCGTTCCTCAGTGCTGCGGGTCTGCAGCTCAGACGACACAGGCCGTGACCAGGTAAGGGCTGGCTTTGAGCGCTCGGCAAAGCAGAAGAAGCTAAGGAGGTTGGCCATTTGAAGACCCTGTGAGGGGTGTACGGGGATTGCCTGGTGCCTACTGCCATTGTGCAGAAGCAGGTGGCTCGCTATAATTGGGGGAAACTAACACGCAAAGAGCCTGACAGTCCTTTGTGGCAGACAAGCAGCGACTGAGGCACAAGGGACTGAATTACGCCATGCTCTTTCCGTCAAAACTCTGGGGCATACATTGTAACAAGGCACATTTCTTCCTGACCTCAGAGGCCATGCATACTTTTTTGGCAACCTTCCATCGGCTTCTACCAATGGGACTGGTGAAGGATAAGAGCTTTGTATTCTACCACCATGTAACTATGCTTTCATGTGCTACTATTATATATATATATGAATGTAACAATCCAGCCAATGTTTGTAAGCCATAATGGTAAAGTACTCTTGGCGCTCTGACCCACGCTGTGCTAGCCTGCGGTGATACGCTGGCTCCATGGGCAGTTGCCTGCAAGTGATTTCAATTTCTTCTGTTTTGAAGTTTGAGTTGGGGCTTGCACCAGGAGGGTAGTACAATAGTTTCAATTTGGTGGGATATTTATCACTGCTAGTTGGGGAGGTGGAGTGAGGGTGGGTTTGTGGGAAATAATGTTTTGTTGCTGGGAATGTATTGGCGGGAGAAGATTAATCACAACACAGCATTTATACCGGCAATTGCCCTATATGCAACACTATTAACTGTACCATAGGGTGGAAAAAAGTGTGGGACAGCTGAAAAGGGGTAACAATGAAGGGGCTATGGCATTGCTCAGCTGGAATGTTAGGTGCCTCAACAATGTCCCCAAAGCTAGGAAAATCTAGGCGTATTGCACATGCCAGGGGGTGTCTATTATGATGTTGCAAGAGACACACCTAGGAGACTCTTACAACTCATTGTTTGCTAAGGGATGGGGTTCCCCTTTGTTTTTACACATCATTCTCATCCAGCTATATAGGGGTCATCACCCTAATTCATAGGTCACTCCCATTTCAGGTGGCAGCAACAGAGATTGGCCAGGCAGAGGGGCTTCTTATTGTCTCTGGGTCTCTGGTAAATAGCAAAATAACGCTTGTCAATGTCTATGCTCCCAATACAGATGACCTGCTCTTATTCTCCACTTTAGCAGATAAGTCCCCAAAATACATGGTCTCCCACATGACATGGGCAGGGGATTTTAATACTATTTTAGATACACATCGGGAGAGGTCAAGCAGCAAGCCGAGAGGTGCCACGATGGCTGCATTGGAAATTAAGAGGGCTATGTCCTTCCTGGTTCTAGTCGATCTCTGGCAAACGCTTCATGATGGCTCAGTGGGCTTTTCATTTTTCTCTTCGGGTCACAATATGAGAATTTACCGGTTTTTGACATCCCCGTAAATGCTGCATACCACCTCAACTTGCCAATTACTCCCGGGAGCCTTTTCAGACCATTCTCCTCTGCTGTGGTCTTTTGTGCTCACAGGCATGCTCTCACATCTACCCCCCTAGAGGTTTAAGTCTCAGGCCCTGGTGAATGTGGACTTACGGACAAATAAGTAGCTTACCAAACAAAGCTGAGTGGGAAATGGAGGAATGGTGGAAATGAATACCCTTAGAAGAGGGGAAGCAACTACAGGAGCTCAGTGTTAAAGAGTGGGGAAGACACTCCATATTCAAGTGTGATAAGAATTGCCAAGTGAATTAAATAACAAGAGTTAGAACCAAGGAAAGGGGGATTCCTAACAGAGATAAACTGTAACAAAACCTAAGAAAGGTTGGATCTCAAGAATGTGAGAAACATAAAAAGCAGAGTAAAGATTGTGAGACACTATCTTCAGGAGAATAACACCAAAGATAGCAAAAGACTGACAAACAGATGTTATGAGCTACAAGAGCTCATGAAGCAAATTCCAAGAGAGTGTCAGAGAAGATCAGCATAAGCACCATATTTCTAAAGCAGAGAAATCTTGCGTATTGACAATATAAAGGGCCAAGATAAAAACCCTGAGAGAAAGCCACAGCCAGGAAGGCATAAAGGAAAACTACCAGGAGATGAGAGATTGGCCAACTTTAGTTGTTTGTAATAGTGGCAGAGTCAGGTAGAGTTAGGTTTACGACTGACGGCATTTACTTTGGACTTCCTGATGACAAGCACCTTTAGTTACATTAGTAAGGCTGGGTAATTCTCTAGCAATAGGGAAAGATTAGCCTTTTCTTCATCATTTCATTAAAAGAAAGTTAACATGGCCAGTGTGTGTCCGACTCCTTCTTCCAACCCGCCGCACCTGCTCATAGTTGAACATCACCATATGCTTCAGTACCAGTCTAGGAGTTCTCGAGTCCCATAACAAGCATCAAAATGGTTTATTGATTTTCTAGAAGTGGGTGGTTAAACGAAGCACATGCAACTTGTTTACCCCTTTGTGCATCTACCAGTCTAATTACTCATTATTCATATAGCTTTTTAGTGTGTCAAACAGTGTTGACAGATCTATTATCACAAGAAGCATAGTTTCTGTCCGAAGAGAAAGTTAGTTTTCTGGGAACTAGTAATGCTGTCTCTGTGACCCTTCCCGACCTAACCCTAGACTGCTGATCACCAATAAGCATCACTATTCCACAAGTCGTATGTTTTTTTTGGGGGGCGGGGTGGGGTTGGTTTTCAAACAGCAAGCTGCACCTTGTGCTATGTTGCGATTCCTATTTTTGCAGTTTGGCTAGAAATTGTGAGATGAGTGATCCCTGCTTTCACTGCTGGTACTTAAATGATTATCCTGTGGAAATTAGGCTCAGCATTGGAGGTGGTGTAAGGGTTAGATCATTAATCCAAGATTTCCTGAGGATGCCTTGGATGCCTTTCCTGAGGATGCCTTGGATGCCTTGGATGATGGATTTTCAAAAGGGAATTTAACAAACGTGTGTTTAGCGAGAAGTCATCTTCTGCTGTTTCGACCTGATTGTTGTAGAATAGCCTTACTCCCCCAGAAAATGTTTCAGGAGGATAGCTCAACAGCAACGTGCTCGCCTTGGAAACAAGATGACACGGAGCAACACAGGTTCGATCCCCGGGTCCGTGCTTAGAAACCTCTGGGTATTAAGCACATTATAAATAACCTATCATATCAATGCTCTGGTAAATCCTCCCATGTTCTAGTAAACTGCGCCATTGGTCACCGACCTGAATTTGAACTTGAGCCGAGCAGTCCAAGCATTTGTTTTTGCTGGTGAGGTAATGTGATTTTCTGAATGAGTCATTCCCGACTAAATTGATTCCTGTGACGTGTCCCCTCCGGAATGGCATTTGTTGTCAAAGAATATTGATGTGCTCTGGTTTTGTTATTATCATTTTTTTAATAAAAATAAGGTAATTTAATTAGCACCAAGTGGTTTGTGTCTGGAATGCCCTGATGCTTGGGTTGGGGGGCTTAAGCATTTCCTTTCTTTTATGCATTCATTTTATTTTTGGAATGTATTCAGCGTGAATCTAGCACAGTGGGGGGACAGGCACGCATTGGATGTTACAGTGTCGGGAACAGCCCTCAAAGCATAGCATTCATTACTGTCATGCAATGTATATAACATTAATATTATTAGCCAACCTACGTATCTAAATAAATGCCAATTTTTCAAACGTGACCAGTTGGCTTACCAATGTAGTTTTTGATATTCTCACCTTGTCATAGTTCACTGTATTAGCAAATAATTATCATGGGCTTTTTCGGAAACCCTAATTAAAGTACATCTGCTCTTTTTTCCGTGTCATTGGATGAGATAATATCCTGGTACTTTTGTTAATTTCCAATTTACGTAATTTGTCTTTACAATATAAACATCAGTGCATCTTTAATTATTCAATACTTTGTAGGCCAAGTCATAACCTTCCAGTTGATCCCATTGTTATTAACAACAAAACATGTTTCGCTCCGGGTCACTTTCTTCAGGTGCATATGTGAACATGGATCAGGCTCCCAACCTATTTTGTCATTCAAAGAGGGTGATGGGAGCCTTTGTGCTATCACTGGGAACGTCTTTAATTGAGATGGTGATATGATATGATATGGCATTTATAGCGTGCCTATACACAAGTGTTTCAAAGGCACGACGAGGCAAGGGGGGGGAAACAGAAGGAAGACAGACAACGATCCTACTAGGCCACGTGTCATTCAGATCGTGCAAGTGCATGGGAAGGGTGAAGTGGGGAAGTGCGGGGGGAAGAGGGAGGGACAGTGCAGTACATGGGATAATAGAATAAATAACAATAAGTAAAATACGGCCAGCAGGTGGCAAGTGCAAGAGTAAGTGCAGACTTCAGGTATCAAGTGCTGGTAGTGGGACTGTAGGGATACAGAAAAAGTCCCAAAGTGCGTGCGTTGCCAGGGAGGGAAGTTCAGGTGTGCGACTGGCAGGGGAGGAGACCTGGGCCTGAGAACAGAGGGTGGCCAGGTAGCCAGTGCAGTATCAGTTACAGCCAGGAGTCATCAGGGGAGAAGAAGAGAAAAAGCAGAAGCAAAGAGAAAGGTTTTGAGGTGCTTCTGGAACCGGAGATGGTTCTCCTCAAGTTTCAGGGAGGCAGGGAGGCTGTTTCAGATGGAGGCCCCAGCCAAAGAAAGAGATCTACCACCAACTTGTTGTTTGGAGAAGCAACTGACCCTGAGGAAGTTGGAGGCGGATGAACAAAGGGCTCGAGAAGAAAGATATTTAGGAAGAGAGAGCTGAAGGTATTGAGGCCCCAGGTTCCAGAAGGCCTTGTGGACAATGCAGAGTGTTTTTAACTTAATCCTTGCAGCCACTGGGAGCCAATGGAGAGATTTCAGACCTGGAGAGATACGATCCCTGGGCTTGAGGCCAAGGACAAGTCTTGCAGTCCTGTTCTGGATGAGTTGCAGACGGCGGAGAGTAGAAGCAGGTAGATTTATAAAGAGGCTATTGCAATAGTCCAGCCTAGAGAGAACCAGAGCTCTGGAGACAGTGAGCTTCTGGGGGAAGGAGAGGAAAGGAAGAATACCTCTGAGGAGGTGTAGCTGGTAGTGTGACTTGTTAGAGACATCGGAGATGTGAGGAGAGAAGGAGTGTGTGGAATCGAAGATGACCCCGAGGTTTTTATCCTCACAGGTGGGAGCAGGAGGAGGGCCAAGAGAGGCTGGCCAGAGAGTGACGGGAAAGGAGGGAGTGGGTGTGCCAATGAGGAGAATATCAGTTTTACGAGCATTAAGGCAGAGATCATTGGCGGCACACCACTCCTGGATGGCAGACAGTCAGAGATGAGAGAGGTAGAAGAGGCGGCTGAGGGTAGCCTGAAAATGAGCTGAGTGTCATCCACATAGCAATGGAAGTTGGGGCACAGCGTGGCAATGCGTTGGGCAAGAAGTGCCAGGTATTGCTTGAAGAGCCAGGGAGTCCCCTGGGGAACACCACAGGTAGAGATAGAGATAGCAGAGAGGAAGGACCCAAGTTGAACCTGGGAGGGTCGATCATAGAGGAAAGAAGTCAACCAAGCCAGGGCCTGACCGGTGATACCAAGGTTATCGCGGAGACGGTTGAGCAGGATGGCATGGTTGACCCTGTCAAATGCAGAAGAGAGATCAAGTAAGATGAGGACACAGTGGGTGTTGGAATCAAGGTTGGAGAGCAGGTCTTCGCGGATGTTCAAGAGGGCAGTTTCCGTGCTTCTGGTGGCTCTGAAGCCAGGCTGGTGGTCATGGAGATAACCAACAGATTCAGTGTGAAGATTGAGCTGGGAGATGGTCAGCTTTTCCAAGAGTTTTTCCAGGAAAGGGGTGATGGAGATTCGGCGATAGCTAGCAGGGCAGGAAGAGTCGGCAGAGGGTTTCTTAAGAAGAGGGTACACAAGGGAGTGCTTCAGGAGGGAAGGGAAGACTCCAGTGGTGAAGGAGTGGTTGCAGAAGTCGGCCAGAGCAGGAGCCAGGGAGTCAATGTGGTCCTTGATGGTTTTTGAGGAACAGGGATTAACCTGTTTAGATGAGACTTTCATAGATCGGAGTTGTCTAGAAACCTTGTCTGGGGAGAACAGGGGAAAGGCAGAGAAGGAGGGAGGAGGGGTGGCGGAAGAGGGGCCAATGGAAGAGCAGGGATTAGAGGGAGGAGGGGCAGAGGAAGAGAGAGAGGACAGGATGTCCTGAGTTTTAGAGAGTAAATGAGAAGCCAGTGCCGTGCAGAGGGGCTGGGAGGGGACAGGAGAGGTAGAGACTGCGGCAGGATTGGCCAGTTCCTTGCAGGTTTTAAAGAGTTCAGCCGAGTTGTGCAGGGATGCAGCTTTGTATGTGAGCTCTCTTCTTGGTGAGGACAGAGCGCCGGTATTTTCTTTGGAACAGGCAGCAGGCCAGTTTGCCATAGGATTCACCAGAAGCACGCTATTTCGTCTCAGCCACCCTACAGTTATGTTTGAGGGTGACGAGGTACGAGTCATACCAGAAGTTACACTTGGCTTTGGGCTTCAGGCGGATCCTCATGACAGGGGCAAGAACATCAAGAGTATGAGATATAGGGGAATGGAGCATGGAAAAAGCTGTGTCAGGGTGTGGGTTAGCCAAAGGGGTCGGGGGTGAGAAAGTGGCGGCAAAAGCCTCAACTGACACACGCTTCATGGGTCGGATGACCGAGAAGGTGGGTGGCAGTGCTGGAGTTGGCTTGGCCTGAGGGGTGGAGAGGGTGAGCTGGGAGGAAAGAAAAAAGTGATCACTCCAGGAGAGAGGAATGGTGAGAGGGATAGAAAGGGGAAGGTCCAAGGAGATCAGAACATCCAGAGTGTGTCCTGCAGCGTGAGTCGGGCCAGAGGGGAGAATAGAGAGTGAGAGGGAGTCGCAAAGGTCGCGAAAGAGTCCAGTGGAAGGACAGGAAGCATCCAGGTGGATGTTAAACTCTCCAAGAAGGAGACGTTGAGCGGTCGAGACCAGGAGGGAAGAGGAGAGGTCAGCCCACTCAGAGAGGAAGGAGGAGATCTGGCCAGGTGGCTGATAGATAGTAGCCACAGTAAGGGAATGGCTAGGAGAGAGAGAGAGCCTGCAGGCTAGGCATTCGAAAGAGGAGTAGGCCTGTGTAGGAATGATAGACGCAGGAATCCACTCGTGGAAGATCAGGGTTACACCACCTCTGGACTGGTTGGACCTGGGTGCTGAGAGGATCTTGTAACCGCCTGGGAGGAGAGTGTCAAAGCTTGTGACAGAGCTGACCGTGAATCATGTTTTGGTGAGACGAAGGACATCAAGATCAAGCTCCTCCAGTAGGCTGTAGATGTCGGAGGAATGTTTGACAGCTGAGCGAGAGTTGAGAATAAAGAGAAGGTTGCCGTTCTTGAAGGACTTCCGGGGAGGGGTACAAATCAGAGGTACGCCCTGCGGAGGTGTAGAAGAAGCAGGAGGTGGTGCAGAAAGGGAAGGAGGAGAGTGCAAGGTAGCCAAGGGGGAGGCAGCAGGGGGAGACGAGGAAGCCGAGGAGGGGACAGAGGGGACAGCAGGAGAGGAAATTAAATTGATGAGGCACGGGAAGCATCTCTATCGAAGAGGAGAAGTTTGGCCTGAGGGCTTTGCACCAGGTTGGTACCCTTCATATAGACATTAATGATGACCATGGAGGAGTGGAAGTAGGCCAGGAGGCCCTCCCACCGGGTGCGAAGAGGAGAAGGCAGAGAGCACCGAGACCATATGTAGGGTCCATAGGTCTGGTGAGGGAACGACAAAGAGGATGTCGGTGACAGTTTGCCTGGAGGAGGCACTGGTATAGGTATCGGCGGTAGGGGGACCTGGGTTGGAGACCAGGATGTCCTTTTTAAACGTCTTCCTACCAGATTTAGTGAGGAGAGCAAGGTAGTCGGTAGAGAAGCAGTTAGAGAAGATGGGAGAGACAGAGAGCACCATAGAGTAGGTAGGGAGAGGAGAGAAGGGGAAGGGAAGGAAAGAAAGCTAGGGAGGGACACAGGGCAGGGTGCAAGCAGACGAGACAGAGAGATGTGAGACAAGTTAAATTTGAGAGACGACAGACACTCAAGATACTCGGATAATGAGACTATCAAGTACAATTTTTAACAGGAGAAAAACGCACCTAAATTTGAGAATCCTGAATAGAGGGGAAAAGGCCTAGGTTTTACAATGCAATTTTTTAAATACTTTCACAGTGCTATTTTAACAGGAGAAAATACACAGACAGGAAATTTAGAGGGTATCCAGGGTAGAGTGCGGGTCAACCCTGGTTGATGGCTGGCAGCTGGCGTCCCCTGCGAACACCTGCAGACACAACCAGGAGTTGGTGCTATGGGAGTCGCCCTTTGCCTAGAGGCTCTTAGCCATGGGGCCTGCCGGGCAGGGGCTGTCCTGGGAGGATCAGTAATGAAGGAGGGACACCCAATCAGGGTTGAGGGCTGGCCGGGAGGTGGGCTGGATGGAGGGAAACAGCAACAAACAACACGGAGGGAGAAGGGAGCAAGGTACACAAAAGAAGCAGAAACAAAAAATTCAAAAGGCCCACAGAGGGTCTTACCGCAACAGTGAGCTTGCCTGTAGCCACCCTCTCAGCCAGGATGGAATGGCGAGCGCAGTGTGCTGCAGGACTGAGGAAACCAACAGGAAATCAGGACCACCAATAAGGGCTGAGGGCGGGCCGGGAGGCAGGCTTGAGGGTGGGAAACAGCAACAAACAACACAGAGGGAGAAGGGAGCAAGGGACACAAAGGAAGTGGAAACAAAAAATTCAAAAGGCCCACTGAGGGTCTTACCGCAACAGTGAGCTTGCCTGTAGCCACCCGCTCAGCCAGGATGGAATGGCGAGCGCAGTGTGCTGCAGGCCGAGGAAACCAACAGGAAATCAGGGCCACCAATCAGGGTTGAGGGCGGGCCGGGAGGCGGGCTGGAGGGATGGAAACAGCAACAAATAACACAGAGGGAGAAGGGAGCAAGGGCCACAAAGGAAGCAGAAACAAAAAATTCAAAAGGCCCACGGAGGGTCTTACCGCAACAATAAGCTTGCCAGTAGCCACCCGCTCAGCTTTAACTAAAATCAGCACATTTCCCTGAAATGGACGACTATGAACTGAGCAGTAAAATTCTAAGCAAATGTCTTCCCTAAATTGAATGAAACCAGATAAGCCTCTCAGAAACACACTCTTTGTAGGTGTCTGGGGCACAGGGTAAAGAGTCTGTACATTAAGCATCTACACAAAAAGCTACACTTTTATTCATGCCCCATCCTATCACGGTTTGAAACAAACGTTTCTGACAAAAGCCCTTACTAAGGGCCTCAATACGAGTATGGAGGTAGCCATGCCTTTAATAAGGGCATGGCTGCCTCCATACCAGGTCCCAGTACCGGGTTCCTTCAATGAGGAATAACCGGGTCATTCCGACTTTGGAGGACCCGGTAATTTGTCCTTGAAGGAACCCATCCCCATTCCCATTTGAACCCCCATAGTGCTCAATGGGAATGGGGAGGGAGCTAATAAAGGGCTTCTTAATAACGGGCCCGTTAATAACGGGCCCGTTATTAGCTCCCTGGTCCCCTCGCAGCACCCACAAAGGACGTCTGGTCTGACCAGGCGTCCTTACCGGGTCCTGCAAGGGGACCTTGTAATAGGGCATCCCGTAATGAAGGGTGCTGGTCCCGTACCGGCACCCTTCATTACGGGAGCGCCTATGTTGTAATGAGGCCCTAAGTCTTTAGACTGCCGATACGTCAACAGTCTGTTAGCTGATCTGAGGTCTGGGTGAAGCGGGCAAAAGCAAACGACCTAGATTCTCCTGCAGCACACACTATCTATGTAAGATACAGGATTTGGAATGCTGGACAGGGCCTGATGGCACCACTCTCTACACATTGAAATAACTATTTACTGTTTTACTTTTATGCATTTTGTGATTGAACCTCTCATTGTTTGTGAAACAATGCCTTTGTTGACATTTTACCACTACTAACAAGCACGTCTCTGTCCCTCCTTAACACGTGTTCTGGATTTAACCTGTGTACTACATAACAGTTCTGAATACACGTGTCAACTCTATGTGTGCATTGTTTCAAATTCCTACAGCTGTCCCAGAGTGATATTCAAGAGGTACTGGTTGCTTTGGTATAATTAAAGGCGTGGTACTTCAAGAATAGCCAGTACATATGTAATTGGCAGTGATTGCAATATTGCAATGGGCAGGGGACATAGTGATTCTATCTTGATCATGAGGATGGCATACATTGGTGTGTACTGAAGTTGGTTAATAACTTGTGCACTGGAATTGGTTAATAATGGTTGCAAAGTCTCCAGTGTTTACACCCAAATGTTTGTCGAAATGGCCATGCTGGGCATCTGGCTTCATAGCTAGTCTAATCAAATACCCTCTGTGTTAACCATGGCATCACATAAAGCTGGCATCATTTACTTCCACAGGAGTAAAGGGTGGATTTTGCATATGAATCGACGAATATCTAGGAATATCAGATGATCAAGACCGACACACCTTCAGCTTTTTCAGCCCACCATATTCCTTGGCCTGTTCAGTCTAATCAAGGTCTGACATATGAATGCATACAGGTGACTTTGGAAGCTTATCATAAATGTGCCTCCAGGCCGGGAACCATGATGTCTGTTCCACACAGAATAACAGACAAGAATAGAGTCCCAAGGGGAATAATGCAGGGAACTGAATGTTCACTTGTCATCAAAGTGAGAGCCACCTGGAAAGGGTGGATTAAGCAAGGTTAGGCCCGTTTAGAATGAACCACAATTATCCAAGAAGAAACAACTGAAAGATGTCCCTTTTGGGGGGAAATCAAACAATTCTACAGTAAGTACAGTAGGCAGATTTAAATCCTAAAAGCACTGCATGTTCAAACAGCCAATAAGGATGCAGAATATAATGTATTTCCACACATTTGGATGTCACGTTTCGCTTAGTTTTATGCAGTCAATTGATTAGAATAAGGATGATAGTTTTTTTTCAGAGACGGCACATGCTTGTATCCAATACAATCCAAAAATCTTTATTTCACGGAAGTTTCTACATACAAGAATTTGACACATCAATAACGCCTGACATCTGCCTCCTTCTTGAAGACTTTGATCTCAACGTCCTCGCTCTCACCGAGACTTGGTTCAATGCCAGCTCTGTCATTGCTTTTGTCTCCCTCCTCCCTGACGGCTACAAGATCCTCTCTAAGCCTCAGTACCACTAACCTGGTGGGGGAGTAGCCCTGATCTTCCTTTATTGGGTCCCTACCTCTCTCATACCAACCCAGCACTACTCCTCCTTTGAAAGTCGTGTCTGCAAGCTTGGTGTCTCTCCGACTCTCTCTCACCCTTGCCAATATCTACAGGCCCCCTGCCCCTGTGTCTGTCTTCCTATCGGAATGGGCTGACTTTACCTCCTCTCTTCTACCTCTAAACTCCTCCTCCTTGGTGACTTCAACATCCTCCTTAACTCCACTATTCCTGCATCCTTCCGTGATCTCTGTATCTTTTGCTCCCTCACTATTGTCCCTTGCGGCCCTACCCACAGAGCCAGACACACTCTTGATGCCTTCATCCCAGCTGATCTCCTGCTCTCAACCCGCTCACTACCCCTCTCTCCTGGTATGACCACTTTCTCCTCTCTTCTCATCTGGGACCCCACGGCCCCCTGACCGAGCCTCCACCAGCACTGCAGGCCTCCTTCATGGTCATCCAACCGATGAAACGTGTGTCAGCTGTTGCGTTTGCCTCCACCTTCATCGCTCCTCCTTCCCCTCTTCTTGACTCTTCCACTGACCCTGTCCATGCCAATCTCCATATTGCTATCACTAACACTCTATACATTCTTGCCCCTGACATGAGGATCTGTCTGAAACCTGCCTCCAAGCTTAACAGCTGGTATGACTCCGATCTAGCCGCTCTGAAACGCAAGTGCAGAGTTGCTGAACGGAAGTGGCAGACCTCAGGTTCATCCTCTGACAAACTGGGCCGTCCCCTACTTCAAAGGCAATATCATCTCTCTATCCATTCCAAAAAGACGACCCACATTCAGGCCTCTATCTCTGAAGCCTCTAACAACATGGTTGAAGCCTCCACCTCACCTCTCAGGCCCCCTGTACTGCACTGGCCACACACTTCACCTCTAAAGTTCAGGACATTCTGACCTCTCTCTCCTTTTCCCATTCCTCCACTCCACCCACTGCCCTCACCCTTGGCCTCTGTTCCGCCCTCACCCATTCTCTCCTTCTTCTCACCTATCACAACAGATGAGATCTCTAGAGTAGTCTGCTCTATGAAGGTCTCATCCAAACAGGTTTCACCCTCTTCCAAAACCATTAAGTACAACATCTCCTCCCTCGCTCAAGCTCTTGCTGACTTCTGCACCCACTCCTTAACTTCTGGCTCTTGCCCTTCTTCCCTCAAGCACTCCTTTGTGCACCCCCTCCTAAAACAGCCTTTAGCCGACCCCTTGTGTCCGGCCAACTACCGCTCTATCTCTATTACCCCCTTCCTTGGAAAAGTCATGCAGAAGTTGGTCTTCCCCCAAATGACCCAACACACTGAACTCGTTGGTTGTTTACATGACCATCAATCTGGATTCTGAGCATCCAGAGGCACTGAAACTGCTCTCCTGAACACCTGTGAAGAATTGTTCACAAATCTTGACTCTAACTCTCCTGCTGTTCTCATTCTCATTGACCCCCCTTCCGCCTTTCACACAGTTAACATTCTATCCTCATAAAGCGGCTCCAAGATACTCCTGGTATCTCAGACTGGGCACTGGATTGGCTGACCTCCTTCCTCGCTCACTGCCCTTCCCAGGTGCTTCTGTGCTACTTCTTCTCCACCACCACTGTTAGGAAAGATTTCGTATTTGTGGGTAATTTTCCTTCCATGTGGCAACCCCTAAACTTTTTGCTGTTGTTTTTCACCTTGTTCTCGACTTTGCCAGAGAATTGCAGCCTTCTGCCGCACTCCTCTGGGCTTTAGCTCCATTCTTACGGGGAAACTGACATGCCCTTAAAACAGTCAGTACCGGGAAACGCTGTTTTCCGTAGTTTCTTTTATCATGTTGCGGCTTTCGTGCAACATGACACAAGAGGGCACTGTAAGCTAAGTTACTGCACTCTTGGGTCTCTAGCCTTCTACAGGCCCTAGATACTCTTTTTGGATTGTAAGTGATCGGTGCAAGTGAATCACGGACGGGAATGGTGGCAGCGATCGTTTCTTGTGTTTTGAGCTCCTTTTGGCGTTTTAAGCGCGTTTCTCACGCTTAGCCCAAAATGGTGGCCTGGCTCCCAAAATGGCCAGACCACGAGGCTCCTTTGTCCTGTCCGCTGACCGTCTTGCTCCCTTCACCTTCCCCAGGTCGAGCCGACCCGGGGCCTTCCTTATTTGGGCATGTACTTTCCCGCGAAACACAGATGCTTTCGCGGGCTTCTACAGGCCTGGTGTGTGCCTCCAGGATGAGGGCTGGGATGTCTGGTCCCAATACACATCCTGGGTGCCAGAGAGTCTAGGGTGGTGTGAATGCCTGGGACCACCGTGGTCCATGATAGGTCCACGTATGGTGTGAGTGTTGATGAGCGGATCTCCCATTGGGTCCCCTCCGTTTTGGCGCGAAGGGAACCGTGGATAAGAGTGGGCTGGAAACGCCACTACCATGTCGATCTCCTGAGTTCTCACGAACGAAGGAATACAGGAGCCAAGTATCCTGCAAGCACGAGGCTGAACTGAGGAATCGCTGGTGACCCGCTGAAGGACTGCTCCTCTGCACTGCTGTCGCCTTGTGAAACCCTTTTTACCTCTGATCGAACCAGAAGCCCTGTACTGGTACTTCGACCCTTGGAATAGCGGGAACAGCTATTCTCGGCATCTTCACCATCTCCTGCTCGTAATCCTTCGGAAGCGTCTCTGGGCCATCCAGCAGACTGACCAGCCTACACAGGATTCTTGCTCTGTAACCGCCGCCAGGTTGTGTTGTATTTCTAGTCCTTGTCGCTCCCACACGATTCGTACACTTGGCGTTCCCAGGTCTGAAGTGAGTAGTGTACATTTGACTGAGATACACACGGCCGCTCCGTTGCACTGCTGTGGTAACAAACTGGGCGGGTTCACTTCGTTTGGGACATCTTTAACTCAACTCTGCTGCTGCAGAATCTACACGACGACGAGACGTCCCCTGCTCTCCTGAACCTGCCAGCGACTGAAACTGACGCGGAGAAGCCTGGGTCTGCTTGCATCGGGGACCGGTGAGTAGCATAGCTAGGAACTGGTCGCCCTCCTGCAGGAGCCCATAGCTTTTCCCTGCTGTGTCAAAATAGCACGCCTTTCCGTACTCGTGCTCTGCTTCTGCCCACAGTGGAGGCTGCGCTTGAGTCGCGGAACTCTGTTCTTCTTCATTTGTGCACTAAACTGAACTGCCTGATTCCCTCGAAGAGACTTCCATTTTTGCCCGTTGGCACCAGCGTGTGCAGGTACTTTTGAGCACAAGGCTCCACTCTTCGTAGGGCTCGGACTTCCTTTTAGTTAGGTGCCTCTGAAGGCGGACTGTGTCTAAGCATTATTTCGCACTGCCTGTTTTCCTTCCCTTTTAGGTGGACTACACATTTCGTGCATCTAACGCTTGAGACTTGTTTGTATTTGTATATATATTGTATTGGTATGGTATGTGTTGGTTTAGTAGAGTTGTATTGTGATTTCTCGCTACGGTCATTGTTTTAAAGGCCTTGGAATAAATGTGTATATATTTTTAATATAACACCTGTTTGGAGTAGTTTGTAAGTGTCCTTGCTTTGTGTGCTCATTGCGGGCTTTCAGTCACCCTCACCCCTCTTGAGACCTAGTCTTGACCGCCGCGATCGCTACCCTGATTGGTCTGGCTTGTCCAGAGGTTACCATGTTCCAAGTAATTAGGTTGGCCTTCTGAACTTCTGCGCCGCCAGGACAGAGTTCAGAAATCCTTCTTAACAAATTGGTCTAGAGCGGTGGGATATGACTGCGCACGAACTAAGGCATTTCAAGTTATTCCTACCAGGACACGTAGTGAATTGTTGTAGTTTAACTTTAAAAAGGCCATAGTCCTATCTAACAGTATGGAAACAAATACCTTGTTAACTTTAAATGCTTCCAAATCAGAAACATTGAAAAAGATGTGTGCGGAGAGAGGTGTTTCCTCTCAAGGCACGAAATTGGATATGATCCAAAGAATCGTGGCGTGGCAAGAAGCGCAGCTTGACGCTATAACTTCTGAGGACAGTGCGGAAGGAGGTGGGGCTGCTCTCAGATGTAGAACCGACGGTTCTGCCGCTGCACTTATCCACCGCGACCACGAGGACAGGGAGGATGAGATGTCTAATGTTTCCTCTGCCAGTGCTGATGGGGAGGCTATGCTTGAATTCAAGAAGCAAGAGCTGCGGTTTAGGCAGAAGGAGCTTGAATTCAGCATAGCCAAACTAAAAATCGAACAGGCAGAAAAACAGATAGACAGGGATCACCAGTTGGAACTGGCCAAGCTTCAGGTTGCAAATGGGTCCAAGGGTCCTGGACATGGGTCTGGGGCCTCCTCTCATCCACGGTTTCCGAAAGATCTGCTCAGTGTGTATGAGGAAAGGAATGACATATTGGACTGGCTGAATACGTTTGAGTATGCATGTGAAGTTCTACAAGTTGACAATGCTGATAAGATTGCCTGGTTACTCAGCAGACTGCCCCATTCTGGCTGTAGTGCCATTATGGAAATGTCGAAGGCTGAGCGAGCTGATTTCGGAATGTTAAAGCAAACTCTCATTTTAAAGTTTGGAAAGACTCCGGCCCAATATTTGAAACGATTCAGAGAGTATAAGAAAAAAGAAGGTGGTACTTGGGTATCTTATGTAACTGAATCCTTAAAAAATGGAACACATTTTTGCATCTTCTTCCCCGGAGCTTAAGCAGCATTTGGCCGATTCGAAGGAGATAGATCCTAAGAAGCTGGCCATTGCAGCAGACTGATGGGTGTCACATCGAGTGTCCTATAAGGACAAAACTCATCCTGGTAAGCAGGAGGAAGGGAAAAAGTCCAAAGATAAGGAGGGTGGAGAATCTGATAAATCTTCTTCTCAAAAGGGCCACAAAAAGAAAAATAAGGGTAAGACACAAGAGAACTCACAGGGTAGTGGAGGTCAGCCTCCGAAACAGAACTCTGGTTACAATAAGCCTCCCTATGTAAAAAGACCCAATGGATCTTGTTTTGCTTGTGGAGCAACTGACCATGTGAAGGGGGATCCCCGGTGTAAGGTTAGACCTTTGGGGGTCCACTCCGCTAATCTGGCCTTCTCCTCCTATGAAGAAGAAGAGATTACAGGAGCATCCTTCTCCTCAGACTCATTTCCCAGCGGGATAGAAGATGAGGTAGTTTTAGTTTCCCTGGGTTCCTGGGAGCCTAAAGTCGCAGAGGCTTATGCTAGGATTCCAGATAATACCAAGCACTACTTTAAAGACAGTGTGCTGATCAATGGAGTAGATACTCCAGCTCTTAGGGATACTGGGTGCAGTCGAACTGTAGTGGATTCTACCTTGGTAGACTCAGAGGAAGTTGCCAGAGCTACTCTGATGCCCACTAAGTTGGCTGACGGCCCACTCCGTATGTTCCCAGTAATACCTGTAAATCTTACTTTAAATGGTACAGCAGTCAGGATTCCAGTGAGCATTCAGAGAAACGTCCCAGGAAAGGTCTTGTTAGGTAATGATCTCAGAGCTTTAGGGCTCGTAGGAAACACTGCCGAAAGACCCTACACACAGTCTCAAGCACGGGCAGCATTGGCCAAGACCAATACGCCGCCCCAGCCGAAGGGGAAACCCAAGGCGAAAGGAGTAAACAAGTCAAGACGAGGGAAAGAGAATATTCCCCCGAGCTCGCCTACCACTGCGGTGGAGGAATTTGGTCAATCGCCCGGGCCTGACGAGGAGGTGGCGATGCCTGAAGTATTTGACCCCAACGACCATCCTGAACTAAAAGACTTGTTAGTAGAAGGTGGTCCTGATAGGGACGAATTCAGTAAAGGCCAACGTGAGTGCCCATCTCTGGAAGGCCTAAGGAGACAGGCCTGCTCCCAGCTTGAGGGTGAACCTCCTGGGACGCATCGGATTTATTGGGAAGGTGGACTCCTGTATAGTGAGCCCACAGAGTCTACAGAAGGAGACCATAGGAGGTTGGTGGTTCCCCTTGCTGTAAGACCCTTCCTCCTGCAGTTGGCGCATGAAGTGCCCCTTGCTGGTCACCTTGGTATTAAGAGGACCAAGCAAAGGTTATCCATGCACTTCTACTGGCCCAAGATGGGGGTGCAAGTAGAAAGTCACTGCAGAAGTTGTGCCTCCTGCCAGTTATCTGGTAAGGTTGGCTCGACAATCCAAGCTCCATTGGTACCACTCCCAGTTGTGGGAATACCATTTGAAAGGGTAGGGATCGACATCGTTGGTCCCCTTGACCCGCAAACATCCTCAGGCAATAGGTTTATCCTGGTGCTGGTCGACCATGCAACCAGATATCCTGAGGCCATCCCATTGAAAACTGTAACTGCCAAGTCAGTTGCAAAAGCGTTACTGGCATATTTACTAGGGTTGGCTTCCCTAAAGAAGTTGTGTCGGATCGTGGCAGCAACTTTATGTCGAAGTATATGCAGGCTATGTGGAAAGAATGTGGGGTCACCTACAAGTTCTCTTCTGCATACCACCCCCAGACCAATGGTCTGGTGGAACGTTTCAACAGAACGTTAAAGAGCATGATTGGGGCTCTGGAAGAACCTCAGAGAAGAAAATGGGATCTTCTTTTACCATGTTTACTGTTTGCCTACCGAGAGGTACCACAGGAGGGTGTTGGCTTCAGCCCCTTCGAACTTCTGTTCGGTCATCCTGTACGGGGACCCTTAGCCATAGTCAAAGAGGGATGGGAGATGCCCACTCCCCCTGTTACTACCAACGTAGTAGATTATGTGCTGGGGCTCAGAAAACAGATGGTACTTCTGATGGGCTTGGCTAGTGATAAATTGAAGGCAGGACAAGCGCTGGTGAAACATTGGTACGACCAGAAAGCTTCCCTCATCAACTTTACACCTGGTCAGCAAGTCCTGATCATGAATCCCATAAGGCCTCGAGCTTTACAGGACAAATGGTCAGGCCCTTACACAGTGGTGGAGCCCCTGGGTGAGGTTAACTATTTAGTGGACCTTGGAAGGCCTGGACAGCCTCCAAAAGTGTTTCACGTAAATAGGCTGAAGGCTTTCGTCCCAAGAGTCGAAATCGCAGCACTGCTACTGGCTTCAGACGTTGAGGAAGAGGAGTCTGAACCTCTCCCAGACCTGTTCCAAAGCGGTCCTTCAGATAGCTCCTTTGAGGGTGTCCGAGTGGCCCCTCACCTGACTTCTGATCAGCAGGCTGAGGTGAAAAGTTTGCTTAGGCAGTTTTCCCCCCTGTTTTCACAGTCGCCTGGTTTGACACCTTGGTGCAAACATAACATAGACACAGGAGACAGTGTACCTACCAAAAGTAGGGGATACAGGATGTCAGACAAAGTACGGTCTTATATTAAGACCGAGGTCAACAAGATGTTAGACCTTGGGGTGATTGAACCCTCTAGTAGTCCTTGGTCCAGCCCTGTGGTTTTGGTTCCAAAGGCAGGCACTTCTGAATTGAGGTTCTGCGTGGATTACAGGGCTCTGAATGCTGTCACCAAGACAGATGCACACCCCTTGCCTCGAACAGATGAGCTGGTGGATACTTTGGGTGCCTCCAAGTACCTCAGCACGTTTGACCTCACTGCTGGCTATTGGCAAATAGCTTTAGCAGAACATGCCAAGGAGAAGACAGCGTTTTCTACTCCAGACGGCCTTTACCAATTCCGGGTAATGCCGTTCGGGTTGAAAAATGCACCTGCCACTTTCCAGAGGCTTGTGAATCATGTTTTGAATGGGTTGGACGAATTCTGTCTTGCATATCTGGACGATATAGCAGTTTTCAGTGCCACCTGGGAAGACCATGTGAAACACCTCGGGATTGTGCTCCAGGCTCTTCAGAAAGCACACTTGACCATAAAGGCTAGTAAATGCCAGATTGGACAAGGCTCAGTGGTTTACCTTGGACATGAAGTAGGTGGAGGGAGGATACAGCCTCTTCCCAGTAAAGTACAAGCAGTAGAAGACTGGCCTACCCCCACTACACAGACTCAAGTGAGAGCCTTCTTAGGACTCACGGGGTATTACCGCAATTTCGTGGCAGACTATGGCACCATAGCTGCCCCTCTGACTGCCCTCACAACTCCGAAGAAACCCAAGAAGATAACTTGGACCGACGAGTGTGAGAAGGCCTTCAACGGCTTAAAAGACTCCTTGTGCCAGGCCCCTGTCCTCAGGGCCCCTGATTATCAAAGACCTTTTTGCCCGTTGGCACCAGCGTGTGCAGGTACTTTTGAGCACAAGGCTCCACTCTTCGTAGGGCTCGGACTTCCTTTTAGTTAGGTGCCTCTGAAGGCGGACTGTGTCTAAGCATTATTTCGCACTGCCTGTTTTCCTTCCCTTTTAGGTGGACTACACATTTCGTGCATCTAACGCTTGAGACTTGTTTGTATTTGTATATATATTGTATTGGTATGGTATGTGTTGGTTTACTAGAGTTGTATTGTGATTTCTCGCTACGGTCATTGTTTTAAAGGCCTTGGAATAAATGTGTATATATTTTTAATATAACACCTGTTTGGAGTAGTTTGTAAGTGTCCTTGCTTTGTGTGCTCATTGCGGGCTTTCAGTCACCCTCACCCCTCTTGAGACCTAGTCTTGACCGCCGCGATCGCTACCCTGATTGGTCTGGCTTGTCCAGAGGTTACCATGTTCCAAGTAATTAGGTTGGCCTTCTGAACTTCTGCGCCGCCAGGACAGAGTTCAGAAATCCGTCTTAACAACCACTCTTTCTACTTTAGTGTTCCCCAGGGCTCTATCCTCTCGCCTTGTCTTTTCAACCTCTACCTTGCACCTCTTGCTCACCTGATGTCTGCATTCTCTCCTCATTTCCAGTGTAACGTGGATGACACATGGCTCTTTTTCAAGCTCTTCTTCAAGCTCCCTTCTTCCTCTCCCTCTTCCTCCACTGTCCTCCCTGACTGCCTGACTGCTATTCACTCTTGGTGCACCTCCAATGATCTCTGTCTTAATGCCATTAAGATCGAGATTCTTCCTATCGGAACACCTTCTCCCGTCTCTCTCCTGCACTCAAGCCACCATCCATGGGCTCACCACACTCTCCTTCCACTGAGGCTACAAATCCTGGGGTCATCTTCGACTCCTCTATCTCCGTTACTCCTCACATCTTCGACCTCGGCAAGAAGGCCCTTTTTCAACTTCACCTCCTAGAGGCATTCTCCATTTCCTCACCTTCCGCCAGAAGCTCAGCATTACTAGAGCTATGGTCCTCACCAGGCTGGATTACTGTAACAGCCTCTTCGTCAACCTTCCTCTTTCTTGACTCCATCATTCTTCGACTAATACAGTATAGGGCTGCAAGACTTATCCTTGGCCTCAAGCCCTCGGATCGTATCTCTCCAGCTCTAAAATCTCTCCACTGGCTCCCAGTTGCTGCAAGGATCAAATTCAAGACCCTTTGCATCATCCAGAAGGCTGCCTGCTGGGGCCTGGAATCACACAACCTGCAACTCTCTCTTACTGAATAATCTCCTTTCAGATCCCTTCGATCCTCTGGCTCCAACTCTCTGCTGATCAAACGTTTCTCCAAGCAGAGGGCTGGGGCAGATCACTCTCCTCGGGTCACTCCCTCCTATGGAACAGTCTCCCTCTCACTCGATCTTGAACCGGACAACCTCAAGTTCCCCAAACTACTCAAGACCTTTCTCCTCTCCTCCTCTTTCCCTCTCCCGTGCTAACCTTCTCCTCTGTCGCTGAGATTTGCAGCCTGGTACCTGAAGAGTCCTATTGGGTCCTGGCCTTCTGCCCAGTCACCACCAGCACCCCCTCTGCACTGCCCTCTGAGCCTACACCCACCGGTTGGGTGGTTCTGCCCAGTTGCCACCAGCAGCCCCTTGCACTGCCCTCTGGGCCACACCCGCCTCTGGGTGGATTGTCTCAACCCTGCACTTACCTGTTGGGCGGTTGACTTCCCTCTTCACCTGGCACATCTCTGCCCATGCACTTAACTGTTGCCCCCCCCCCCCCCTCAATAGGCACCTCTTGCACTTCCTCCCTGGGGTACCCTAATAGCACTTAACCCCCCACCCAATTTATCTCTCTCTCTGCACTTGCATGCTGTGAATGTCACATGGCCTAGTAGGACTGCTGTTTGCTTCATTATTTAATCATTGTCTTTTCCATGGTTTATTCACTCCCTTGTTCCTGTCCCTTTTGCCTTGTGGTGCTTTGAACCACTGTCTTGTTGTACAAGCGCCTTATCAATAACCAATTAAAAAAAAAATAACATAAACTTCCTCGCAACACTCATGACAACATTGATTTCTCCATTGCTTTCTGCAAGGTAGGGACAGAATCAGAACCCCCAGCACCATAGCCACCACCTTGCAGATAGATGCTCCTTTCACCACCCTCCTTGCAACTCCTTACTTCCATCCAGTGGTCCTGCTCCAGACAAACTGAAAAAAGAGTGGATTGTTCTTCCACCTTTTTTATGGGTTTGCTCTGGAACTGCTATGTGACAACTTCAGAATATAAACTGCTTCCTTAGGACACCCAATCGTCTCGGCTTCCTGAGCAAAGGGCAAACAGAGCTATGGCTAGGAGTCTTTATCTTTCTTTTCACCCTTTTTGTCCTTATGTTACACTGGGTGCCATAAACATGTCACACAAACAGACTAAACATTCAAACAACACACAGATCATACTCCTACGCACACTTCAGCAGATCATACTCCTACACACACCTTCACTAAAACAACTCCTCGCGTACACACGCATTCACCTCAGGAGTCACTCTACACAAGAACACACCCCCACTATCGACAACCTCATCACCATAAACACCCATGATATGCTCTTTCGCACAGTCATGCCTGAAACACCATCAAACACCCATCATCCCAGACATGCCCCCCACACTACCTCATCCACTACAGAGATTGCCCACACAAAGCAGGCGGGGGCATTGCTATCATATATAAAGACTCACACACACTTAACAACCCCACAAACCCACCATACACATCTTTTGAATCCCTCTCTTAGCATCTGTCCTCCATCACACTAACACCCCACAAGCAACCATTGCATTTCTAGCCCCCCATCAAACAATCCAAACTTCCACTCTGAATGGTCTAACTTCTATACAAAGTACGACTGCTCAGCCTGTATGATCATTTACCTTGGTGATTTCAACCGAGGTATTTCCACCCCACATACATAGCTGGCAATACCCTCAACCTCCGGAATTTCCTGCTAAAATGTGGTTTCTTTGCAAAGTCTAATCTGTAACACTTCATACTCCCTCTACCTTACAATATCCCCCATCTGCCAAACATATCCCCACTCCACATGCATGCAAATCAAACACATCACTGACACCGCTCTCGCACCGCTCATGTAATCACCCCGTTCCCCTCTACTGACCCCACTTTAGTTAACAATTACAGGACCATCATCACCAAATACTCAACCAAATAGCCCCTCTGAAAAAACAAAACAAAACTACCACCACAAACCATGGTTCAATGACTCCCTTCTTACCAGCAAACAGTAGACAAGATGCCTAGAAAGAGTCTATCAAAAGAACCCATGACCTCCACCAGGAAACCCATTGAAGACTGATGATCCAAATACAAGATGGCCATATGCAACTTGAAAGCTGCCTACTGCCTTCAAGAGCTGCAATATGCCCCAATCACACACAGACGCTTTTCCAAAGCATCAGGGCACTCTCAAATCTACCATCCACACCTAGCTCACCCCATCAACTGCACTATGGAACTCCCTCATGGACTACTTTAACTCCAAAATACACAACATCAGAGAACCCCTCCCATCCACAAACCCGCTCACGGTACCAAACACTCAAACACATAGGACATATGCCGCCCTATTGGCCATGGCACCCTCATCACCTGCATGGCCGAAACAAAACCAAAATACTAAAGCCATCCCTCAAGCACACACTCGCCTAACACTAATTTCCATCACAGTCCTGCTATACCTGAATCATGGAACCATTTGTTACAAGCCAACTCCAACAGTACACAAACAACCTGCTCAATCCCTTCGAATGAGGTTTTTTACCCTGGCCACAGCACCAAGACTGCAACATTCCACATCCTGGGTGACCTCCGCAACATCAAATTACATAGGACAGACACCTCTTTTACTGCTACTTGACCTCACTGCAGATTTAGACACCTATGGACACCCCATCCTCCGAACATCCTATTCCAAAGGATAAAACTGTCAGGCACTGTCCTCAACTGGTTTACCTTCTTCCTCACTGACAAGACACACATTCTCTCCATGCCCCCTATCAATCAAATCCCAGTACCACAACAATCTTCCCTATCTGCCCCCCTATACAATGTATATATTGAATCCCTCAGACACACCCTTAGCAGCACATCTATTTTCACCACTAGGCATAGACCATGCAAATATACTTCCAAATCTCCTCCAACGCAGAACTGCACACCCTCAGAAACGGTCAACCATCTCCAACTTTCCACCAGAGCTGAGCAGGTGAGGCAGATCCCGTGTTGCAGACCTTCTTGGGCCTTTATCACTTTTGTTGCTGTTTTTGTGTGCCCCCAGGCCCTCTGTTCACCCTCTCCGTCTCTGTTCCATTTCCTCATTGCCTTCTCCTCCCTCCCGCCTCCCAGCCCGCCCACCATCCCTGACTGACCTCCGTTCCGGTGCTGCTGGGTCTAACGACCTGCAGTGCACCGTGCTCTCTACTTTCCACCAGAGCTGAGCAGGTGAGGCAGATCCCGTGTTGCAGACCTTCTTGGGCCTTTATCATTTTTGTGGCTGTTTTTGTATGCCCCCAGGCCCTCTGTTCACCCTCTCTGTCTCCGTTCCATTTCCTCATTGCCTTCTCCTGCCTCCCGCCTCCCAGCCCGCCCACCATCCCTGACTGGCCTCCGTTCCGGTGCCGCTGGGTCTAACGACCTGCAGTGCACCGGTGCTCGCTACTTTCCTCCAGAGCTGAGCAGGTGAGGAAGATCCCGTGTTGCAGACCTTCTTGGGCCTTTATCACTTTTGTGGCTGTTTTGTGTGCCCCCAGGCCCTCTGTTCACCCTGTCTGTCTCCGTTCCATTTCCTCATTGCCTTCTCCTCCCTCCCGCCTCCCAGCCCGCCCACCATCCCTGATTTGCCTCCGTTCCGGTGCTGCTGGGTCTAATGACATGCAGTGCACCGTGCCCGCTACTTTCCACCAGAGCTGAGCAGGTGAGGCAGATCCCGTGTTGCAGACCTTCTTGGGCCTTTATCACTTTTGTGGCTGTTTTTGTGTGCCCCCAGGCCCTCTGTTCACCCTCTCCGTCTCGGTTCCATTTCCTCATTGCCTTCTCTTCCCTCCCGCCTCCCAGCCCGCCCACCATCCCTGATTGGCCTCTGTTCCGGTGCTGCTGGGTCTAACGACCTGCAGTGCACCATGCTCGCTACTTTCCACCAGAGCTGAGCAGGTGAGGCAGATCCCGTGTTGCAGACCTTCTTGGGCCTTTATCACTTTTGTGGCTGTTTTTGTGTGCCCCCAGGCTCTCTGTTCACCCTCTCCGTCTCTGTTCCATTTCCTCATTGCCTTCTCCTCCCTCCCGCCTCCCAGCCCGCCCACCATCCCTGACTGGCCTCCGTTCCGGTGCTGCTGGGTCTAACGACCTGCAGTGCACCATGCTCTCTACTTTCCACCAGAGCTGAGCAGGTGAGGCAGATCCCGTGTTGCAGACCTTCTTGGGCCTTTATCATTTTTGTGGCTGTTTTTGTATGCCCCCAGGCCCTCTGTTCACCCTCTCTGTCTCCGTTCCATTTCCTCATTGCCTTCTCCTCCCTACCGCCTCCCAGCCCACCCACCATCCCTGACTGGCCTCCGTTCCGGTGCTACTGGGTCTAACAACCTGCAGTGCACCGTGCTCTCTACTTTCCACCAGAGCTGAGCAGGTGAGGCAGATCCCGTGTTGCAGACCTTCTTGGGCCTTTATCATTTTTGTGGCTGTTTTTGTGTGCCCCCAGGCCCTCTGTTCACCCTGTCTATCTCCGTTCCATTTCCTCATTGCCTTCTCCTCCCTCCCGCCTCACAGCCCGCCCACCATCCCTGATTTGCCTCCGTTCCGATGCTGCTGGGTCTAATGACCTGCAGTGCACCGTGCCCGCTACTTTCCACCAGAGCTGAGCAGGTGAGGCAGATCCCGTGTTGCAGACCTTCTTGGGCCTTTATCACTTTTGTGGCTGTTTTTGTGTGCCCCCAGGCCCTCTGTTCACCCTCTCCGTCTCGGTTCCATTTCCTCATTGCCTTCTCTGCCCTCCCACCTCCCAGCCCGCCCACCATCCCTGATTGGCCTCTGTTCCGGTGCTTCTGGGTCTAATGACCTGCAGTGCACCATGCTCGCTACTTTCCACCAGAGCTGATCAGGTGAGGCAGATCCCGTGTTGCAGACCTTCTTGGGCCTTTATCACTTTTGTGGCTGTTTTTGTGTGCCCCCAGACCTTCTGTTCACCCTCTCCGTCTCAGTTCCATTTCCTCATTGCCTTCTCCTCCCTCCCGCCTCCCGCCTCCCAGCCTGCCCACCATCCCTGATTGGCCTCCGTTCCGGTGCTGCTGGGTCTAACGACCTGCAGTGCACCGTGCTCGCTACTTTCCACCAGAGCTGAGCAGGTGAGGCAGATCCTGTGTTGCAGACCTTCTTGGCCTTTATCACTTTTGTGGCTGTTTTGTGTGCTCCAAGGCCCTCTGTTCACCCTCTCCGTCTCCGTTCCATTTCCTCATTGGCTTCTCCTCCCTCCCGCCTCCCAGCCCGCCCACCATCCCTGATTGGCCTCCGTTCCGGTGCTGCTGGGTCTAACGACCTGCAGTGCACCGTGCTCGCTACTTTTCGACCCCCGGAGCCTGGTGAGTGCGGCTGTTTGATTCCTGCAATTTGTCCACCTGTCCTGGTGGCATCTGTGGTCCCCCTTCCCCCTAGGTAGCCCCCTTTGTCTCCTACTCCCTCCCTGCACGCACTTCCTGATTTCCTGGCCCTCCCGCCTCCTGTTTCCGCCCACCCCCTCCCATTGGTCCTGTCAAGAGGACTTCCATTCATAGCCAATCCCCCCAGGGCAGCCCTCT